>NC_069104.1:2879354-3546241 GCF_947172395.1 Bicyclus anynana | reverse complement strand
CTACGCACTATGTGATCTAGATGGTACGTGGCGTTTCGCAAATTAGAATTAGCTTTTTACATTAAATTGTTTAGACCATTATTATTTCTTTACTACATGTATTTCTTTCAATTATGCAGTATATTTGCAATGGAGAAATTTATATGGCGAATGTTGAATTTGTTTACTGTTGTTTATATTTTACATTGCCCATCAAGCATACATTTTGATTGATTTACAATTTCTTGTTAATTTGAATGTCATTATGAAGCACCCACGTACCTTCCTGATTATAACAGAGGAATGGATTCTTTGGCATACGTACATTTTATTTTATTTATTTGAATCTGTTTTATTTGGCGAATTTGTGGTTAATAATTGTGGCAAGTGATTATTTTAGTTTATTATTTTCAACATTTTGAACGTTTTTAATTTCAGGAGCGGCCCTGAGAGCCTTACCATTATATTCCCTAAAACGGAAAAAAGAAGTAGTTGGGAGGAATTGATAAATGAGACTAAACAAAAACTTTGTAAGTATTCTACATTCTACTAAGTTATATCTTCTCTTCTACTATAAGTTCTTATTAAAGCGCCTTACGGATACAGTTCGATCAAAAATATCAAAATGAATTTATTTGCATCAGTTTTGTAGTGTAGAAATAACTGTAAAATTAGAGTAGAAATGTTTTTAGAAATAGATGCTTTCAATTTCAAATTTGTTATTTCAAATAGACTTAGCTTACAAGCACTTCATAAACAGGTTTGTTTGTTTGTAGTGACTAGTGACTCTATTCTTTCTCTCTACTCTGACTCGGAAGGTAGAATCTACTGCAGGCAAAAAATTCATAAGTTGTTCTTCAAAGATGATCCAATAGCTTCCAAGCGTCTTAATAAAAATACTAAATGTTTAATAACGTTGCTGATTTTTTTATTATTATTATTATTTTTACAAACGAATATTTGCCATATCTTGCTGGAAAGACTGTATCAGGAGTGGATACGACAATAGACCAACGAGGCGGGGATCGAACAACCACCACTCGGTGATTAGTCTGACCGCTCTTACCGTTGAGCTATTGAAGCTCTATTGCTGTTGTTTTTAGGGCTTGATCGTCTAAATGTCTTGTCTTGATCGTTGTATTTCGGATATTTTTTTTTGTTCTCTATTGTAAAGTACCAATTTGGTACTTCATAAAATTACAATCTAGCCTACTTATGTGACTAATTAGTATGAAGTTTAACCTAAACTTATAATATATTATTATTATACTAAGATAATGTCCTATAACTTAATCTTAGTCTTTCACTAACTATTACGTCTTTAGGTCACTTTGTTCACGTGATCTTCCATGTAGCACTTAACACTACACTATCACTAGTCACTAAACACTAACTCAAATTTCTCAAAACTCGGTTTAGTCCGTCCGTTTATTTCGGATAATAACATTGAAAAACTTATATTTTTCAGGTGTATATGGTCAAGAAAGACCAGCTCCTGAATTCTTGTCGCCAGTTCCAATACGAAAGACTCGTGCTGGTCTACAGTTTACTTGCGCCGCTCCTACGCTCCCGCCTAAAGGGCAATCGCCTGATGTTTGGGTAAACAGCTCTTTATAATTATGGATTTATGGATCGGCAGTTTATTTTGATAATCTGGGATTCATTCTTGGGATTCCTTCAAATTATAATGTAATCAAAGGCACAATTATCCGTCTACTTTAATATGCGCGAGTATACTAAATATACTAAGATATTCGACTCTCTTGGCCTCCTGGTAAGCTGGTTCGGCTACGGACAATTTCGAATTCGAATCCTCGATCAGGTCAAAAAAATACGTTATTGGGATTTTTCTTACAAGAAAAATCATAATAGCAGCCTGGAACTGGGAACTTGGCGGTATTGGTACCCCCCCGTGCCTCGGAGAGCACGTAAAGTCGTCGTTTCTGCGCCTGATCTTTCACCGGTCGGGTCGGTCTGCGTCCCATAGGAATATACAGTGCACCTGTGTTTGTGCAGACACTTGTGCATTATGTTATCTCTAGGTTAATCTTAACAAGAGATTGGCCAAAAGTATTTTTTTTTTGCAAGCATTGTTGTTATATACCTACTTACTTAATATAAATTTAATTATATACTATATTGTATTATCTTACAGGTTTGCAACAGCGATGGATACGTTGGCCAAGTCTGCGTTCTCACGCTGTCCCCGAAGCCGCAAGTCACATCTTGCAACGGAGTGTGTAACGCAAGGATTCTATGTGTAGCGTGCGTGCCACCAGCGCCGGCGCTTGCCAGGCAACAGACTTTGGATATACCGTAAGGATGTATTTTTCTCACTAGCTCGAAAAGGCTTTCTTTGTAGCTCGGAATCAGTGTATGTAGCCGGAGCAGCCAAACCCACCGTGCACTAACGAACTGGGGTTGCGGGTCACAACCAATGAAACTCCGAGGCTTGATCTCGTTGAGTTGGGTTTATTTAAACAAACAATGTAGGTACCAACAATGGAGAACACCAATAATTTGGAAATCCATGGTTTGACTTATATACTTTAGTATGAACTAAGTCTTAGCGTGATATAAAGTGTGAGAGACGCCATCTAGTGCCACTGCACGTAAACAATCAGCACGCAAAATTCTATTATGGTACAAATTGATTCGAATTTTAACCGCGATGAACTTTTAATTGATTTTCTTGCATATAGCATTTCCATTGCTTCTTAGATGAAAAAGCTGTTTGTCTTGTGTTGTTGAATCCATAGCTATTAATGAGTTTTTTGGAACAAAACGCTCGATATTTCTTAGAACTTAGAATCTCAAGATCTAGCCAGACAAAGCCATGTGTAACTAACCAATGGATCAGCAAGGACAGCAACATCAAATAAACATTCGGATTATTTTTGGTTGATTGCGAAGATTTCTTTTTAAAGTGGTAAAGGTTAGGTATTTGACCATCTCATCTATTAGGTGTGTGTGTAGAAAACTTTTCCGGAATTTTGCAAAATTTTTAAGCTGTGTGTAGATTAACTTGGCCCATTCTTTGACGCCATCTATCCACATTTTTCGCTGTCTTCCTGGAGCACGTTTTCCGGGTATCTTACCTTCTAGGATTAACCTAGGAAACTCATAGAGTGATCCCATTTGGAGATGCCCGTAATTGCGATTTTCCTTCTCATGATGATTGTCATGAGGATATAATATTTCAAAAAAGTTTATATTTTTCTATATTTCACTGTACTGTATATTTTGTTGTTTACAGAAGTACGAGTTCCCTGAACAGTACCGGATCAATAAAGCCTGGCATCAGCATATCGGATCCAAATGAGAGCTGCAAGAATATCCGTCTGGACAGGTTAGATATTTTTTTACACAATACAAAAATTACTTTAACTACTACATCCTATTAAAACCAAATATGTTAGCATTTTTACGTTAATCTATACTTATAATAAAACTGTAATAGGTAGTTAGTAGTAGGTAGTAACTGTACTTTGAAAATATTTTAAAAATTATTGTTGGAGGACATTATATAAACGATACTAAAGCCAATATTTTTTGAACTGAATGAACTACTGAATTAATTCAAATGAAACTTGGTACGATTTGTGACCAGAATACGAAAATACATTTTGTCGCAAAAATTAAATCAGATGGGGTTGAAAGTTTGTATGTCATTCCTTCATTTTTCAAGTCACATTTGTAAAACTTGGTATGTGTACTACCAAAAATAGACTTAAAATAATGTCATTCAAGTTATTTCGAAATTCTACCCTTAAAGGTTATAAGAGTTTTTTTAATATAAATCGTTTATTTTTTAAGTTGTATGTAAAATTATTAGCGAACTAACTATTTAAATATAATATATTAAACATACGAACATATAATGCAAGCATATACACAAAAGGGGTTGAAAGTTTACATCTCTTTCCACGTGAAAGAAATCCCATCCGCTAGTTTTCTAATAAAAATTGTTATTAAAACAGTTCATCATCAAGCGACGATGAAGACGACGGGTCGTCGACATCTGAAAACCAGGACGCCCTCTCCGAACGAAGTCAGGAGTCTGCGAGCCTCCGCCTTCACAGCAGTCTGACCTCCAGTCTAGGCAACCATCGCGCAACCCTCACCCCCAACCACAGCAAGAGCCTCAGCACCCCACACACGGGGCAGAGCATCCCCGTACACCCCGTCATGAAGTCCAATTCCAACCCCGCTGTTGACAAGCAAGCTATGGGGATCACTTCTGGTGAGATATTTCTAGGTATACGGAGTTTAATGCTTTGTTGTTTTACATTGTGTAGTTTTTAAAGTAACCCATTATTTGGTTGTATCATAGTGAAAGTGGTCATGTGAGAGATTTGTTCGTAAAAACTTCAAGCAAGTGAAGGATTCTAAAATTAACTACAACCAAAGCGTAACCTGAGCGTTGTGAATTATTCAAGGGCGCGACAATTAAATGAAGTGCGCAATACAAAATATTAAACTACAATAAACAACAAAGTTCACTTCGGCATTCGTTTCGGCATTAGGTATCTGGTACTCAGTCTTAGATACCTTTACTTCGGATTTATTTTGTAGGTACTCAATATTAAAATCCTTCGCTACAGCACAATAATGCTGAAGCGATAAATTCTAAGAGTACCCAATCTTAGAATCCATCGCGTCAGCATTATCTCGTACTCAATGTTAATATTTTCCTCTTCGTCATTATCTCGTACTCAATGTTAGAATCTTTCGCTTTGGCAAAATCTCGTACTCAACCTTAGAATACTTCGCTTCGGCATTGTCTCGTACTCAATCTTAGAATCCTACGTTTGCTCGGTGTTCAATACCCCATCCGCAACAACCAACAATTTTGCTTCTTTGTATACTATTACTATTGAGATTTTGTGAACTTGACTAATTAACGGACGAAATTTGTCAAGCAAACTTGAAAAGAAACAGTATATTTTTTGTTTTAGAATTTAATAAAACACTCTCATTGACCATTAGCCCACACCATGCTACAACTATATTTCCTGTTGCTCACTATGATTGTTATTGTACTAATTATTACAATTCACTTTTTTAACCGACTTCCAAAAAGGAGGAGGTTCTATGTTCAGCTGTATGTATGTTTTCACCTTAGTAACTATCTACTACTAAAATATTAGCCTTTGTGTCAATCTATTGCATTTTGTGTATTCACTTAATTCGTGGAAATTACATTAGTAATAATTATTTCTTCCTTCTCTATCATCTACACACTATTGTACCTAACATGTCACCTAACTGTTTTCCTGTTTTATGCTACTTAGTTCCTGGGCGTATAATGGCTGGTATGAATATTATTTTGTGTTAACTCTTTACAATTTCTAGACCTGGCACCATCAAAACTTTACTGTTTTGTTATATTTATGTAATTTCACAATCAAGTAGTTCACATGATGTGTGATCAAGTAGTTCACTTCATGTATTATTTTTTGTCTTACCTACATACTTAATCTCAAATCAACAAAACTATAGCTAAATCATAATAAGTGCTTAGATACTAGAAATAACTTTTAGATAAGAAATCAATAAATTGTAGTAGGTATTAACTAATTAACCTAACGTTTTTCGTCCCTCATGCCATCTCAGGTGAGTAAATAACAATAAAATCTTAATTTATTTATAAGAATATTATTAAAAAGTATCTAGAATACTGTACTTTTGCCTCATTTATATTTATTATTATTAAGAACATCAATCTCACCAGTTTCCGGCTATACCTAATTACCTATAGCCGGAAACTGGTGAGATTGATATGGAAAACCAAACATACAATGTGAGATGGGGCGATGCGACATCTATTGAGTATAAGCTAAAATTTGGTGTACGCCAAGGAGTGTTGACGTCTCCTGACCTTTTTATCCTGTATGTAAATGATGTGACTTTATGTAGGTATGACCTGCGCGTAGCGCACTATTATTGCATCTAATTTCGGAGACGTCATGTAGATTGTATCCAACCATACGCTCGAAATTCGACAAAACGACGTATCTTGTGAATAGAAATAGACAAAAGTCAACCAATTCCGGCGCAACCGCAAATATCTCTTTCATTGCGTTTGGATGCACGTTTCACCTGCGTAGTGCCCGTTCCCTTGGGAATATTGAAATAAAACATATCATATGGACACAGAAATAACGTGGCTTTCTATTGTTAGAGAATTTTCAAAATCGGTCCAGTAAATCCAGAGATTTCCCCCATTCAACCTCACAAACTTACCTTTTGTAATATAAGTATAGATTTGTACCATTTATGCGGAATAAAATTATGCTATGAATGCGAAGATTAATTATTGTTAACTAGCGGACCCGTCAAGCTACGCTTTGACTTATGTACACTTCTTCCCTATCCCTACACTATATTACTCAACCCCTACCCTATCCCTACTCTACATCTACCTTACTCCTACCCCTACTTAAAACTCAAACGTTTATATGGGAAATCAAACGTTTATATGGGAAATAGAAAAGGGTTGATTTTATGGTTTTCCCAGCAATTATTCTAATTTTTCTCACCTTTTAAACCTTCCCTATACCTCCGCGAACATTTCAAGACCAAGATAAGATAAATCCGTTAAGCCAACAAAGAACAGCAATTCATTTTTATTTATATAGATCGAACTATAATAGCATTTATATATTCCTGGCAGGTACTCTCTCATCGCCCGCCAGCCGCCAATCATCAGAGGATAGTGCTACTACAGCCAACCAGCCGACGATGTGGCTCGGCACGGAGGATGGCTGCATACACGTCTACAACTGTCTGGACAATATACGGATCAAGAAGAATAAGTACAAGTTGCAGCATAATTCGGGAGTGCATTCCATTGTGTAAGTCGTATACTTGTCTACTACATAAAAATAAGTCGGGTTTTCCTTCCTGACGCTATAACTCCAGAACGCACGAACCGATTTCCACGGTTTTGCATTCGTTGGAAAGGTCTCAGGCTCCGTGAGGTTTATAGCAAAGAAAATTCAGGAAAAATTTCAACGTAAGGTAGAGGTAGGGTAGGGTAGGGTAGGGTAGGGTAGGGTAGGGTGGGTAGGGTAGGGGTAGGGTAGGGTAGGGGTAGGGTAGGGTAGGTGTAGGGTAGAGGTAGGGTAGGGGTAGGGTAGGGGTAGGGTAGAGGTAGGGTAGGGTAGGGTAGGGTAGGGGTAGGGTAGGGTAGAGGTATTTGAAAGTTTACATCGAGTTTCACGCGAACGAAGTCGCGGGCATCCGTTAGTCTACAATATAAATACCATTAATCTACTGGGCTATCATGGCTCATAGCCCATGATATCCCAGTAGATATGACCTCTGCCTCCGATTCCGGAAGTGTGGGTTCGAATCCGGTCCGGGGTATACACCTTCAACTTTTCAGTTGTGTGTTAATTATCTGCGTATGTACAACCCGCGGCACGTAACTTTAGCGCTGACCGTTTATGCGCAGAAGTCTAAAATACGGTATCGGAGGGGGGCTGCAGGTATGAAGGGCGGGCGTGCGTAGCGTCCGTAGCGGTGATTGGCTCTCTAGACGTATTCGGTCCCCGGCACTGATACGACGCTCCGCAAACTCCCAGTGTACAGTCGCGTTCTGAATTGTTTTGTTATTGCTATTAATTTTTATTGTTGGTTTTCGTTAAGTTTATTTGTTAAATATATATATTTTAGTTTGTTTGAGACTTTACAGTGAATATGTCTAGAAGAAATACTGTTTTGAGAAGACAGGCACGGAAAATGGTGCATGACGTGCATTGTTTTTTAAAAAGAGAATCTTCTGAATTAATATATTCTTTAAAACAGCTCAAAAGTGAGATTGGCGAAGCTACGAGTATTTTATCAAATCATTTGGACAGCTGCACTGTAAATTCTAGCCAGATAAAACAAACTGTAGAAGTTATTAAGGCAGGAAATTTGAAAATAAATAATATAATCAGTGCTTTAGGGAAAATCCAAAAAAGGACAGCAGAGTCTACAAACACGTCAATTGCAACAGTAAGGAACATCTTCACTCAAGCCAATAGTTCCGATTTGATCACAGTGTTTAGAACGCCTGGCAAAAAACGTTCCAAAGCAAAACCGATCACAAATATCGATAACTTCGACCAAGGTGTAATAAAGAGGTGAGGTGAGGTAAATTCATAACTTTCACCAGATAAATAACGAACTTCCCACCGTCGGAAAGCTGAAAAGGCAGCTAGAAGAAGACATAAATTTCAAAGGCTCAGAAAGGAGTCTTCGACGAATAATTAAGGCACTGGGGTTTCGGTGGAAAAACACTGAAAACAATCGAAAAGTGCTAATTGAGACTTCAAATATACGTCTGCTACGTATTGAATATTTACGTTAAATGAATCAATATCGCCAAGAAAGAAGGTCTATTGTTTTTACAGATGAATCTTACGTAGATTCATCACACTCTTCTTCAAAAGCCTGGACCGATGGTACTACTAAGGGTCTCAAAAAACCAATTTCAAAAGGGCAGCGAGTTGTCATTGTACATGCAGGGGCTGAAACTGGGTTTATACCCCATGCGTTACTTACTTTTAAAGCTGGCACCAAATCAGGCGATTACAAAGATAATATGAATTACGAGAACTATGAAAAATGGCTCAGAACTCAGTTAATGCCTAACCTACCCCCAAATTCCGTCGTGGTAGACGATAATGCGGCCTATCACAATAAACAGTGGGATCTTGCACCAACCTCTAATTCCAAAAAAGCAGATATGCAAGCTTGGCTGACTGAAAAAGGTATACAGTACGAGGGAACACTCCTTAAACCTCAGTTATACAATTTGATCAAGGCAAATAAGGAGCGATTTAAAACATTTTCGATTGACCGAATCCTAGCTGAACAAGGCCATCAAGTGCTGAGATTACCACCATACCACCCAGATCTAAATCCTATCGAAATGGCATGGTCCGATATAAAACAATATGTAGGTAGCAAAAATGTGAAATGGAGTATTTCTAAATGTATAGAGCTAATAGAAGAAAAAGTATTACTAATGGGTGAATGGGATTGGCAAAAGCTATGCAAAAAGGTTAAGGATATAGAAGAGCAATATGCAAAAAGTGACCATGTCGTGGATTTAATAACAGAAGAATTCGTTATTCACGTTGATGGGGATAGTTCAGAGGAAAGCCTTGGTGAGTCTGATAACGATGACACTGTTAGTACCGAGGACCGAAGTAGCCCGGAGTCCGGGCCCTCAACAAGTAAAAAGTCTTGTCGAGTTACCATTGAAGGCGTGTTACCATTGTCTGATTCAGACTAGACTAGAACTTACATATCTAGACTTACATTTATCTGAATTAAAAAATTATAATTGCAATAATGTTTTTATTTTTTACATTCTATATACTTGTTAAAAAAACGATGTCTTTGAAAATATTTGGAAATTTGAACTATAAACTACTCGTATAACACCTACACTGTGAACTTTGTAATATAGAAGTAATAACCACAATATTTTATTTAATAAGTATAATATAATTATGCGTGCGTGACAGTACCTATGCACAGCTATACCCCACATTTCGTTTATAGCTATACTTACTATTTAACATAAACATTAAAATAATGTCATTAAAATTATTTACTTATTAATTAATAAACGTAATAATTATATTGTGTGCGCGACAGTACCGATGCGCAGCTATCCCCACCGTGTTTCGCTCAGCGCTAAAGTTACGTGCCGCGGGTTATAAAGTCTGCCAATCCGCATTGGGCCAGCGTGGTGGATATTGGCCTAACCCCTCTAATTCTAAGAGAAGACTCGAGCAGTGTGCCAAATATGGGTCGATAAAGAAGAAGAAAAATACAATCAAAATGATGATATAACAAAAATTCTTAAAAAAATAATATAAACTTTTGTTGCAGTTTTATGGAGGGAAAGGTGTTTGTTGCCCTTGGAAACGGCGATCTTGTGGTGTACTGTCGAGACATTGGTAATTATCTATTATGTCATATTTTAGTCCTAAAAGTGAATAATTGATTTATTTTGCTATTATCAGCGAGCGATGAAACTGACGAATGACAACTAACAATAGTTAAAAAAATCAATTATTCACTATTCATAATAAAATTCCGCAAAACCATTCTGCTGCTTCTATATTAGTATTTTTAAACACTGCAGCACAGTTACTATGGATATATTTGCAATAAAAACCTAGTATTGAAATAGGTGTATCTATAGAATGAGTTGATTACCTACGTTTAAAAATTCTTCAAATATTATATTCCGAAAATTAATCCTGAGTATCACGAGGGATTCAAGGACAATTTGCTGCCGGGTACAATACAAAATTTTTCATCTCACCTCAGTGCTGCTAGGTACTTAGGTATAAGCAAAAAATCTTTGTTTGTTTTCTGTTTTCTTCATTAACAGTTTTAATTTATTTTTCCAGACGGGTCGTGGGCGGAACGCTCGACCATCCCCGTGGGCACGGGGTCGAGCCCCGTGAGCAGCATGCTGCTGTCGGAGGGCAAGCTGTGGTGTGCCACGCACTCCACCATCAAAATCATAAACCCGCATTCTTTGCAGGTATGTCATACACCTTGCAGGTATATTACACAACTTGCAGGTTCGTCACACACCCTACAGGTACGTCACACACCTTGCAGCCCTGACACACACCTTTCAGATACGTCACACACTTTGTAGGTCCCTCAAACATATTGCAGGTCCGCTGCACACCTTGCAGGTTCGTCATACACCTTGCAGCCCCGTCACACATCTTTTAGGTCGGTCACACACCTTGCAGGTATATCACGCAACTTGCAGGTACGTCACACACCTTACAGGTCCGTCACACTTCTTGCAGGTACATCACACACCTTGTAAGTCCATTACACACCTTGCAGGTGTGTCACACGCCTTGCAGGTGTGTCACACACCTTACAGGTACGTCACACACCTTGCAGCCCTGACACACACCTTTCAGATACGTTACACACTTTATAGGTCCCTCAAACATATTGCAGGTCCGCTGCAAACCTTGCAGCCCCGTCACACATCTTTTAGTCCATCACACACATTACAGGTATGTCACGCACCTTGTAGGTCCCTCACACCTTGCAATTTTTTGCCTCGTTGATCCTATTGTCAGCTAGCTTGGCTACGAATAATGAGGTCCAGGCTTAGAATATTTCCCGAGCCACTTTTTTACCTTTTTACAGGTTGTTTCTCGTCATTAGAATGTACCTACTCTTCCAGAGTGGGAACGACATATTATGACGGATATCTTTGTTGATAAATAAAGTATTTATTTTTCAGGTGGACGAAACATTCCAAATAAGTTCAGAGACCAAACCAATCAGCCACATGGCGGTGGCGGGCGGCTCCATCTGGCTGTCGCTGCACAACGCGGCGCAGTTACGCTGCTACCACGCCACCAGCCGCGACCAGCTCGCCGAGATCAACATAACGCCGCAAGTCACCAAGATGTTACATGGTAAATGAACTGAAACCATATACCTGCTGTCGCTATAACCTGTGCCTATAATTTTCTGAAAAATTAAAGACACCTAGGGCTTATCACTTATGTCTCAGTCACTGTTATGTAACAGTGTAGTATCCCGCCAATTTATGTCGACTTTATTTTATACATGAAATTTTTCCTCAAGAACTTTATTCACGTCTGAACAGGCTGTATGGTCAACGATCTTTGCCTGATAAAAAAAAACATAAAACTCTTCACAGCTCGATGGCAGCTATTCTAATTTTAGTTCATTCCGGCCCTTAGGTGGAAAGTAATTTGTATGAGTTATTTCCTCCCTGTGTAGGGAAGCAGCATTTTCCACCCAATACTCAGATCAAAATGATTAAATCAAAAAATTTAAATTATGTTCCTAAACGTCCTAAGAAGTATTGCTTTGTCATAGACGTTGGTTTTCCGCTTAACATCACGGGGTGTTTGCTGGTTTAATTAAAACCATCGTCTATTATATATGGCTACCAGAATCCTTGTGGAACAAATGTGGAGTAGATAATTATAGGGAGTTGATGCATTTAAGCGTCGCCATGATAGCAGTCTGCCAGACCCGTCGTATAAGATGTTTCACCAAATCTAACAATTTCCAGGTTCGTTATCAACCCATATTCGACTTCCAGCTGAGCTCGAGTCTCCTCCTCTCAGAATGAGAGGAGTTAAACCAATAGTCTACCACGCTGGCCCAATGCGGATTGCCAGACTTCACATACGCAGAAAATTAAGAAAATTCTCTGGTATGCAGGTTTCCTCACGATGTTTTCCTTCACCGTTTGAGACACCTGATATCTAATTTCTTAAAATGCACACAATTGAAAAGTTGGAGGTGCATGCCCCGGATCGGATTCAGACCCACACCCTCCGGAATCAGAAGCAGGGGTCCACGGCTCTTTTATCATTTCCAGGTTGCGACGACATAATCCGGCAGCACAAGGCGGCGTGCCTCCGGGTGACGGCATTGCTTGCTCACCGCGACACGCTGTGGGTGGGCACCAGCGCCGGTGTACTCCTCACTGCTCCGCTGCACAACTCGCCCAACGCACGCACCGGGACCTTCACTGTTCCACAGCTTAGTGGTAAGTGGAGGATTACTACGAGCTTCTCTCTAACCTGGCCTGAATGTGTGGATCATTGGGGCTCAGCGCGACACTGTGCATCATTGGGGATGCACCAAGGTACTCCTCACTGCTCCGCTACACACTCCGCTTAAAGCACGCATAGGGACATTCCCAGTGCCAAAGCTCACTGGTACCTACTCGTAGGTGGTGTACTTTAAGCTATAACAAGCTTTTATTTAACTTTGCGTGTTATTTTATGTGGATTGTTGGGGCTTGTCGTGATACCAATTCGCCCAATGCACGCATGCACCTGGACATTCACTGTTCAATAATGTTTGTAATTAAGAACGAGGCTACGGATCACGAAGTTTAATTTCAGGTTCAAATTTCCTTCAAATCCTGGTCCTGATCGTGGTCTAAAAAAAAATCCTGGATCGTGCTAAAATATACATACATACATTATCCGGCACGTCTTTCCTCTAGTCTCTATCCTTGCATATTTCCCTCACTTCTTCCATACTCATCTTTCTGTCCTTAATTTAGACTGTCTAATGGTCCAGGAATGTTGGACTTCTCTTTTAAATATTTCACCATTACCCTTTGTAAGTCATCTTTGTATACGTAACCAAACCAATCAAAACACAGCTTTCTAGATTTTTGCCACATCTTTTTCAACTAGGTATCACTCATTTCAAATTTTGTTTCAGGTATCACTTACGGTCACACCGGCCATGTGCGATTCCTGACAATCGTCGAAAACCCGGTGCCCCACAAACCGGCAACAAAACCGACACAAAGTCTCAAAACCAAAGCACTAAGCCGACGATCCACCAACGCCGAAAAACTCCAGAAACAAACAGAGAATACACAGACAAACAAAGAAACCCTGATCATATCCGGTGGCGATGGTTACGAGGACTTCAGGAGTTCATCCATGACAGAAGACGCCGGCAGAGAGGATTCCACCAATCACCTTCTTCTTTGGAGGGTATGAACGAATTTTACGGCCTACAGGGGTTTTCATGGTTTTAATACGATACTGAGACAGTTTGTTTCAGCTTTTAACTTTATTGTTGTCGTAAAGGCTTTGTCACTGAGGTGCGAAATTCCGCAATGCCGGGTTTGATGTGTTTCAGGAGTTGATGATGTGTGCAGGAGATACAGAGGTCGCCATTTTATGTGTATGACACTAAGTAATTACACAATTACAGGCAAATAGTCGGGCGTTTTGTAGGACCAGTTCCTAGATAATGTGTCTGGTGTAATTTTTAATCTATGGTTTTCCACCAAGATCAGGTGGGCTTAATTTTGTTAGCCTGTTAATAAAATATGTTTGCGTAATGCCTTTCCAAATTTAATAATATATCGAACAAAATATACTTAGAGTTGTAGCAGTATTGCAGAATTCTATTACTTAGTTAGCACGAAGAGTTGTAATTTTGCTGTTTAGTGGCTGTATATGGGTTTTACAATTCAGATGTAGTACAGTGGTATTGAGATTTCGCATCTGCTTGAGATAGTCTTAAATGTTTTAGAAAATGTGACTATATTTAATGATATAATCGAATTGATGACATGTTGAACAGCCTAACATTTTACCAGTACTTTTATTTTAAATTATACTCGTAATCGAAATTTTCCACCTTTATTTGAAAAAAAAAATCAATTTTGATATACTTACTTAAAATATATTTTAAACTTACTTAAGATGGTTAAAATTGTTTTGCGCGTTCTAGCATAGATAGAGTTTCTATATTGAGATTATTAATTAAAGTTTAAATTAATATAAGTTAGGACATCAAATGTCCAAATTATTATGAACAATTTATTAGATGAAAAAAAAAATTATATTGTGTGTCAATATGCAGTTTCTAACATCGTGCAGTATTATTAAAGGTGTCATAAGCTAGATATTGGAATATTAACGGCCTCGTCCCCTGTTTTTGGAAATACAATCATTGATCAAAATTAGATCATTTTGATTTATGTCAACCTGCGATATAATATGCGATGCATTGTCGTTGATCGTTGTTTTGATCAACCTTTCAGAAACTGGGGACTCATAGTACCTAATTGGTGTTTTATATCACATGGAAAGTATGTTTTTAGAAAAATTTATTACGTGTACCTATTTAACCATATCGATGTAACATATACGACCGTTTTGCTATACATAAGAAAATAGTTGTGGCAATTTTTACTAGTTTAAACAGTTTTGAAAACGGGCTACATTTATTGCACTTCTATAACTTGCTGTCTATAATCCGGCAATCAAAAGTTGCATATCGAAACAGCCTCTTAGGGGCAAAAACTTAAAAATAGAAATAAAATTTCCAAAAAGTATAAGCCTTTATATATCGATATATTAAACTCTCTAGATAATATGTTACCGCCGTGTTGCATACTACTGTACAAATCATTACAATTTTTGGAAAACCTTTATAAATGTAGAATCAATGGAAAATAATATAACTGTATGGTGTTTTCTCTGCTTTTCACAATATGTGAGTTTATTGTTCTCACGAGATCTCTTACTATATGTATATATATTACGTAATATTAGAAATATATATTATATGCCATATGTACGTATATCTCTTAATATGTGTATGTACCTTAATGTAATAGGATATACAAGTCAATGTGAAGCTTATAAAATACAGAGTTTGAGAAATTTGTTGCTCAAAATGTTGTTTTTTTATGTTACCTACCGGTAAAATTATAGTCAGAGCAAAATTTTACATTGTATTTTAATATATAAATGTGAATGATGTAGTATCTGTAAAAATGAAGCTGTACGGATGAATTAAATGAAATCGCACTTAAACGTCTTTTTTATATATCTCCTATCCCTTGATCGATTGAAAAGCACCACCAATCTAGAGATTTAGTTGATATTTATAATATATTTTACTAGCGAACGCCCGCAACTTCGTCCGCGTGAAACCCTACCCCTACCCTACTCCCACCCTACACCTACCATTCTATACTATATATATATATACTCCTCTATATATATACTCTTCTATAATACTCAACCCTACCCCTACCATACTGCTACCCTATCTCTAACCTATCCATATCCAACCCCTAATATCCTATGAACATGTACGTCTCCTGGTTCTAAGCGACCTCTCTACCATCAGTCCAGCACTTACACGTATATGATTTCGTTATTTTGCACTCCAGTACGTCATATTAGAAATGCATGATACATTTATTTGAATATAAAAAAGGCGGCGTTCCTATCCCACTTCTGACACCATGTTAATATTAAATGCCAATGATACTAGACAATGATAGTGACAGTCACTGACATTCGTCTTAAATATCACGTCGACATTATTAAAGAGCTCAGTTAAAAATCTAAAATATTCAAATAGACAAACAATAATCTAATATTTCAAGCACCCTAACCTTTAAATCACTATTAGTGATTTGTACAAGACAAACAAAAGAAAACAATAGGTAACAATTTGATAACCCGCTGCAAGTCGTTGGTGAATATTTAATGCAATATTTAATGTGCAAATGTTACTTATTTGATACATTAGCTACGATTGATTATGTTTCTCTGTAATGTGACAAAACTCATATAAAATGAAACACTATTTTTAATTCATCGATGATTTACTAATCACATGAAAAGTTCACAAGCTCACAATAATGATACAAACAATTAAAATGAATGTTTAATGTTCTTAGTACATAGTGATTGCAGCCTAGCATTTTTAAGAATTACTTATCATCATAATATCGTTTTTATATATTATATACTATAAAATCCATAAATGGCAAAAGCCAAATTCCAGCCTACTGCGTAGTTTTTATGTAAAATGTAACGTTTTTATCGAAATTTGTGATGATTTTGACCAACTCGCCCTTTGTCTGTCAGTCTAATTGCATAAAACAATAACTTTGTTTATAAATTGCTCTAAAGCATCCGTATCGATATTGCTTACATCATCTTTCTTCCCTCGGCTCACAAAGTACGGGTCCATCTGTAGTTGTAATGCCAACTTCTTCAAAATCGTTCTTCTATCCCTGTCGTTGTCTATTGCTTGTCTTTTCACTTTGTTTCCTTCTGAATACTTCATCGTTAACAGTTCAACTGTTGCACATATGAGATCTCTTGTTTTGAGGAATTGGATCTGTGTTGCATTCGATTTGCCAACGTTTATATAGTCTTTTTTACCTCTAGCTATGTAATATGGATCATTACGTACAGATTTTACAAGTTCTTCTAACGCTCCACGTCGTCCCCGAGTCGCCTTATTCATGTAAGAACTATGCTTTTTACCTCTTGTGATAAAAAATGGATCGTCCTCCGCTGAAGAACGACTGCTACGTTCCACTAGTATATAATGAGGTTCTTCAGCATAAATTCTATCATCGTGAACAGTATTCTGCTGAAACGTCTTAGTATGCGGTTCATTTTCCAAGTTGTTGTTAGCAGTATTTGGATTATATTCCATACGATTTCTTGCTATACCATTAAATAAAGATTTAAGTTTACTATCTCTTCCCCTGTTGATCCAAAATGGTGTATGATCGTCTCTTCTATTCCTCTCATAGTTGCCATTGTTATTTTTTAAATCACTTATAGCATCAATGACAGAATCTTTCAGCTCATTTTTATTGTTTATTACATCTTTGTACAAGTACAGCGATTTTAATTTATTTTTTCCGTGAATTAAGGTTTCAAATGAATCCCTCCTTCCTCTGTTTCCCCAAAATGGTTCCTGTTCCTGTCGTCTCCCACGATTACCCCAGAAAGGTTCTTCGTCGTCAATCCTGTCCTTGCTGCTTGAAAATGATGAAATGAGATTGTCCCTTCTACCTCTATTGCCCCAGAAAGGATTTTCATCATCTTGTCTTCTACCTCTTGTACCCCAGAAAGGGTCATCATCTTGTCTCCTTCCTCTATTTGCCCAAAAGAAGTCTTCAGGTGGATCGTCATCTTTAGATTCATCAGAACTACGTCTTCCTCGGTTGCTCCAAAATGGAGAAACTTCATCTTTAAATTTTGGATCTAAGTTCAATATTACTTTGTATAAATTTTTATTCTGCTTATATTTCGGATTTGGTAATTGAACGTCAGGAACTGTTTCGTCGGAAGAACTTTCGCGTCTACCTCTGTTACCCCAAAACGGAGAATCTTGATCATCGATTGATTTTAGTTTTAAAGTTTTTTCTTTGTTATCAAGATAATTGTATTGATTAGAATCCTCGTTTATTACATCTTTGTTAGACAGTAATATCTTTTCAGTGCTCAAAGATCTTTTTACGCGAGCATTAAATTTATGTTTGCTGTCGTTATTGTTGGTTTTATGAAAGCGTTTTGTCTGTTTGTTGGTTTTATTCCCATTCTTTCCGAATACATCATCTGATACGAGTAGAAGTGTTAATAGTAAAATTATCTTCCTTCTCATGGTTTTCATATCTGCAAAAATAATTGACAAGCATTATTAATCTTTAAAAATTCTAATTGAGGATCTCGACTCGATCTTTTCTCTCTGAACTGAAATTATGTAGATTATTATGCTTACTTCTCTCACAGATTTTCGTTTAATTGAAGAAGAGAGGTAATTATGAGGCAATTTAGGTCATGATGCGGTTAATATTTAGTAAAAAATATCTAAGCAACTTAATATGTTTTTCATTCAAAGCAATTTTTACAAATTACAGGTTTGTTATTCACAAAGATGGCTGGACAGATCTGAATAAAATTTATTTCGGACAGACATCGTAGTCCGGGATAGCACACAAGAAATTATTATTTAAAAAGCATAATTTAAAGATTAAGCATAATTTAAAGATTCTTAGATATTTATTTGCTCAAATAAAAAATGCAAGCTCTCAACCACAATTCTTGTAATTTTTAGATTGAGTTGTTTCGTTTCACCGTAATTTTAGTTTTAAGTTTAATTAATATTAGCTATAGTTTAGTTATTATTATTAACTGTAACCTTTATTATTTTTTTTAATGAAATGATTTTATTTAACCACAGTAAAACAAATTATAAGTACTTACGTAAGTTTTAAAACACTCTAAAAGATCATAGTTATTAAAATCATATTCTAATATTACGAGTTTAAACAAAAAACTAAGATAATGTTACTTGAGTCGCGGTTCGTAACGTATGTGAAAATCATATATGAAGCCGCAGCTTTTATATAGGAAACTGGACGTAGGTGGAGCTCCCCAGGGTTGGTGGAACAATTCTTTTATTATTTTGTTGTTTTCTCGTTTGCTACTAATTCTGCTGGGACAGTGCCTAGCGTTATTAAATTAAACAATGCTCAGTGGCTATTGCTTTGGACTTGCAGTAAGGGTAAGTGCTTCTTATACACTTTTATATTTTTTAAAAACGATTAAAACAAAAAATAGAATGATAGTGCCCAAGACATTTGAATTCAAGGACGAAGGCGCGAAGTCCTGACGATGACAGTTTTTTTAATCCTACTAATCCAACTTTCTACTAGTATTATAAACGCAAAAGTTTGTATTGATGTTTGGATGTTTGGATGTTTGTTACTCTTTAACGCCGCTACTACTGAAGCGATTTGGTTTAAATTTGGAATGGAAATGGATTTTACTCTGGATTAACTTTTTATTCCGAAAAAATCCATGGTTTCCCGAGATTTGCGAAAACTGATGATTTTAATGATATGAATGTTTGCAACGTATGAACTCTTTCACGCCTCGACTACTTAACCGAATTAGCTGTTTGGTATTAAGATATGTTATAGCATGGATTAACACATAGGCTACTTTTTATCCCAGAAAAATCCATGGTTCCCGAGGAATTTGTGAAAAACATTTTTTTTTATCTTTACAAATTAACCCTTGACTACAATCTCACCTTATGGTAAGTGATGATGCAATCTATGGTGGAAGCGGGCTTACATGTTAGGAAGAGGATGAAAAATCCATACCACTTTCGGTTTCTACACGACATCGTACTGGAACGCTAAATTGCTTGGCGGTACAACTTTGTCGGTAGGGTGGTAACTAGCCATGGCCAAAGCCTCCCAGCCAAAAACAGTCACTTGGAAAATGGCTGATTTATATAAGTAAAATTTTTATATAGTAATGGAATTTAAAAACCTCCAATGACTTTATAAATTTTTAAAAATAGATATCTTAAAAAACAAAAGACTTTAAATAAAGTTTTAACCAACCAAATTACATTTATTTATATTTATTTTATTTTCACGATAAAAAGAATTTGTCAATGTTTATCAACACAATTTTGCAACCCTTGACGAAAAATCCCTTTTATTTTGACTCTTTGACGGTCAATCCTATTCCTCGATTCACATGTTTCAATGAATATTTTATATATTATTGGGATAACATAAAAAATTGCAATTTATATTCATTCTGATTTCATCGTGGCATATAATATCCGGAAGATAAAGTCGCACTTCGTCGGTACCTAATGGAAACAAACTACTAACTAAGCCAGGTTTCTTTTCCTATCAATTTAATGGACTCCAGAAGTTCAGTTTTAACTGTGCAGTTTTAACTGTAGGTACAATTTTACCTACCTTACCTTACCTTATCAGTCGATAGACGTCCTCTGCTGGACATAGGCCTCTTGCATGGACCTCCAAGCACAACAGTCTCGAGCTGCCAGCTACCCGCTTGATATCCTCACTCCACCTAGTGGGGGGTTGACCAACACTGCGCTTTCCGGTGCGGGGTTGCCATTCCAGCACCTTGTGACCCCAACGTCTATCGGCTCTCCGAACTACGTGGTCTGTCCATTGCCACTTCGAGACTCTGGATGACCTTAGTACCATGCTCAACGACCTCAGCAGGGTACAGTTTTACCCAAACGAAATTTCAATCCAAATCATTAGAAAAAACTGTAGTTTAAATTGACCAACACTACAACAGTCGAACTGTTCAGTTAAAACTGAACGTCTGTAGCGCGGGCAAAAGTATAAAGCTACTGTTACACATGCTCATTTCAAGCACGAAAGCATGCTACTATTGAGCAATTGCTACTTATTAGCATGTGTATCGCAACATTGCTAATAATGAGCATGCTTATTTCGAGCTTGCTCAAGAATCAACAGTCGTGCGATTTATGAGCGTGCTACTTGCTGCGCGGGTGGAAGGGGGTGTGCTTTTAGAGCGTCTGAACAGGTTTGCTTATTGAGTATGCTAGTCGTTCACCATTGCTATTCTGTATTCTCTTCACCTTCATCTCTCCTTGTCTAACACGATACTATAGACAGAGAGCGATAGATACAAATTAGCATTGGAATGCTTGCTTTGAACATGCTTATTCAGAGGCATGCTTAATGTAATTTGATGATAAGCATGCTCGTATGGAGCATACTTAATAGAACGTTATTGAATGCTATTTTAGAGCATGTGTAACAGTACCCTAATAGAGTTTTTTAAAACTATTAACTAAAAGCCCAGGATCCGTGGATCATTTTTACGACTGATTACTATCAGTTTAATTTTCCATGAGTAGCTTCATCTTGATGAGACGCTAAATTTTTGTATTTACGAAAATTCTTGATTCTGGTAGTGTGGTCTGGTCTGGTGATTGCTTAATTAATAGTTATACAACTTAACAGCCACAATGTCCTACAAATTGCGTGGTACATTATCTCGTTCCGACGCTCAGAAATTTTCATTACCTGGTAACCCAATTACCGTTAACCCAAATACCAGTCAAGATTTTTTGGAAAAATGGAAAGTCACATTATCAGCAAATAACAATCTATATTTAATTCCTACTATATTCCTGTATTTCCACGGGAAATAGATACTCGGATTAAATAGCGGGTAAGTAAAATGTGAAGCCGTAGTAAACAACTAGTTTTCTCTAAAGGTATTCCTCTTAACATCGTGGCGTTACCTCAAGTGACGGGTGACGGGTGTGTCCAGTTTCTTTGATTACAGGCCGGGAGCAACTGAGCGGGGAGGTTCGGGTGAGATGGACCATGGCACTTTTAGCGCATGGAAATCCATTTTTCTTGGATAATCTCTACTAAGAAAAGTCTGACAAAAGTCTGATCAGGTCTTCTAATCTCAATGAAACAATGCCCATGTTTTTCCAGATTTGGCTAAAATTAAATTAAGGTGATAACTTCAATATTATGTAAGATTTTTGTGAACAGGTACTTGATTTATAATTTCAAAAAATGATTTCCATTTATCTATAAAGACCACGATTTCTTTTTAATGTTCACAAAAAAAAATACACTACTTTTGGTGAGTACACGATTTGTGATGTTTCTTAACAGGAATATATTTTTCAAGGGAGCAGTCTCGTTTACTGTCTAAAATATGGTTTTTTATTCTCCTCTATTATGTAACATCTCTAAGATAAAGAAAAATTGTTTAAAATACAGAAAGAAAATAAAAAATATTTCTGTATTTTCACACTTTCACATTTAATAATTATATCTGCTGAGTTTTTACTCTTAACATGAACACATTGTCTGCTACTGCCTCGTTGGTCCATTGGTTGGCCTATGTGCATTCAGCTCACGAGGTCCTGGGTTTGAATCCTGAGTCTGGCAATTGGACTGAAAAAAAAATTGGACACTGAGTTTTTCTTTCATCTAAGAAATTTTTCAGTTAAAAATTCTCTTTCGTACCTTGTAGTCGTTGGTCACGTTTAATTAACGGATAGTGGTCGTTAATGAATTTAACATTATCAGTCCCTAAACCCGACAAACCACATTG
Source organism: Bicyclus anynana (assembly GCF_947172395.1). Taxonomy (NCBI): domain Eukaryota; kingdom Metazoa; phylum Arthropoda; class Insecta; order Lepidoptera; family Nymphalidae; genus Bicyclus; species Bicyclus anynana. Next base: position 3,523,982 of record NC_069104.1, on the reverse strand, counting down.
GAGCAGCGACGTTGGTCTAAGCTCTATATATCTTCTCCTGTAAGGAGGGAGGCCTAGCCCTGTAGTTAGCCGTTCAATTAGTCTGATAATGATGATGTACCTACAAATTAAAAAAAAAAAAAAAAGTTAGTCATAGTTCCTACTGACCCCACTCTCCCCTTTATTCCTGTGAGTTTACGAAGTAATAAGATTGTTCGTGTACTTATTACCCGCTCCGGTAAACAATTCGCCCGCTAAAAAGGGGTATAAAAGGGGTAACTTATCTTTAAAACACCATTTGGCCCCGGGCAGCGGTGAGTATTCATTTATTCGGTGAACAATTCATTTATTTGTTGAATTTACTTGAAGGTTTCTTTGTTTTATATTAAACTAGTGAACGCCCGCGACTTCGTCCGCGTGGAATTCAGTTTTTCATAAACCCGATCGATGCGAACGGTACGATGCGGATAAGTAAAAAATAAATAAATGAGCAAATAAAAAAACCCGACTGAATATAAAAAAGAAGTATAAAAAAACTGGAAAGAAAAAAAACAAGCTCAGTCCAGAAGTGTAGAAAGCAATTAGAAGACAGTATTTTGTATAGACAACTAATAAATAACGTTTTTCTAATTGTAGGTTTTTTTAAACATGGCCATGATATACCATTTTAGAATCCTCACAAAAAGCTCTTGAATTTGATACCTATATATACCAATATTAGAAAAAAGATTTTTTTTTAACCTTGACTCTATAGCGTCTCACAGTCGTCTTGTTTTTTTTAGTTTCACCTATCTAAGAACACTTGAGTTATTGAGACAAATCTAACGATATCCATATTACGTAAATCCGTTCAGTGGTTTGGAAGATATGAAGTAATAAAGAATATTACATACATACATACATACAAGATACGCGCGAAAAACATGACCCTTCTTGCAGTCGGGTAAAAACGGTCAACAACTTCTAGTTTAGTATATAAGATACCTACATACCTAATCCGTTAAAAGTTCGTTTCCCTCGAAAGATTACAGACAATTTTGTTCGTGAATTTGGGTGCAATAGTAGTCCTTAGCGTTATAGCCTAGTGGATCTGAGCTCTGTCTTCAATTCGGAGGGCAAATCATGCCAATATCACTTACTAGTATCTCAAACGGTGAAGGAAAAACATTGTGAGGAAACCTGCATAACTAAGAGTTTTCTTAATCTCTAAGTAAGTCTGCCAATCAGAATTGGGCCAGCGTAGTGGACTAAGGCCTAACCCCTCTCATTCTGAGAGGAAACTCGTGCTCAATAGTGAGCCGAATATGGGTTGATAAGTCATCATTATCAACCCATATTCGGCTCACTGCTGAGCTCGAGTCTTCTCTCAGAATGAGAGGGGTTAGGCCAATAGTCCACCACGCTGGCCCAATGCGGATTGGCAGACTTCACACACGCAGAGAATTAAGAAAATTCTCTGGTATGCAGGTTTCCTCACGATGTTTTCCTTCACCGGTTGAGACACGTGATATTTAATGTCTTAAAATGCACACAACTGAAAAGTTGGAGGTGCATGCCCCGAACCGGATTCGAACCCACACCCTCCGGAATCGGAGGCAGAGGTCGTATCCACTGTGCTATCACGGCTCTAATTGATAAGTACTAGTCCTTAATTAGTCTGAGGCTTCCTAAAGACCTACAGACGAAATAGAAGCGCAGTCGCATGTAAGAACTAGTAACCAATATTAGATAAACATTGGAAATGAAATCATAGACGTATTTACGACACTATCGGCCGCGAATAGCCCGCTTTAAGTGGGGAGCCGGGTATTTTTAACTCGCCTTTGATATGTCAGTTCAAGTGTTGATAACATGGCGTTATGATGGGCCGCGCAGACTGTTCGGGGATATTGGACAGAGGTATCATGGTCATGAGATGGATTTTCATGTGACGTCATACGAAAAATGCTAATAATCATTTGGCGTTATTTATATTTGGCATTGTACCGCCTTCAAAACGATCAGTAAAAAAACATACATACAGCCGAACGTAGGACCTCCTCCTTTTTGGAAGTCGATTAAAAAATAAGATTTAGAGTAGCACAGTAGTTTTGTGTTTTGGAATTGGTTACATTTTTTTTATTTTTTCAAAATTTACAATTATCTTACGTATATATTTAAACAAAATAACGTAAATATCCGATTTTTCTAACAATAACGTTACTTCTTGCTACTAACTACTGAACTAATGGCACTTTACGTAAACTGACGATAACGACCTATGTGAATTCGTTGAAAAAAACCATGTTAAATGATGATTTTAAACTTATTTCGTGGTTGTTCATTATGAATATTATTTATACGGGTACATACCACGATAAAACGACGAGATTTTTAATGTCAGTATGTTAAATGATCACTTATCGAAAATACGATGAAGTGGTTCATGTTCTGAATGGTACACAGAAATACACTATTAAAAAATACATACGAGTATATACAGCCAACGTAGAACCTTCTTTTTGAAATTCGGTTAAAAAGAAAAACAGGCATTGTCTGTCATTTAGCAGGGTTCACCAGGGTTTGGAGTAGATAGGTACCAAACTCCCCGAACTCCTCACGTATATATTTTGAAAATTAGCACAACATCACAAGACTGTAGTTAAAAGAAAATCAACACACAAACGGAGCGTACCTAAATCACCAGTGTTGTTTATAATAAATTAATGTTAAAAATAAACTTTCAAATTTTTCAGTGTGTAAGCATTTTTCAGTAAAAAATTAACATGATCGTGCACTCGTCAACGGAGAACTATTTTAGCGTAAATAAAGCTGAAAAGCTTTATTTTGAAAAGCTTGCAAGCTTTAGACATATTTGTAACTACCTAACGGCGCGCAGTTTCATCCGCTTGGTTCCCTTTCCCGTAAGAACTATAATACAAAATATAGCATATAGCCTTCCTTGATAAATGTACTGTCTAATACTGAAAGAATTTTTCAAATCGGACCAGTAGTCCCTGAGATAAGCGCGTTCAATGAAACAAACTCTTCAGCTTTATTGTACTAGTATAGATGTAATCACAACTAAGTTTTAATTATTTGTTGACACGTCATCAGGTTACGAAGTCCAAATATGATACTTCAATTACTACTTAAGTATCATCACTAACAACACATATACGGTTCACTGTTGAGCATGAGTCTCTTCTCAAAATAAGAGGGGTTAGGCCTTAGTCCACCACGCTGGCCCAATGCGAATTGGCAAACTTCACACACGTCGAGAATTAAGAAACTTCTCAGGTATGCAGGTTTCCTCACTATGTTTTTCCTTCACCGTTTGAGACAAGTGATATTTAGTTCTTAAAATGCACATAACTGAAAAGTTGGAGGTGCATGCCCCGGACCGGATTTTAACCTACACCCTCCGATTCAAAGGCAGAGGTTATATCCACTGGGCTATCACGTCTCAGTACTGATGAATGCTCTTATAAAGAGCCCTTGTAAAATTTGAGAGATTGTATTATATATGCACGGATTATCTCTGCGTATCGAATCAGCAATAAGGAGATCCGCAAAAGAGTTTTCTGAAATGGCGACCTCCCATCGGAAAGCACAGAGTTAATCGACCTCCCGATCGAGTGGCCCGATGACATCAAGCGGATTACAGAGAAGCGTAAGTGACTTTAGAAAAAAAGTCCTTACAAGAGGCCTTTTTCGCAGTGGACGTCTATCAGCTATTATGATGACTTTGAAATAAAATGATATTTTAAATATACCAACTATTCTCTGTCGTTTTATTACTCTGTGTCAAACGTTATATCGAACATTGCGCGAATTGCGCGAGAATTCGAAATGGGAACTAATATGTGCTCATCAAAATATAATCGTATATATATTTTAAGGCACCGTTTGTTTTGCTTCAACACTTTATGGCTTTACGCGTTTGTATTAGAACATGTCTTGATAACGTAAACCTGGATGAAGGTTGGAAGGTAACGTGGTGCTGGGAACTAGGGATTTGCACAATGAATTAAAGTATCGATATCGATATAGAATCCGGACATGATAGCTGGAGATCATTATCATCAAACGCGTATTTTTATGGCCTACAGCAAGGCCAGATGTCTCTTCTTATAAAACGCAATTTGGAATGAAGATTCGCTAGTCCAGAACAATTAATATATTTTAATAATAATGACCAGGACTTAAAAATTAACATGCTATCCTAAGTAAGGGTATAACAATACCCCAGGTAGCTCTTTTAAACATCTTATTTTCATTTACACATTATCTGCATCTTGTTTTTTCTATTGTTTGTCTATCTGTAATAAACTTTAACCAAAACCATACCGTCTTACGAGAGTACAAAGACTATAATTAATATCAATTGTTCAAACGGATTACACATTTTACAATTACAAGGTGTCCTAAAATATATTTGATGGCATTTACCACAAGGTGACTTTTTCGTGCATTCGTGAAAAATTGTACTAGGTATGTATTTTTAATAAATGATATATCTAAGTCGTGTAGGATAATAGATCAAACTGTTATCGCGATTCTTAATCGATAACAATTATTAAAACGATATTGTACATCCCTAGCAAAAAATACTTCGGAATTTCACAAATATAACTACGCTTTAAAATATAACTGATTTTGTTTATTTCATATAGCGGTAAAATGGACGCGGCGAAGTGATGCATAGCAGTTTTTGATGAAAGTATGAAATTTAACGTTCCCACTTTATATTTAGGCGAGCTTCGGTCTATCACAGATTTGCCCTTCGGATATAAAGCTTGCTACCAGGGAAGCATAAAGCATTATTGTAAAGATGTAAATTTTAAATGGTGAAATTGTCATTTGAATCATTAAGTACTTAATAAATAATTTGCATGTCTAATTGGCAAGATACATTTATCATATACATCTACCGACCACCTGTATAAATAATAATGCATGTATCTGCAAAGAAATAAATTGATTGATTGATTGCTACCAGGGAAGCATATAGCTTTCTACAAAGGAAGCATAAAGCTTTCTACAAAGGAAACATAAAGCTTGCTACAAGGGAAGCATAAAGCTTGCTACCAGGGAAGCATAAAGCTTGCTACAAAAGAAGCATAAAGCTTGCTACCAGGATAGCATAAAGTTTGCTACCAAAGAATTTAAATAATGGTACAAGACTGTGATTTATCATCACCATTATCAGGCTATTTAGACAGCCCCTTACAGGCCCAGGCCTTGTTTTTTAAATGAGAGGGGATATGGAGCTTAGAACCACCACGTTGCCTCAATGTGGGCTGACAGGCTTAGAGTATGTTTGACTTTTAATGATCTTTATCAGACCTTAACGATAAATACTACTAATGCCTTAAAGTGTTCTCCGAGGCACGGGAGTGTAACTACACCAGCTTGCGGGCCAAGATTTTTCAAAGAAAATATCTTAATAGAAAGAAAAGCTTAGTCATTGATAGCACGACAAAGGACTCGAACACTCAGCCTCGTGAGCCAAGAACGATCAATCGTTTACTAGAACTAGGATTATACAAAATAATAGAATTAAACATAATGTTTAGAACAGTCTGCTAGTATTCAAAGTGCTACGCCGTAGAGGGTCGTAAAAAAGAAAGTCTAACTACATTATTCTTGTAATATTATATGAATATTTATATCTAGCCTAGTAGTGACATGATAGCCTAGAGTATATGACCTCTGCCTTCGAATCGGAGGGAGGTTCGAATCCGGTCCGGGGCATACACCTCCAACTTTTCAGTTGTGTGCATTTTTAGAAATCAAATATCACGTGTCTCAAACGGTGAAGGAAAAACATCGTCTACCAATCCGTATTAGGCCCGCACAGTGGACTCAGGCCTAACCTCTCTCATGCTGAGAGGAGACTCGTGCTCAATAGTGAGCCGAATATTCATTGTTAATGATGATGATATATATCGATACTAATAGCATATAGAAATAAAGCTTGTGGTATTGTAGGGGGTAATCTCTGGATCTACTAAACCGATTTGGAAAGATCTTTTACCACTTGCAAGCCACGTTGTTTGTGAGTGTCACGAGAACAGGAACTACGCTGATGAAATTGTGGGGCGTCGGCTAGTTATAATTAAATAAATAGAGTTTTGAACGTGGTGACTTTGGATAGTAGCAAGTTTCAAGAGTCCAGATAATTTATAGAGGAAAGATTTGATTGTTTGTCTGTTTGCATTGAATAGGCTCCGAAACTACTTCAGCGAATTGAAAACCCTGAGTTCTATACCTATTTATACTAGAGCTCAGAATCAGGAATGAGGAGATCCGCACACGAACCAAACTCACTGACATAGCTCAGCGAGTCGCAAAGCTGAAGTGGCAATGGGCAGGCCACATAGTTCGAAGAGCCGATGGACGTTGGGGTCCCAAGGTGCTGGAATGGCGACCCTGCACCGGAAAGCGCAGTGTTGGTCGACCCCCTAATAGGTGGAGCGAGGATATCAAGCGGGTTGCTGGGAGCCGCTGGATGCTGGCGGTTCGAGATCGTTGTGCTTGAAGGCCCATGCAAGAGACCTATGTCCAGCAGTGGACGTCTATCGGCTGATAAGGTAAGGGTAAGGTAAGGTAAGGTAGGTCTGAGTGCTATAGGTTTTTTTTTATTCTTTACAAGTTAGCCCTTGACTACAATCTCACATGATGGTAAGTGATGATGCAGTCTAAGATGGAAGCGGGCTAACTTGTTCGGAGGAGGATGAAAATCCACACCCCTTTCGGTTTCTACACGGCATCGTACCTGAACGCTAAATCGCTTGGAGGTACGTCTTTGCCGGTAGGGTGGTAACAAGCCACGTCTGAAGCCTCCAGCCAGACCTTGACCAATTAAGAAAATCTCAATCTGCCCAGCCGGTGATCGACCCAGGACCTCCGTTTTGTAAATCCACCGCGCATACCACTGCGCCACGGAGGCCGTCAAAGGCTCTCGTTTTTATGAGAAAAATATAGAGGAAAGTATTACAATAAACTTTCAATCTATAGCGTTTGCTTCGTCATCAACCCATATTCGGCTCACTGCTGAGCTCGAGTCTCCTCTCAGAATGAGAGGGTTTAGGCCAATAGTCCACCACGCTGGCCCAATGCGGATTGGCAGACTTCACACACGCAGAGAATGAAGATAATTCTCTGGTATGCAGGTTTCCTCACGATGTTTTCCTTCACCGATTGAGACACGTGATATTTAATTTCTTAAAATGCACACAACTGAAAAGTTGGAGGTGCATGCCCCGGACCGGATTCGAACCCACACCCTCCGGAATCGGAGGCAGAGGTCATATCCACTGGGCTATCACTTTGACGGCCGCGTGGCGCAGTGGGCAGTGACCCTGCTTTCTGCATCCATGGCCGTGGGTTCGATTCCCACAACTGGAAAATATTTGTGTGATGAGCATGGGTCTTTTCCAGTGTCTGTGTGTATTTATACATTATATAAGTATTTATATGTAGTATATAATTGTATATTAATATTATAATATCAACTATCTTAGCACCCATAACACAAGCTACTCTGTATGCTTACTTTGGGGCTAGTTAGTGATGTGTATTGTTTAAGTATATTTATTTATTATTTATTTATTTATTTATCACTACGACTAGCGTTTGCTTGGCGTTATATAAACAGATGCCCAAACACCTTGGTACAATTTTACAATCGCTTTCATAATGTCCTTAAACTAGAAATTCTGAATCGATTTTTTCAATAATCAAATACGAACTTGACCGAATTTTCACGTTCGTTTACGACCCACAGCAATAATTTATCTTGGAAATTCTCTTACGAGCCGGAAACACGTAGATCGTAAAAATAAATTAGCTCGCCGTGTTTGAAAGTATGTCAGGCGGTTTCCGGAATTGTTTTTTTCATGATTATCGATTTATCTGTCATGTAATAAACATGTTTATAATATGTATCTCGGGGCATCGACCATTTTCCACTTCTGATATCGGCGGAGCGGACTAAATACTAATTCTGATAACGGAGAAGCCGTAGCCTCAGGGCAGGTTCTAAGCTTTATGTGTCAAGGATGGCAAGATACACAAAGTAACACTATCGGTCATTATTGGGACGACCATTTAACTTACAACTACAGTTCTACCCTCTATATTGATCAAGTACAGAGCTGATACTATCACATGTAAACCAGGGTTATCTGTCATAGAGCAAGGAGTCAGCCACCAGCGGATGTCAGACTTGTAACTGATCCAGTTGGGTTAAAGACATCTTTTACAGTATACTAACACTCGCCATTCTCAGCTGATGTTGGCTCTCAGCTAATTAATTAACAATGCAATGGCCTTACTTCCCACTTAATTCACCCACTGAAGTTCGGAAACACTATCACTATTTTAACACTGCACCATTACTATTTAACAAATGGAAGACGAGTATCCATTCCAAGAACTTGATTACACTGAACTACTCAACCAACAGGCCAAAGAGTGGCAGGGCACCTCCACTCCACATGTATATTATTTTTACCTGGTAGACAACATAACTTCACACACTGTGTTGTGTAATAAGAAGCAAGACCGCGTAGTACGTTCGTTGTCAACCCATATTCGGCTCACTGCTGAGCTCGAGTCTCCTCTCAGAATGAGAGGGGTAGGCCAAATAGTCCACCACGCGGCCCAATGCGGATTGGCAGACTTCACACACGCAATGATTAAGAAATTTCTCTGATTTGCAGGTTTCCTCACGAGTTTTTGCTTAACAGTTTGAGACATTTGATATTTAATTTCTTAAAATGCACACAACTGAAAAGTTGGTGGTGCATGCCCCGGACGGCATTCGAATCCACGCCTTCCGGAATCGGAGGCAGAGGACATATCCACTGGGCTATCACGGCTCTCTCAAATATTATATAGATTAGTTATTGTTAGTGGAATTATAATTGTATTAATCCCTTTAAACATTGCCCTATTTGCTCAAACAATATTATTATTTACTTTGTTAAAGCGAAACACACTTCATTCGCAAAATAAATGCAGCTGGCTGTAAGTGGAGTAAGGCGAGTTGCCATCTAACTTAGTAAACAACAAAGAAAATGCGGCATTGTATGCAGTAGCACGATCCGATACTTTGGAGCTGCAAGTACCTAAAGGCATTAAAGTAAAAGCTCCTTATTCACGCTTCCTTGATCCACCAATTCGCTATTCGCGGATTAAAAACTTGCGACCCAGTTCTTATATTCGCGGCTAAATATTTCGTTACTAGCTGACGCCGCGCGTTTCACCAGCTTGGTTCCCGTTCCCGTAGGAATATGGGGTTAATATATAGTTTATAGCCTTCCTCGATAAATGGGCTATCTTACACTGAAAGAATTTTTCAAATCGGACCCGTAGTTCCTGAGATTAGCGCGTTCAATCAAACAAACAAACTCTTCAGCTTTATAATATTAGTATAAATTCGCGGATCTGACTGACGAAACTGACGTAAAATCTGCAAATTTAAACTTTAACTTGCAAATACCTATTGCCGAAATTGCGAATGGATGGTTTAAGAATGCCACTCACTGCTTAAAATCACTCTGAATTAAATAAGCTTTTAAAATATGTCAACCAAGAAAAAAAATACAAAATACTTCAAATCATTGTCTAAGACTGTAATGGTTAATCAATAACTTATTTTTTTTTTCAATTACATTTGCAATTACAAAACAATTAATTGTTTTTTCTTTATATGTATTTGTTATTTATTTTGTCACCCAAGAACGTATCCCTTATAAAATCCATCCCATCCATCCATCCATCCATCCATCCATCCCATATAAAATACCATTCCGTATTCACGGTTTCTGTATTATGTATGTTTCTGTATTATGTAGAACGTAACCCCCGCGAATAATGAGCTTTTACTGTATTAAGTATTTTTTATTATGGATAAACGATTCGACCACAAGGCAAAAGAAGCAGAGGAAAACCATAGACCAGTAATTAGCTTAAAGGTGGAAAGAAAAAAAAACAAGTGTTCCATATTGGTATCAATTAGCACAGGACCGTGACATTTGGACATCTTTGGAGGAGGCCTTCACCCAATCTACATTATTAGCGAGTAACAAAGGCCAACTCCTATCGGAGGCAGAGGTCTTTTTCACCGGGCTATCACGGCTCGTACCTATACCTACAATATACCTTAAAAGCCTTTTATTCAAACCCCTCTTCTACGTCCCGATCCAATAATCCTGTATTCAAAAATATCTTTTACCCAAACAGGATTTTCATTCAAGTAGGCTTTTGTCGATCCAAACAGTTGTTATTGTTGTAAAATATTATCTAAAAAAATCTCGTAAAATATTATCTAGATGATCGAGTACTTTATTTGATCGAACCACAGCAGGTACTTGGGTGAAGATCCGAGATTTGAGACCTGGACTGCATTAACTCAAAAGCTTTTTAAAACTTAATCATTTTTTTGTTTTTTTTTTTTTATTGAGAAATAATACATAAAGGAACTGAAGCTAACTTATGCTAATAACTAGGTATACAAATCATGCACACGTGCAAATTATAGTCTATTCCACGATAACGTAGCATTCTGCTAGTGAAAGAATTTATAAAATCGCATCAGTAGTTCCGAAGATTACCCCTTACAGAGAATTGTTACAAACTTTACCTCTTTTATAATATTAGTAAAGATATTTACATAATCGGTATTTTAGGTTTAGTTTTCATATATTTTCAGGTGCGTGCTTACAGATGATTCAATATCAATAAGCCCAAGGCGATATCTACAATCATATTCACATATTTATAGAATTTAATGACGTTATATCCCCATGGGCCTTTCCATGAATTATCCCAGAGCTTTTCCGCGACGAACAACGAAGCTGTATGCGTCTCTTTCCATCTTTACACATAAGGGTAAGTGTGTCTCGCTTTGTTTTCAACGCGGGAAAGTGCTATGTCAATGCAGACAGACCTGTAGATTCGCGCGCGTAGGCCGGACGTACATTTTCGCAAGCTTTCCACGCGTTTGCGGGAACTTTTCCTAATCTGTCGCGTTTTCTTCTCTATGTAGTGATTTCCTCTATTGGTGTTGTGTTTAGAACTTTAATTATCAGTGTTAATAGGTGTATAAGTGACTGTGTATATACTGAAAGACGTATTAGTGAGGTGAGTTTGTTAATTAGCTGTAAATTTGTAATCGCTTTCTGTGTGTTAATAATGATATGTTAAAAGCTATTGTTTGTGTAAAATGAACAAAATATACCTTAATTATTTACATATTTAAATTTTAACGTGACTAAAAATGTTTTTTGTATGAATTTTGAAAAATAATGGCAAAATTTAATGCTGGTAGAATTTAAATAGTAATAGGTTGTTAGTTAGTTAAAATAAATAAAATTACTTTATAAGAATAAACTGGGTCATGTCCATATTTTACAAAAATTGTTTACGAGTAAAAAGGGTTTAGGGTGCCACAAAGTTAGTTTAACGGTTTCACGTTATTTTTAACTCAAAGTTTTACCATCAACAATCACGTAAGGGTTTTAATTTTCCTTCTATCAAATTATTCACCTTTCATTTATCACGTAACTTGAATAATTGAGTCGTAAATAACTTTAAAATATTAAAATTTGTTTCTCTGTTGGTCATTTCCATTTTACTAAGATATTAGGAGAGAATATATTTTTTTATAAAATAGAATTATGGATTTTATCTTTTTATAATAATACTAAGCAGATGCCGGGCGGTTTGACCCGCGTGGTTCCCATTCCCGTAGGAAAACGAAAATAATATATAGCCAATAGCCTTCCTCGATAAATGGGCTATCGAACACTGAAAGAATTTTTCATATGGGGCCAATAGTTCCTAAGATTAGCGCGTTCAACCAAACAAACAAACGCTTCAGCTTTATTATATTAGTATAGATATAATGTAAATATTAGACGGCCGCGTGGCGCAGTGGGTAGTGGTCGTGGGTTCGATTCCCACAACTGGAAAATATTTGTGTGATGAGCATGGATGTTTTCCAGTGTCTGTGTGTATTTATACATTATATAAGTATTTATATGTTGTATATAAATGTATATGAATATTATAATATCAACTATCTTAGTACCCATAACACAAGCTACTCTGTATGCTTACTTTGGGGCTAGATAGTGATGTGTATTGTTTAAGTATATTTATTTATTTATTATATTTATTATAATAAAGAGAAAAGATTTGCTCCGAAACTACTGAACCGATTTGAAAAATTCTTTCACTCTTGGGAAGCTACACTATCCCCGGGTGTTATAGGTTACATTTTCTCCCTATATTCCTACGGGAATGGAAATTGCGCGGGTGAAATCGCATGGCGTCTAGTACAATAACATATTAATCATATTGATATGGCCCAACTTTCCCATGAATTATGCAAATAGCGCATACATAATAGCATTATGAATATTACTCTATTAATCACTCCGTCCGCAATATGTTTGGTTTTGTTCATTTGGGATTAATGGGGAATGTATTAAAGAGGAGTTTTTTTTTATTCTTTTATAAGTTAGCCCTTGACTACAATATCACCTGATGGTAAGTGATGTTTAGATGATGTCAGTCTAAGATGGAAGCGGGCTACCTTGTTAGGAGGAGGATGAAAATCCACACCCCTTTCGGTTACTACACGGCATCGAACCGGAACGCCAAATCGCTTGGCGGTACGTCTTTGCCGGTAGGGTGGTAACTAGCCATGGCCGAAGCCTCCCACGAGCCAGACCTGGACAAATTAAGAAAATCTCAACCTGCCCAGCCGGGGATCGAACCCAGGACCTCCGTCTTGTAAATCTAACTGTTTGAAGAGAAGTTTGACTACTTGAAGTGCTTGGAAATGACCAGGAGGTTCTGGGTTCGAATCCCAGCTATTGATAGATTATAGGATTTTATGTCTTCTAAAATGGAAATGAACCGTAATTCACGCTGTCGATTGAACCCACGATTAATATTTGACTGTATACCGATTAATGATAATGCATGGAGCCGAAGGCTTATGCTCTTCGAAGCGCGGGGTGGTAAACACCATCAAGTTCCCAACTTTACGCTGAGATTTTTAATTGATGATTGATGAATTTGATGTCGTCAGTCCACTTCGTGAGGGGTCTACCAACACTGCGCTTTCTAGTGCGGGGTCGCCATTCCAACACCTCGGGACCCCAACGTCTATCGGCTCTTTGAACTATGTGCCCAGCCCAGTATTACTACTTTAGCTTCGCGACTCGTTGAGTTATGTCGGTGACTCTGGTTCTTCTGCGGATCTCCTCATGTCTGATTCGATCACGCAGAGATACTGCTAACATAGCTCGTTCCTTCGCCCGCTGTGTGACTCTGAGCTTTCTAATGAGGCCCATAGTTAGCGACCAAGTCTCGGAACTATAGGTTGCTTTTTTCTGACGCTGGGAAATGTTTTTGCGAATCCCGATTATCGAGTTCACGATATCGGGTATGTGAAACTCAGATAAATTAATGCAAATTCAAGTAAGCAAGTATTCGGTGTTCAAAGTTAACCGCGATCTTAATTCGTTAAAAGCATTTTCATCTCAATTAAGTACCATCGTCGCCTAAGATAATAAAACAAAGTTTGTAAGCTGTGAAAACTCCATGAAAAAGCAATCTCTCTGTTACGGGAACATGGACGCCGTTACAAAGTGATGGATGAACTTAATTGCTTAGTGCTATTGTAAGTTACAGCTAAGTTATTATATGCTAATAGTAAGCTAAGTTATTGCGTGAATACAAAAAGCGGGCGATGGAGCGAGCTATCAGGACTTAGAATCAGAATAGGGTAGTTGACTTATATCAAATTTAATATAAACTGTATTAATTTCGCATAGTACATGGAATAAGGGCGCAAAATATATCGTTATCAATAAGTTGAGGCTTCTTATAAAACTTAATTTAAATATCACGTATTTTTAAAATTTTCAAAACGTCAGAAACGCTGTCGTCCATTTTGTGACGTCACACACTTGATCTACTTACTACGTCATTACTAATTATTATTATTGTCAGACGTTCCGTTTGTAAGGGATTTGTTATAGTGACGTCATGAAGCAGTTAAAATGTAGACCGTCATGGCCGACAGGCGTTTTGGTTCGTATTGTCAAAAACATATTAAAAACTATTTTAGAATTTAAACTATCGTGAGTGTTATTCATATTAATTGATTATGAAACACGGCTAAAACTCAGTTTGGATCGTGCCGTGATGCAAGAACCAGCTCATGACTAAGGGCCCCGTATAGGTTCGAAACTAGTCGGGCATACTCCGACCTAATATCACGTGAGTTTTAGCCGTGTTTCATTATCAATTAATATTTAAAAACTAAAATTTTTATTTTGTCACGTCTCAAAAAAATATGATTTTTTTTTCATTTTAGTAGAACGATAAAGAACTATCTATGAACATTAAAAAAAGGGTCAACTGCCTATTGTAGAGATCCGTAGATAAGCCAAAGTCACTGAAATAGCTCAATAAGTCGTAAAGCTGCGTTAAAAAAAAACCTTAGCTGAGTCTTCTCGGACCAAGGCGCATTTGGAACCCTCGTAACTTTAATTTTAAGTTTTCGACTATAATTACCACCATTAAATCATGACATAACTTGACGTGTCACAAGTGCTTGTAAACTAAGCCTAATTTAAATAAATGAATTTTGAAATTTGAATTTTAAGTGGTAATAGGCAAGGTGTAGAAGAGCAGATGGATTGGGGTCCTAAGGTGTTGGAATGGCGACCCCGTACTGAAAAGCGCAGTGTTGCTGGACCCTCACTAGGTGGATTGACAGGGGAGTCGCAAGGAGCCGCTGGTTGGAGGTGATGTTTGGAAGTCCCTACAAAAGGCCTATGTCCTGCAGTGAACGTGCATTGGCTGATGTGATGATGATGAAGTTATTAGTTGATTTTCATAATCAAACGATGAAGGAAAATCGGTGAGGAAATCTGTATAACAGAGAATTTTCTTAATTTTCTGCTTGTGTGAAGTCTGCCAATCCGTGTGCAGGTATAGGATGAGGTGTAACTCCTCTCATCGTGAGAGGAGACTCGTGCTCAACAGTGAGCCGAATATGGGTTGTTAATAATGATGATGATAATGTACTCATACTAATGATTACCGTGTACCTAAGTGCCGCAGGATTTTTAGGCTGGCATTGGTAACATCTTTTAGTCCTTATATATTTATTTGAAGGTGAAGGAAAACATCGTGAGGAAACCTGCATACTAGAGAATTATCTTAATTCTCTGCGTGTGTGAAGTCTGCCAATCCGCATTGGGCCAGCGTGGTGGACTATTGGCCTTACACCTCTCATTCTGAGAGGAGACTCGAGCTCAGCAGTGAGCCGAATATGGGTTGATGACGACGATATTTATTTCATCATCATCATCATTGTCAGCCGATGGACGTCCACTGCTGGACATAGGCCTCTTGCATGGACTTCCAAACAAAACGGTCTCGAGCCGCCAGCATCCAGCGGCTCCCTGCAACCCGCTTGATGTCTTCGGTTCACCTAGTGGGGGGTCGACCAACACTGCGCTTTCCGGTGAGGGGTCGCCATTCCAGCACCTTGGGACCCAACGTCCATCGGCTCTTCGAACTATGTGGCCTGCCCATTGCCACTTCAGCTTCGCGACTCGCTGAGCTATATCAGTGACTTTAGTTCGTCTGCGGATCTCCTCATTTCTGATTCGACCACGCAGAGAAACCCCAAGCATAGCTCGCTCCATCGCCCGCTGAGTGACTTTGAGCCTTCTTATAAGGCCCATAGTTAGCGACCAAGTCTCGGATCCGTAAGTCATCACTGGCAACACGCACTGTTCGAAGACTTTCGTCTTCAGGCACTGAGGAATTTCGGACGAAAAGATGTCGCGGAGTTTCCCAAACGCTGCTGTTCGCTGGATTCGGCGATTCACCTCTTTCTCGAAATTGGACCTACCTAACTGGACTGTGTGTCCTAGGTCCTAGGTAGGTCCATATTCGTCTACAATTTATTTATTTATATATTATATTTTTACGTCCTCAACAATAACTGGGTGGGAAGCTACTTATGCTGAACTGGGTGAAGATATTTATTTATTTCACTATAAATTATTTCTGCGAAGGTGAACATTGCATCTAACTTATCACCAGTATAACTAATTTGTCGCTAATAATACTTTTTCTTTGGCCTTGGAAAAGCTTTACACATAAGTATAAAATGTAACATAAATCCATAAGTTAGATGCCACTTAAGTAGGCGTTGTATACAACGAGTAGGTAATCCTATATGGATAAACTCCTCGCCTGCAATGCAAATTACTTGCCTCACTAATTCCATTATAGAACAGTTGACACAATGTTGCTATAATCCATGGCACTAAGTTTGCACAGACAAGCTTTACAATAGAATAGAGTAATTTAGTTTGATTAATATGTACGTACAAGGGTGTCATACAAGTAATTACATGTGCCAGTGTTTTCATGGAATGCATTTACAGTTAAATGTTATGGTAATATTGGTCTAGGAACACAGTATTTATTCATGACCTTTGACCACGAATAAATATGACCATGTTTGCGAAAGAATACAATAGAAAACTTAAGCTAACTTATCTTAATAGCTATACACATCATAGACACGTGGAATTATGGCAAGAATACCTATTGGCTGCATTTTTGCTTTTGCCTTTGCACAAAAAATGAGCCAGCCCTCAAGTCACCTCTATGCAGGGGCATAGCTACCGCTGCCATATCAATGATATATGGGGCCCCCGGATTGCAGTGGGCGTTGCAGACCCCTTACCAGTGGAAGCTAAAACTAGTAAAATGTTATCCTCAATCTTCTTTGGTTTGAAAAGCCTATGAATTCCCGTATATTCATAGGTTCTTCAAACATCTTTCTTCTCTAAAAAATTAGGGCGCCCCAAAAAATTCGATACAGAGCACGCTACGCCTCGATGCAACTATAGCCACGGTGAAATAATTCGGAGAATTTTGTCTGGCACTGCAACTCCCATGGCTTGAGGCTCCACGGCAAAAGGAACAATTATGAAACTCTCCGTCAAAGAGGCATATTGTGCCACTTACCGGTTTCAGCTTTTTCTGCTGCGGCTCCAGGTTTTGTTTCTGTCCCTGATATGACATGGATCCAATGTACCAACGCATGTCCCAAATTAGGGCCAAAATCAAAATCAAAAATCATTTATTTCAAGTAGGCTCAGTTTACAAGCACTTTTGACACGTCAGTTGACTATTTGTAAAGATTCTACCACCGGTTCGGAAGGCAGGTTCTGCTGAGAAGAAACCGGCAAGAAACTCAACAGTTGCTCTTTTTTAAAAAAATCCTACAGTATTATAAGTTACAATTGATGATAACATTACAATTTCTTATAGTTTTACTTTTTGTGTGAAGATGGAAGCTGATCCAATGGCCTCCAAGCGCTTTTATTTTTAAGGAACTCATCAATGTTGTAGTAACCTCGACTAAGTAAATGTTTTTTAACACATTGCTTAAAGCTATGCATTGGCAGGTCCATCACAGGCCCGACTTTCTTCCAGGCCTGCCCCACTTCCTAACCAGCGTCAATCCATCAGGTCTCTTGCCATCATCCTGAATTATTCTTGACTGGAATAAGTCGGGATGATGAATAGAGACTGCTTAAACTTTGTGTAGATATGTGATATGGCGAGTCCGACAAAACTATGAACAAGGCAAATCATGGTATTGGGGGGTTTACCTTTCCAAACCATATTCTAGATTTTGTTGTGATAACAAATTATACCCCCTGAAAGTTTTCCAGTTAGGTACCACTTGATTTAAAATAAATTTCTTTGTCTATACAGAAAAAAATGGCTTGCAAGTATATTTTTTTCTTTTTTATTTAAAAACAAACAAACTGTGTGACATGCTACTCACTCACACAGTCATGGATTGTTCAAAGTTCATATAAAAAGTAGATTCGGTAATTTATTTAGATTTTATGACTTTGAAGTTTAGATTAATATTATAACTTTTTTTTTGTTTCAGGTTAATTATCGTCAACAAGATATCTAAATAATTAATATTTAGTGTAACTAAATAATTATTTAATGCTTGCCAAAATCTATTTTAAATAAAAGTATACTAATTGTCCAATTTGAATATCATCAAATTTAAAAATATTTAAGAGTATAGTTAAAATTTAATATTTTAATAATATTTAAGTGTGAATTGAATAAATCATATTTATTTAATATTTAAACAAATAATTGAAATTGAAATTATAAAAAGTGATATATGTAATTATTACCTACATTAAAAAAACAACAAAATATTAAAATACAAAATGATGTTACAAAAATCACCAAAAGTAGGGGCCAAAGTCAACAAAACCGAATTTAAAAGAGATATTTAGAAAATGCGTTGAAAATTTGTTCTTGGAGTTGTTTGAAATATAAATAATCCAAGATGGCGTCTCCGTCTTCTACACCCAAGGCTCCATCACCGCCACCGCCAGAACAGATACCAAGCAAAATGGAGCGGCGAATGTCCCATTTCAAGGAGTATAAGTTCTTTAGGAGCTTCAGTGCCAAAATCGAGAACTGGCCTATGAGGAAAGCGGAACAATTATGGAGGAAGATGAGGGAACGAAAAATTGCAGGTATATAGTATATAAACGTTTTTTTTTATTTGCTTAGTTTTAATTTTTTTTATTTTAGCTTAGTATAAAAAATAAAAAAATATAAAAATTATTTCGCCCAACGTGGGGCTCGAACCCACGACCCTGAGATTAAGAGTCTCATGCTCTACCGACTGAGCTAGCCGGGCTGCTATAATCAGGTCGAAATTAATGTACGTTTTTTAAGAAATGTTTTAATAAACGTTGACTATAAATTATTAACTAGCGGAAACCCTCGACTTCATCTGCCAAAAAATTAATGTACACTTTCAGATTACGTAACCATTTTTTTGGAAGATTCGGATCGGACTTTGTTGTAAGTTAATCTATACATACCTTTATTATAAAGCATCTCTCACTGTATTTTATTCTAAGTATCCGGCAGCGTTTTAGATGAAAGCTCCCAGGTGGCTTAACATTTTTCGATACATCACTCAAAATCACATAAAATAAATCTAGATTTATTCAAAGACTTTTTTGTGCTTAGAGTTTATACTCATGTTAAATTACAGCTTACTAATACTAAGTTTCTAAGCTAAACAGCGGATGGAAAGATGGATAAGGCACAACTGTAAGGGTTAACTTATTGACTACCTACGGAACTCTAAAACGTATACGTAACTGCAACACCAGACTGAATTCCTCGATTTTGTTTAATTAGGCGCCGTATTTCATACGAGGTAGGTACTTTAAAAGGAAAAACGGAACCCTTATAAGATCACTTTGCCGTCCGTCTGTCTGTCTGTCAAGACCTTTTATCTCGGGAGTGCGTGGAGGTATCATGTTGCCGTATACTGGGAAATTATGAAAAAAAACAAACTTCTTACGTAAAAATGATCCGACCGCTTATTCGGCAAAAACACATTTCAAAACTTAGAAAGGAATTAATTTTTTTTTTTTTTTTGGAATATTTGCCATATATTTTTCACGGTGATGAGTCCAGCCCCTTTACCACTGAGCTATGATCACTTGTGACGTAATAATTAAAGCCGTTTCTGAAAGAACTGTCTTTGAATCCTAAAACTTTATGATTTAATCGGCTTAAGAAGGTAGGTAGCACATTCGATGTTATTTTTCGCTTTTTAGTTTTGTGATTTTGAAGTTGGTTCCATTGGTTTTAAAGTGTGTCCTAGCATAGTGAATAGCGCTACATTACGGGAAATTACGATATTTATATTTTTACACAAAATTACTAAACCGATTTCCATGAAAATGAAATAGGATCAATCTTTCAAATGAAAAAAAATTACAAAATCGTTTAAGAAATTATGAAGTTATCTATACTTATATAAAACTGAAGAGTTTGTTTGTTTGATTGAACGCGTTAATCTCAGGAACTACTGGTCCGATTTGAAAAATTCTTTCAGTGTAAAATAGCCCATTTATCGAGGAAGGCTATAGGCTATAAATTATCCCCGTTTTCCTACGGGAACGGGAACCACGCGGGTAAAAACGCACGGCTATAAGCTAGTAAGTTATAGAAATTAAAAAAAAACATACGAGTCGAATTGAGATCATCACTTATCATCAGGTGAGATTGTGGTCAAGGGCTAACTTGTAAAGAATAAAAAAAAAGGAGGAGGAGGCTCCTCCTTTTTTTGAAGTCGTTTAAAAAATTACTTATTATCCGTACTTCAAATCGTATAACTTTTAGGTACCAATAAAACGCGTTGTAAAGTTAAACTTCTTCTTATCTCAGCATTGTTAATAACAGCGCAGATTAGAAAAGGGATGGCGATATAAAGCCGGCCATAAAAGCTAGACTACAATAGATAAAGGCACCCATAAACGTTGCAAGTACTCGGCGAGATGAAATGACTGTATCTTGATGAATGTCTATCTGGCGCTACTAGAATACCAATCTAAAGTATAAAACGGGATTTTGTTTTTTTTTATTTACAAATGAGCCCAGCCCTTGACTACAATCTCACCTGATGGTAAGTGATGATGCAGTCTAAGATAGAAGCGGGCTAATTTGTTAGGAGAAGGATGAAAATCCACACCCCTTTTTGGTTTCTACACGACATCGTACCGGAACGCTAAATCGCTTGGCGGTACGTCTTTGTCGGTAAGGTGGTAACTAACCACGGCCGTAGCCTCCTACCAGCCAGACCTGGACGAATTAAGAAAATGTCAATCGGACCAGCCGGGGATCGAACCCAGGACCTCCGTATTGTAAATCCACCGCGCATACCACTGCGCCACGGAGGCCTTATCTTATTAAATCCTCTATTTATAGCTTGGCAACTTCGTTCTTAACACTCCCGGTGGTGGTAGCGATGAATGAAAAACACCCACTGATGCACCTTACTTCCCCGCAAGCACCCGCGCAGTCTTTCTCCCCGTCGCCCGCATATCATCGGAGTGTCATTAACGACCTTGCCGAGGCTAGTTACCATCTTACCGGCAAAGACGTACCGCTAAACGATTTAGCGTTCCTGTACGTGCAAACATCGAAAGGATCGATTTTCATCCTACTCCTAACCAGGCGGCTTCCATCTTAGATTGCATCATCACTTATTATGGGGTGAGATTGTAGTCAAGGGCTAACTTGTAGATGATAAAAATATATATAGCTGTACACTAGAGAGTAGAAATCCAGTTTACCTAACTGTACCGTGATAGCCCAGTGGATATGACCTCTGCCTCCGATTCCGGAGGGTGTGGGTTCGAATCCGGTCTGGGACATGCACCTCCAACTTTTCAGTTGTGTGCATTTTAAGAAATTAAAATATCACGTGTCTCAAACGGTGAAGGAAAACATCGTGAGGAAACCTGCATACCAGAGAATTATCTTAATTCTCTGCGTGTGTGAAGTCTGCCAATCCGCATTGGGCCAGCGTGGTGGACTATTGGCCTAACCCCTCTCATTCTGAGAGGAGACTCGAGCTCAGCAGTGAGCCGAATATGGGTTGATGACGAACTGTACCTACCTAGTTTTATAAATATTAATTAAGATTACGAATGACTAACGGAATCACTATAAAAAATCGGAATCATTTAAACGGAATCATACTAGTAATGGAATCATTAAAAAAATATTAAACTCAATTTCAAATGAAGAACACTTTTCTAATACCTACTCGTACCTACAGTCGAAGCAAATTTCAAATCGGAATTACCGCGAAGACGGGAAGTCATAAAATTTAACGGTTTGTAGATTCGTAGTTTGAAAAACAACCACAATTGTTATTACTTTATGCATTTGCCGATTTAAATTGAATCGAAACAAAAAAGCACTTGAAATTAAAACGTATTCGATACATTGAACTCTATGAAATGGTTCAAAAATAGAAGGTGAAGAATTTTCAAACTATAATAAAATAATAACAAATTTTCTCGGACCAAGGCGATTTTCTTTTTAAATTTTACCACGACCAATTATTATCACCATTATACAATAACACAGCTGACGCCGCGCGGTTTTACCCGCGTGGTTCCCGTTTCCGTGGGAATACGGGGATAATATATAGCCTATAGCCTTCCTCGATAAATGGGCTCTCTAACAGAGAAAGGATTTTTCAAATTGTAGGTACTTGTAGTGTAGTAGTAGTCGCTTGAAGTTGACTAATGAGTCCTAAACCTTGACTTAAACGATGTTGAGGATACGTCAAGACTGTCATAGTATGATACGTCATTGAAAATATCCGTCTCCAAAACTTGTGAAACGCTTGATGTATCCTAATCCTTGAGAAAATATCCGTGTCCAAAACTGAAACGCTTGAAATTGACTGATGTATCCTAATCCTTGACTCATTGTTGAGGATATGTCAAGACTGTCATACTATGATACGTCATAAAAAATATCTGTCTCCAAACTAACTTTAGTAAAACGCTTGACGTATACTAATCCTTGACTCATTATAATTGAGGATAGGTCTAGACTGTCATAGTATGATACGTCATAGAAAATATCCGTCTCCAAACTTGTAAAACGCTTGATGTATCCTAATCCTTGAATAGGATACATTAAGAACTTGACTTGACAAGACCAGGCCACCCTTCTTATAGGAGAAGGGCTATGGAGCCACCCATCAAGCTACTCCATTGCGGGTTGGTGGGCTATACTGCGATACGTCATAGAAAATGTTCGTCTCCAAAACTTGTGGAACGATCATAAACATTGCGTGCGGCGTGGCTTTGAGCCAAACCAACTATATTGCGTCGTTCGCTATTAAACCGCTATTCGGTTGAGTATTTTCAATATCAGATCCGATATCAAGGGAAATAGTTCTGTCTATTTCCGATATTGAATGTAACTTAGATAGAACCATACGAGTTATTTTTAGGTTTATTATAAAATCGATATTTTATATAAATCTATTATAAAATCGATATTTTGTATATCTATACTAATATCATACATCTGAAGAGTTTGTTTGTTTGCTTTTTTGTTTATTTGATTGAACGCGCTAATCTCAGGAACTACTGGTCCGATTTGAAAAATTCTTTCTGTGTTAGATATCCCATTTATCGAGGAAGGCTATAGGCTATATATTATCTCCGAATTCCTACGGAAACAGGAATCATGCGGGTAAAACCGCGTGGTGTCAGCTAGTCTATTATAAAATCGATATTTAGTATATCTATTATCTATTATAAAATCGAGAATCAATCATCATAATCTTTGGTCCAGGTCTGGCTGGTGAGAGGTTTTGGCCGTGGCTAGTTACCACCCAACGGCAAAGACCGACCGCCACGAAATTTAGTGTTCCGATGTCGTGTAGAAACCAAAAGGGGTGTGAATAATCATCCCACTCCTAACAAGTTAATCCGCTTCCATCTTAGATTGCATCATCATTTAAGGTGAGATTGTAGTCAAGGGCTAACTTGTAGAAAAAAAAAAACTATTTTAACTGTACACTAGATATAATAAGATAGTAGAAAACCAGTTTTATATTTAGTATATCTATTATCTATTATAAAATCGAGAATGTGTTTGTTTGTAATTCTTTCTGAATTTTTCACCATTTTTTTTTAACTAATTATCGGTGCTGCGGAAAGCTGCATTATCGGTGAGTAATATAGACTATATTTATACCCCTTTTCGAAGGGAACGTGAACTACGCTAGTGAAAACACAAAAGGTCCGCTTGTAAATACTACAATAACAATTACGTTCCTATCATTGTTTAAAGTAAGCTTACATTCATTCATTATCAATCCATATTCGGCTCACTACTGAGCTCGAGTTTCCTCGCAGAATGAAAAGCTGGCCCAACGCAGATGACATAGGTAAGCTTACATAGGTACACTCAAATAATTAAATTCTGACTTTTATAAAGTATAGACGACTTATACGATGTCGAGTCGATATGCCATATAGATAGCATGATAATTTATTCAATTCAAGTGTCTGCTCTAAATTCATATCAAATTTGTGCCACTGCAAATTTGCTATGCAATAACTGCAGGCGTTTGAAATTGAGTTATTCGACTACAATTTCTAAATCGATGCTTCTTGTTTAATCAAAAAATCCATACTGATATTGTTAGGAATACGGAAGTATGTATGTCTGTTACTTTTTCATCTTAAAACTGAACAATATTATTACCTACCGGATTATATCGGATGCCTATGGTGATTTTTCTAGAGAATAAAGTACCTAGCCTACATGGTTTAACTACATGGTGGTAATCTCACTCTAAATTTAGAGTAACAAACATACGCACACACAAACTTTTCACCTTTGTACTCGTAATATAACTTGAAGACGAGGATTTCGTCCGAGTTAAATTTAGTTTTTGGAATATCCCGCGGGAACCATAAACTTTTCTGGGATAAAAATTTCAGCTAAATCGGTTCAGTAGTTTAGGCAAGAAAGAGTAACAAACATCCATTATTGTATTCAGTATTGACGACGGTATGCGCGGTGGTTTTACAAGATGGTGGTTCTGCGTTCGATCACCGGCTGGGCCGATTGATGTTTGCTTAATTGGTCGAAGTCTGGCTGGTAGGAGGCTGCGGCCGTGCTGGGCGAACCATCCTACCGGCGAAGACGTACCGCCAAGCGATTTAGCGTTCCGGTACGATGGCCTGTAGAAACCGAAAGGGGTGTGGATTTTCACCCTACTCCTAACAAGTTAGCCCGCTTCATCATCACTAAACGTCGGGTGAGACTGTAGTCAAGTGCTAACTTGTAGAGAATAAAATAAAGTTACAAACTTTCGTGTTTTTGATAATAATAGAGTTCTTTGTGTGGAAAGGATCTATAAAATACACCATGTATATCATTTTCTAATCAAGTAGGAGATTATTTTATAGTATCCTTAAGATGCTGTTCCACCAGAGATGTGCTATGCTATGGATGCGTTTGCTATCCACCAATCATATTCATGATATGTGTGTGTGTGGATATGACCTCTGCCTCCGATTCCGGAGGGTGTGGGTTCGAATCCGGTCCGGGGCATGCACCTCCAACTTTTCAGTTGTATGCATTTTAAGAAATTAAATATCACTCAAACGCTGAAGAAAAACATCGTGAGGAAACCTGCATACCAGAGAATTATCATAATTCTCTGCGTGTGTTAAGTCTGCTAATCCGCATTGGGCCAGCGTGGTGGACTATTGGCCTAACCCCTCTCATTCTGAGAGGAGACTCGAGCTCAGCAGTGAGCCGAATATGGGTTGATGACGAACCATATTCATTGGTGCACATACTCGAAGCACTGATGGGTTCAACTAAGATATTATGTTTTTTATATGAAAGGATGCGTGCTATGGATGCGTGTTATAGATGCATGCTAAGGATGCATGTTATAGATGTGTGCTAAGGATGCGAGCTATGGATTCCTGCTATGCGCCGTCATCGCATACTCGTAGCTCGAGCTAGCTTCCTCGCAAAGTTACATAGCTTAGTATTGGTGGTATTGGTGAAAACGGTCACATATTTTCATAACGCAGATTTCACATCTTCGCAGCATGGCTACATAGCACATCTCTGGTGGAAAAGCACCCTAAGGAATGCGTAGTTTAATTAAAGTGTCACTATGTGCACGCATCTGCTCCTAAGTGCGGGGATGAAACAGGAAAATGTAATGAGTGAGGTGAACAGTCAGTCGGATAAATATATGGCAGGGTTAAGGACCGATGCTATGTGTACGGTGACCATTACTGGCTGAAGGTGGGGACAGTATCGAGTCACTCATAGTTTAGTACCAATAATTATTGACTTTTTTTAATGTGTCCGTTCCACTACAAGGCCAAACCTCTCTCTCTCGCTCTTACTTCCTTATAGGAGAGATTTGAATCTTTTACTCAGCAAGATACTACTTGACGTATGAAGTACAAGGGGTGTACCTAATGTCACATCCACTAAATTCATAACTGGCTGCTACTGAAAATTTCAAGATTTCATAGACCTATTTAAGATTTGAATTTGGAACCCGATTATCCAAAACAGCATAGAAAAATAATCATTCATTACTACTAATTAGTAATCACTAATTCTTACACAATTGGTAAAGTTTTTAAAATTGTCTCATTTATCTAAATATTGTAACAACATTTAGATAGATTTATCAGTTCTTAATGTGGTTGGTTGCTGGGGACTAAATTATGTTTCTCTGTATTATATGACCAAGGAAAGACTAAAGACTCGTAAACACAAGGCTCCCTCCTTTTAGAAGATGGGATAACAGCTTAGTCCGGTTACAATGGCCACCCTAACCCCTCATGGATGCGCGTTAGCACGCACTCATTGTATGGTATTGGCGCGTACGTCATGTAGGACAGACTACGAGTAGGACAGAAGAATGATGGCCAGACGACTCAGTTGATAACGCGCTTACGATACTTAGTCATTTGTGGTTCCATGATACAAAAAGCGACGGCGACTACTTTAACCAGACGACTCAGTTGATAACGCACTTACTGTATTGTGGTTCCATGGTGCAAGGGGCTACAATGGGCACCCTAACCCCCCATGGATGCGCGTTAGGACGCATTCATTGTATGCTAATGGCGCGTGCGTCGTGTAGGACAGACTACGAGTAGGACAGAAGAATGAAAGCCCGACGGCTCAGTTGATAACGCACATACTATACTTAGCCATTCGTGGTTCCATGATACAAAAAGCGACAGTGACCACTTTAACCAGACGACTCAGTTGATAACGCACTTACTGTATCGTGGTTCCGTGATGCAAGGGGCAACAATAGGCATCCTAATTGTATTGTATGGTAATGGGTACGCGTGTCGTGTAGTGGACAGGCTTAGATTGGGACAGTTGTAGTCAGAATGCACCGACGACTCAGTTTATAACACACTTACTATAGTAATTCGTGGTTCCATTGTACAAGCGACAGTGACCACTTTAACTCCACTCGACGACTCAGTTGATAACGCACTTACTGTATCGTGGTTCCGTGGTGCAAGGGGCTACAATGGGCACCCTAACCCTACATTGATGCGCGCTAGCACGCACTCATTGTATGGTAATGGGTGCGCGTGTCTTGTAGTGGACAGGCTTGGATTGGGACAGTTGTAGTCATAACGCATCAACGACCCCGTTGATAACGCACATACTATAGTCATTCGTGGCTATGTGTTGCTAGAATAGACAATAACCTGAACTCCGTTTGACGACTCAGTTGATAACGCACTTACTGTATCGTGGTTCCGTGGTGCAAGGGGCTACAATGGGCACCCTAACCCTACATTGATGCGCGCTAGCACGCACTCATTGTATGGTAATGGGTGCGCGTGTCGTGTAGTGGACAGGCTTGGATTGGGACAGTTGTAGTTAGGAAGTAATCGCTTCTAATACAAATACGCTGAATTAGCAATTGACTATAAATTTTTTATTGAGTCGCTTTGAAGTTTTGAAAATTGCAACTAAAACTCGATTTACGAATTTTGGGAAATTTAAAAGCTTAAATGGACACAACGACTAGATTTATATCATAACTAGCTGACGCCGCGCGGTTTCACCCGCGTGGTTCCCGTTCCCGTAGGAATACGGGGATAATATATAGTATATAGCCTTCCTCGATAAATGGGCTATCTAACACTGAAAGAATTTTTCAAATCGGACCAGTAGTTCCTGAGATTAGCGCGTTCAATCAAGTTAACATTGATCTTATTTACCCGAATGTATCATAAAAATCAATATATTCAAACCTAGTCATCATCCCCATTCTTTTTTGATTGATAGGATATACTCCTGAGGTGGTACCATTGTCATAATGTTAGGATCTCATGATGGGATCCTGGATAAATCGAAGGAAACTTTCAAAAATCGTAGGGACGACTAGTGCCTTTGCTATTTTTTTCATTAAGTAGTTTGAAGCACTATAATGTAATGAAAGTCTATAGTCGCGATGGCGGAGCTGAAACTCAGATAGGGAACTCCTCAACAGTTTACAGTAGGTAGGTTGGACCTGAAAAGGAGTTTGAGGTTTGTATAATGCTACCCACTCACCATCCGATAAGCCCACATGTTTGCAGCGCTAACGGCTGGACGTCCGATAAAACTGATCGAGTGTTGGTAGCGTTCGGCTTGAGGTCATGCACATCGCGACCAGCACATGATCAGTTTTATCGGCTGTCAAGCCACTAGCGTAGGTATGTGAGCTTACTTGAACGTCAGTGGTAGACATTATGTAACTTTCAAAAAATATTTAGTAACAATTTTTTTATTAAAATTGTAATTGCTACTAAATCGAAATAGAGAAAACGTGACATCTCGCTTCGTCTTTGTTTCAATGAAAACGGAGGTTTTCTGTAGATATTGTTACTTATTTATGTCTCAAAAAACACGGTCCTCCTTATCAATACAATTTTATTATCCTACTAATATTATAAACGCGAAAGTTTGTATGGATGTTTAGACGTTTGTCACTCTTTAACACCGCTACTACTGAAGCAATTTGGCTGAAATTTGGAAAAGAAATAAATTTTACTCTGGATTAACACATAGGCTATTTTTTATCCATGATTTCCCGAGATTTGCGAAAACGGATGATTTTGATGATATAAATGTTTGTTACTCTTTCACGCCTTGACTACCGAATTGAATTAGCTGAAATTAGGTATTACGATATATTAAGCCTGGATTAACACATAGGCTACTTTTTATCCCTAAAAATTTCATGGTTCCCGAGGGATTTGTAAAAAACTAAATTCCACGCGGACGATGTCGCGGGCGTCCGCTAGTATGAATATAAAATACGATTAGGTAGAATAATCTAGAAATTTCGTTATAAACTTTGAGTTATATATTACCGATTTCTATACATTAAGTCAAGGATTTATGTAAGTTATTGATTAAGTTAACTCGATTATAAAATGTCCGCGAGCTTATTAGGGGGCATATAAATTTTATTAGTTAATTGATATCACTTTGCTAAATGTATTGGAAACCCCGACTTAGTATAATGTATAGTTAGAAATCTTTCCGATATTGATAAATAGCGTGCTATTAAGGGGGAGTGCTATATTGGCAGAATATAAAACATTTATTAAAATACGGCTTTTTGCTCATAAAAACAAAGTACGACTTCTAAGAACATAAAAAAGTCAGTAAAAATCATTATCAACCCAGCGTTGCGAATTTGGGTGTCTTATCTTCCCGATATATTTTTTATTCTTTACAAGTTAGCCCTTGACAACAATCTCACCTGATGGTGAGTGATGATGTAATCTAAGATGGTAGCGGGCTAACTTGTTAGGAGTAGGAAGACAATTCACACCCCTTTCGGTTTCTACACGGCAACGTACCAGAACGCTAAATCAATTGGCGGTACGTCTTTGCCGGTAGGGTAGTAACTAGCCAGGGCTGAAGCCTCCTTACCAGCTAGATTATTGTTAAGATCTAATTGTGGTCGGTAAAGAATTTAACTTTTAAAATTTTAAGACTTTCGCCCCGCATTGGAATAACGTGGTGGGTCTAAGCTATGCTATCTAAGCTCCATATCCGTTCGGATATGGAGCTTAGATAGCATGCATTGCATAGATACAAAAATGCCCTGATGAACCTAAATCACACAAGGAATTTTCCACTTTTTATAATTTGTACGTATAGTGCATACTCTAGTCAAAAAGGTTGTGCACGCCACTGCCTTAGACCACTTGAGCTCTCTCCTTATATAGAAGTCCTATGAAGGCTTAGCCCTGAAGTGGGTCGTTAAAATAAATGATGAATGATGATGTTATATTGCTCAAGAATAAAATCATTATAGGTATTATATAAATACTATGAATGATATGACTTCAAGACTCTGTTGTTACAAAATCCGAACAATTGGCGCGCTGTACTTACATTGTATGAATATTTTACGAATACGGCACGTAAGAATAAAAATGTCACGTTTACTATTTGCATTAGGTATAGGTATTACATTTGCATACTAAAAATCTATTACCTAACATGGCAATAGATTTTAAGTATTCGAGTATTAGGAGTAAGGTGGTTAAATTGTAATACTCTAATTCTAAGCGGCAAAGGCCTCTGTTTGTCGCCGATAGGTTATTGTTTCCATGCGTAATTGTACTAGCCAATGGGGTAAAGTCACAGGAAACATAATATGTACAAGTAAAGTTGTTAAGTTGAATAAGACAAAGCGATGCTTGCCTGGGCCCGCTATTAATAATAATGTAAATATCGAACAATTTGGCCGGTGCGAAATATATTACTAAGCGCACTATGCGTCCAACGACGTATCTCTCTCTTTCGTTGGCGTTGGGACGAAAGAGACGGGATGGGGACTTGTACCGCCATTGGTTGACATTTTGCCTATTTATCTTCACGAGATATGCCTTTGGTCGAATGGTATAGGTATATTTGGCTTCTGTGGCGCAGTCGACTTATTGGACAGAGGTCCTGGGTTCGATATCTGACTGGGCCGATTGAAGTTTTCTTAATTAGGCCAGGTCTGGCTGGTGGGAGGCTTCGGCCGTGGCTAGTTACCACACTACTGGCAAAGACGTACCGCCAAGCGTTCCGGTACGATGCCGTGTAGAAACCTAAAGGAGTGTGGATTTGTGGAACAAGTTAGCCTGCTTAGATTGCATCATCACTTACCATCAGGTGAGATTGTAGTCAAGGTCTAACTTGTAGAGAATAAAAAATATGGCCCTGTAGTGAGCCTAGATGATAATGGGGATGATGACTAGGTTTGAATATATTGATTTTTTTGATACATTAGGGTAAATAGGGTCAATGTTAACTAATTTATACATAAAAAGCAAAGATTGTCTGGATATTTGCAAAATAAATGAGATTATAAAATTTCAAAAACTATTAAAATTTTTTTATCGTAATTAGATGAAAATTCATACAGTTTTAGCTTCCTTACATTAAATGTGACATTTTTTAATATATGAACTATAAAGATAAACGCACAAATAACAAAGATATTAGTAATTTTGTTTGAACGCGCATACAAATCTAACGATCATTACATTGCCTATGACGTCAGTTTTTCGAGCCATTTTGTATGGGGCGTTTTTCAGGGATCCGCGGCAGCGCCGCAAATCTGACCCTTTAAATCCCTGTAGCTCCGAAGGTAATGATCGCAGATACCCTGTTCCTTTTACAAAATTGCTTTACTATTAGTATACTCTTAATTTATATACAATTTAAAAAACTGTCATCATCCCTATTCAATATGAATTTTCAAGTTTTTATTGAATAAAATGAATTTTGAATTTAATTGATTGCAACAAGGATGAGTTGCAAGTTGCAATCAGCAAAAACTACTACTAACAACCTTTTGCGCTAGATTTTACTTTATTAAGAAAATAAGAGGAAATTAATTCCTTTTTTTATAAATTATACAATTAATGCACTTGATGTAAAAGCCTGTGTTGACCAGACCTTTGTCATTACATAGTATAAATTGAAGTCACTTCCGCTGTTTGTTCACATAAATCTTAACTGTTAAACGGATTTTAATGCAGTTTTCTGTAATAGTTAAAGTGATATAAAAGGGTGATGTAAGATTATTTTTTAATTCTGTATCATCATCATCATCATTGCCGGTGGGCGTCCACTGCTGGACATAGACCTCTTGCATGGACTTCCTAACATAACAGCCTCGAGTCGCCAGCATCCAGCGGCTGGATGGGATATCATAAGTAATCCAATTCCCAATTGCCAAACATCCAAACATACATACAAACATCCATACAAACTTTCGCATTTATAATATTAGTAGGATTAAGCCGTCGAAAATATAAAAAAACTAGTGAATGCCTACAACTTCGTCCGCTCTTAGACCTCCTTAATCCGGCTCTCTTGCACAATCCGTTGTTAGCTGACGTCTACTAACTACAAACTACTTTCCTGTCAAATTTAATTTTTGTAAATCAAGCGGTTTTTGATATTTCCCGGTTTTATATTTTTTAATGTTTTGCACTTTGTACTAGGTGTATATGATAATGATTGAGATGATTGTAACTTGCAACCTTTTAAGACCACCACAGTCAAAACTCATAGTTGCCTACCGTATTTACCTGTTGATTATGATCTGACGAACTTACACATTTTATAAAACTAGGTCTAGAAGGTCTGACTATGACAGATTTCAATCTAACTGTTGGAAACGTCACGCAAAAAGGGAGCTGACAATCATCTTACAATTTATACAATCAGAAGTGTGAGACCTGCATTATAATATTATCCCGTGAATCTAATTCAGGGTTAACCGGTTCGAACCGGATTTAATTCATTAAAAGTAAATCCTTACTAATATTATAAATACTAAAGCCCTTCTATCTGAAAAGGTATTTCACAGGAAAACCGCTGAATCAATTTTGATGAATTGTGGTATAAATAATAATAAATTGGACCTCATAGCAGAACCAATGCGACTTTTTATCGTTTTTATCGTTATACAATTATTATATTTTATCTTTTTTTATATCGTTTTTGTGAAAAACAAAATTTGCAAACGGATTCGCGAGCGTTTGCTAGTAATATGGACGTGCTGTTTTAAACAGAGCTTCGCCTTAACAAATAAAAATATAATATTATAAAATCAAATTAATTTCACTTTTAACATATTACGATGTCCTTTCGGATTAATAAATGACTTGTAGACAATTTTTTACAATTTTGTATTTATCTTTCTTTATATTTCGTAATCTCGTATGTAGAGTGCGAGTTAATTTAGAATCAATGTTTTTATGCAAATAAGCATGTTTTTAATGATTATCTGAATAATTTGTTATGTACGCACAATAGTCAATATCATGGTGAAATGCGGAAAAGCCTAGAAAGAAGAAATATCATTAACTAGCGGACGCCCGCGACTTCGTCCGCGTGGAATTTACTTTTTCACAAATCCATGGATTTTTTCGGCGTAAAAAGTAGCCTATGTATTAATCCAGACTATAATCTATCTCTACTTCAATTTCAGGCGATTCCGTTCAGTGGCCGAGGCGTGAAAGAGTAACAAACATATCATACCATCAAAAAAAATTAAGTTTTCGTAAATCTCGTGAATCCAAGGATTTTAGTAGCCTATATGTTAATCCAGAGTAAAATCTATTTCTATTCCAAATTTCAGCCAAATCGGTTTTGTAGTTGCGTCGTTAAAGAGTAACAAACATGCAAACATCCTTACAAACTTTTGTGTTTATAATATTAGTAGGATTTTACACGAAAAATGAAAAATATATTTTAAAAAGCTATGGTGATAAACAAAATAAAATTCCTTGGTTGAGTTTGTTGTGGGTTCTTCTTGGACCAAGGTGCTTTTGAACCCTCGTAACTTTAATGTTAAGTTTTCGACTTTAAGTATCACCATTATCTAATAATAACTTTACCCGACGTTTCATGCTATAATATTAGCTATATTAAATGAAATTATTATGCTTAATTATAAAGGTGATACCTTACACCTAATTATACGATATTTTTTTACGTTAGAATTTCTTTATATCTTTAAAGTTTTCAGCTGGCCTAATCACTTACCATTACTGTTAGCCATCTAATATAATTAACATCAAGTCAATAACATCCGCATTTTTCGTATTCCGTAAAGACCAGACAATGTTAAACACATTGGTTAGTAATTTTGATCAGTTATCAACAAATTAATAGTGAATACGTGAGTTAGGAATCACCAACAGTTAATAAGGTAGTTCGTTAATAAGTTGGTAATAGGATAGCTAATCGTCGTTTATGTCCTTCATTAGTATAACAAAACAAAGTTAACCAACATTTATGTTATATTATAAATATAGAAGGCATGATGAATCACATTGCCAATTTGTCTGTCCGTCGCAGGTTGTGTTTCAATATTTTCTTTCATTCGTAATTAGACACAAAGAAGCCTTGTTCGGCCATTACGTAGAACAGGGGATGTGTTGAGACTCCATAATGAATATTTTCTTTTACCCATGTTTTTATATGGAATACTAGCCGATGACCCTTGGTTTCTGTTACCGTGAGAGTACGAGGATAAAATATATCCTATGACACTCACAAATAACGTGGCTTTATAGTGGTAAAAAAGTTTCAAAATCAGTTCAGTAGATCCAGAGATACAGTACCACAAACTTTACCCCTTTGTAATATTAGTATAAGATTTAGTTTTACACACTACTAAAAAATTCTTAGTGACAACCCAAATAAAGTTGAGAAATTGGCGGTATTATAAATTTCATTCGAAGCCTAACTAGTTGACAACAATGCGGAAAATATATACGGTCGAATTGAAGAAACCTCCTCCTTTTTTTGAAGTCGGTTAAAAAGAGAAATAATTGCAAAATTTGTGGAAAAAAGAAATAATACTTTAGAAAAGGTACGCTCAAATCAAATACCATATTATTTGTGAACTAGCGGATGCCTGCGACTTCCTCCGTGTAAAATTAAATTTTTCACAAATCCTTCGAGAATCATGGATTTTCGGTACCATTGAGCCTGATTTCAGAAGCAAGCACATCACCAAAAACTGTTAAATTATATAGGTAGGGGAGATCGGGTACAAAAGTAACATTTTGAACATTTACATTGATTTCTGGTTATACATGAATATTTTATAGAAATGAATAAAACCATTTAAACATTCCATTTATGGTCTTTACATCGGTATCTCAATTTTGCTTTTTATTGGTCATTTGATATGAAAACCAGAGACTCGAAAAAAAATGGGAAGTTGTTACTTCCGACCACGTAGGCAGGACGAAAGTAACACATTGTGGGTCAAAAGTAACAGACTGAAAGGGTTCGTAAAGAAAACAATATGACATACTAAATCAACATATTATTTATTTAAAGTCTTTGTATTCAAAGAAGTTGCATTCAAAATGCTTAAAAACTAAAAAAAGATATTTAAAGATAACAAAACAAATTATTATTTCTTCTAGTAATGAGATCAGTAATTTTTTAACTTTATGTAATCATTTTTACAATCAGTCTTATTTTATTAGCATCATCATCGACATATTCGGCGTGTGACATTTTACACGAGAGACATTGAACCCACTGTTCACTTGGCCGGCTATTGTTCTAAACAAACGAGACAATAGCAATCTTCGTTGTCTGAATTTCTTTCCTTCTCTTCAGCTGCCTTCTTTGTCTTTTTTCCTTTTCCCTTCCCTTTTGTAGATATTTCTTTACTTTTTTTCGTAACTTTTTCTTGCCATTTCCAGTACCAGGTGGTAAAACCCTTCCCTTACTTTTAATTTTTTTTAGGTTCTGTTCTTCCTCAATTGCCTTTTTTTCGGTCGGGCGTGTCCGTCAATATTGCTGTCTTACGTTTTTTACATCCTCTGCTTCTTGCAGTCCTGGGGCCTGCTTTTGGTAAGGGTCTCAGATCTTTAGGTGTTAAATCAAATGGCTGACAGGAATTTGCTTGCTGTAACCCGCTAGGTTCTGGTGTAGGCGAATTGGATCCTTGATTAGATGATACTATATTTGACAAATCATTGTTTACTGTTTGCTCGATAATTTGGTCACTCGACGCTGGAAGATTATCAACTGGAGTATCTGGATCAACTAAGATGGGGGTTGTTGCATCAAGAATAGTCAAAACGTCATTAGATGGAATTTCACTGTTTATTTGTAGAAGCCGATCAGTATTAGACGATCCTGTTAACACACAACAATGATAAGCAAAAAAAGTTAGCAAATCAGTACGGGGACAAAAGTAAAAATGTTACTTGTGTACCCATAGGGCTATGTTACTTTTGTACCCGACCACATTTCTGTTAAAATATAAAAGATAACCTTAAAATGTAATGTGCTAGAGCAAAATTAATTAAAATACTGTGTAATCAATCTAATCAAGAATCAACATGCAAATATTCAGATTCGTATCATTTTTAAAAGACTACGAAAACACTAAATAACAGAACAACAAAACACTTACGTTTGATGTGCGAAATCACAAAACGTCTTCTCACTTAACCTAGCAGCGCAAGGCGCGCGTGGCGATTGAACGCAAGGAAGGGGAGTACCGCCCTGTTGTTAACTTACGACATCGACGTGGTGTTTGACTGTTGGATATCCTTACAGAGCATTTGTTACTTTCGACCCGCCGTTACTTTTGTACCCGGTCTCCCCTACTTTAATAATTAAATTTTTTTTTTTTTGCCAAATCGCATCTATTCATTTCTCTATTCGGACATTGGATATTTGCGAGTACAATGAGGGGACTTGTTTTATAAATATAATTTTTTGGTGTCTTATTATGAAATTCCTTCTATTCATTGTATCATTTAGCATCTCTTTCTCTATTTCACGTACTGTAGCGGGTGTGAAAGAGATAAAAATAGAGGTGAGTCATAAAATAGAATAGGGTAGGTGTACGGAAGCTCGTGGGTTGTAACCCTATACGATGCGATTCGAATATTTTACCCTACGGCGCTTTTACGCCCAAAAGTCAAAAGCTTTCAGCGATTAAAAAAACTAAAATAAGGCTTTAGTAATACTTGGTTATATGCAGTATAGTTCATTTGTTTCTTCGAGTTTTTTTACAGATTTTCATGCTGTTGAAAATTGTTTCATGGTGAACTATTGGATATAAATTATGATTCTTGAAAAAGTTCAAGTTACTTATGGATATAATTACATAAATATGATTCTTGAAGAAGTTTAACTTACCTATTTAACTTGTTTAGGAACTATGTAAATCGGTTGAAGAATATCAGTAATTGCAGTGTTGAAAAAAATCAAGCCGCCATTCAACCGCCTTCAAGCCAGGAGTTTTCATGAATTTAACATTAACACCCAACAGAACAGTGAACAGTGGCTGTTAACTGTTCTGTTGGGTCTAAGTTTTATGTCCCCTGTTTAAGGATGGTCCTGGCCTAGTAGACCGTTAAAATAGATTGATAATGATAATGATATAATGATGATTGGGGTAATAAAACCACCATCATCATCATTATCAGCCGATGGACGTCCACAGTTGCACATAGGCCTCTTGCATGGACTTTCAAACAAAACGATCTCGAGCCGCCAGCATCCAGCGGCTCCCCGCAACCCGCTATGTCTTCAGACCACCTAGTGGAGGGTCGACCAATACTGCGCTTTCCAGTCGTCGTTATCAGCCCATATTCGGCTCACTGCTGAGCTCGAGTCTCCTCTCAGATGAGAGGGGTTAGGCTAATAGTCCACCACGCTGGCAAAATGCGAATTGGCAGACTTCACACACGCAGAGAATTAAGAAAACTCTCTGGTATGCAGGTTTCTTCACGATGTTTACCTTCACCGTTTTTGAGGCACGTGATATTTAAATTCTTAAAATGCACAGAACTGAACACCCTCCGGAATCGGAGGCAGAGGCCATATCCACGGGGCGATCACGGCTCTCATCACGGCTTTCCGGTGCGGGGTCGCAATTCCAGCACCTTGGGACCCCAACGTCCATCGGCTCTTCGAACTATGCGGCCTGCCCATTGCTACTTCAGCTTCGCGACTCGCTGAGCTGTGTCGGTGACTTTGGTTCGTCTGCGGATCTCCTCATTTCCGATAGATCAGCTCAGTAATAAAGACGCAAAGTTCATAACTTGCACCAGCCGCCAGATGTCGTATTAAGTTTACTTTCGCGCACGCGCCGCGTCTGTTATTTCCCGTCGAAACACAATAACCTTTTTACGTAACGATCGGGCCGTGCGGGGTAATCAAATGACATGTACGGTTGCAATCGAAGTTAACATGTAACTATCTAGATTATTTAGCGCCATGTCACCTACACTTGTCGTTATCAACCCATATTCGACTCACTGCTGAGCTCGAGTCTCCTCTTAGAATGAAAGGGGTCAGGCCAATAGTCCACCACGCTGGCCCAATGCGGATTGGCAGACTTCACACACGCAAAAAATTGGGAAAATTCTCTGGTATGCAGATTTCCTCACGATGTTTTTCCTTCACCGTTTGAGACACGTGATATTTAATTAAACTGAAATTAATGAAATTAACCATGGTTTTTTTCCGGATAAAAAGTAACCTATGTGTTAATCTAAAGTAAAATCCATTTCTATTCTAAATTTTAGCCAAATCGCTTCAGTAGTAGCGCCGTTAAAGAGTAACAAACATCCAAACATCGATACAAACTTTCGCGTTTATAATATTAGTAGGATTTTAAAAAGTATCCCGCTGCAACTCGGAGGTCAATGCTAATGCTAAACTTCAGAGCCCGTCCACCCACGGCCTTCATCTATTCAGCGGTCAGTTTTTCTACGAACGCGTCGACAATCTGCGCGAACGCACAAAAACTGGCCAATGGCGATATAATTTTTAGACTCAGAGCTGGTAGTCAAAATAATGTAAGTATAGAAGCAATGATATTTTATACTAGAGATAGGGCACATCAAAACTGAGGCGGACAACTGAAATTAAGACATAATTGTCTTAATTTCATTTAGACGCTTTTTTTTTTGTATTCTTTAGTTAGCTCTCTAGCTAACCCTTGACTACAATCTCACCTGATGGTAAGTGATGATGCAGTCTAAGATGGAAGCGGGCTAACTTGTTAGGAGGAGGATGAAAATCACTCCTTTCGGTTTCTACACGACATCGTACCGGAACGCTAAATCGCTTGGCGGTACGTCTTTGTCGGTAGGGTGGTAACTAGCCACGACCGAAACCTCCCACCAGCCAGACCTGGACCAATTAAGAAAACCTTAATCGGCCCAACCGGGGATCGAACCTAGGACCTCCGTCTTGTAAATCCACCACGCATACCACTGCGTCATGGAGGCCGTCAAAATGGGAGCATAGGAGAGGGATATTTGTGTTAAGAAATTTATGATTGAGTGAGTCTTTCTACAAACGCTAACGCTTCAAAAACTATAAAAACGTATGCCAATGACAGACCCGATCGATAACGTGACCACGTGACCTCTCGATAGCAAATGTCATTCCCATATATTTGTAAATTTTCGAAGCGTTAACCATTGTAAAAAGAAAATCAACGTTCCACATGGCTGCAGGCCCAGGATGTTTGCGTAACCTTCGCTTAAGATTAATTCATAGGGTCCACCAAAATCGCCACAATCTCCTCAGCTAATAGTCGTATGGCGTGAGGATATTCATAAAAAACTGGCGAACATTCCGCGCATGACTGGCCAATTAGAGAAATGACGCAATTGACAGCTATGATTCAAGACCTCAATGTCTGACAATTAGCGTTTGCTTCGAAGGCTGTAGATAAAGATTTTCACACATCATTATCAACCCATATTCGACTCATTGCTCAGCTCGAGCCTCCTCTCAGAATGAGAGGGGTTAGGCCAATAGTTCAACACGCTGGCCCAATGCGGATTGGCAGACTTCACACACGCAGAAAATTGGGAAAATTCTCTGGTATGCAGATTTCCTCACGATGTTTTTCCTTCACCATTTGAGACACGTGATATTTAATATCCTAAAATGCATACAACTGAAAAGTTGGAGGTGCATTCACCAGACCGGATTCGAATCCACACCCTCCGGAATCGCAGGCAGAGGTCATATTCCTGTAATGTACCTACGATTTTTTTTACGGATTTTCATGCGATTACCTTTAATAATAATAATAATAATAATAATAATAATAATAATAATTTATTTGCTGAAACTGTGGGTTACAATGGTTCTTACACTATAGATAAAAAATTCCAACACAATTTACTGATATATCAGCGTGCAAATATTTACAGAATTTTACAATAATTTATTATACCTACAATTATAAAACGTCAATATTTATACATTACAAAATTTTATGTCGTTCATGTACTCGTCAACACTATAATAATTCTTATTATTTAAAATGGAGAAGATTATTCGCTTAAACTTTTGAAAAACCTGCAGCTTATAATAATCATCAGTATCAACAGCCTATTTTAAACAGCAACTCTAGCCATGTTACATTAATTCACTTTCTACAATCGCTAACGTTTCGAAAATTAAAAAAAATATGTGACTGACATATCCGATTGATATAATGATCCTATTGATCATTAATGTCATTCCAATAGATCTTTTAGTTTTCTAAGCGTTTGCGATTGTAAAAAGAGAATCAATATAGTAGCTGAGTTAGTAACACTTTGATGTGCTTTGTGGTGATTTTGTAGGCACGTAATGCATCTAATACTATATAATCATTGTCTACACCACACCTTGCAATACTTATAATTTCCTGGTCCAAGGACCTTATTATGTATCTCGGTGTACCATTCAAACAATGAGTCACTATGTCGATTTTCGTCGTATTTTCGTTTTTGTGATCATCTAACATAGTTTTTTTCTACAATATGACGTTTACTACGCCATTTTACATCCAATGACAGTGATTTTTTGTTTTTAACAATCATCTAATAACATGAATATTTCAACAAAATTACGTAAATACTAGTTTGTTGTAAAAACAACGTTAGTACTTACTATTTCCACTGCTATAATAATGTAACTTTACGTATAATGACGATAATTGTGTAATTTCGTTAAAAAAAACAATGTTAGATTTTTGCAAAAACCAAAATACGATGAAAAACGATGTAGTGACTGATTGTTTTAATGGTACACCGAGTTACATAATAACCCTGCAGATCAGCAAGTTTCAGTGACAAGTCCACAAACAAAACTTATAAACGAAATAAACACAATAACTATTTTATAATTTTACGAACAGTAAAAATGTAAGCACTCAATATGCTAATAATGCAGTAATACCAGGTAAACTGAACGATAAATATTTTTGTAACGTTTTCCCACAACAAAGTATTGAAATGCAAAGCTGGGAGTCATTGATATAATCTACCAATAAACCAAAGATCCATAGAATATGTTACAGGCATTGAAGTAAATCACGTCATTAGGTACAGGTAACAAATTTACTAACAGATAAATAGGCCGTTAGTAGCTGGTGTAGGTAGGCCTATAATTGATTTATCTTAACGAAATATGTCGTTTGCAAACATGCGACTAACGACATATTTAGTGAAGAGAAATAGACAAATAAGACCTTTATGCTTCAATAGCTCAGTAAAGGGGCCGGACTGATCACCGAGGGCGGTTTGATCCTCGCTCCCTGGTCTATTGTCGTGCCCATTCTTAACACTGTATTTTCCGACTAGTTGAAGAGGAATGGGTTTTTTGGTCTTATTAAAAGATATAGATTTATTTTTCAAAATATAGCACCATCGAAAATATCGCTATCTCTTTAATTGCTTTGGAACGAAAAAGATAGGACCGAGACAACTTTGCCGCCAATGGTTGTCATTTGTCTATTTCTCTAAGCTAGATATGTCGTTTGCCGCATGCTAGGCCTACTGATGGATTGACTATTAACCACCAGCACGTATTAAAACGAATCTTCAATTCTGGTACTAATGGACGTTCCACCTCTCTACAGTCAACTAAGAATAGTAATCGCCTAAAGTGTTAGCTTTAGCGTCAGATTTAGCGTTTTCTATTTTCCATGTTCTGGTCAAAGTAATGCGTTAACAATAATAATCTAATAGATTTCCAATCTGTTTTCAAGAATTCATTTTTTTTACATTTTTTTTTACCCTTTACTAGTTAGCCCTTGACTACAATCTCACCTGATGGTAAGTGATGATGCAGTCTAAGATGGAAGCGGGCTAACTTGTTAGGAGGAGGATGAAAATCCACACCCCTTTCGGTTTCTACACGGCATCATACCGGAACGCTAAACGCTCGGCGGTACGTCTTTGCCGGTAGGGTGGTAACTAGCCATGGCCGAAGCCTCCCACCAGTCAGACCTGGACAAATTAAGAAAATCTCTATCTGCCCAGCCGGGGATCGAACCCAGGACCTCCGTCTTGTAAATCCACCGCGCATACCACTGCGCCACGGAGGCCGTCATAATCAACATCAACATCTTTATGTACTGAGATACATTCCACCAATCTAGAGTCAGTTTTTTTTTCATTAAAATAATAATTAGACTATAATCCGATAGACATTAAATCGTGAAGAAATCACTGTATAAAAGGTATCTGGAATATTTTTCATTTGTTTGTGTATTTAAGTTTTTGGGTAACTACGTATAAAAAATAATTACAAGACTGTAATTATTTTTTATACGTAGTTACCCAATTCTCATTGGTACTACATTTATTACGTCACGGACTGTAATATGATTATAGCATATTGGCTGTTGCGCTTTTTCTCATTAAGGACATAATACGATTATTATGCGTACCTACTTTACCAATACGCCGGTAAAAATGTAGTTTAAAACTGTGGGCTTACATTACGT
Source organism: Bicyclus anynana (assembly GCF_947172395.1). Lineage (NCBI taxonomy): Eukaryota > Metazoa > Arthropoda > Insecta > Lepidoptera > Nymphalidae > Bicyclus > Bicyclus anynana. Next base: position 3,481,708 of record NC_069104.1, on the reverse strand, counting down.
CTATTTTTGGCTCAAATAATAATATATTGATAATTTTTTAATACCACATGTAACTAAACAACCATACAACAATCTCATCATCTAAGATGAGATCTCACGATGTTTTTCCTTCACCGTTTGAGATACGTGATATTAAATTTCACAAAACTGCATGCCCCGACCGGATTCGAACCTACACCCTCCAGAATCGGAGGCAGAGGTCATATCCACTGGGCTATCACGGCTCTCTATATTTATTTATTTTTATTTATTTATTTATTATCATCATATATATATTTATCATATATATATTTTACTATATATTTTGACGGCCTCCGTGGCGCAGTGGTATGCGCGGTGGATTTACAAGACGGAGGTCATGGGTTCGAGACCCGGCTGGGCAGATTGCGATTTTCTTAATATGTCCAGGTCTGGCTGGTGGGAGGCTTCGGCCGTGGCTAGTTACCACCCTACCAGCAAAGACGTACCGCCAAGCGATTTAGCGTTCCGGTACGATGCCGTGTAGAAACCAAAAGGGGTGTGGATTTTCATCCTCCTCCTAATAACTTAGCCCGCTTCCATCTTAGACTGCATCATCACTTACCATCAGGTGAGATTGTAGTCAAGGGCTAACTTGTAAAATAATAAAAAAAAAAAATTTACTATAGTTAAAATCATTACAATTTCTTTTATTTTTACTTCCTGTGTAAAGATGGAAGCTGATTCATTTACCTTTAAGTATCATTAAGAAGAAGAATTACATATCTTTATATCTTTAGTTTTTTGTATCAATGCTGAAGACACATTAATCATTGAATAAACCCGAGCAAGAGGTGAGCAAGTCTAAATGCACCGTAAAAAGACCATAAAGTTACCATTAAAATAAGTTGCCAAAATGATTTCATCTGACACTTGTGGGTTGTAAAAGAGGACGTTAGCCCTTCCTCGAGTCACAGAGCAAAATTAAGGCAATGTAGAACCTCATTTAGTTTTGTGTAATGTGTATGACGTAACACCTGATTTTATTTTTAACCCCCCACGCAAGAAAGGAGTGTTAAAGGTATGATGAGTCTGTCTGTCTGCCAGTCTGTCTGTGGTACCATAGCTTCCAAAAGGATGAAGCGATTGTAATATTTTTTTTTGTGTTAAAGGTTGTAATATTTTTTTTTGTGTTAAAGGCGAGTGTTCTTATACTAGCCACTGACGATTAAATAATCTCACATGTTTGCAGCGCTAACTGCTTGATATCTAATAAATGGCATGTGAGATTATTTGATCGTCAGTGGCTGGTATTATACATGTTTGATGAAAATTGGTTGTGCCGTTGTGGGATGTGAGAAAGGAAAACTGAATGTCTGTTAATATATTCGAGTGGGGTCTCAAATAAGAGCTCACTGAAAGAGAATATTGATGATTTGATCGAAAGTGTAAATAATAATTTCATGACCTTCAGGGGTTTTTCACAATTTTCAACTCCATTCGCGTGTGATTATGTTTATACATGTTAGATTTTTAATTATTTAAATAATTATAAATACATAAGACAACATATAAAAACTCCTTCTTCCAGATAAATATTTTAATCTGTACTGTTTATTACTGATTATGGTTTTATTCTGAGGTTTGGTTTGGTATTGTGGTCTATGTAAAAAGATGATGACATATTATGTGTGGTTAAGAAAATTGAATTAATGTATTAACCATCTACTAAAGTAACGATTTGTTTAAGAATGAGTAATAAGTTATTAGAAATACAGTTTAATCATTCCAGCTTGTGTTATTTTATTCCTATTCTATTATACAGAACCAGAAACCACGGATTTTTCCTATGTGCTTGTATTTACATCAGCATCCATAGCTTATATTAGGAGTTCCCAACGTATATGCCTATAGGTCGGAACCAAAGTCCAGTTGGTTATGTATGTGAAGACACCTTTAGTAAAGCGTCATCGATTTTCTAATAGGAGTTATCGATGATCTTTCTACAGGATATATCGATGATGCATCACTCTGTTTATGATATGTTTCTACCTGGTTGTTGCCAATGTCGTTGGCGGCAAGTGACATTAAAGAATCAATATTCAAGTAAAGATGGCTTTTCTTTGTATCTTTAGTGATGTCACATCATCGATTTTCGAATAAGAGTTATCAATGACTAGTTTCACTATTGGGTTGTTGTCGTCAAATGTTAAGTATCTATTAAAAACATCATCATCTAACTGGCCTAGTCACTAATTTGGTACAATAATAACAACCTATTAAAATAAACATCAAATGAAGTGAGAAATGTCATCTGATGATATCCACGAAGGGTTGTCAGTTGAATGACATTTGTTACATAGAATATTATTCGTCGTTTATGTCAACTAACAAACGTCAATGGTAGGGAATTAGTATGAAGGTGAAGTAGGCTATCTGGTCAAAATACATCTATACTTAATATTATAAAGCTCCGATTTGAAAAATTCTTTCAGTGTGATAGCCCATTTATCGAGGAAGGCTATATTTTATCCCCGTATTCCTACGGGAACGGGATCTACGCGGGTGAAACCGCGCGGCGTCTACTAGACATTGATAATTTGAACAATAGTTATCGATGACAACCTATTGTATCGATCAATTTCGCCGTGTGTCCGTCAATAAACAAAACAAATCTAGGTGAAGTCAGTTAGATTTCGCTATCCCATGTAAAAACACCTTTAGTGATGTCGCATTATCGATTTTCGAACAGGAGTTATCGATGATGTATCGTTTTAAGGACGTAACGAGTTGGGCCCCCCGCTTAGCGCGCTGGTATTCCGTTTGACGTTTCGCTGCGGAACGAAGCCGGCGACCGGCGTAAGAGTTACTGAGTTAGTCAGTGTGGTATCGCCGCGCGCATTGCACGTATCCCACGCGCGGTTCATTCACCCCGAGTTTACGATCGGATCAGCTGTCAAAAGTTGACGTCCCCAAAGTGAATTACGGAAAAGTGCTCAACAGACGCCCGAATAAACGCAAACAGTTATGGCGCGAGTTTTTCGGCCACGTTCTGACGTGCTAGTGTTGTGTTTGTGATACCGGTATCGATAGTGTTGTTGGCAGTGTTGTTTTAGAGCTTGTCCGTTTCGGTGGATTGTTGTTATGCTGTTATCATGACACATTGATGTCTTACGAAGCTGATATGTCTATAATTAGCGAGCTGCAATGGCTGCAAGATGACGAGCTGTTTGCCTTATCCTTACAAAACGGTAATGTTACTTACACTTACCTACACTTGAGTATTCTATGTTGTTTTTTGTGTACTTAGCAATTTAACTGTTGTTTTAGCAACTTAACTGTAACTTACTTAAGGTAGGTACGTATTAAATTATTATACCTACATAATATTTATTCTTAAAATAAATTAGAAGTAGGTAATGTAATATTCATTCAGTTTTAAGTAGATATTATTTATTAATATTAGGATAACTACTTACCTATTCATGAAATTCATTTCAATGTTTTTATCTAAAAAGTCAGTAAGAACCTTCCTAATGTGTGACCGGCGTATTAATTAAATACATACTTACCAATTATGGCATCTTGAAAATTACCCAAGTAGGCATCTACCTACCTGCTTATCAACTCATACCTATTAAGTTGTATTAGAATGTCATTAAGTATATCTCAAATTATTTAAAATTGATCTATGTAGGTAACTTTGTACCTACCTATAATTTAAGAAAAATAATAAGAAAATATTTTTTTACTAACTACAATTTTTTGTACAGTAGGTATTTTCGTATATTAATAAAGCTTTAAGTAGCACCTACTTAAATAAAATTAAATAAATATAAAATAGCCTTTTATTTTCTTTATGTAGTCTCATAATTTTGAATAATTACAAAATAGGTACCTAATAGGCCAATCTAGGCAAAAAATAACATAATTTTAAAACAGTGATAATAGGTAATAAGTACTATACCTATATACCTAAGAAGACAGGCCTGTGATTACATTTTAAATTAAAAATAATGATAATGTTAATAATGATAGTGTTATTTCTATTAGCTAATGATCAATTCAGAAACTGATTTTAATGATCACGTAATAATCACCTAATTGATGAAAATGTATTAAAGACTCAATGTCTATGCGATATGAAAACATTTTCAAGGCAAATTCTTCCACCCAACTGACTTAGTCACCCATCCAACTACAGACTTAATTAACGTCGCTTAACTTACGTAAACGAATGTTAATGTGTGCCTGCACTCTTCTTAAGTTTAGGTATTTGTAATATTAACCTAGGAACTGAATATAAGGTGATATTTACATATTTCAATGTGATATTTAAATAAGAGCCGTGATAGCCCAGTGGATATGACCTCTGCCTCCGATTTCGGAGGGCGTAGGTTCGAATCCGGTCTGGGGCATGCACCTCTAACTTTTCAGTTGTGTGCATTTTAAGAAATTAAATATCACGTGCCTCAAACGGTGAAGGAAAACATCGTGAGGAAACCTGCACACCAAGGACGTATTATTTAATGGAAACAAAGTATTTGATCTAGAGATCCTAAAAGCCACTTCGAATAAATGGAAATAGTCGCACACATGGCGACACATGGCGTATCAGCTTTAGGGTAAATATACTCAGAGGCACAATAATTATCCGCCCACTTTAATATGACGCGAGTATATTAATTGGACCTTTGAATATAATATAGGTCAATGAAAGGATACTATACAATAGCATTGGTTTTAAATATATTGAAATATCATTATCAACCCATATTCGGCTCACTGCTGAGCTCGAGTCTCCTCTCAGAACGAGAGGGGTTAGGCCAATAGTCCACCACGCTGGCCCAATGCGGATTGGCAGACTTGACACACGCAGAGAATTAAGAAAATTCTCTGGTATGCAGGTTTCCTCATGTTTTCCTTCGCCGTTTGAGACACGTGATATTTAATTTCTTAAAATGCACACAACTGAAAAGTTGGAGGTGCATGCTCCGGACCGGATTTGAACCCACACCTTCCGGAATCGAAGGCAGAGGTCATATCCATTGGGCTATCACGCCTCAACGTTGAGCTTTTCTAATACTCGTATCCGTACAATAATATCGAAGGTAAAATAAATTATAATCGTACAGTATATAATTTATTACGCACTTAATATTTTTGTGGCTAACTGTACCTGCCTATTTCTTGTTCACCTTCTACAAGTACCGAGTCAGTTGAAACAAGATTTAATAAATAACATTTAAGGAATCCGCTCAAACGCAAAAACTTAGCAATGTTGCGTTACTCGCTGGTTTCTACCCATCTACTCAAATTCATGTAACTTTAACCCGACTACCTAAAGGAAGGTCATGTTTTATAAGCGTTAATACATACCGAATCTATTCCTAACGAAATTGGCAATTTTATTGTATACTAGCTGCTACCGCGCGGTTTCACCCGCGTGTTTCCCGTTCCCGTAGGAGTACGGGGATAATATATAGCCTATAGCCTTCCTCGATAAATGGGCTATCTAACACTGAAAGAATTTTTCAAATCGGACCAGTAGTTCCTGAGATTAGCGCGTTCAATCAAACAAACAAACAAACAAACGCTTTATAATATTAGTATAGATAAATCTAACAAGTAGGTACATATTAATTGATTATGAAACACGGCTAAAACTCACGTGATATTACGTCGGAGTATGCCCGACTAGTTTCGAACCCGCCCCGTATGGGTTATAGTCATGAGCTGGTTCTTGCATCGCGGCACGATCCAAACTGCGAAGCGGCTGCGCGACGCGCTAGTGCCTGTTCCTGTTAAAATACTGGGATAAAGTATAACCCAAGATACTCACAAATAGCGTGGTTTTTTATTGGTAAAAGAGTTTTCAAAATCAGTTCAGTAGTTCTAGAGATTACCCCCTACTTAAGTTAATATCACAAACTGTACCTCTTTTCTTATAATCTATATATATATAAAAGAAAGTCGTGTTTGTTACAACACTTATAACTCGGGATCTGCTGGACCGATTTTTATGGTTTTTAATTCGTTGGATTTGTCTCCGTCAAGAATAGCAGTATACATCTTAAAAACAATGAAAAGGGTAGGTGTAGAGTAGTGGTAGGGTAGGGTAGGGGTAGGGTAGTGTAGGGTAGGGATAGGGAAGAAGTGCACATTAGTCAAAGCGAAGCTTGACCGGGTCCGCTAGTATTAGTATAGATTATACAAATGGAAATAGAGTCGTAAACCGATTTTATTACTCCTTTATTATCCTAAACCGATTTTAAAATTCTTTTACTTCGGGAAAGCTACATTATCACTGAGTAACATACGCTATATTATATCTCCGTATTCTCACGGAACTACGCGGGTGAAACCTAGTAGGTAGGTATTTAATATAGATAAAGGTATATGTCGAGCCAAAATAATTTGACGGATTTCCACATTACAAGGTGTTATTAGATTCGTTATAGTTGTAAGAGTTAGGGTAATTAACAAATGGTGTAAGTGTTATTATTTCGCAAAATTCCCATGGGAAGAAAAATTACCCGGAAAACAGTATCTTATTTTCCTTCACCAAAGTAACATTTTATCGATGAGGGTTCCTGAATTTTCAATAAGAATGGGTCCCCAAACGAGCCTAAAGTGCAAAAGTTAAAAAATATCGTCATTTTGTTGGTCTTTTTTACTTTAGACACGCGTCTACTTACGTCACGTTACTACTTACGAGTAATAAAACACTTTTTTTCATTTTACTAAGTACTTAAATTATTAGAAGATCATGAAAATCTGACGACTTTATAATTAGTCAACTCGGACCAAGTAGAAGTAAGAAGAAGAGACGACCTGTATCGCACTCATAGTCGCGAACAAAATTGTCTGTCATTTTCTGAAGAAAAACGAGCTTAGATTTGGTATATTTCTCTATAAGTTTTTGGCCGTTTTTCACACAATTCAATTACACAAAAAGGTATTTTTACGGAGCTCTTTAACCGACGAACACCATTACAACTATTTAACATCGATTATATAGAGACAGTTTTTATAATCGCATTAGATCGTCATATACTTTGACAAAAAAGTAACGTTTAGCGAAGCAGGTCCTATACAATAATTTGTCTAAGTTAGTCAAGCGTAAAAAGTAGTCTAAAACTAAATAAAAAAAACTCAAAGAGTTAATCAACATCTAAAGAAAAATAAAACTGTGTATATAAAATGCGTTAAAAACGCAAAACAAACTTTTCAGAAAACATTTTAATCAAACTATAATTGTACTTTTTTTTTTTTTTTTTATTCTTTACAAGTTAGCCCTTGACTACAATCTCACCTGATGGTAAGTGATGATGCAGTCTAAGATGGAAGCGGGCTAACTTGTTAGGGGGAGGTTGAAAATCCACATCCCTTTCAGTTTCTACACGGCATCGTACCGGAACGCTAAATCGCTTGGCGGTACGTCTTTTCCGGTAGGGTGGTAACTAGCCACGGCCGAAGCCTCCCACCAGCCAGACCTGGATAAATTAAGAAAATCTCAATCTGCCCAGCCGGGGATCGGACCCAGGACCTCCGTTTTGTAAATCCGCCGCGCATACCACTGCGCCACGGAGGCCGTCAAAAACTTAAAATTCATATACTCGTTTTCGATTCCAATCGGTATGCCGAGAACCAGGAATCAATTATGTCCGTGCGTCATTTTTTCAGAAATGATTAACAAAAAAACCTTTACAAATCGATATGCAGACTATTTCCTTATGCTGGTTAACAAGAGATACAAAATAAGTCCCTTCCTTGTCAATAATATTTTTAATTAACAAAGCTGTAGATTTTTTTCTAAAAATACGATTCTATTAACAACATTAGGGATGATGACAGGTTTAAAATTGTATATAAATTAAGAGTATGCTAATAGTAAAGCAATTTTGCAAAAGTAACAGGGTATCTGCGATCATTATTTTCGAAGCTACAGATATCTGAAAAACGCCCCATACAAAATGGTACGAATTAATGACGTCGTAGGTAAATGATCGTTAGATTTGTATGGGCGTTTAAACAAAATTACTAATATCTTTGTTATTTGTGCGTTTATGTTTATAGTTCATTTATTAAAAAAATGTCACATTTAATGTAAGGAAGCTAAAACTGTATGAATTTTCATCTAATTACGATAAAAAAAATTTAGTAGGTTTTGAAATTTTATAATCTCATTTATTTTGCAAATATCCAGACAATATTTGCTTTATATGTATAAATTAGTTAACATTGACCTTATAAATTCAAACCTAGTCATCATCAACATTATATATTTCCTATACTTAAGTCGTTGTTAATAGTTTTTTATTAAATTAAAAAAGGAATGGAGGAAACGGAAGACGAGCTCACTAAAAGCTTAATAACATAATAATTGTGTCTTATAAGAAATAGTAGGTATAAAAGAAGTTTATGATTTTATTTAATAGCTTGCGGAGTCCATTGTTTTACTTGCTAACCCAAGAACATACGTATATATATATTCTATTTTTAACTGACTTCCAAATAGGAGGGGGTTCTACGTAAGACCGGCAAAGACGTACCACCAAGCGATTTAGCGTTCCGGTACGATGTCGTGTAGAAACCGAAAGGGGTGTGGATTTTCATCTTCCTGACAAGTTAGCCCGTTTCTATTTTAGATTGCATCATTACTTACCATCAGGTGAGATTGTAGCCAAGGGTTGACTTGTAAAAAACAAAATACCATTATCTTTTTAAAGAAAAAACCATAGCTTTACTTTTAAATTATAGAAATAATCTAAATAACTTAATAACTTGGTCACTAACTATAGGCCTCATAAGAAATTCAAAGTAACACAGAGGGCGATGGAAAGAGCTATGTTAGGAGTATCTCTGCGTGATCGAATCAGAAATGAGGAGATCCGCAGAAGAACCAAAGTCACTGACATAGCTCAACGAGTTGCGAAGCTGAAGTGGCAATAGGCGGGGCACATAGTTCGAAGAGCCGATGGACGTTGGGGTCCCAAGGTGCTGGAATGGCGACCCCGCACTAGAAAGCGCAGTGTTGGTCGACCCCCACCAGGTGGACTGACGACATCAAGCGAGTCGCAGGGATTCGCTGGATGCAGGTGGCTCAGTATCGTGATTGGAATTCCCTACAAAAGGCTTATGTCCAGCAGTGGACGTCCATCGGCTGATATGATGAATCAAAATAAACGCAAACACAATACTATTGATAATCAAAACAGTTAATGGGAGAAATATGAAAATTAACTCGATATCGACGTTGTAACACGCCCGGTAAATAGGAAATAATGTCCAAGGTGAACTAGATTCTTGCTACCGATCCGCCGCCTGTTTGACTTGGGCACTTCTTTGTCAATATTGACATGACATTACAATACAAACAATCCTCTGGTTTACTAGCGTAAAATTGACCTTGGTCTTTTGTATTTGTCTTCACAATTCTTAGAGAATTTTGATTTGGTTAAAACATCAGATTTTTGCATGGTTTTTTTATTCTATGGCAAGTTAACCCTTGACTTGATGTATATCCTGGACCGATTTTAAAAATTCTTCTACCATTAGAAAGCCACGTTATTTGCGAGTGTCATAATGTATGTTTTATTCCCACAGGAACAGGAACTACGCGGGTGAAACTGTGGAGATAGTCACACTAATATTTTTATCATAAAGAGGATGGGTTTCATTGTTTCTTTGTTTGCCTCAAAAACTACTCGAACGATTTGTAAAATTCTATCACCGATGGAAAGCTGCATTATCAGCGACTAACATAGGCTATATTTTATCCCCCTGTTACCACCGGATCGGGAACAACGCGGGTGAAACAGTGGGGTTCGACAGTAATATCTAAAATCCAAATAGTATGTGAGGAAATATCAAAATCAAATCAGATCAAATACTGATCAACTTTCGTTCAAGTCCAATAAAATCATAGACAACTAAATCAACATTCAAACTTTAGTTCAAGGTCGACGAGATTTGCGACACAGTCTTGTCTGTAATCTCTATGCCTTTAATAACATCTTGGAGAAACAAACTTCTAATGAGATATCGTCTGGACTCAGACCAATTATTGTATGGACCTGCCTCGCTAGACGTCACTTTTCTGTCAAAGTATATGATCAACGATCTTATGCGATTATTAAAACTGTCTATAAAGTAATCGATGTTTCAAAGTTTTAATCGTGTTCGTCGGTTAAAGAGCTCGGTAAAAATACCTTTTTGTGTAGTTGAATGGTGTAAAAAACGGTCAAAAACTTATATAAAATATATACCAAATCTGAGCTCGTTTTCCTCAGAATCCTCAGAAAATAACAGATAATTTTGTTCGTAAATTTGGGTGCGATACTGGTCCTTCTCTAATTGGTCTGAGCGTCTGGAGCATCTATTTATCATGTAGCTTGTTGAAATATACTTTTTATGGATGACTTAACGTTTTTGATTGTATAAGGCTGGCTAAACATTAGCTACTACCGTTTGGTCGCCACTTTAGAAACTATTCGACGTAAATTTAATTTTATTTACATGCTTATTTATTTTATCATCAGTATCTTTATCATAAACCATACGTGAAAACTATCAAGAGCCTACGATTTCAATGGCCTTGGAAGTTGATATAACGCTTTCTTTATTTTTTTCTATACCAATTTAATTTAATTTAATTTAATTTAAACTACTACGAGTATGTACGCATGTACGGATGCCTGCGACTTCATCTTCTTTCTCTTCTCTTTCTTTAGACTTTCTTAAACCGGCCTTGTCGCAAAATCCGTTCTTAGCGTTCTTACTATAAACTACCTATATATTTAAGTTGTAAACTAGATTATTGTGTCGTTAACAATTGGTGAAGCAACCGGAAGTAACGCTATTATTTCCGGTTGATGCTATCAACCCATATTCGGTCCACTGCTGAGCCAGAGTCTCCTCTCATAAGAGAGGGGTTAGGCCAAAATCCACCACGCTGGCCCAATGCGGATGAGCAGACTTCACACACGCAGATACTTATGAAAATTCTCTGATATGCAGGTTTCCTCACGATGTTTTCTTAAAATGCACACAACTGAAAAGTTGGAGGTGCATGCCTCGGACCACACCCTCCGGAATCGGAGACTGAGGTCATATCCACTGGGCTATCACTGCTCTATTTCCGGTTGCGCCGCCTAAAGACAATAACAAGAAAAGCAAAATTGATTAAAAAAAGCAATTTCCCACGCGACAATGATGTGCGAGCAGCCTAATGAACTTGTTGTTCACACCCACCTGAATTCTAGACCACAGTATTCATTTCTTGGAAATGACTTGAGTGCATCTCCTGACCGATGACCGACTGGCTCGAGTCGGTTCTTACTTGGCTATCGAGCTACTTTGCTGATCATTTGCATTTCTCTTGTATTCCGGTTGCGGGCTTGAAAGCCTATTGTCGTTAAAGCTTCGTGTTTCTATCTACAATACATGTTACTGCGTGTATATTAGCTACTAGTAGACGCGCGGTTTCACCTGCGTGGTTCCCGTTCCCGTGGGAATTCGGGGATAAAATCAGCTGAAAATCAGCGCCGTGTATTATGCTTGTATGTAGTGCAAGCCTTTCTTTTTAAGGGTTACAGACAGACATGCTGTCATAAGGATAGGGTATTTATTGACTGTCTGTAATTTTTAGATATGAATAAATTTATTATTATTATTAAAATATAGCCTATAGCCTTCCTCGATAAATAAGCTATCTAACACTGAAAGTATTTTTCAAATCAGAAATTTTGATTCACATTTTAGTTAGTATTTTTTAAATGATTTATGAATAATTTTTTAAAACTAACTCTAAAAATTAAGGACTTTCCGTACAATCTTTCAACCCCTATTTCACCCCCTTCTTATTTTATTTTCGCAATAAAAAGTATCATATAACCTTCTCCGTATTATGGTCTTAAACGGGTTCTATAATCGGGAAAATAAGATGATTTCATTATTAGACTACATTTATATTACCTATCGTTAAAAAAAATCAGCTTCTACACCATTCATAATTTAATCCTACTAATATTATAGACGCGAAAGTTTGTATGGATGTTTGGATGTATGGTTGGATGTTTGTTACTCTTTAACGTCGCTACTACTGAAGCGATTTGGCTGAAATTTGAAATGGAAATAGGTTTTACTCTGGATTCACACATAGGCTACTTTTTATCCCGAAAAAATCCATGACTTCCCGAGATTTGCGAAAAGTGATGATTTTGATGATATTAATGTTTGTTACTATTTCACGTCTCGACTACTGAACCGAATTACCTGAAAATTGGTATTGAGATATATTATAGCATGGATTAACATATAGGCTACTTTTATCCCGGAAAAATCCATGGTTCCCGAGGGATTTGTGAAAAACAAAATTCCACGCGGACGCGGGCGTCCGCTAGTATTAAATAATAAAGTTTATTACACGACTCAATGGTTTTTATATTTCAAATATCTATATTAGTTTACATCTACAAGTTACACAATGGACAATTTAGAACTATTTTGAAACCATATGAGCTACTAGCGCCTGAGTTGTCAGTGCCAGGTCAACACCATTGTTGTGCTCCCATTCGAATTCCATTGATTATATTGTAGCTATTGAAACACCTACGCGATATTTTGCCCTCGATTAAGACTTGCAAGTTACTGGACTGATATACTTGTACCAGTGAATGGTTGTCTGTTAAAAAAAACTCATTGGCTCAGAGGTTAGAGGTTCTCTGACCAAGGCGCGTTTCGTCATCGGACATATGCCTTTTGTAGGGACTTCCAAACATCACGATACTGAGCCACCTGCATCCAGCGAATACAAGCGACTCGCTTGATGTTGCAGGAATTCGCCACCCGACCAGGCGCATTTGAAACAATCGTAAATTTTAAGTTTTCGACTAATTTTTATCAACATTATCTTTTAATATTAATACCTGACGTTTTGTAAGTCGTTGTAAACTAAGCCTAATTGAAAATGAATATTGACAATTGACTATGTAGGTTCGGATTTTTATGTTCAGAGTTTGAGTTCTGGGTAAGGTTATGTACCTACTGAGCTTTCTTCTATGAAATGTAAATTTTCTCGAGGAGTCGAGTTTTGGAGTTGGGAAATTGGTGGTGTTATAGCCGTGTCTAAGAGAGCACGTTGTTCCGGTCATCATCATAAGACTGTGTGTTGGTCGCGAATATTGCTTCAAGTCAAATCGTTCAACAGACGTTTTGACGACGTCCATGGCGCAGTGGTATGCGCGGTGGATTTACATGACGGCCCTGGGTGGGCCGTCCTTGGCTGGGCCGATCGAGGTTTTCTTAATTAGTCCAGGTTTTTTTTTATTATTATTCTTTACAAATTAGCCCTTGATTACAATCTCACCTGATGGTAAGTGATGATGCAATATCTAAGATGGAAGCGGGCTAACTTGTTAGGAGGAGGATGAAAACCCACACCCATTTCGGTGTCTGCACGACATCGTACCGGAACGCTAAATCGCTTTGCAGTACGTCTTTGTCAGCAGGGTGGTAACTAGCTACGGCCAAAGCCTCCCACCAGCCAGACCTGGACCAACTAAGAAAACCTCAATCGGTCCAGCTGGGGATCGACCCCAGGACCTCCGTCTTGTAAATCTACCGCGCACACCACTGCGCCACGGAGGCCGTCGAAATCCGTCAGCCAGGCCGTCGTCGGTTTGGCTGGTGGGAGGCTTCGGACGTGGCTAGTTACCACCCTACCGGTGACGGAAGACCTGACGCCAAGCGATTTAGCATTCCGGTACGATGTCGTGTAGAAATGAGAAATGAAGAGATCCGCAGAAGAACCAACTCACCGACATAGATCAACGGGTTGCTGATATGATGAAGATGAGGATATGAATCACTTGGTAAACATTTATACAACTGGCCCAAAGGTATATTAAATTAAATCAAATAGACTCAACATGTTACGTTAAACTGTAACCTTTATCGAATAGTGTGAATTCTTGCTACCAAATACCTAATGATACACCTTTCGATTTCAATACATACAAGCTAACGTTTGCTATACATTTAACTACACATTCCTCGAATTCCGAAATAACAGACACATTCTCTTTATAAGCCTCACTTACATGTTTCTAGTAGTAGACAGTAGAAGCTGATATTACTTTAGTTAAAGCAATAATAATGAATTTTTAATTGCCCATTCTAGGGAACATTTAGAAGGAATTTGGAGACTTAACCACCCCAAACCCGAATACGCTTAAAACTGAACCAAAGATGCATTTAAAAAAAAAGTCAAACATAACCTAACTCTTTAAGATCGAAGCACAGTGGTGAAAATAAAACAAATAAAAACAGTACGTAGTAATTACTATTTAGTAGTAAAAGTACATGTAAAATGTAGCTCGGTAAAGTCACAATGTAAATAAGTAAATCAAATTTAATTATTTTAGTTACATAAAAACAAATTATAAAATAATTCCCACAACTCGCACAAACTGGACGAGCAACCACATCTGCAATAACAGACTAGGACAACAAACAAGCTATCTCGCTCACGCGTACACGCGTCTTTAAGCGATACGCGACCGAACTATTAATTTCGACGATGTCCATCAACGTCAAAAACACAAAGACCAACAAGCTCACAACAAAGGCGTCGAGTTTTTATCAATTGAATTAAAAGAAATGATTTCGAATCGTACAAAATAAATAGTCCACTAGCGGATGTAACACTTAAACTAAATACAACACTAGATCCCATCTACCTCCTAATGGTAATGATGATGACTTGGTCGCTGAACATGCCATCACCAACTTAAATTTACCACCAGTTCATTAACCTCAATCTTTATTACCCGGTAAAAAGATATATAATTCAATAGCAATTGTATACGACCGCAAATAGTGGTGAGCTCTTTAATAGGAAACGGAGTCGTTAAAATCAGTAACAGAGACTCGTAAGATGGAGGCCACGCTTGTTGTTTGTAGACGTAAATGTACAAAAAAATGAGAATTACTATCGACAGAAATAGTGTTGTCCTAGCATTGTTTGAACAAGACGCCTAGCTTATAGATATTTGTTTTTTAAGGTCGTTAAAGAACCCATATAAGATCAAACTTTTCGTCAATTCAAACGTGTTTGTCAAACAATTTGATCATGTACGACTTTGACAAACACTGCACAGTGACAAAGGTCTAGCAAGTTTGTCAAACATGTTTGATCGTTCCAAACAGACAAGTTACTAAGGCATTTTACTTTTCTATATTTTGTTTGATACCTATGTACGGCTTCAATGATCGATCGCGGTTAAAATTCATTTCTATATCTTTGGAATAGTAGTTTTTCTAGTCTACCTATCTTTGTTATTTCCTGTATATATGTATGTAATGATGATTGGTGAAATAGCTAAGAAGTATACCTAAGGTATAACAAACGAATAGACTCACTTGCATTTGTGTCTTTGTGTATTTTAATAGTAATAATTGAAGGACCAAAAGTCATCGCCTTAGTACAATAAAAGGGACGTTGAAAAACATAAATTAGTCAATTTTCTGAGGTAATTTGATAAGCTTTTGTTTATATAATTTGTCAAACAATTCTTGTTATAAGTCAAATTTGACAAACAAATTGGTCAAACATGTTTGAACGTTTGCAACGCTCTTAAAACAACTAAAAGCTATTTATAGCGTTAAATGGTATATTTTCTCGTGATGATGTTTACGTCATTAACATTTGATATCAATGTAATTTATCTCAGTTTAAATATATGTGTCACGGGCGTATAATAGCTTGGTAGATACAATGAAAATAAATGTAATTATCATCTCGAACTGATAACACACTATCATATGAACTAAAGACGAATCATTCACACGGGTGAAATAGGGTAGTTGACACTTTTTCTGAAATTTGTTCATTATCGTTCTGCTAGATTGAAAAAATTTAGTTTTAAACAATACTAATAATAATTTTTTGACAATACTAATAATAATTGGTCTCGGTTTACCGCCATGTGGAATGTTGAGTCAACTATTATTGTTCCGATGGTTGTTTCAGAGCAAAAAGCTTCGACCAACACCATAAGAAGCTTTCACTTAACTGTTGGATCACGAGTCGGATACAGAAGGCATGAGACGGCGCGTATTGTGATGAGGTTCCTCACTCTGGAGTCCTGACCACCGGTTGCTAGGGCACTCTAATATCCCACAGCGGAAGGGTTGATTATTTACCGACATTTTTCGTTTTTGTTGAAAATTAAAAAAAAAAGAACTAGGTAATAAATAAATGAGAAAAAAAAAATTGGTCTCGGTCATTATTATGTATTACGTTTTATGTCACTCGCTAATAATGTAGCTTTACATTAGGTAAATAATTTTAATTCGATTCAGTGATTAAGGTGTGAAAGTGTAATTAACCAACAAACTCAGTTGTAATAAATAAAGTGAGTCATAATATATGACGTTGCAAAAATGTATATATAACAAGAACGAGTACATACGTTGGCTGTCGACATGACACAGTTGCTAAAATAAATATAATAATTATTATTACATAAATATAATAATTATTGTATTTATTTTGTTCGTTTCTTGTGACTTCACTTGTGTAATTACTGTCGTTATGTTAAACGAAACATAAAACATAAAGCTGGTTGTTATGTCCACCCTACATAATAAAGGGCAATTTTGATTTGGACCCCACATGGTGTTCTTGCTTCTGGACTGGAGTAGTATGGTTTTTGTGACATAACTCGTTAGGAGAAGTACTAATTACCGCCATTCTTATTGCTTATGTAGCCAAGAAGTAAATAGTTGTGTTCCGATATGAAGGGCATAGTTGCTGGTCTAACTACAAGGATATGAGGCTTACTATCTATGCCTCAGGAACTTCTGGAGTGTGTTCCTTGCATGTACTGCGAAATGTTTTAAACCGTTAAATATTTTTAGGGTTATAAAATAAGGGTATTCTTAAAATAAAAAGTTTAATATAACATCGTTTGGAACCGTCTTCACCCGAGTTCATTTCGCAGTTGTCTAGTTTTAGTTTTTTTTAGCTAATTCAACATCAAAATAATGAGCCCTTAAATAGTTGGATGGTTCTTAATTAAAAGTACCTATCACAAGTCCCACTAATCTTATGAACCGACGTACCCTCGAACCCGAGAGGTTCTGCGCTCACTAAAGTTCAAACAAATGCACTATTTTAAAATTACTAAACATTGGTTGGATATAGGAACATCAAAACAAAATAGTTGGTTGCTGGTAAGATCATAGCAACTTTTAGGAACTCCAAAACAAAATAGTTTTTTGGTGGTAGGATCACAACAACTTTTAGGAACCCCAAAACAACATAGTTGGTTGGTGGTTGTATCATAGCAATTTTTAGGAACTCAAAAACAAAATACTTGGTTGGTGGTAGGATCACAGCAACTTTCAGGAACTCCAAAACAAAATAGTTGGTTGGTGGTAGGATCACAAAATTTTTTAGGAACTCTAAATCAAAATGGTTGGTTGGTAGGATCACAGCAACTTTTTGGTTGAACTCTGTACCGACTCGTAAATCTATGGTTGAAGGGCACAACACAAGTAATTTTCCAGAGACCCAATACTATATAACACTGGTTATTATTCTCATCAAAAATCATCGAACAAAAAGCGACCTTGCACTGTGAACTGACCCTAATTAAACTTTACACTCATCGTTTAAGAGTCACTCTAGTACGATGTTCATATTCGCAATCCTACAGTCGTTGTCGAATGTCGAAATACTAAAAGAATTTCATACTAACTTTACGGTAAAATCATGTTAACCTCTTATACAAAGTACATTTATTAGTGGTCAGACCTCATAGAGTCAAAGTTCATCTGGGAAAGTACTACCTTATCAGCCGATAGACGTCCACTGCTTGACATAGGCCTCTTCCATGGACCTTCAAGCACAACGATCTCGGACATCCAGCATACAGCAGCGGGAAAGTGCTGTGTTTTGGTCTATAGTGACATTGCCGTTTGACATAATATACTCGTAGGTAAGAGCCGCCTCATGAGCCTTAATGTGCCTCATGTTGACAGACGTAGGTAAACAGCACTTCGTACGACTTGTTTACTAATGTTATGTCTTACTTAGTTGTGCTCTATAATAGACAAGACAACAATATTCTTTTCAACATTAAATGGGAAAACTGCTTTTTCCCTTAAACAACATACCAACAATAAAAAAAAACACTAGTTAAAGTGATTTTACATTATCAAAAGAACAAGCAGCGTCGATTATATATAAATCTATGGGTCGTCGTGTCGTCGATGCACTGTATCGACTTTCATTAGCACGATTTCGTACTAAGGGTTCGGCACAAATAAATGGATAGGTACTCGTTAACACGTAGGCATAAAATACGTGAGAATTAAATTGCGTCGTTTAAAATGTAGTCGTAATATATATGTTTATATGAGAGTAACTGAAATAATGACTAAGAAAAAATTCAGCCATTTTTAAAATATTTTCATAACAAGTCATTACATTATACTTAATTGTGTTTTTCTATTGAATTAATTTATAGGGCTGCCTTACACCCTCAAATCCTACTAATATTATAAACGGGAAAGTTTGTATGGATGTTTTTAACGCCTCTACTTCTGAAGCGATTTGGCTAAAATTTGATATGGAAATAGATTTTACTCTGGATTAACACAAAGGGTACGTTTTATTCGAAAAAATCTATGGTTTCCCGAGATTTGCGAAAATTGATGATTTTGATGATATAAATATTTGTTACTCTTTCTCGCCTCGACTACTGAACCGAATTAGCTGAAATTTGGTATTAAGATATATAATAGCCTGGATTAACACATAGGCTACTTCTTATTCCGGAAAAATCCATGGTTCCCGAGGGATTTGTGAAAAACTAAATTCCACGCGGACGAAGTCGCGGGCGTCCGCTAGTATAAAATATTTTGGTGTAAGTTTCTAATTTCATTGACAAACACTAAAAAAAATTAACAAAAACAATTTTCAACAACATTTCATTGACATCGGGTAGACGAAATCCCACATTTCATTGACATCGGGTAGACGAAATCCCTTGAATCCCAGTGTACTGTTTACTAGGTATGTCTCAAAATCAATTTATATGTAGACACATTTAAAACGAAATACAGTAAGACATAATAATATTTCATTTTTACAGGAAACATAACAACGTGGAGGCACTATAAAAATCCTTTTTAAATTTAACTACTCACTTCCGTCCATACACAATCCAAAAATATCAATAAAGGAAGCCATCAGTCCCTTTGGTCTTCTGGTTCATTGTATCGTCTGTGTATTAAGAGGTTCTGGATTCTATTACCTGAGTGTGTAATTTTATATAGGAGCAAATATTTTGCATACCAGAATATGATTTGACTTCCTACCCCAACCACTTTACCCATTTATTGACAAGTACAGCAATAAAAAACGGATGTAAAAATACTTATTTTTTATTCTCTACAAGTAAGCCCTTGATTACAAACTCATCTGGTAGTAAGTGATGAAGAAATCTAAGATGGAAGCAGGCTAGCTTGTTAGGAGTCGGATGAAAATCCACACCCCTTTAGGTTTCTACATCGTACCGGAACGCTAAATCGCTTGGCGGTATGTCTTTGCTGGTAGGGTGGTAACTAGCCACGGCTGAAGACCCCCACCAGCCAGATCTGGACAAATTAAAAAACCTCAATCCCAGCCGGGGACCGAACTCAGGACCTCTGTCTTGTAATCCACTACTCATACCACTGCGTCACGGAGGCCGTATATTCGCGTTTCAAATACAGTAATGTACGAAACTAATAATGCAATGCTTTAATTAAAATTTCTAAAATGTAACCACTGATTAAATTTAGTTTTTTTTCATTCTTTACAAGTTAGCCCTTGACTACGATCTAATAAAAAATAAAGTTAATATTGACCTCTGTCTAATTAGCTATAGTCCATGGGCAATTTGCTTGTTTCGTTGGTTTTCCAAAAATACGCATAGCATTTATGCGTGTACTAAGTGCGTGCTATAGTAAACACGACATCAATTGGTCAGCCCGTCACACACGATGTCCAACTAAAATAATCGGACTTGTATCGGACCCTTATTGTGTAATCGCGGTTCTGGTTTTCTAATCAGTGACACGTTGAGCAATAATCCCCCATGGACAGTCGTGTGTGGTAGCCCTGACGTGATGTCATGGAGATAAAAGTTTGAAACCACGTTTACATTCTTACGTTTCAATATTTATCTGTAAGGTGCTTAGCTTTGTGGGAAATTAAACTCTGCATTACAGTTACAATTAGGTACTTTTATTTTTTCATCTTGTCTATTTTCTTACAATAATAAAATTTAAACACCTCAAGCTGGTACGAGTTATGTGTTAACTTTACGGAGTCATATATTTTAATGACTGATAAATCAATATACCTACAATAATTCCTTATTTTTCAACGTATTTCGTTGTTTAAGGTAAAAGCACACTGAACATAAAGTAGGTTTGTATTGCATTAAATAAGGAATTCTTGTAGGTAGGTATATTGATTTATAAGTCAAAAATTCAAAAAAATAATTTATTTCAAGTAGGCTCAGTCTACAAGCACTTTTGATACGTCAGTTGAGTATTTGTAAAGATTCTATCACCGGTTCGGAAGGCAGGTTCTGCTAAGAAGAAACCGGCAAGAAACACAACAGGTGCTTTTAAAAAAAAATCATACAATATTATAATTCACAATTGATGACAACATTACAATTTTTTATAGTTTTACTTCCTATGTGAAGGTAGAAGCTGCTCCAAAGGCCTCCAAGCAAGATTTATCATTGAGGAACTCATCAATGGTGTCATTTAGTCATTTAGTCATTACACTAAATGACTAAATGACTGATGATTACACTGAATGTAAAGTTAACATATAACTAACATAAAGTTCAGTAGGTTTTTATTGCTTTTACCTTGTAAGATTAGTCTTGAATGTAAAGACTTCCCTCTCAATCAACCAAATCAACTCAAAATTACCTTGGAAAAGTCGTAGACGACCGCAAAATATTAAGTTTAGTATATTCCACATGTTGACTTTCGTGAGTTTTCGTTTTACAGTGATGGATTTGTCTGCCAATAAGTCTGGATAAATCACAAACATTGATTATACTGTCGTGAACTCAGAGTGTAAACGCACTCTGAGTCACTATGAATGGCTAAGCGATACTTGTTCAAGACCAATATGGTTGCCAGACACACATCATCTCCAAATAAATTTAAGGGTAACGAGATATAGAGCGGTAGTTGTAAGTATATATAAATAGGTACATGTTATTAACTACATTTATGTTTATTTGAACAACGATAGCTTTGTTTGCTGAATTTATTTAAGGGGAAAAACAATCCCCTTGATTATGTGGAAAGTTTGGCTTAAAATGAGCGTAATAATGAATTGGTAAAACCAATTTTTAAGTGTCGTGGACTCAGCCAAAGGAATCCGTTACCCACGACCACCCCCTATAACCAAACAGGTTAACTAGCTACTAGACCATCAAAGCATTTATAAAGAGATAACTATGCCCAGCAGTGGGACATTAGACAATAATGATGATGGTGAAATAATTGGGAAAATAAACTACAAAGACCGGTCACCACAGCATGGGCACAGAAAAGATATTACAACCAGTAGTTGGACTTCATACTAGAGGTCGAAACGCGAGCTATACCTACGCTCCTTGAACATGGGGTGATCGTAGGGTGAAGACAGTCGCGACTGTGCCGCGGTGACGAACGAACGCACGGTGTATTAACAGAGTAAAGTGTATTAATAGTATTAGATTTTTTTAATTATGACCAGTAGGAAATACTGTGCCGTTTTTGGATGCATGAATTCAAAATTATCCCATCCAGAGATAACTTTTTTTAAGTTACCTGGAAACTCTGAAAGGTTAACTTTAAAATAAATTTACTTATTAGTAGGTAGGTACATAATCTTGTATTTTTTAATGGATAAGGTATTTCCTTTTATCTCCAGAATAAAGGTAGGTATCTGGATTAGTAAATAAAGTGAATAGAGTAAAGGAAAGTGATTGACACGATTGAAATATGTAGCTATACGCGGTTCATGAATCACGATACAGTAGGTACGATAAGCTTGTATTAAAACCTCGACTGCTTGTACAATGTATTGTGTGACTGTGCTCGGATCATTTGTGTTTTGTTACCCGACTGCGGCGAAGCCCAAAGGAGGAGTATGTGTTTGAATGTTATGACTTGTTGTTGTATGCGGGCGACGGGAGGAAAGGACTGCGCGGGTGTGAAGTCGTACGCGCTGGGCATCGTTACCCCCCTCCCGGACCGCGCCGACCTTCGGGAGTGTTACGAACAAATTTGCCACACATACTGATAAATGATATGTCATTAGACTCGTCTAGATAGGCCGAGTGTCACTGGGTAACTTAGTTCTTTAAAAAATCAAAATGGCGGATTTTATGCACTTTAATGTGCAAGCTCATAAAACTTTTGCTCAGCTTGGCATTGGTGACAAGAATTTTAACCGACTTCCAAAAAGAATCGTATCGTATTTACAGCGATATTTCCGTCATTTGTAAACCGTTTCTTTTTTGTTTGGATGAATATTCTTTCAGGTTAGTCCCATTTTTTTCATGTCAGGATCTGATAATGGCATCCTAGAGAAATCTAGGGGAACTATCATATCGTAGGGACAATTAGTGCGTTTGTTCATTGTTTCATTATCTATTTTAAATCACTACAATTTCATGAAGGTATTTATCTTTTTTTTTATTTGTTCACGTAGTGTGGAGGTAATACCTAGATGGCATCACCGAAATAAATATGTTTAAGAATACGACCTATCCTTCAAGATCATTGACGTAGTATCAGCCTTAATTACATCAACCAATCAAAAAACACGCATTTTTATTTATCACTTCCCATTTTACTACAATTTACAAAGTATTTTATTTGTTTATATAAAAAAAGTTTATTTACAATCACAAAACTAAGTGGAAACACAAAGTTAGCAAATGTAATTAAATTGCTGCATGCGGGCAGCCCTATGACATGTTTACGTACCGCGCGGCTGTAGGTATATAATTCAAAAATACGGCCGAGTTATTATACTGCTTGTAATATCTTTACTGTGGCATGGGTTCACAGTAAAACGATCATCTTAATGTGTTATTTCTAGATTTACGAGCTCTCTGCATTTTATTACAAACGTTTACCTACTAGCTTAAACAACGTAATTAAGGTATGCGAGCTGTCTAGGGTTGCTGCTCCGATGTTTGTGGAATGTTTGCAATTTATATTATCTCTGAATTGTTTTGACTTTAGTTTATATTTCAAAACAAAACTATTTTGTACCCTTTTACAATTTTTCTTGTATAAAATATTACCTTGAAAAATAATAAAAGAATTAAACATTCGTAATATACCTATAATATTTGTACATGATCACATATTTTTTGGTGCATACAATATTTTAAAGTTGTATGAAAATCGAACTCATGGCTTTGCAAGCAAGATCACTACCCACCCACTGTACCACTCAGCCGTCAGTGCAATTAGAGTACCAACTATTGAGCAAGACTTGAGTCAAGTCAATAGTTGCTACTACTACTAATACGCAGCAGTAGGTAGATAAATAATAGTTGAGACACTTAAAAGCTCGGAATTTTATATGGTTTCCACATAGAGACACATAAAATAGACTTTATGTTATCAAGATCGAAAATGTTATCGGAAACATAACATAACATTTACTGATGATATATAGTACCTACTACATAAATTACTCCGTTCCGTCAGCTATTGGTGATTGGTTAAGCATTGCTCTGCATTTAAAACCTTTCCAATCCTAAATTATTTAAAATTATGTATATTCAGGTGGCGTCCATGTTGCATAAATTAATGTTTTTAAAATTCTTTAAATACTTTTTATTGCTAAAAATATTTATCTTGTTGGCAACCCTGGGAGCGCAAATTCAAAGAAATGCACTCCGCGCGATTATAACTATCAAAGAGCTTCTGCGCGCTAATCGACTTAGCAATTAGTGCTGTAATAGCTTTTCTGATCTATGTGCCTCTTACATACGAGCACATAGTACAGCATGAGTATCGCACTAAGGCGTTAGTTTACGTATATGTATAAGACAGTATACGTGCATATTGTATGTGTATTATGTAGGTAATTCTTGGGTGTAACTTGAGTAGTTGAGGATGGGAGAGAGGTTCCATCGATTAAGATCTTATAAACTTTAGGCACTAGGACGGCCATGACCAATTACAGAGGTCTGGGAGCCTAACAACCGAAACCCAGACTCTGTTTGTGTCCAAAATCGGGCCCAAATTATACGAATGATACAGAGCTGAAAAAGCATGAGTATCGACCTAAGGCGTTAGTTTGCGTATATGTATACGTCACTATACGTGCATATTATATGTATATTATGTAAATACTTCTTGGGTGTAACTTAAGTAGTTGAGGATGGCTGAGGGGACCATTAAAAGGTCACCGGACTCCGTTGAAATGTTTATAATCTTTAGTCACTAGACGGCCTCCGTGGCGCAGTGGTATGCGCGGTGGATTTACAAAACGGAGGTCTGGGTTCGATCCCCGGCTGGGTCGATTGAGGCTTTCTTAATCGGTCGAGGACTGCCAGGAGGCTTCGGCCGTGGCTAGTTGCCACCCAAAGACGTACCGCCAAGCGATTTAGCGTTCCGGTACGATGTCGCGTAGAAACCGAAAGGGGTGTGGCTTTTGATCCTCCTCTTAACAAGTTAGTCCACTTCCATCTTAGATTGCATCGTCACTTACCATCAGGTGAGATTGCAGTCAAGGGCGAACTTGTAAAAAATTCGAAGAAACCTATATTTGCCTAATCAGTTAAATTACTTTGTGGGCAATAATTCGTATCCCTTTAACATAAAAATCATTGCATTATTTATGTCCGGACAGGCGACAGTTTTAATAAGAATTTGACGCTAACTTGACACATTCAAAAATAGGGCATTAAATAGGCAGCATCGACTGAAACATTAAAATTTTCTATATTAATCTAAAACTGGCCCAAAAAGACTCACCCAAACGTTTGAGGAAAAATAACTTGACCGTGAGTACCTACTCGATCAGAAAAAAACACTGTAATTAAATAATTAATTGATTGATAATAATTATTATGTTTTTAGCTTTAAACCATTAAAATTAAAACATTAAGATATTCTTAATGGTACTTCATTAAAACATTAATGGGTGTTTTTAAACTTTTGTTTCTTTTTTGTACCCTAAAGATAGTCTACATCTTGTTACTTAATTCCTGGTGATAATAGGTAATTATTGGACTGACTTTTTATGGGGTTCTCCCATAATCTTGCCATGAGGAGGCGAGGAGTTACATCATCATCATCATATTAGCCGATGGACGTCTACTTCAGGAAAAAGGCCTTTTATAGGGAATTCCAAACATCAGGACCCTGATACTGACCTTGCTGTCATCCAGCGAATCCCTGGAACTCGCTTACTGGACCAGGCCTTATTATTTATGGGAGGGAATATAAAGCATGTTAAGCCTATCACATGCTGCCCTAATGTGGTTTAGCGGGCTTAGGATGATAGTAACTTAATAATCACTATCAGATGTTATTGATAATAACCGGGACGAACGTCTTAACGTGCTCTCCGAGACAAAGAGATACACCACCAACTTACCAGGCTGAGAATTTTTACTGAAAACTTCTCAGTAGAAAGAAAAGTTTAGTATTTAATAAGCCCTCCAGAACACACCTTCAAACAGTGGTGTCAGAAGTGGGATCTCGGTTGTATTACTTTGCCTGAGATTTCAGATAGTGAGAGTTCCTCGAGTCTAGTTGATATTAATATTCATTATTAATATTATTATAAAATGCAAGCCTACACCTAAGGTCACAAATCCTGGTACCTCCTCGAGGTGTACTAGTTATACCCCACCAACAAAACTATCAACGCTATCACTGAAGCCATAATAATCAGCTCGCCATTCGTGTCCTATATTCAGGATCCTATATTCAGGATATCAAAGACACTGGACATTTTTAAAAATGCCGTAAAGTCTCATTATCTGGTGCAGTAAAGACGATCTGTATATATTATTTCTTTTCAATATAAGGTATTTATTAGTATATTTTGATGTGTATTTTATTCATTATTGTAGGTATTTGTGTAATATTGTTTATGTATTAGGATGTAAATTATTTGTATGTATGTGTATTACTAATACTATGGTTATTTTTGTTTTACGCCACCTGCTGATGTCCTTAAGTTTTCCTAAACCGAAGGTTGCCTGGAAGAAATCGCTACTTAGCGATAAGGCCGCCTTTTGTATGCTGATCTCTTCCTAATTTGTTTTTTATTTCACTTGTTTTTGTCTTTGTGGTGTGCAAATAAAGTATATTTATCTTATCTTATCTTTATATAGGACGTAGGAATCCAGGACTGGTCCAAAGCTAACTAGGCTTACCAATAGACCGGCCAAGTAAATAGCTCTACAGTGGTCATCAATTCCCTATTTGAAGTTTATAAATTAAAGTAACTTAAACAATAAACAGCCTATAATTTAACTGACCTATTCCAATTACGAGCAAACCGAATGTAAATACATCGGTTAGCGATTGTAATGTCGGATAATTATAATTAATAGCCTTTTAAATTAATAAAGGACACGTATATAATTGAAATTAAGTTGATTTATCTCTTTACATTGTTTATTGTTCAACCTAGAGGTGTCATAAAAATACAAATCTACTATCATGTAATAAAACCTGTTTTAAATTAATAGGTATTTATATTATTCACGTGTAAATAATTTATATATTACAAATATTACTGTAATAGGATATTAGAGCTCTGAAAGTCGAGTTCCTAGAATGTGTAGGGCTATAGCATAAAGGAAGGTACCTAGGTACCTACTCACTAAAATCTTGATTTATTTACTTGGACTTTTAAAATTTGTTACCTCCCAAAGGCCCCAAAGTCAAATAATGCATACTCCTTATTATATCGTAGAAGTTTAAGAAATAGAAGGGTTGACAAAATTTAATAATTTAATAAACGAAGAAAGTCTGACAAGCTGTCTTTTTAATTGCAGCCTGCTTATTGATTTTTTAAACTTTGTTAAAAGAATAATGGCTACTAAAGTATACTAATATTAAGCTTAAGAGTTTGTTTGTTTGTTTGCTTGAACGAGCCTTTCTCAGGAACTACTAGTCTGATTTGTAAAATTATCTCACTGTTGGGAAGCTACATTATCTCCAAGTGCTATAGATTACATTTTATTGCCGTATTCCTACGGGATCCATGCGGGTGAAACCGCGCAGCGTATGCTAGTTTTTTAATAAAATAACATCCCGGGCGTTTACTATTACGCAGTAAGGAAAAAACTGATTAGTAAACCAGCAGACAAGATCTATACTAATATATAAAGCTGAAGAGTTTGTTTGTTTGATTAAACGCGTTAATCTCAATAACTACTGGTCTGATTTAAAAAAATCTTTCAATGTTAGATAGCCCATTTATCGAGGAAGGCTATAGGCTATATATTATCCCAGTACTCCTACGGGGACGGGATCCATGCGGGTGAAACCGCGCGGCGTATGCTATTTAACAAAATAACATCGCGGGCGTTTACTATTACGTAGTAAGGAAGAAAACTGATTAGTAAACCAGCAGACAGAATGTAATATAAAATCCACAACCTGTTTGTCCTTAAGCGGCAAAGCAAATATTACATCATCAGTCACCGGGTATATTATTAACTCATAATTTCGGGCATTATCTCTTCGCGACCGGTTCAAGATAAAGATGCTGTGCGTGGGCGCAGTATCACATAATACGGTTGTTGACATAACTCGTTATCACGCTAACCGGGGCAGGAATGCCGATGATAAAGAATACACCTGCACTACAAGGGGATACGAACGAATTGTTGCAATTAGAATCCATTAATTAGCACATATTTGACAATTAAGTTTATCCCATGAATGATTTGCTATAGTCAGCGCTTTATCAGAACACACACATGAGCCGTGATAGCCCAGTGGATATGACCTCTGCCTCCGATTCCGGAGGGTGTGGGTTCGAATCCGGCCCGGGGCATGCACCTCCAAATTTTCACTTGTGTGCATATTAAGAAATTATCACGTGTCTCAATCGGTGAAGGAAAACATCGTGAGGAAACCTGCATAGCAGAGAATTATCTTAATTCTCTGCGTGTGTGAAGTCTGCCAATGGGCCAGCGTGGTGGACTAATGGCCTTGCCCCTCTCATTCTGAAAGGAGACTCGAGCTCAGCAGTGAGCCGAATATGGGTAGATGACGTAATTAGCACATATTGGTTACACAATGTGAAGAATCCAATAATAATTAGCATATATTCGTTACTAATGTGAAGAATTCTACTAATATTATAAACGCGAAGGTTGTTTGGATCCGACCAATACTGCGATAGCGATTTCTAGTGGATCGTCATTCCAGCGCATTGGGACACCAAACGTCCATCGGCTCTTCGAACCATGCACCCCGCCCAGTGCCACTTTAGCTTCGCGACTCGTTAAGCTATTGGTTCTTCTGCGGATCTCCTCATTTCTGATTCGATCACGCAGAGATACTCCGAGCATAGCTTGTTCCATCGCCCGCTGTGTGACCCTTTTCGTATAATTAATTAAATCAGCTCCAGTAATCTCTGATCCATACACGGTGTATAGAAATATATCGGGATAACATTATGCGTGTACATAATATTCGCGTGGTGAACTAACGCGTTCTACCGCGTGTTTAGTTTAACTGTAACAATTACTCACATCACTCCTGTCAGAACTGATTACTGCTTCAAGCAAATTCTATATACCTAGCTCATAATTTATTTACTTTATGACTTTCAAGCAATTTAGATGTGGGAGATTCACAGAAGAGCCATATTTGTAACTACAGATATTTTTCTGATTGTGTAAGCGCCGTAGACTTAATGGGACCTTAGCGGCGTCACCAGAGCAGAGTAAAAGGAGGGTTTTAGGCGAGCGTAGAAGCATAGGATACTTTTCAGTTGTGGGAATCCTGAACCCTAGGTATGAAAATACATAGGGTACTTTCCAGTTGTGGGATTTCTGAACCCTAGATCTGAAGACGCATAGGGTACTTTCCAGTTGTGGGAATCCTGAACCCTAGATCTGAAAATACATAGGGTATTTTCCAGTTGTGGGATTTTTGAACCCTAGATCTAAAAACGCATAGGGTACTTTTCAGTTGGTGGGAATCCTGAACTCTACATTTGAAGATGCATAGGGCACTGTCCAGTTAAACCCTATAGATCTGATGATGCATAGGGTACTGTCCAGTTGTGAGAATCCTAAACCCGAAATTTAAACATCCTTATAGTAGTACCTAGTTGTGGGAATCCTTAACCCTAGATTTGAAGGTCAGGCACATACATAGGCGCACACTCTAACTACTGGACAAATGTGACATTAAAAGTTAGGTAGTTTTACAACCATCTTATCTGTATAGTAATAGGTAGGTAGGGATGTAGGCAGTAAGGTACGAGTATATCGAAACACAAACATTTATAGCCATCTGGCAGTAAAGTAAAAAGTCTCTTCCGTTTTATGTACACGCGTAAACGCGTTTTAATAGAGTTGTATATTTAACGCGATAATCAACCTATCGACTGTAAAAAGTGTTCAAGGTTAACCTACTAGATAAAGGTACCTATAAACTTTTATTGTCATAATTCACGATCGCCTACGCGCGTCTACGTGAAATTCAGTTTTTCAAAAATCTTTTTGAAAAAGTGATATTAAGAAAATCCGAATAGAAAAATAGAATTCAGTTTTTCAAAAAATTTTTTTGTAAAACTGAATTTCATCAGATTTATCCGTGATAAAATAAAATAAAATACCAAATTCATTTATTTCAAGTAGGCTTTGTTTAGAAGCTCTTTTTCAACGTCAAGATTGACTATTATGACTTTACCACCGGTTCGGATGACAGGTTCAACTGAGAAGAGCCAGCTAGAAACTCAAGATAAAGAAATGGTTGTTTTTGGTGACATCAATCGGTAACAGTTATTAAAGGCTGGAGTCATCTTTTCTTAAAACTCCTGCCTGCCTGATAAAAGAAAAATAATAGCTTTGATGTTGCTGAATAACAGCTGTCTTCCAGTAAAAGTCCCATTAAAATCGGTTGAAACATTCCAGAGCTATATAGCCTAAAATACATTGCGAGTAGTTGCGTAAAATCTCCTGGCCAAAATATTATTAACAATTATTAACTATCGTTAATAATATTTCTGCCAGGAGGTTTCTTAATTCAACCGAATATATTTTTTTCTAACATACTAATTTTGATATAAAATAATTTTCATCCATTAAACAAATGGGTGAAGTTCGTTTTTAATACGGATAATAGTTAGTATGTGACAAAATTTTATAAATAGAAAGATTTCTGTAACCTTACCTTACCTGAAACACCCAAGACAGTTATTTTAAATTCTTAAAAATTATTAAAATTATTTCATTAACTTACAAAGAAATATCTATTTATTTGTTTTGTTTTAATGATAGACAACTTGTTATTTGTAATTCTTCTTTCTGATTATTACGGCGATTATACGAAAGCCATTCCGAAAATTCCCATCATTTAACGACATTTCTAGCGTAGTTGCATATTCAACTACATGCTATGAGCAAGCACTCAGGCTTTTACTGTAATTATGTTTTGTTTTTGAGTTTTGTGGACGAAGTCGCGGGTGTCTCCTAGTAATTAATAAGAGAATCATAGTACAAATACGAGAAATAAATGAAAAGACACAGCTCTTTTAATTACCTAAAATAATTAAACTAACTTACAAATAATTATTTATTTATTTGTTTTGTTTTAATGATAGTCAACTAGTTGCACTTCAATTTTGATAACATAAAATAATAATTTATTATTACATTAACTTAAAAAAATATATCTATTTTTTGTTTTGTTTTAATGATAGAGAACTTGTTATAATGTAATTCTCTGCGTGTAGATACCCTTATTATTACGGCTCCATAAACCAAAGCCATTTCAAAAATTGCCCGTCTTCTAACGACATTTCTAGCGCATTTGCATATTCAACTGCATTTTAGAGCACGCACTCAGCCTGTTACTGTAATTGTATTTCGTTTGTGAGCCACCCTTACAAGTTTGTTGCCTGAAGAGCGCGTGCAAAGTGTTGAGTAGTAAAATGGAGCAGAATAAAACGTTTATAGATAAAATGGAGTTACTTTTTTACTGAATTCTTTTAGTTTTGTATCGCTTGAAGGCTTCGCAACTTAAGGACTATTTTGTTGTATTTACTTTTTTTTTTTATTCTTTACAAGTTAGCCCTTGACTACAATCTCACCTGATAGTAAGTGATGATGCAGTCTAAGATGGAAGCGGGCTAACTTGCTAGGAGGAGGATGAAAATCCACACCCCTTTCGGTTTCTACACGGCATCGTACCGGAACGCTAAATCGCTTGGCGGTACGTCTTTGCCGGTAGGGTGGTAACTAGCCACGGCCGAAGCCTCCCACCAGCCAGACCTGGACAAATTAAGAAAATCTCAGTCTGCCCAGCCGGGGATCGAACCCAGGACCTTCGTCTTGTAAATCCACCGCGCATATCCACTGCGCCACGGAGGCCGTCAAAACTTATTGTATGCACCAACTATTATGGAAATGTAAGGTTTGTGTAGCATTTATCTGTAGGTTGCTTTTATGCAATAGATATTATTTACTTACTACTTTTTCTTTTATGTTTATCTAGGTATATACAGGGTGCTGGGGAGTATATCCCATAACTCTGGGGTTATATTTTTTATCGAAAATTTATTTAAAATGTTAAAAAAACATGTGTTCTGAAATTAATATTTTCGGTGTTTTTTTTTTTGTAAATAGATCTTAAAATGTATACGTCCTTATAATTATGATGTAGTTTTACGTATTGTATAATGCAAGGATAGATAAAGGCGTGTGTTACATGAATAGTCGGAATTATTTGAATTACTTTGTATAAAAACATAAAAAGCATTTTTTTTTAGTTAAAAATTAGTTATGCAGTTTGGCTTATATAAGTGGACTCGTCAACCTCGTAAACCTTGAAGCTATGGATAATGCTCCCTTGCACCCTGTATATACCTTTCACTATTGCCTATTAAATGGTAGGCAACCTTACCTACCTACCATTTTATAAATACAGAAATCTTTCTCTTTATAAAATTTTGTCACACACTAACTACTTAAGTTAGACGAATACTTAAATCATTTGACCAATCAAAATGTCAGAAAGTAATTAGGTTAATTATTATTCTTTTATTAACATACTGTCTTGGATATTGTTGATGTATCAACCAATTTTAATAGCCTACGAAAGTGAGGCATTGTTGTTGTTATAGGACAAGGGGTATTTGAATCTTAGAGCAACAAAAATAGAATGTTCTGTGCGTTGACTCGCCACACTGGTCCAATATGGTCTGGCGGGCATAAGTCTCATTATTAGATGTTAATGTTAATATCGACGGCATAACATGCTGTCCGGGGCACGGTATACACCACAAAAATTTCAACTCAGGACTGTTAGTAAAATTTTTTTGGAAAAAAGAAAAACTTAGTATTTCATACCTGAACCTAGGACCGCATAATCCAAAGCCGCGTAAGTTAACTTCTAGACTAACGAGGTTGTATCTCGGACTTGTATGATCCGATATTAAAAACGAACTTCACCTATTTGTTTAATGGATGAAAATTATTGTATATCAAAATTAGTATGTTAGAAAAAAATATATACGGTCGAATTGAGAAACTTCCTCCTTTTTTTGAAGTCGGTTAAAAATATGTTGCTAATTGCTTCAAAAACTCCTGGCATAAATACCATTAACAATAGTTAATAATGGTTAATAATAATTTGGCCAGGAGACGCAACTACTCGCAATGTATTTTTTACTTTAACTCCCGACGCAATAAGTTGTTTTATGTTTGACATGTCTGCCTGTCTGTCTATGGCACCATAACTCCCGATTGGATGAATTTCAATTTAGTTTTTCTATTAAAGGTGACTTTTACGAGTGTTCTTAGACATGTTTGATGAAAATCGGTTGAACCGTTTAAAAGTGGGGGTGAAAGTGGGGAAGAATGTCTGTAAATATACTATGGCGTCTCAACTGAAAGATACTTGATCAAGAGTGTAATTAATAATTTCATGACATTCGGGGGTTTTTCAAAATTTTCAATTTTAGGTTATTAAGGTACTAAATTTGATATAAAACACATTTAATCCATTAAACACATAGGTGAAGTTCGTTTCTAATTCGTATCTTCTACTAGACTATGCAGTTCATAACTACATGGCGCCTAACAGGGCACAGATAAAAAGGTGAAGGAGCGACATCGAGAACTATTATTCGTTTATTATCTTTTATTGATAACTATTCCACATTATAAACGACTATATTACGTTCAGTTTATTAAACACTTTATGATTATTACTTAATACAAGTTTCATCTTACTATGTCTATTATAAGAAGTTCATTAGCCCAATAATTATATGAACGAGTCATCGTGTAAGTTTTTTACATCGTGTGATAAGCAAAAAAGTTGTGAATAATGTTTTTTTTTTAAATGAGTTTGTTTCTAGTTTTTTTTTATCTCATATAATTATATCTAC
Source organism: Bicyclus anynana (assembly GCF_947172395.1). Taxonomy (NCBI): domain Eukaryota; kingdom Metazoa; phylum Arthropoda; class Insecta; order Lepidoptera; family Nymphalidae; genus Bicyclus; species Bicyclus anynana. Next base: position 3,448,056 of record NC_069104.1, on the reverse strand, counting down.
ATACTAATTACTGCATAATTATGACGTCACAACTTCGTGAAATCATTACATTTGTAATTTGTATAGCCGTTCAAACAAAATCATATAGGTACTAGCGGATGCTTGCGACTTCGTCCGCGTGGAATTCAGTTTTTCACAAATCACTCGGGAACCATGTATTTTCCGGGATGAAAAATAGCCTATGTGGTAATCCATGTTATAATATATCTGAATACCAAATTTCAGCTAATTCGGTTCAGTAGTCGAGGTGTGAAAGAGTAACAATTTAAATATAATAAAATAAAACAGGATTTTTACGGAATTAAAAATAGCCTATGTGTTAATCCAGAGTAAAATCTATTTCCATTCCAAATTTCATCCAAATCGGTTTAGTAGTTGCGGCGTTAAAGAGTAACAAACATACAAACAAACATCCATACAAACTATCGCGTTTATATTATTAGTAGGATCTGTGTAATTTATGCATTTATATTTATTTACTTCCCAGAATGAAAAATGTCAGATTAATGGCAGGCGTCCACAGATCCGCATCGTACGTATCGGAGGCATCGCATCAAACAGTTTTTTTTTTATTCTTTATTAGTTAGCCCTTGACTACAATCTCACCTGATGGTAAGTGATGATGCAGTCTAAGATGGAAGCGGGCTAACTTGTCAAGGAGGAAGATGAAAATCCACACCCCTTTCGGTTTCTACACGGCATCGTACCGGAAAGCTAAATCGTTTGGCGGTACGTCTTTGCCGGTAGGGTGGTAACTAGCCACGGCCGAAGCCTCCCACCAGCCAGACCTGGACAAATTAAGAAAATCTCAATCTGCTCAGCCGGAGATCGAACCCAGGACCTCCGTCTTGCAAATCCACCGCGCATACCACTGCGGATTTTAGTATTCTTTGTATAGAAAGTCAAACAAGTACAAACGAGTTTATATTAGTAGAATTAGCTAATTGACTTATTTTTCCCGAAAATGGCATAAAATACAATATTTCAAATGTATCATGGCGCGCTAATTTAGAGTAATATTAGGCTAATTTTAAATTAATAACTTATATTCAATATAGCGCTCAATACCCTAGGCGTAACCATAATCGTCCAGTTTTTATACCCTCAAAAGGTCGAAGTAATTACAGCGCTGCCTATAATAGAACTTCTGATTCGTCGTCCATATCTAGAAATCAAAGACACTAGGGACACCGTAATATTTCAATTTTTGGGACATAATATTACTATCTCTAAAAATAATTATCCAGTCAATCCATCTGTCATATAATATGGTAAAAAAGCAAATGTCTAGTGCAAGAAATTATTCAATAAATATGTGTGCTCTATTTGCCGTCATACTCGTACAAGCAAGTTTAAAAATCTGTAAATAATGTTGTAGCAATATTAAAATAATCCAGAACATTGAAAGAATTTTTCAAATCGGACCAGTAGTTCCTGAGATTAGCGCGTTCATCCAAACAAACTCTACAGCTTTATATATTAGTATAGTTGTAGTAGTTCTTCCTCGGACAAGCTTTTTAACAAAAATCTCTACTACTAATGTAAGTAAGATGTAATCCAATAGATTTATTTGCAAAATAAATAGCGGGCGTCCACTTTAAGTAAGCAAAGTGGGCAACTGAGCCATAGAGGTCCAAAATTTCCAAGTTGGCACCCTTTGACCGCGTCGTTCAATGGCGACACGGTTACGGAAATGGCTGTCCACGATTTCACCATAATAGTTCTCTTTACAAACCATACAAACTGATCACCGAAGGCCATTACGTAGGTGTTACTTTGTGATTGTTTGCCCAACTTTCAAACTTCGATGTTTTAGTGTAAATATTTGCCCAAATTCAATTGAATAATTTAATTCCATTTTCGTTTGCCTACGAAATTAGTAAGTATTACATAAATTTGATTTCTATTCGTCGTCATCAACCCATATTCGTCTCACTGCTGAGCTCGAGCCTCCTCTCAGAATGAGAGGGGTTAGGCCAATAGTCCACCACGCTGGCCCAATGCGGATTGGCAGACTTCACACACGCAGAGAATTAAGATAATTCTCTGGTATGCAGGTTTCCTCACGATGTTTTCCTTCACCGATTGAGACACGTGATATTTAATTTCTTAAATTATATTAGATTTCTATTACCTAGTCAAAAAACTGGATTCCTGGAAACGAGAAAATTACGATGCTTTAATGTTTTTTGTCTCCTGAACTTTAAGCACTGAAGTAAATTCCTCAAGATCTTGACTTGAGTCGAGCATTCAATTGAATTTTCTTTTACATTTTCGCTGTACAAAATTCTAGCGAAACTAATTTCCGCCAGGGTTGTCAAAATACACGTGTCCCACGTATTCGTAACTTTATTTACGAGATGCGCGGAAAACTGTTTTAGTGTAAATTCAATTGGAAAATATTTTTTGTAAAATTCAATCAGTCTTTTTTATTATTTACTAGTGGATGCCCGCGACTTCCTCTGCGTGGAATTCAGTTTTTGAGAAATCCCGCGGGATCCATGGATTTTTACGCGATAAAAAGTAGTCTATGTGTTAATCCAGGCTATAATATATCTTCATACCAAATTTCAGCTAATTCGGTTCAGTAGTTGATTCGTGAAAGAGCCATGGATTTTTCCGGGATGAAAATTAGCCTATGTTAATCCAGAGTAAAATCTAATTCCATTCCAAATTTCAGCCAAACAGCTTCAGTAGCCGCTGTACAAAGGAGGAACAAACATACTTACACACACACATACAAACTTTCGCATTTATATATTACTGTGATATAATGTGATATTTTGGCACATTCGGTACTATATTTTGACATTTATTACCCACGAATTCGTTCGCTTGAATCGATTTTTTTTTAATAAATATTAAAAATAGATTTATTATATGTATAAAATATCTAGGTATTGTGTAAAGCTTCGTGTATGTAATAGTTAAATATGAATGACTATTAGATACACCATTCTGAAATAGATATAGAGTTTCACTATCTTCAAGGATTTTTTTTTATATTGTTATTCTTAACTTTGACGGCCTCCGTGGCGCAGTGGTATGCGCGGTGGATTTAATGACGGAGGTCCTGGGTTCGATCCCCGGCTGGGCCGATTGAGGTTTTCTTAATTGGTCCAGGTCTAGCTGGTGGGAGGCTTCGGCCGTGGCTAGTTACAAACCTACCGACAAAGACGTACCGCCAAGCGATTTAGCGTTCCGGTACGATGTCGTGTAGAAACCGAAAGGAGTGTGGATTTTCATCCTCCTCCTAACAAGTTAGTCCGCTTCCATCTTAGATTACATCATCACTAACCATCAGGTGAGATTGTAGTCAAGGGCTAACTTGTAAAGTATAAGAAAAAAAAACTGACACACCAAAAAGATGGGCTGATAGTAAGTAAAAAACCATCGTCTATTTACAGATCAAAACTTCGCAGGGCATGGAAGGTTGTACATTGTTCAAATATCATATGAATAACATAACCCTTCATACACGGTGGGTAAAAAGCTTAAAGTTTGAATTAGGCGACAACGTTATGTCCTCTCCAAGCCGTTATCACCCTCTTTATCTATGGTAGAATAGCTCGAAGTTACGGTAGCCGGGTAGGGTGACAATAAAATAAGTCACCGCAGGTCTTATCTAAACGACAACGATTCTCGGAACGCGAAGGTTACAGGTCAATCCTACCCTGGACTTTGGATAAAAGCATAATAATAAACTTACATGGATTAATGTTTTATCTTATTTCTAGATAATATGTTTTAATGATATGAATAGGTGATTTTTAGTGATACGCTTCATAACAAAATAAAGGTTCTTAAAAGACAGATGGACAGACAAACATACAGACAGACTGACAACAAACTGGGTGGTTTTGTTTTTTCTTTTGAGGTATGGAATCCACAAACTATAATCAAGAAAAGGATTAAAACTAAATATTTTATGGCATTGAACCGTTTTGGCAGTATTTAAAATTCATAAAATAAACCAATAAACATAATAGGTATAAACTTAGTAAAGCTACTTAGTAAAATAATTAATAACTCCATTTCAACAGCTGCAGTTACTTGAAATAAAATAAAAATTGATTATTAAGTAATAATAATCATTTTGGATTGTACAAATATGCAAAAATATTCAATAGTATTGTACCTGTGTCCTCGATATAGGTCATTCATAAAAAATAAAAAAACCATCAAACTTGTTTGACATTGTTTTTCCATAGACGATGAAAACACTTACAGTCATGAGATTATCATGATTTGAATTATGAATACAATTTTAAAGCAAAGATTTTGTTTTGATCACTTGACATTGAATTTTATTTTCATCATGTTAACAATATGTCATGTCGAAATAATTGATTTATTACAGTCGGCTAATCAGATTTATTCAAATTGTATGCAAGGTATATATTTTTGACAAATGCCCTCAATTTGCCAATCCAATGCTCGTATATCTGGATAAACCATTAATAAACATTCAGTTTTTCCGGGTGTGTAATCAACGTATTAATTTTTTCACGTTGGCGACACATTTTTGTATTATTCCAAATGAATAATGGTTCGACCCATGTCACATCTATCACGGGCGGACTAACTGTGTTTTTTTCAAAGTTTTCCTTTTTGCAACAGTCGGACACATCATTTAAGGTTGATATTTTCTTTTTCTCAAAAAATACGTTGACCATACTTTTTCTTTTACATTAATAATACAAATAAATAAGGATACAATAGCAAAAAAGATCAACAGAAGGCTTAAAAAGGTAGATACGGATAAATCGCACATAATAAGGAAAATTATAAGCGTACAAAAAGGAAGTGCAAAACAGAACTTTAGTAATAGTGAAGCTATAAGGGGAAGATCAATAAAGTTGGAATTTGGATAAAGATAGAAAAAGTGCCAAAGAGTAGGTATTACAATAATACAAAGAAAGAATGAAACCTCCTAGTAATTCAAACTTTGAACCTAATTAGAGGTTAGGTAAGTTTAGCTACCAAAATTTTAATGTAAGAGAAAAAGTGTTTGTACAATGTAAAATTCATACCTAGCCTTTGGACTCATTAGTAAGCTATCAAAGTTTTCATGTATGTAAAATAGATTCCGTTTTGACATTTACCAATTATTATTATGAATCACGTTGGGGTCCCAAGATGCTGGAATGGCGACCCCGCACTACAAAGCGCAGTGTTGGTCGACCCCTCACCAGATGGACTGACGACATCAAGCGAGTTGCAGGTCTATGTCCTGCAGTGGACGTCCATCGGCTGATATAATGATGATGATGATTATGTGACAGTGACAGTCCTATTATATAGAAAACCACCTTCACATCGACAATGAAAACCTTTCACGAAGAATACAAAACCTCGTATTAATTAAAAAAGTAATTTTGAGAAAATTGTGAAAACAACTTACCTACCTACATACCAACAAACACAAAACCGCCTTTATTTATTTAGATCAATGAAGTTGTTTAATTCATTTACTCCTCTAAGATATAAATTGTAAATAAATAAATTGAACAATAAAATTTTTTTTTAATTTTCTAAGAATATATCCTACAATCGCCAAGAGGGTGGCCACCCTGTGAGCATATTTACGATTACTACCGCAGAGCGGTTTCCCATTGTTCATATAACAGATTAACTCCTCGAGATACGCCCGTATGGCGTTATAATGCTATAATTCCTATGATTATCTCCACGGATAATGGGCTAATAAGGATCCATACTAATTAGCAGTTAACTTTATTTGGAACAGTTAATATTTACTTATTACTAGCGAAAACGCCGTGGTTGCACTCGTGTAGCTCACGTTTACTTAGGAAAGAGTATATGGGTATAAAATATGGCCTATGTTATTTAGCTTATAGCATCAGCTATCTGCCAGTCTAAGATCCGTCAAAATCGGATCAGCCGTTTCAGAGATTATTAAAAACAACTACGTAGAATTCGAACTCGAGAACTTACATTACCTATTCAAACCTAACCAGTAGTAAGTAGTTTACAATTACAAAGAAATAAAGATTCATAATTAAAATGATTTAGTCTTCCTCTTAATGTAAAACTAGTTTCAAACTTGAAAAGGCTTTTTGTATTAAAATCCTTGCTTGTTTTTTCTTTTGCCTCGAGGTTACAGTAGGTTGGCAGGTTAGATATAATATATTCTGGTAATAGACATTTAAAAATGTAAGATAAATACTTTCTTACATATTTGTAACAAAGGATTCATGTAAGTAAAGTTGCGAGATACTTAATTATTAGTTTTCCTTTAACAAAAAGCCTATGATATTTTGCCTATTTTTAAGGAAAATTACCTTGCCTGTAAGCCATCAAATTATAATATATCTTACTTGGAAATAATGCATTTTATGATAACGAAATCTCCTTTAATAAAATACTCATCAGTAATTTTTGATAATCGCAGACGTACAAATGGAGTCCTTTAGGATCGACTTAATAGAAGTAAGACGAGGAAAAAATAGGGAGAGGAAGAGGGAGAATATGAATCTTTATCTACACTTACTAATAAAAGAGGTCAAGTTTGTAATTTTAAAGGGGTAAGAATCTACTGAACTGATTATAAGAATTTCTTTTACCATTAGAAAGCTACATTTTCACCGAGTAACATAGGCTACATTTAGTCCACGAATTCCCACGGTAACGGGCACTACGCGGTTGAAACCGCAGGATGTCAGCTTATTACTTAGAGATAGGATATTTACGTACCTTCTCCTTACGCATATAAACACATGAGTCAGCCTAGATAACAGGTATTTTTATCACGAACCCATGTCGACTTTGTCAAAGGTCGGTACACCGGATTCCTTCAAACAGGTTGGTGCTCATTTCGCCGTTTCGAAACTAGCTTTAGGGTGCCTTTCCACTAAGACAGGCTAGATAACTGCGTTTTGTGACTGAATCGCGAAACCGTGCAATTTTTAGTTTCATAGTACCAAATTATATAAATAGTAACCCTATTATTTATGATGTTATTTCACTTAAAATTACCTTTGAATCTTATATATTCTGAGACTAGTTTAGGTAACAATTACTTTCATAAACGTTAAAACAACACTATATGCTATAGTTCATTTGTTTATTTAAATATCTAACAGCATTGAGTCTATATTTTGTACATTGATATCTATAATGGTAAATGTTTAGATTTTATCTAGTTTTGAAAACGTTTTCGCTTGTAACGTATTTATTTTGAGACAATCATACAACTTTTTCTATACATTAGCGTTTTTTATAACTCAGCCACTAACGCAATCTTTATTTTTATTTTAATGTACCTAACGGATTCAGTATTATTTTTTATCATCTTCAGATATATTGAAAAATATCACACATCACGTCAAAATGTGCAAACCTTTTCCTGGTGCAAAGCACATAATCCATTTATTGGTGTGATTTTCCAATGTAGATTTTTTTTTTTAAATTTTACTTTTAAGATCATTTTCATCTTTTAAGGTCATCGTAGGTAATCACAATATTTCAAGGTATATAGTTTTTAGATACCTTGAACTAAGCGTCCCAAAGCGTTAGTGAAAAGCCACCTTTATCCGCTTGTCGCGCGTTTTTTTACTCGTTTGGTAGCTCCTTAATATCATAGTATAGATGACCTTGGTGCAAAAGGAAAACAAGCAAGGTTGGGCAAGGTTTTCAGCTCAAAAAAGGTAACCTAAGTTTGGAACTTGTTTTGGTCAGTAAGGCGATGCACAGACGTATAAATATTTTAGTCTTTGTCCTAGAGCTCTCGTGAAGTAATAATGCCGAGATTATTTCCACCTATATGACCTTTGCCTCCAATTCCCGAGGGTGTGGGTTCGAATCCGGTCCGAGGCATGCACCTCCAACTATTCAGTTGTGTGCATTTTAGGAAATTAAATATCACGTGTCTTAAACGGTGAAGGGATAACATCGTGAGGAAACCTGCATGCCAGAGAATTTTCTTAATTTTCTGCGTGTGTAAAGTCTGCCCATCCGCATTGGGCCAGCGTGGTGGACTATTGGCCTAAGCCCTCTCGTTCTGAGAGGAGACTCGAGCTCAGCAGTGAGCCGAATATGGGTTGATAATGATGATGATGATATTTCCACCATGAAGAAGCATTGCTGTATTCTGTTCTATTATTGTCTGTAACATAATATTATAAGAATGTTAAACAAAGAAAGAAAAACCTACTTTTCCCACGATCCAGCGAAATGCGTGTTATCTAGCTCACTCACTCTCCCATGACGAGGGCACTTGGAAATTGAAATGGCTTGAGTGACTATTACGTACATTTTATCAAGTAACAATTATTTTTTTTTTTTTGTTAAATTTTCATTTAAAGAAAAAATAAAAATAAATGTTTTTTAATTTTTGAATAGAATAGGTTAGGAAGAATGTTTTTGTCAACACTACACGTAAAATTAATTTTTTCATCGTCATTTTAGTGGCAAAATACCGTTCCAGACCTTATAAGAGAGGAGATTTGGACTTATAGACTCACAACGCTGACTTGAATGCGGGTTGGTGGGCATAGAGCGATACTGTCTGCTGTAATGACCAGTGATAACTATAGGATGTAATAGATCTTATATGTAGACCCCGGACTCGAACCCAGTACCTTGTGATTCGAAGCTGCAAAAGATAAACACTGGACTGACTGAACATTTTAAGTACTAGAAAAAGAAAAAGAAAGATTTTTATTTGGCAAACACAAAAAACGAATCAAAAAAGCATGAATACAATAGAAAACACTATAATATTAGCTGGTCAAAACTCATTAACAACCCATATTTTTTGGCTTACTGTTGGGCACGAGTCTCCTCTCAGAATAAGAGGGGTTAGGCTAATAGTTCACTTTACTTAATGCGGATTGGCAGACTTCACACACGTAGATAATTACGAAAATTCTCAGGTATGCAGGTTTCCTCACGTTTTTTTTTATTATTTCATAAAATGCACACAACTGAAAAATTTTATGTGCATGCCCTCCGAATCGAAGGCAGAGATCATATCATATAGGATGTTATAGTTATTGTATGTAGCCCCGGACTCGAACCCAGAACCTTGTGATCCGAAACCTCAAAAGATAGGACCGACTTAGCATTTTAGTATAATATTGGCAGGTCCAAACTACCGGGGGAATTTTAGCACACTCAACAGTAATATGAGAAATTATATTTTCTCCTGAAAATTGAGGTAAAATTTATAACCTACCCTCGAACGTAGCGTTAATTTTTAAAATGTCGTCAAAATGCCGTACCGTTTCCCGCCGCGTGTTTGCCCACCGTTTCGCCCGCAGCGAGTAGTTACTAGTTGTTTGCTTACCGAAAGTGGATTTTATAGGGTTGCCACATTGCCTTCTGGACTGAAGGTCTTTGATTTTTTTTGACATAATATATTTTTTTGTTTTGTGATAGTGTGATAATAATGTGAAATGTGATGTGATAATAACTTTTCGTATAATTTGATATTTTAACTAGATGGTAGTGGCAGTGACAGGGATTTTTTATATTTGTGATCATCACACTAATATCATAAAGGCGAAAGTTTGTGTGTGTGTAAGTATGTTTGTTCCTCTTTTACGCTGCGGCTACTAAAGCGATTAGGGCTGAAATTTGGAATGGAAATAGTTTTTACTCTGGATTAACACATAGGCTACTTTTCATACCGGAAAATCTATGGTTCCTGCGGGATTTGTGAAAAACTGAATTCCAAAACTAATGACGAACTGACGAAGTCGCGGGCGTCCGCTAGTCTAGCATAAATATTGTAACAAAACAAGTAAGAATAGGTTTTTCGATAAAATAACATTAACTTATCACTAGTGCCAATACGCAAAATGACTATAATTAAGTAGATAATTTATGTCATTTCGTTGAAATGTAAGATGATTGCAAAAACTAAAATAGATGAAAAAGAACGTAGTGACTCATTATATTTGAATGGTACACCCATATACAATACAACCCTGCAGGACTGCACATCCTACTATCCTACTAATATTTTAAACGCGAAAGTTTGTATGGATGTTTGTTACTCTTAAACGCCGCAACTACTGAACCGATTTGCCTGAAATTTGGAATGGAAATAGATTGAACGCATAGGCTACTTTTAATCCCGGAAAAGTCCATGGTACCCGAGGAATTTGTGAAAAACTAAAATTCAGATAGTTTTAGATAATTAGAAAACGTCTTGGAGGCAGCCCTACGTCACGTAAACGCGGTGGCGTCACAGATGGCGGATAATTCGATAATGTTTACACGCGGACATTAGAAAGTGTGAATTTTGGAATTGCGCTCGCTTTGTTTGGAGTGCATTCGTGATAAATTGTGCGAAGTAAACTTCATTTTTTAACACGAGTTACGACTGTGTTGTGTGTTACGCGATTCCGAATTTTTATACCTGCTATAGCGGATGTCTTTGATTTTGGTAGTAGCGTGCATAGGGTTATTGACAAGTTATTGACAAGATTAGTTCATTTGTTTATTTCAAAAACTAACAGCATTTAGTCTATATTTTGTACGTTGAGAGCTATAATGGTAAATGTTCAGTTTTTATTTAGTTTTGAAAACTTTTTCGCTTGTAACGCATATCTTTTGAGACAATCATACGTCTTTTTCTATACATTAGCGTTTTTATAACTCAGCCACTAACGCAATCTTCATTTTTATTAAATGTACCTAATAGATTCAGTATTTTTTTTTATCATCGTCAGATATATTGAAAAATATCACACATCACGTTAAAACGTGCAAAGCTTTTCCTGGTAGCACTTAATCAATTTATTTGAGTGATTTTCCAATTTTACTTTTAAGATCATCTTAATTTTTTAAGGTCGTCGTAGGTAGCAATAATATTTCAAGGTACACGGTTTTAAGACAACTAGAACTACGCGTTTTACAGCGCTAGTGAAAAGCCACCTTTATCCGCTTGTCGCGCGTTTTTTTACTCGTTTGGTAGCTCCTTAATGTCATAGTATAGATGACCTTGGTGCAAAAGGAAAACAAGCAAGGTTGGGCAAGGTTTTCAGCTCAAAAAAGGTAACCTAAGTTTGGAACTTGTTTTGGTCAGTAAGGCGATGCACAGACGTATAAATATTTTAGTCTTTGTCCTAGAGCTCGTCTCGTGAAGTAATAATGCCGAGATTATTTCCACCTTTATGACCTCAGAATCCGATTCCCGAGGGTGTGGGTTCGAATCCGGTCCAAGGCATGCACCTCCAACTTTTCAGTTGTGTGCATTTTAGGAAATTAAATATCACGTGTCTTAAACGGTGAAGGGATAACATCGTGAGGAAACCTGCATGCCAGAGAATTTTCTTAATTTTCTGCGTGTGTAAAGTCTGCCAATCCGCATTGGGCCAGCGTGGTGGACTATTGGCCTAAGCCCTCTCGTTCTGAGAGGAGACTCGAGCTCAGCAGTGAGCCGAATATGGGTTGATAATGATGATGATGATATTTCCACCATCAAGAAGCATTGCTGTATTCTGTTCTATTATTGTCTGTAACATAATATTATAAGAATGTTAAACAAAGAAAGAAAAACCTACTTTTCCCACGATCCAGCGAAATGCGTGTTATCTAGCTCACTCACTCTCCCATGACGAGGGCACTTGGAAATTGAAATGGCTTGAGTGACTATTACGTACATTTTATCAAGTAATAATGTTATTTTTCTTTTTTTGTTAAATTTTCATTTAAAGAAAAATAAAAAATAAAAGTTTTTTTTTTAATTTTAATTTTTGAATAGAATAGGTTAGAAAGAATGTAACTGTCAACATTACACGTAAAATTAATTACAGTAATTTTAATAAAAAATATTATCTTTCAACTAGCCGACGCACCGCGGTTTCACTCGCGTAGTTTCTGTTCCCGTGAGAATATAGTGATAAAATATAGCCTATGACACTCACAAATAACGTAGCATTCTTGTGGTAAAAGAATTTTCAAAACCAGTTCATTAGATCTAGAGTCCCTCCCTACAGTACCATAAACTTTACCTCTTTATAATATTGCTGATAACCCTACAAATTATGTTGTGATGATAAAATGGACTTGACTCAGCTAATATTGTTGTAAGTATATTAAATATAGGTCAATAGCCCACCACGCTGGACCAAGACGGATTGGCAGACTTCACACACGTAGAGAATTAAGAAAATTCTCAGGTATGCAGGTTTCCTCACGTAGTTTTTTCCTTCACCGTTTGAGACACGTGATATTTAATTTCTTAAAATGCACACAACTGAAAATTTGGAAGTGCATGCCCAGACCGGATACGAACCTACCTACGCCCTCCGAATCGAAAACAGAGGTCATATCTACTGGGCTATCTCAGCTCACGGATAACTATCGGATATTACAGTTATGTAGACCCCGGATTCAAACCCGGAACCTTATGCTTCGAAACCACAAAGGATAGGCACTGGACCGACTTAGCATTTTAGTATAATATTGACAGGTTCAAACTACCGGGGGGATTTGAGCACACTCAACAGTAATATGAGAAATTATATTTACTCCTGAAAATTGAGGTAAAATTTATAACCTACCCTCGAACGCTGTAGCGTTAATTTTTAAAATGTCGTCAAAATGCCGTACCGTTTCCCGCCGCGTGTTTGCCCACCGTTTCGCCCGCAGCGAGTGGTTACTAGTTGTTTGCTTACCGAAAGTGGATTTTATAGGGTTGCCACATTGCCTTCTGGACTGAAGGTCTTTGATTTTTTTTTGACATAATATATTTTTTTGTTTTGTGATAGTGTGATAATAATGTGAAATGTGATGTGATAATAACTTTTCGTATAATTTGATATTTTAACTAGATGGTAGTGGCAGTGGCAGGGATTTTTTATATTTGTGATCATCACACTAATATCATAAAGGCGAAAGTTTGTGTGTGTGTAAGTATGTTTGTTCCTCTTTCACGCTGCGGCTACTGAAGCGATTTGACTGATATTTGGAATGGAAATAGATTTACTCTGGATTAACACATAGGCTACTTTTCATACCGGAAAATCCATGGTTCCTGCGGGATTTGTGAAAAACTGAATTCCGAAAACTGACGACGAACTGACGAACGCGGGCGTCCGCTAGTCTAGCATACATGTTGTAACAAAAACTACTTATCACTAGTGCCAATACGCAAAATGACTATAATTAAGTAGATAATTTATGTCATTTCGTTGAAATGTAAGATGATTGCAAAAACTAAAATAGATGAAAAACTACGTAGTGACTCATTATTTGAATAGTACACCCAGATACAATACAACCCTGCAGGACTGCACATCCTACTATCTTACTAATATTTTAAACGCGAAAGTTTGTTACTCTTTAACGCCGCAACTACTGAACCGATTTGCCTGAAATTTGGAATAGGAACAGATTAAACACATAGGCTACTTTTAATCCCGGAAAAATCCATGGTTCCCGAGGGATTTGTGAAAAACCAAAATTCAGATAGTTTTAGATAATTAGAAAACGTCTTGGAGGCAGCCCTACGTCACGTAAACGCGGTGGCGTCACAGATGGCGGATAATTCGATAATGTTTACACGCGGACATTAGAAAGTGTGAATTTTGGAATTGCGCTCGCTTTGTTTGGAGTGCATTCGTGATAAATTGTGCGAAGTAAACTTAATTTTTTAACACGAGTTACGACTGTGTTGATGTGTTACGCGATTTCGAATTTTTATACCTGCTATAGCGGATGTCTTTGATTTTGGTAGTAGCGTGCATAGGGTTATTGACAAGGGTAATCATAAGCAATCTAACATAGAAAAGGAAATATTTTTTCTTTTTTCTATTATTTCATCATGAAAAAAAAATAGTCAAATATTTGTTTAAAAGTACTTTTTTTTTATTCTCTACAAGTTAGCCCTTGACTACAATGTCAAATAAGAATAAGTCATGGTGCAATCTAAGATAGAAGGGACTAACTTGTTAGGAGGAGGATGAAAATCCACACCCCTTTTAGTTTCTATGCGACATTGTACCGGAACGCTAAATCGCTTGGCGTTACGTCTTTTTAGGTAGGGTGGTAACTAGCCACGGCCGAAGCCAGTCAGACCTGGACCAATTAAGAAAACCTCAATCGGCCCAGTCAGGACCTCCTTCTTGTAAATCCACCGCGCATACCACCACTGCGCCACGGAGGCCGTCAAAAAGTTTGTAGAGTCGCAGGGATTCGCTGGATGCAGGCGGCTCAGGATCGTGATGTTTGGATGTCCCTACAAAAGGCCTATGTCCTGCAGTGGATGTCAATCTCTGGATGTACTGATTTTGAAATTTCTTTTTCCAATAGCCACGTTATTTGTTAGCTCATAGGCTATATTTTATCCCCGTATTTCTAGAGGAATGAGAACTACGCGACTGCTAATTTACTCAAAAATGGCTTTAAGAAAGCTTTAAGTCATAAAATTGTGATATTAATCTTAGGAGCAAAAAAAATCTGAATAATATTGCCTTGAAAACATATTATATTTATATTAGCGACCTATCACAACAAACACAGCCCTAATCCAATATAACGTTAAATAAAAAAAAACACGATTTATATGTAGAAAGAAAAATACTTTTTATTTTTGTGAGTGACCACGGTTCGTACGCGAATAGCAAATCAATAAAATAAATAACAGAAGAGTTACACTCCTTGGACGTAGGACCACCCAGTGATATGATAAAGTATGTGCGGAATCGCTGCGCTGTTTATAGGCCAAGAGCTAGCGGAGGATTTGCAGCTTGTAATTAGCAATGATTGGTGGAACAAGGAGCTGGTCAACCTGATCAATCAATTGGATGACAAATGAGTGACCTAACTCTAACTATAATAATATGAAATGTAATTAGGGTTGAGAAAAGTCTAAATGTTAATAATGACAGCATTATGATTAATTTAAAATGGAAACTATAAAAGTTCATCATTATTGTGATTAGCACATTTATTAATGGTCCACAACAGGACCAAGTCTCTAATTTGACGCGTCCACTACGCTGTTTCAAAGATGGTTGGCGGAGTGATATTGATGTTTGATTCTATAACGATCACAATCAAATAATTTGTACTATAACTCTGAGGCACAGGGGTATAATACCCAAACAAAAGCTGCACAGGCAATAGATCTATTACGCAGTTACTGAGATTCTACAACATTAATTAATTTACAACTTAGGGATCTTACTAATATTATAAACGCGAGAGTTTGTTTGGATGTTTGTAACTCTGACGCCGACTACTGAACCGATTTGGCTGATATTTGAAATGTAAACAGGTTTTACTTTAGATTATCACATGGTCTAATTTTCATTTCGGAAAAATCCACGATTTCCGCGAGATTTGTGATAAACTGAACTCCACGCGGATGAAGTCGCAGGCGTCCGCTAGTCCTTAATAAAGCAATTTTACGCAGTGTACCATTGGTACCGTTATAATAACAACATTGAACAAAAATAGGCCATCGAGGCAAGCGTTTACCACCATAGGCTACACCATTGCTTACCATCAGCGTTATAGCAGTTAAGCTCTTGCTTACATTTCTCCACCAGCTCTCGGCCTATTATTGATATGTTAACCTTCAATTTGAAATCATAAAAATTATTGCAACATGCTTATTACGTTTAAAAAACAAAATGATTCATGAAGCATAATTTGGCGAATACGTGCATGGAATTAAGAAAACAATTGAAACTTGGTTCTGCCTTTCAAAGCTTAATTATTTATTTTGTAGGTACTTAAAGCCCATTAACCTCGGTTTAACTTTGTAGAATATAGGCAGATTATAATCACTATGAATAAATAGTTCTTTAAACAAAATTAAAATAAAAATAAACTACGAACATAAAAAAAATATTACGGATATTGCAAAACCTCCTCCTCCTTTTTTTGAAGTCGGTTAAAAATATATTATTTTACTCCTACTCCTATCTCCTGTTTTGAACTTGTTGCTATTCCAGATATTTGGTTTCTACCGTTACATTATTTGCGATAGATTCATCATCATCATCATCATTGATGATAATCCATTGTGGTTTCGATGATTTCGGAGTATTAGCATGAACATATAAACATCATCCTTAGCAGCCCAGAACAGGGACATGCCACCATGCTGAACTAATGCTAGCCACAAACGGTCAATTATTTTCACATTTCTGTAGCACCCACGACTATAATTTGTTCGTGTGTTGGTCACTGCGTACATGACTTGTGTAGTATGCCGCGTGGGTACTGCCGTTTGCTTTTCAGAAACGTGAGAATAATTGACCGTCAATGGCGACTTTAACGCAGGTTAGCGGTGATAATGTTAAATTGACGGATTATTTCAAATGTTATTGATAGCTAGTGTTGCGCGGCAAACAAGCTTAACGCACTGAGGCAAATTATGTCTCAGTGCGTTTTTGCCGCGCGGCGAAAAATTACGCGTCTGGCCTTCTGGCCTTACGCTTGATCAGTGAAATGCACTTCATAGATGTGAATGCATTGCCTACCCTGAGGACTCATTATGGACCTATATTTGAGAAGGAATTTTCCATTTTATACAATTTGTATGTACAGTGCCTACCCTAGTTAAACACCTTTTGCACTACGCTGCAGGTTTGCGTCTGGCTTTACGCTGTATCATTGGATGGCACTTCATAGATACGAATGTATTGGCTACCCTGAGAACTCATTATGGACCTGTATTTTAGAAGAAAAATTTGTAGAGTGCCTACCCTAGTGGACAGCATTCAGAACCAACATTTCCATTCTCAATGAACTAAAGATAAAAGAAAGACTTTCGTCGACTGTGCTTTTACGGGTCTTAAAGTTCTTTGGCCACATCTCCAGAAATCATGATTCAATAGAGCGGTTGGTACTGCTAGGCCAAGTCCAAGGCAAAAGATCCAGAGGCCGATCTCCAACCCGCTGGACGGATTTAGTTAAGGCTGCTACCAAGTCATCTTTGGCGGAGTGTACTCAAAATGCAGCCAATCGCCATAAGTGGAGGAGCATTGTACAGAAGGCGTCGCTCATCGCTGCAACCACGAACACTCTGCCAAGAGTGTACGATTAAGAAGAACCCTAGTAGACACTTTAGGTACTCATATAAGCGAATTATGTGAATAAGTTGACATGCCATGCATATTAAGCGAACTGTAAGAATGTGTTGACGTGCCAATGTTAAATAATTAACCTATAAATAATTTCACAATAAGCAGAAAAGTATTTGTATTGCATGACAATTCTCATAACGTTGTAAAATTTTTTGTTTCAGGTAATGTCACGCAATTGCAGATGTAGGTATTCAGCAATAAAGCCAGTATGGCTTGCATGCGACCAACGACATACCTCGTGGTGAAAAATAGACAAAATGTCGAGCAATGGCGGTGGAGTTGTCCCAGTCTCATCTCTTTCATCCCGAGATATGGAGATGCATTGCACCCAAACAAAATTGTATGTTGTTTCTTGAGTGAGACGAAGCAAACTCACACATGGAAAATATTTAACACCAATAAATATATTCTGTGTCCTTACAGCACACACAACTATAAAGATGTACAATACACACTCATGTATTTTTTACACAGACTAACAATCACATAATACACTCGTTACACAGAATATTCGATTACTTGATCGATGTTTTGCTGTTCCGTCAGAAGAATCTACGGAACCCTACACTGCGCGTGGCCCGAAACACACTTGACCGAATTTTTTTTTTATTTTTTTAATAGCGGTAAGGCAAAACGTTTGCTGGGTCAGCAAGTGTACCTACCTATATGTAAAACTTTCCCACTAACAAAAAACAGTCGGCGATATCGTATGTCACATAAAGCGAAACACTCACCATATAACCTACAAGCACGATTGGTAAAACTTATCGCACGATCTCAATAATAAACTTGTCGCGTTTATAACGATCATATTTCATAATAGAACCTGTTCGTGAGTCAATAGAGACACTGATCGACAATGATATGACAGCCATCGGCGCTTATTCGATCGTTGCTTATCTTTGCTGATATTCACCAAAATAAACAACCTTGTCTTCAACGCTGACGCAGCGACGAGATGTTTAGACACTGGGATATAAAATATTGTAATAGAGATCTTAAAGTCTTGTCGCCGAAAAGAATTGCTGTAAGAATAAACTTGTAGTTCTGCAGGTCGAGATACTCAAGTTACAATTATAATTTAAATAATTACAGATCTCAAAACTGTTGTTTATAAAAAAAATTGTCAGCCGTTTCGAGCATAATTCATAAATGGATTGATTGGTTTTCATTTGTTTCAAGGCTTTGGTTTTTTAATATTGGATAAACTAGTTAATTGTAAGAGCGATTCATCAATGATGCATTGACGAATCGTTGGTTTTGTACGCTTCTTAGTTGGGCATCAAAAACACTATCATTTTTGAGCACAAAAAATATTTTTATTACTAAATAAGTTCTGTTTGTAAATTTACCTACAAGTCAACTTAAATCAGATTTGACGATCTTAACGTTTATTATTCAAATCTGTTTGTACGAAATTATAACGGAAAAAAACAATAAATATTTTCAATTTCATCGTCGACCTCGACTTCGAACACCGAGATTCACACAATAGCACCGCATGTAACGCAATACTCGGCAAAGGCTGTGCCGCTACCGAATAACTGGTTTGAACTGATCTTTGTGTTTTGTGTCATAACTCATATGACATGTACGATGTGAAGTCTTTTAGGAAAATGAGATTTTATCTACGATGATATTATGTCTGACGATTTCACGGGTAGCCTCTTTCCGGATTGCATCCGATCCGAATTTAAAATTTAGGACACAACACTTACACTTTAGAATACTGTAGGGATCATTTAATGTTAGAACACTTGGATGGAATGTGGATTTTACAATTACGATTCCTAATATTAAGTATCATATACGTTCTTTTCGCGACAGGGCTCGTTCTGAAATGACTACCACCATTCTTACTTCTGCCCTCAGTTAACATTCTGTAGTCTGGTCAGAAGGATATATTGCTAAGTATTCATTGCTAAGTATTCATTGCTTAATAAGCCTCATCTTAAATAAAGCTAATATAGGGCAGCATTTTGTAGGCAACAAAATTATTTTACAATAAACAGGTATTGTACATTTGCTATTTTTTTACAAGGTTTAATCACTACCTATTAATTATTTAATAGAGATTCGCAATTTCACTTTGTAATGCAAAATATGCTATTTTTAAAAGTCCTGCGTGATTTACGTAGGCGGTTATAAAGAGCAACACATTAGACAAGTAACTAAAGATGATTGCAGACTGTTGCACGTATCGCAGGAAATGCAAGCTTAAACACTTTAATCTCCTGTAATTAGATTATTTAACCAATGTGTTAGTATTTCTAATCCAGCCTGGCTTTTCGACGAATTTTCTAATTTAATTACTTACTGGATCTTGGCTTGCTTTGGTGTAGGTGCAACTAAAGAGTGAAATTAAACACCATAAGCACCCTTAAGTAAATGTATCTTTGATCGGTATGTTTCTATGCTTCTATTATAATAATTAAATGTTAATAATAAAAACTGTCTATATCGTAAGATATTCATAAGATTAAATTTTTAATACACTCAATTGCTTTTTAATGTTTTTGTTTTATAATAAACTTAAATTTATCATTGTTTAAAAATTCGAAGTCGACACTTAAAATGTGTTGCATAAAAATAATTATATTGAATGTAAATGTGGAAGAAGACCGCTGCGGATCTTGTGTCAATGTGCGATCAATGTTAATTTAATACCTACTTCATAAGGTTTTCTATTTCTGAGAAATTTTCGAACGCCAAGTCTGTGGGAAGATTATTTATTGTGTTTTTGGCGAAATTTCTAAACCGTTTAACTTGAATGAGATTTTTTTTATATTGACTGTTTCTTTCTGTGAAAAAAATATATTTTGTTTTACTAATAAAAAATAGCATAGCAACGAAAATTTTCGATCTTCGATTTCTTTTTGTAGTCAAAATGCCTCATATTTTCTTCGTATACGGAATTTTTCAAGTATGTGTTAGTATTGGAACATATGATCGACTAACACAGAAAAAATATTTATTTTTTGGAATTTAAATTATCGTGAGTGTTATTCATATTAATTTATGAAACACGACTAAAACTATTTAAATAAACTGATAATTAAGAAACATAGAGCCGTTAAATAAACTTATAATTAAGAAACATAAAAAACCCTTTAAAAGTACCGTCATACTTAGTTTACTACCACTAAACAGAAGAACAAGGTAACAGACATTTTCCAACATTTATTAGCGTGCCTAAATAGACGTCAATTTACACCGAACTAAATTCCCCGTAATATTGGGGGGTCAAGTTTTTTGACTCGTTTCACGACTTTCCAAAAACTTTCGCGCCCGTGAACCCACCATAGTAATTGAAGAATCAATTGCGTTTATATTTTAGTTTATTGCAATAGTTTGATAGAAATTAACATAAAACCAATTACCGCAATTTGTTTTATGCGTTCAATTATTCATATGCTAACCCGTGAAATAATTATAGCTTTCTAAACATTGACGTAACGGACCTTATGGGAAAATGAATTAGTGATCAAACTGCGTCTCGTGTTTCGTAATGTCGTAACTTTAATACGTTTCTTTCACCTTTTAATCGGTTATAAAATTAAGTTAAAATAATCCTTAATTTTTACTACTTAAACTTTGTGTTATGTAATATATCTAATAAAAGCTATAATACATTCATACAAATACAACAGAGATATTTATGTCACCGTTAGATTGTAAAATACATTACTTTATAATCTCACTCGTGATATTATAATCTACCGTTATATTGTGAACTGAAAATACTGATTACAATTTAACGTATTATTTTTCGGTATAATATAATCTATCGGAAGTGAAACCGTTAAATTGCACCCGAATTGTCATGTTGTAACCTAACCTAACTTTAGATTTGACTGAATTGTACTTATAATTAACAATAACAACATTTTACGAATGGAAAAACAGTGTTTAAAATTAAGTGTTTAAAAAAATTAGGGAACGCACTGACCATCCCTCCGATTTTCTTTCTTTTTCTTTTTCTTTGATTTGTCCATTGTAATTTTTTACTATTTTTATTATGCCCTCTGTAATATTTTTGTGATTCTATGGTAAATTTATCCTCATTGACAGTGGTTTAACGGTTTTACATTCGATAGATTATAATATACCGAAAAATAACACGTTAAATTGTAATCAGTTTTTTGAGTTAACAATATGGCGGTAGATTATAATATCACGAATGAGATTTTATATTAACGTATTTTACAATTTAACGGTAACATATATACAAGACTCAAAGACAAATTCGTTTCCTGAATAATTTTAGATCAATTCACGAAAAACTACTAACATGACAAGCTTTGAAAATTATTCTAAAATAGGTACTACGAATATGTGAAGTAAGCGATTATTATATTAGGTACAACTCGCACGTGAAGTTATGCTATTTGTTTAAAGTCGACGAATCATGACGCATGAATCACAACCCCATACAATTGTTTTAAATATGTTTAATTTATTGTCATTTAAAAACACTGAGAGCACAGAACACGCCCAATTATTTTTCTTGGCATGATTCTTAAATTCAACGCTACCCAGAGGGACCTAAATTTAAATAATCAACTAAAAAAACGGCACATGACTTCGTTTACGACAATCATTGTATAAAAAAGTCATGACTTCCCACAATAAATTGTAATCGCATTTGAGGCATTGTGTTAGCACAGGGTTTCTCAAAGCGGGGTACGCGAACCCCTAGGGGTTCTCCATTTGACGGCAGGGGTTTCGGGCAAAATTTACGTAGTGGTGGCTTGATAACTGATACCGAGTCAAAATTAAGGTTAAAATTGTCCAAAATTACTCTTAAAATTTTTAAATTTTTTAAAAAAATTTTATCAATTAAAAAATTACCACTGAATCCATTTGCGACAAGAAACAAGCACACCCATTTTATGTGTTATCTTTTATTCAAATAAAACCTTATTTTCTTCACCAGTCAAATAAATTTTTTTCTTTGGGGTTATTTTTTTCATTAGTTAGTAAGAGGTTCGCTGTCACTTGGAAATTTTAACAGGGGTTCGTAGAGCCGAAAGTTTGAGAAACTATGTGTTAGCAAAAAAAAAAAATCGGCACAATCGTCAAGATTATCATTGTGAACAAATCAGTGGCGCGTCGTTACAATAACATCCTCTGATTATGTAAATGCGAAGCGCAAATCAAAATGGCTGTCCATCAAAAGATTTTTTTATTTTTTATTGCGGCCTAAATATTGTGACAAAGACTAATGTGCAGCGGGATTAAAATTGGCACTTACTGATTCATTCATTTGCGCTGAGTAAACTTGCTTGCTAAAGGCTCAAAGTCACTCACGGGGCGATGGAGCGACCTATGCTTGGAGTTTCTCTGCGTGATCGAATCAGGAATGAGGAGATCCGCAGACGAACCAAAGTCACTGACATAGCTCAGCGAGTCGCGAAGCTGAAGTGGCAATGGGCAGGCCACATAGTTCGAAGAGCCGATGGACGTTGGGGCCCCAAGGTGCTGGAATGGCGACCCCGCACCGGAAAGCGCAGTGTTGGGCGACCCCCCACTAGGTGGACCGAGGATATCAAGCGGGTTGCAGGGAGCCGCTGGATGCTGGCGGCTCAAGATCGTTGTGCTTGGAGGTCCATGCAAGAGGCCTATGTCCAGCAGTGGACGTCTATCGGCTGACAAGGAAGGAAGGAAACTTGCTTGGTAAAGAGGTTGATTTGTATGCTTACAATCCCTTTAAGCTGGACTCACAACGGAAAGTCATGGGTTCCATCCCCACCAGTAGGACTATTTGTCGTATTTGTACAGCTGTGGTGGATTTACAAGAAGGAAGTTCTGGGTTAGATCCAAGGCTGGGCTGGTTGTAGTTTTCTTAGTTGGTCCAGGTCTGGCTGGTATCGATGCAGGCGATGGAACGAGCTATGTTAGGAGTATCTCTGCGTGATCGAATCAGAAATGAGGAGATCCGCAGTAGAACCAAAGTTACCGATATAGCTCAACGAGTTGCGAAGCTGAAGTTTCAATGGGCGAGGCACATAGTTCGAAGAGCCGATGGACGTTGGGGTCTGGGTTGGAATGGCGACCCCGCACTAGTATGCTCAGTGTTGGTCGACCTCCTACCAGGTGGACTGACGACATCAAGCAAGTCGCAAGGATTCGCTGGATGCAGGTGGCTCAGTATCGTGCCATTTGGAAGTCACTACAAAAGGCCTATGTCCTGCAGTGGACGTCCATCGGCTGATATGATGATGATGATAATGATGAAAATAATATAAGTTGTCTTTGTCTCTTAAAAAAATTAGGCAGATCGTTAGTGTATTCCAATGTATCACCCATTCAGTTATTTATTTTTAGTATTTTTCCGTGTCCCAAGTTCCATGAATGATTTTTTGCGGTTTACAATCTAATACATAGTACCTATTATTATGAATCATTTAGGATTTATTGTGTTATTTTTTATCGTTACTTCATAAGGAACTCATTAAGTGTACAGCACAACACAACACAACAATCACTACATATAAATATAATTGAATGGACTGTCTATGTTAGAATTTAAACCATCGTGAGTAAGTAACTATCGTTTTTATAAAATACAGCTAAAACTCACGTGATATAACATCGGAGTATTTAGAGGTACATCGAGGTATATACCAGCTTATGACTAAGGGCCCCGTATGGGTTCGAAACTAGTCGGGCATACTTCGACGTTATATTACTTGAGTTGTAGCCGTGTTTTATAATAAATTAATATGTTTGTCTATGATTTAAAAATAGCTTTGTCTTCTCAAGTGATTATAAGTATCTATTTATTTTTCATTCAAACTTTTTTAGCTGTCTGTCTGTTTCTCCGGGATAATCTGAGAAACGGCTGAACCGATTTAAATAGGACTTTCACTAGTTCAAGTTATAGGAGGTTAATAAGTAATATAATATAGGCCACTTTTTATGTCGAAAAAATTCGCGGGATTTTGAAAAACTGAATTTCGCATGCGTCATGCCTAATCATCGTCATCATTACATATTAGGATCACTGTTGAGCCTGTGTATCCTCTCACAATGAAAGGTGTTAGGGTGACAGTCCACCAGCAAATTGGCAGACTTCACACACAGAAAATTATCCGGTATGCAGGATTCCTCACGACGTTTTTCCTTCACTGTTTGAGACACGTGATATTTATTTTTTAAAGTGCATAAATCTGAAAAGTAGAAAAACCAAAATAACCACTGGCCCAACAAGGCAGTTACTTTGTACTGTAATTAAATAGTTTATGCAACGTTTTGGAATCTCAGTACTCGGTGGATACTTTGACTATTGTATAGGTCTGCGCTAACCACGCAATATGGATAATGTTTCACGTTTACTTACTAAAATCGATTTCGCGGTTAAATTACAACGTAATTTTGTTGGAATGGCGTTATAAAGTAAATTATCTTGTTTGCTTCACTGTGGTAAATGTCACTTGTGTGGAAATATTTTTGACGAACTTCTTTAACTCGTCGTGTGTGAGGTCGGGTATCTCATACCCAGCGATTTGTAAAATAGTTCCAGTTGTTTGTAAATCATTTGGTCCAGTGGTTTAGGCTATGTGGCTTCGGATCACGAGGTCCTCGGTTGCAGTTCGGCGTCGATCTGTAAATAATGTGCTTTTCTTGTTACTAAGAAATTTTCAAAATTAATTATCAGCCGTTGGGTAGTTGATCGTGTTAGACCCCCGTGTCTCAAATTACCATTAATAATCATTAACGTCTCATAACGGTCGTTGAAGTCAAAACATTGATAGTTACCTATAACCACATACTAATAATAAAGAAAGGTTTGTATTTTTATGTAACGAATAAACTCAAATATTACTGGACAAAGGCTAAATTATCAGGGACTAATATAACATATATTTTATCCATCCCCGTATTCCTGTGGGAATGGGAAATACGCAGTTGAAACCGCAGGGTTTTGCCAGTAAACTCTAAAAATGTAAAAAAAAATTTATACTCGTAGCGGTCTCTCTGACCGGAGGTAGATGGTTAAGGGTTGAAGATATGACGAACGTTCTTTAAAAACCTACTTTTCTTCTAGCAATCATTCCCACACTACAGCTTGTACAAGGATATCATGAATAGTCAAAAGGTTCGCAATAGCCGATAGAATGTTAACTAGCCCATTGGAATGACACGTTACGAAACAATGGACATGCAATTTTACAGTTATTTTCGTACGATCATAATCTTGGACGCGGCATAAATACTTTCAGGTAGCCTATTACCTAGGCTATTTTAGATTTACAATTTGCGCGCGGCGTTAGGAACAGTTAACGTCGTATACTGTAGGTATAAGACGTTAGGTTAAGTTTTGAAATATAATATCCATAATTCGATCGAAATTCATCATTATCATTTCAACAGAATATTTTTTACTCATAGCAGAAGAAAAAGAATTGAATTCCGGGTTGAGCAAATTTGCACTGAAAATTTCTAGAAAGTAGGAAAAGTCCTTTATCGTCCTACTCAGGATTCGAACCCAATATCATGGGATACTGTGTCAAGCTGCGAGATTTTGTTTCATCTGCCTCAAAGATTTATGAGTTTGTAATATGATGGTTAGATATATTTCTGTTGTTTCATCCCTGCTATGGGATACTGATGATATTTACTGACGATGTTTTTGTAAAAAAAATTGAAGAATTTAGGGGACTCTCGTGGTTTCTGCCGGGTAGTTCCTATAGGAATACGGGGATTAAAATGTATTTATAGCCTATGGTTCTCCCTGATAGTCTAGCTTTCTATAGTTGAAAGAATTATTCAAATCGATCCAGTAGTTTTGAATGTATTCGTTACATACAAAAAATACAAATCTGTTCCATTTCTAATCTTAGTATAAGATATATTACTGGTATTTAGCCGCGATAGCCTGCCTCCAATTCCGGAGGTCGTGGGTTCGAATCCGGTCTGGGGCATACTCCTCTATCTTTTCAGTTCATTTCATTTTCAGAAATTAAATATCACGTGTCTCAAACGGCGAAGGAAAAACATCGTGAGGAAACCGGCATATATCAGAGAATTTTCTTAATTCTCCGCGTGTGTGAAGTCTGGGAATCTGCATTGGACCAGCGTGGTGGATTATTGGCCTAACCCCTCTCATTCTGAGAGGAGGCTCGAGTTCAGCATTGAGCCGAATGTGGATTAAGACGGATATTGCTGGTTCGTATTGAAAAATTCTTTTGGTGCTGGATAGCTCATTAATTAAGGAAGGCTATTATAGGGTTATTATGTTATATAGCCTCATACATTTAATACAAGTAAGTACAAGGAACACTGCTTTATTATTATTTGTAATGCCTCAAATATTTATGACTTTGTATTATGATGGTTAGACATTTTTGTGAATAGTACATATAACTACCGATTCAGATTTGATTACTACCACTTAAGTATAAATAAAACGTATTATAAATTACGTACGTACATCACTGAGTTCTAAGCGAACCATACAGTTAAGATATTAGGTTAATGTGTGTTTTCCTGTTCGCATGGAAGAATTATTATCACGTCACTTTGAAACAGCCTGTAGATGGGTTGATGGTTGATGGGAATGGCTTAGTGAATTTGTTGTTATGGGAAATTATATCTGTTTGCTTGAACTATTCTAACCACATGTGTGGCTTCCGCGCCATTAAATGGTTTTCTTTTATTATTCTTTACAAGTTAGCCCTTTAGTTTAGGTTAGTTTCTACACGACATCGTACCGGAACGCTAAATCGCTTGGCGGTACGTCTCTGTCGGTAGGGTGGTAACTAGCCACGGCCGAAGCCTCCCACCAGCCAGACCTGAACCAATTAAGAAAATCTCAATCGGCCCAGCCGGGAATCGAACCCAGGACCTCCGTCTTGTAAATCCACCGCGCATACCACTGCGCCACGGAGGTCGTCAAAATTTGACTCTATAATGATCACTCATCAGTGATTATCATTATCACTAAAACATGAAGTTTTAGTGATAATGATAATCTGGACCAAGGCGGCTGAAAGTATTAAAATGGTATACATAAGGGAAAATCTTTAAAATATAGAACATGTATCAAATGTTTTATAAAATCATACAAAATATACACCTACTTACTAAATTTATGTCTCTATTCCACCATTTCCAAGAAAACACGATTGCCTCAAACATCTAAGTATGGACAAAACGTCATTTAGTGCAGCTGTTATCAACAGAATAGTCAAGGAGTCAGTGGCACTTTATGTAAGGTGATTTTATTTGTATCGAGATGTTAAATATAATATGTGTTCAGCTTGTCATAAATTAAATTTTTGTATATTCAGAAAATTTGTAAGTAGGTAACTAAATAAGGTAGACATTGTAGTGTAAGTACTTCGGACAAACACACGTCGAAGGTGGGCGTCTGAAAAAACCATTTATTTATTTTATTGGATATGCTAACAATAAAAGCAGAATCCATTAAATTTAAATAGCCAGTACAAAAGTTCTATACTACAGTTATTTTTACAAGCATATACGAGTACCAGAGCCGTGATAGCTCAGTGAATATGACCTCTGCTTTCGATTTCGAAGAGTTTGTGTTCAAATCCGGTGCGGGGTATGCACCTCCAACTTTTCAGTGGTGTGCATTTTTAAGAAATTAAATATCACGTGTCTCAAATAGCGAAGAAAAAATATCGTGAGGAAACCTGCATAACAGAGAAGTTTCTTAAAATCTCTGCGTGTGTTAAGTCTGCCAATCCGCATTGGGCCGGCGTGGTCGACTATTGACCTAAGTCCTCTCATTCTGAGAGGAGACTCGAGCTCAGAAGTGAACGGAATATAGGTTGATAATGATGATGATGACGACGATGATGATGATGATGATGATGATACGATTACAGGATTGCAGAGTTCGGTTAGGCTAAATTCTTTAGATTTCAGTATAATAAAATATTATACTGAAATCTAAAGAATTTACAACAATATTGAGAAAAATAAATGTATGAAACGAATAAATATGAATTAATAAATTCAATAATAAATGTTAAACAGATAAAAAATATTTAAATGGAATGAAAAAAGGCACACATAGTAATTAAAAAAAACATGATGGGTAAGAGCTTTCTAAACATGGGCTCTTGCACTATGTACATAAAAGCTATGTTCGAGCGACACACATTAGCACAATGTTTTGGAAGTTTAAAACAATGAAAACAGCAGGACAACGCTACGAATCGAGTTTATGTGTTTTCCTAGAAACATTGTTCGAACCATACGCGATAAGTGCCGCCCAATAAAGAAAATAAACCTACAACTTGGGCGTGACGTCATCGTAAATACCTATTGTGTTTTATTCAAGTAGTATATTGTAGAAGTTAGTAGCTTTTTTTTTATTAAAGTGAGTGTTTCATAAATCCATGTTAAGCCTTCTATTACTAAAACGGTGAAAAAGGTTTTACGCAATTCTAGGGACAAACCTTTATTTAAACACCATTATACGTCAGCTGCGAGTATTCTACGAGTATATATTCTTTCTTCTAAGAAATTGTCACTAAAAAATTACAGCCTGGATATAGGAAAGAGTACTTCATAAATTAAGTAACTAGCTGACACCGCGCGGTTTCACCCGCGTGGTTCCCGTTCCCGTAACACTGAATTTTTTTTTTATTCGGACCAGTAGTTCCTGAGATTAGCGCGTTCGATCAAACAAACAAACAAACTCTTCAGCTTTATAATATTAGTATAGATTAAGTTTGATTAGTTAATTAATTTAGCTTCGCGTTATAAAAATTTGAGCCTCAATAGCTCAACGGTGAGAGCGGTCGGACTCATCAACGAGGGGTGGTGATTCGATCCCCGCCCCGTTGGTCTATAGTCGTATCCACTTCTAATACAGTATTTCCCAACTTGTTGGAGAATGGAAATATTGGTCATATTAAAAAAAAGATACGGCAAATATTCTTTAAAAAAAAACCTATTCGTCAAATTAAAAGCTTCTATTTTAAGCTGTTTAAAAATAGAATCTATCAATGGCTCGCTCAATCAAAGCTACAACACTCGAGAGGGATCAACGCTCGTATTGTGGGAGCTAGTGTTGTATGTAGGCCGTGGGAAGTAATATTTCGCGATGATGTAAACCTGTCGAGGGCACGCGTGGGCATCGACTGTCGATGTTTCCATTCATTTCATAAGTACCGCACCATTTAGTTTTTAAAAATAGAGCAATCTATATAAATCGTTCTATTTTTGAATGTTACAGCGCTGACTATAATTTATGGCAACGATTCACGAATATAACGTTCTAATTTTGAATTTTAGCGGCTAAATTCAAGATTATTGCTATAGTCTAAGATCTGGCGTTAGAAAGTATACGTTCATCTGTTATTTATCAATGATAACAAATAAATAAATAAATAATATTTACAGTGACATATTGCAGACGGAAACCGAATTCGATCCCGGCTGGGCTGATTGAGGTTTTCATAAATGACCCAGTTCGGGCTGGTGGAAGGTAACTAGCCAAGCGAGTTAGAGTTTCGGTATGATTTTGTGTAGAAACCGAAAAGTTGTGGAATGTGGATTCTTATCTTCGTCCTAACAAGTTAACCCGCTTCCATCTTAGATTGCATCATCACTTACCATCAGATGAGATTGTAGTCACGTGATAATTTGAAATGAATAAAAAATAGAAAATAGGTTGCCTATTTAAATTACGTAAGTGCTTGTTAACCACAATACGATCAATCGAACGTCAAATCACCTTTAAAGTGATCAAATAATCGTAAAACGAAGGTACTTGTTTTTTAACAACAATGCAATCAATTGTATGTAAAATCACCTTCAAAGTTATCAAATAATCGTAAAACATGTAAATAAAGGTGTAATAATATTTCGCGGTGATGTAAATCTCGACGGTCGCGCGTGGGTATCAATCCATTCATTCATTCGGTGTAAAGTTCATATGCAAACAACTTTAAGGATAACCAACACTAATCCAAACAAATATATACATGTTATATTCGCAACAAGCGATGCACGCGAGGCCGCGTGGAAATCGGTTTATAAATACAACTAACGCGACTTTGTCCGCGTGGAATTAAGTTTTTACAAATCCAAGTTTTTTCGGTATGAAAAGTAGCCTATGTGGTAATCCTGAGTAAAATCTACTTTCATTCCAAATTTCAGCTAAATCGTCGCAAAATTGACAAAGTTTCATATAAACTTTCATCCCCTATTTTATCCCTTTGGGGGTACAATTGATCATAATCCTTTCTTAGCGGATGCTTGCGTCATAATATCTACCTGCATGCCAAATTTTAGCCCGATCCGTCCAGTGGTTTGGGCTGTGCGATGATAGATCACTATGTCAGTCACTCACCTTTGAGTTTTAATAGAGTAAGGGAGCCGATGAAGAGATTTTTGCAGTTACTCGAGCGCGGCAGTTGAGACTATACCTTGCACGTTGTTGAGTACCGCCACTAAGTATGAGCTCATAATATTGGTGGGTCTTAGGCAACCAAAAAAATAAAGTATCATCAAAAATACTCATCCAGCACGTCAGATAAGGATAAAGTGGATAAGTTGATAGCTAAAAGGTGTGCATTTCTATTCGAATTCGATTACAATTATCCTTATATTTCTGTATCCGAACCACAAGCATGGTTATTTTTTAAATTATTTTGAAGGAAATAATATCAAAAATAGTCGCTAATATTTTCTCATAATTCCAGTAAGCCAAAGTAATCAAAAATGCCTGTAAAGACTGCAGTTTTTTTTCCACCGCTGAAAGTAGAAAAACCGGTGGTCCTAGGTTCGATCCGGCAGCGGGAGGATTATTATTATTATTTTTATATTTTTTTAATAGTGTTTGTATTATATTTTATATTTGTAACATTGTTAAAAAATTAAAAAAAAGAACAAATAAATAAATGAGAGAAAAAAAATAACTATAATAAGTTGATAAACAGTGCACGTCACGGCTTTAATATACTCGCAGTTAGAAGTGGATTTTAAAACACAGTAAGTATGAAATCACGGATTTTTGATATAAGAAGAAAATCCTATTAGGTATGAATATATTACTAAAGTATAACCACAATACGTAATACACTGTGTACGTAATTATACGTTTTCCTTGATCCCTTTGATGATACCGCGCGGCTCAATGTTAACGAAAATTACGTTGTTTAAACAGCATGAAGAACACAATACGAGGCCTTGTTCAGTACCAGTGATCACAGTAATTATAGGGAAACATATGTATACGGTAGTCTTCAACGAATCGTATCTTGGTTAAGTAGATAATATTATTTCATCATCATCATCATCATCATATCAGCCGATGGACGTCCACTGCAGGACATAGGCCTTTTGTAGGGACTTCCAAACATCACGATACTGAGCCGCCTGCATCCAGCGAATCCCTGCGACTCGCTTGATGTCGTCAGTCCACCTGGTGGGGGGTCAGCCAACACTGCGCTTACTAGTGCGGGGTCGCCATTCCAGCACTTTGGGACCCCAACGTCCATCGGCTATTCGAACTATGTACCCCGCCCATTGCCACTTCAGCTTCGCAACTCGTTGAGCTATGTCGGTGACTTTGGTTCTTCGGCGGATCTCCTCATTTCTGATTCGATCACGCAGAGATACTCCTAACATAGCTCGTTCCATCGCCGCTGTGTGACTCTGAGCCTTCTTATGAGGTTAAGTCGATAATATTATTTAATATATTTATTTAATACTCTTTATTTGAACACAACAAGGATTAAAAAAAAGCAAGCGTAACAGAAACATAACAAAAAGTAGAATACAAAAGGCGGCCTTATCGCTTAGTAACGATCTCTTCCAGGCAAACTTAAAGCCTTATATGAGCTACCTGCATATTTACGTAATAATATAATAGGGTAGTTGACTCATATCAAATTTAATATAAACAATATTAATCCCGCATAGTACGTGGAATAAGGGTCCGAAATACAATACATAAATAAAAGTTAAGGATTTCTTATAAACTTAATTTAAAATTTTCTTCAAATTTTCTAACGTCAAAAACGCTGTCGTCTATTTTGTGACGTCACAATATATAATATTATGATGTCACAAAATAGATTGTGACTAATATTTTTGACAAACGCTCCGTTTGTAAAGGATTTGTTATAGTGACGTCATGAAATAGTTGAATATAGATCACCATGTCCAAAACATATTTAAAAAATAAATTTTTCATGTAATCACGTCTCAAAAACAAATAAAAAACAAATTTTCAATCTAGTAAAATAATAATGAACTATTTAGAACCATTTAAAAAAGAGTGGCAACTAGACTATTAATTGCCCCTCAGACAATACAGTCGCCATTAATCATTAGAAATTAATTAATCATTAGAAATACTAGTGATTACAGTGAAATAATATCTCTATAAAACTTTTCAGTTGTGTGCATTTTAAGAAATTAAATAATCACGTGTCTCAAACGGTGAAGGAAAAACATCGTGAGAAAACCTGCATACCAGAGAATTTTCTTAATTCTCTGCGTGTGTGAAGTCTGTCAATCCGCAATGGGCCAGCGTGGTGAACGTACGAGGAGTTGGTGCGTATTGGCTCTTATTCTGAGAGGAGACTCGAGCTACACTTGTACTATTTTGTACAGAAGTTGTTATAACTCGAGAATATTATGTGACTATAAAAACGAGGCAATACTTAATAATAAAGGTCGTAAATATTCACCTTGGCTAAAACCACCATTGCAGATTGCAGATGACCACACCGATCATGTCCTCGCGTTTATCGCTTAAATACCAAGGCCTTGCATTCTCTCCGTTCTACGCAGTTCAGATAACATCCTCGCATTAAAAACGGTAATCTTTTTCATCATTATTAGCCCATTTTGATGGCCTACTACAGGGCTAGGCCTATCTTCTTATAGAAGAAGGGATGTGGAGCTTAAGTCTACCACAGTTATTTAAAAGCGGGTGCTTAAGATGATATTAAACTATATTACGATCACTATCAGTGTACCACTCAAATAATGAGTCACTACATCGTTTTTCATCGTATTTACGACTTGCGATCAGGTAATATTTTTATTTATAACATAAAAATTTTAATAAAAAAAATTCAACCGACTTCCAAGTCAAAAAATAACTTTAACTAAAAAGCAAAAAATAACATCCTACCTATGTGCTACCTTCTGATCAGTTTGAAGGCGGTGCCAAGCCAGTGATGTTTTAATTAAACACGTTTTAACTACAACATTACTGTGATTCTTTCAGAAACAGCTTTAATTAAAACACGACACTGGCTTGGCACCGCCTTCAAACTGATCAGAAGGTAGCACATAGGTAGGATGTTATTTTTTGCTTTTTAGTTAAAGTTATTTTTTGACTTGGAAGTCGGTTGAATTTTTTTTATTAAAATTTTTATTTTTTTATTTTTAGTGTTAGCATACCTACTGCGTGTGTACAGTCACAACCTTTCTAAGTGGAAAGTTCTTATCAATACAAAATTATCAAGTCCAAACACAAAGTAGCTACTGTGAGCCGTCGAGGAGTTCTCTTCACTGTGCTTCGTCTTCATCACCAGACCCTTAATACAGTCACAATCCATCTAGGTGGAAAGTTCTCATCAATACAAATTTATCAAGTCCAAACACAAGGTAGCTACTGTGAACCGTCGAGGAGTTCTCTTCACTGTCCCTCGTCTTCATCATCAGACCCTTAATACAGTCACAATCCATCTAGGTGGAAAGTTCTCATCAACACAAATTTATCAAGTCCAAACACAAGGTAGCTACTGTGAACCGTCGAGGAGTTCTCTTCACTGTCCATCGTCTTCATCACCAGACCCTTAATACAGTCACAATCCATCTAGGTGGAAAGTTCTCATCAATACAAATTTATCAAGTCCAAACACGAGGTAGCTACTGTGAACCGTCGAGGAGTTCTCTTCACTGTCCCTCGTCTTCATCACCAGACCCTTAATACAGTCACAACCCATATAGGTGGAAAGTACTCATCAATACAAATTAATCAAGCCCAAACAAAAGGTGACTGCTGTAAATCGTTGACGAGTTCCATCGTCTGTGTTTCGGCTCCATCATCAGACCAACTTCAAACCTTCATAAAGTTGTAGTGGTTTAAAATACCTTATGGAAACACTAACAAACGCACTAGCCGTCTCTACAACTTTCGAAAGTTCCCTTCAATTTCTCCAGGATGCCATCATCAGATCCTGACATGAAAAAAATGGGACCACCCTGGAAGTAAACCCTTCAAAACAAAAAAAGAATTTTCAAAATCGGTCCATAATTGACGGAATTATCGCTGGACATACATAAAAAAAAAAAAAAAAAAAAAAAAAACATACATACAGCCGAACGTAGAACCTCCTCCTTTTTGGAAGTCGGTTAAAAATAACCCTGACAACGTCATTTTAACATCAAGTTTCAATC
Organism: Bicyclus anynana; assembly: GCF_947172395.1. Taxonomy (NCBI): domain Eukaryota; kingdom Metazoa; phylum Arthropoda; class Insecta; order Lepidoptera; family Nymphalidae; genus Bicyclus; species Bicyclus anynana. Next base: position 3,413,581 of record NC_069104.1, on the reverse strand, counting down.
ACCATCAGTCATTAACATTGTTGTTTTGTTTTAACGTCTTCTGGACATGATTGTTTTAACGAAATCACGTAAATTAACATTTTTTTAAATACCTAACGTTATTATTTGCTATAGCCACATGAAAATATTTTTAGGATTCCTTTTCTACATGTAAAGTTTTTTCTCTCATCTATCGCATGTGATGTATGTACCGTTATCGATATTTTTATACTTTAAAAGAGTTCAAAGTGCAAATTTAACAGATTAAATTAGTACTACGGGACTCTACATTGCGCGTGGTTCAACACTCGCTTGACTGAATTTTCAATATTAATATTACTCCTGTAATTTCGTCCAAAAAATTAAGGTAACCGAGATAGTTTCCCGAGAAATCTGAAATTGGTGCAAATCAACTAATGTTGATTGATACCAAATATGGATATTGTTATAATTATCTAGTTTATTGCTATAGCTATTGCTAATCACATGCAATTTGACTTTTATTGGTTTATTGGTTTAGATATTTTTGGTGCTTATTTAATTTGTCATTTTCATAGTGCCAACTTGCACGATTACCGTTCGCAAACTCCCAGAAAACTTGTGAGGCAAATCTATCAGCTGAATGTACTATATCATCATCATCATTAACAGCCGATGGACGTCCACAGCTAGACATAGGCCTTTTGCATGGAGTTCTAAACAAAACGGTCTCAAGCCGCCAGCATCCAGCGGCTCCCTGCAACCCGCTTGATGTCCTCGGTCCACCTAGTTGGAGGGGTCTGCGTCTGGTGCGGGATTGCCATTCCAGCACCTTGGAACCCCAACGTCCATCGGTTCTTCGAACTATGTAGCCTGCCCACTTCAGCATCGCGACTCGCTGAGCTATGTCAGTGACTTTGGTTCTTTTGCGGATGTCCTCGTTTCTGATTCGATCACACAGAGGAACTCTAAGCATAGCTCGCTCCATCGCCCGCTGAGCCACTTTGAGCCTTTTTATGTAAGCCACAGTTATCTATGTACTATATAGATAAATATAAATATAAAAATCAGGTAGGTACTAGTAAAATACAACCAGCAAAACATTAAAGATCCAACAAGCGCTCTTAACGAGCGAGGCGCGACGAACCGCAAATGTTATTTAAGTAATCACGGAGCGAACATTACCTCATCAAGAATCTATTAAAAGGTGTAGCAGTCGAGCTGTGCGCATCAGAAAGCGATAACAATCAAATATATGGCTCTCATTTACTGTCTGTTTGATATTTCTTTTAATATTTTTAGAGTTCTGTACGTCAAATGTAAAAACGGAACCTCTTATAAGATCAGTTTGTCATCTTGTTGTCGTTGCTGACAGCCTGTCAGTCAAAACCAAGATGGCGGGAAAGCGTGGAGGCATTGAACTGAAAATAAAACCAAATTTAAATTTAAATGAAATTGAAGTGGTTTAGAATCTAAAAATAATCTAAAAACGAAAACTTCTAAGTAACGTAAAAAAAGATGACGTAAAACGTAAAAATATTTAGACACTCAAGAGACTTAATGTCAAAATAGTTTCCATTGATCTAGAAGTATAAAATTTAACATTAAATCTATACTAATCTATACTGATATTATAAAGCTGAAGAGTTTGTTTGTGTACGCGCTAATCTCAGGAACTACTGGTCCGATTTAAATAATTATTTCAGTGTTAGATAGCCCATTTATCGAAGAAGGCTGTAGGCTATATATTATCCCGCATTCCTGCGGGAACGGGAACCACGCGGGTTAAAACCCGCATCGTCAGCTAGTAAAAATTAAAAATAAAGTATATTTTAAATAAGTACATACAAATTTATACGGAATCTCGGTGAGCGTGTCCGAGTCGCACTTGTTCAGTTTTTTTAAATAAGTTTGCTAACTATAATCACCCTTTATACATAATTCTACACCATGTAACAAGTTTTAAAAACGTTTATTTAAGTAAGCATTAGGACAAGCAATAAACAATAACTTTTAACTCCTACTTCGCGCACTTCTTGCATCATATTCGCGACAAAAAGTAACCTATATCCTTTTTCTAAGTTCCATTTAACTAAATACCTAGCTACCAAAATAATGGTTTTGGATAATCGTTTTGTAAGACGAATTTTAGTTATTTTGATTGTAACACAAAATTACTAAACTGATTTTCATCAAAATGAAATAGGACCAATCTGGAAGTATATTCTTTCAAACAAAAAATAACTTCCAAAACTGAGAACCTCCTTATTTAAAGTCGGTTAAAAAATGTGGTCACAGCACAGGATACATTATAGTACAATCATAGCTTCAATATGCACTATTCCAAACAACGTGATAGTAGCAAAACACGGTATAACTGATTTCACGGTATTGTTTATGAGATACGAGTAATACCCCGAGGAATTTATTGTAATTCGTCTTTATGTGCGCTGTGCCATATTGAATGCAAATCATCTAATGTTGATTGATACCAAATATGGATCTTGTTATAGTTATCTAGTTTATTGCTGTATCTATTGCTAATCACATGCAATTTGACTTTTATTGGTTTACTTTTCTTTATTTTCTCTACAAATGACACCTACGACACAGGCTAACCTAGAGTAGGTGTCAAAGTACCCCAAGTAAGTCAAGTAAATAATATTGTAACTTTTTATTAAAAATATGCGGGTGCCGGGTCCATCGCGTGGTAGAGAGAAATACTTCGAGCAGAGTCCTGAACTTGTGACTACAGGATGTAGGGTTAAGGAATTCCTTGACGATGTTTTAATAAATGAAAACTGTAAAATATTTAAGATTACTGTAAGATTGTATTCTATGTAATTTGTAATACAGTATTGTTTTGTTTTATCCTATACAATTTTTTTTTTATAGGATAAAACAAAACAATGCGATAAATTGTTTGGAAATAAATTTAATTTAATTTAAATTTAAATCCGCCGAAATGACTAAAAAAAACTTGAAATTTCACGGTATCGTTTATGAGATAGTACGAGTAAAATACTATACGAATTGATTGTAAGTAATTCTCGTCTTTATGTGCTCTATGTCATATTGAATGCAAATCAACTAATGTTGATTGATACCAAAATATGATATCCACTGGGCTATCACGGCTCTTCCTCATCCTAATGGTAGCTATTCATATACTTACCTACTACCTACCTACTACTAATGTTAGTATTATACTTGGCCGCTAACTATGGACCTCATAAGAAAGCTCAGAGTCAGCGGGCGATGGGACGAGCTATGCTAGAAATATCTTTGCGTGATCGAATCAGAAATGAAGACATCCGCAGTAGAATTAAAGTCACCGACATAGCTCGCGTGTCGCGAAGCTGAAGTTGCAATGGGCGGGCTAATGGTTTGAAGAGCCGATGGCCGTTTGGGTCCCAAGGTGCTGGAATGTCGGCCCCGCACCAGAAAGCGCAGTGTTGGTCTTTCCCCATCAAATGAACTGACGACATCGAGCGAGTCGCAGGTATCCGCTGGATGCAGGCGGCTCAGTATCGTGATGTTTGGAAGTCCCTACTAAAGTCCTATGTCCTGGACGTCCATCGGCTGACATGATGATGATGATGACGATGAATGTTAGTATAGTTTTACCATCCATTTTTATTGCACGGAATAATAACAGAAATTTCTAGAAGCAAACCCAAGAGCTAGTCCATTTAAAGATCCCAAAGGAGTTTATGATAATAGAAACTATTTTATGTGCGCAGTATTTCTTTTGAATGCAGATGAGCTGCTTGTTTATAGGGATTAAGAGTCGTAAATATGAAATGAATTAATTCCCTGGACAGACGACTTCAAGCTTAGATGTGAATACTAGCTATAATCAATATCAGCCTATTTAACGGCCTTGTATATGGCTAGGCCTTCCCCTACGAAGGAGAGGATATGGAGCTTCGAGCCACCACGCTGCTCCAGTGCGGATTGACGGGCTTAGGCCTAATGTCAGCCGCTGACGATCAAGTAACCTCACATGACTGCAGCGCTAACGGCATCCGATAAAATTTATCGTGTGTGTTGATCGTGAACTGATTACTTGATTGTCAGTGGCTAATATTAGGGTGATAATGTTAATTTTTAAACTATTACTATTAGCAGGCCAATTCACTATCTCTGACGTACGCTAGTTGTTATATAGAAAATTGAGATTCTATGTACTTTACAAATGACATCCGGTGTCTACAAATGACATCTCTTGGGCGTCATACAGTAGGTAAATGACATTTCTTCATTGATTAAATGTTTTTTTTAATACGTAATAATATGTAATTTCAACTGTCACGTTGTTTTAACTGCAACTAACACGGTTCTTGAGATACATGCTAGTGACCGACGAACAAACGGACGGATTACCCTTTGGGTTAATAATATCGATATATGGGTATGGTTACGAATTTTTTATTCACTGTCTACTTATAGACTTGATGATAAACTTGGTCGTGTGTGGCTGGCTTTATGCTTAGTTGGTAAGGCTTCCTGCGATGAAAATGCCTATTCAAAACGGTCCTTTGAACCGCCGAAGGTCTTTTCACTGGCAATGCAAATACAAATATCCTTCAATTCAACAATCATTATCTCAAGTAGGCTTACGTAAAATGTTCTTTTGAATTAATTCGGAATACATCGTTTGAAAAGTTGATACATATTTGAAGACATAATAACCTAACGGTTGATGGATTGTTTTTTTTTATTCTTTACAAGTTAGCCCTTGACTACAATCTCACCTGATGGTAAGTGATGATGCAGTCTAAGATGGAAGCGGGCTAACTTGTTAGGAGGAGGATGAAAATCCACACCCCTTTTCGGTTTCTACACGACATCGTACCGGAACGCTAAATAGCGTGGCGATACGTCTTTGTCGGTAGGGTGGTAACTAGGGACGGCCGAATCCTCCCACCAGCCAGACCTGGACTAATTAACTGGACAATCTGGACAATCTCAATCGGCCTAGCCGGGGATCGAACCCAGGAGCTCTGTTTTGTAAATCCACCGCGCATATCATGCCACGCCACGGAGGCCGTCAAAATTTGACTTAGATCACGCTTAAAAACTTCAGGGTTAGATTTTCGTATTAATACGTCGATAATATAATTCAAAAATTGTCTCAAGCTCATGAACAAAGACTTCACCATCACATAAAATCGAGGCAATCTAGCTACTCGACGTTACGAACACAGTGAGAAGATATAAACGGACCAAACCATTTGAGTTAGTGTTTAGTGACTAGTGATAGTGTGAGTGAGTTAAGTGCTATATGGGTGATCACGTGAATAGAGTAACCTAAAGTAATAGTTAGTGAAAGACCAAGATTAAATTATTGGACATTATATTAGTATTGAGCTTAGGGTTTTCCATTAGTTAGGGATGAGTATAGATAATTAATAGTTGTGTAGTCTAGTGGATATGACCTCTGCTTTCATTTCCGGAGGGTGGGAGTTCGAATCCTGGCCGAGGCATGCACTTCTAACTTTTCAGTTGTGTATATTATAAGAAATTAAATATTACGTGTCTCAAACGGTGAAGGAAAAACTTTGTGAGGAAATCTGCATACCAGAGAATTTTCTGAATTCTATGCGTGTGTTAAGTCTGCCATACATTATTATCACGTACACACCACCTACAGTTGTCTTAATAAGTTCCTAAGCCTAAGGTTGCCTGTAAGAGATCGCTACTAAGCGATAAGGCCGCCTTTTGTATTCTACTTTTTCTTATGTTTCTGCTTTGCTTGTTTTCTTTTATTTATTGTGGTGTACAAATAAAGAGTATTAAATAAATAGGGCCAGCGGGGTGGATTATTAGCCTAACTAAGACTCGAGCTCAGCAGTGAGCCGAATATGGGTTGATAATGATGATGATGATGATGATGATGATGATAGGTAATTAAAAAGACTTTAAATTATTTTCATCATCATCATGCACAGTATTCATTTTGTTACACAATTCATTTGCCAAATCACAAATTGAACCAATCGCTTTAATTGTTTTTGGAACAGTGCCTAATGATTTAAAATTCAGGCAATTTGCGGTCAAATTGGCAAGTAGACGGTTCTAAATTATAGTTAATTTGGTTTATTCAAAATTGGTGTACGATCTGTAAATACAGTTTGTTTAGTTTAATTCATCAATGTTCTCATCAATCAGTTGCTAATAGAGCCTAATATAGCTGGACTGTTTATTTTATGAAGGCTTTTGTCAACCCTTGGTCATACCATAAGTAGAGTATGGAAACAAATAGTCTAGTTGACAGTTTTTTAAATGCTCTTAAATAGTTAATTATTCACCGAGAGCCGTGTTAGCCCAGTGGATATGACCTCTGCCTCCGATTCCGGAGGGTGTGGGTTCGAATCCGGTCCAGGGCGTGCACCTCCAACTTTTCAGTTGTGTGCATTTTAAGAAATTAAATATTACGTATCTCAAACGGTAAAGGAAAACATCGTGAGAAAACCTGCATACCAGAGAAATTTCTTAATTCTCTGCGTATGTGAAATCCGCCAATTCGGATTGGGCCAGCGTGGTGGTCTCCTCTCAGAGTAAGAGGTACTCTGAGAGGAGACTAGAGCTCATCAGTGAGCCGAATATGGGTTGATAACGAAGTTACTTATCGTTCTACTAGATTGATTTTTTTTGGGGTACTTACATGAACATTTTATTTTTTGAATATATTTTAGACAATACGAGCCAAAATGATGGTCTTTACTTCGACTATTTCATGAGGTATCCCTTACAGACGGAGCGTTTGACAAAAATATTAGTTATCACTTAGTTTGGCGTTTAGTACATCAAGTAACGTCGTGACGTCACAAAATGGAGGACAACGTTTTACAAATAAAACAAATTGCATTTTTTAATTGTTTACAAGTTAGCCCTTGACTACAATGTCACCTGATGGTAAGTGATGATGTAGTCTTAGATGGAACCGTTCGAATAACACCGTCAAAGATCAATGCACTTGTCTAGAAGATGCTTTGCACTCTTACTTTGAAGTTAGAAAAGATAAAAAGATGATGAATGAAGTTTTGCAAGTCATCTAAATTGCGGGGGTAGATAAACTTTTTATAACTCTCACAGAGCAACGAACGCTATAGGTAAAAGTTCACTTAAACAGCCACTAAAAGTGTTTTAGCTGAAATAACTTAAGTTTATTTAACTTTATTACACTCTCTCTAGCGAGGCTATGTAATTGGAATGTCCCAAGTTTGACTTACAGGACGGGTCAATTTCATGATCATTATCATCAGCCAAGATAGATTGATGGATAGAAGATTGAATTTGGAATGGAAATAGATTTTGCTCTGGGTTAACACATATATTATTTTTTATCCCGGAAAAATCCATGGTTCCTGAGGGATTTTGTGAAAAACTAAATTCCACGCGGACGAATACGTGGGCGTCCGCTAGTTAGTATAAATAGATAGGACCGCGTTTGACCAAGATAATATGATAACCTGATGATAAATCTAGACGGGATTTATTTGACTCTTGAAGATTCACTCTTGTTTTATGAAAAACACTTTTCAATACTAATATTATAAAGCTGAAGAGTTTGTTTGTTTGATTGAACGCGCTAATCTCAAGAACTACTGGTCCGATTTGATAAATTCTTTCAGTGTTAGATAGCCCATTTATCGAGGAAGGCTATAGGCTATATTTTATCCCTGTATTCCTACGAGAACGGCAACCACGCGGGTGAAACCACGCGGCATCTACTAGTTTAAAATAAAATGAGATCTTAGTAATACTGCAGCCATGATTTTGAATTCTGTATTCTGATCACGGGGTTTATACCGTGACCCCCGACCTTTTTGTCTGACCTTTGGAGATATTAGAATATTTATAATAATTTATACACGTCGGAGTTGAAGCTTCTTTGAATGTCTGCGAATATATAATTTGCACGAAATTAACTAAAATAATGTACTTGTACCCTCAGACCAATTATATAAGGACCTGTATCGCACTCATAGTTACTTACAAAATTGTCTGTCAATTTCTGAGGAAAACGAGCTTAGATTTTGTATATATCTTAAACTAGAAGTTTTTGCCCGTTTTTTACACAATTCAATTACACAAAAAGTTATTTTTACGGAGCTCTTTAACCGCAGAACACAATTACAACTATTTAACATCGATTCTATAGAGACAGTTTTTATAATCGCATTAGATCGTTGATCATATACTTGGACAGAAAAGTAACGTTTAGCGAGGCAGTTCCTATACAATAATTGGTCTGAGACTCGTACCAGCAACTTGTAGGTACATCACACTAAAGCTAAAGTTTGTGTGTAAGTGTGTGTGTGTGTGTGTGTGTGTGTGTGTGTGTGTAAGTATGTTTGTAACTCCTTTGTGTAGCGGCTACTGAAGCGATTTGGCTAAAATTTTGAATGAAAATAGATTTTACTCTAGATTAACACATAGGCTACTTTTCATCCCGGAAAAATCCATGATTCCCGCGGGATTTGTGAAAAGCTGAATTCCACGTGGACGAAGTCGCGGGCGTCCGCTAGTCCTATATAAGTTATATACAGCCTTTCTTGATGAGTACTGATTACCAACAAACAAATTAAAAATGAGGGTATAAATCACTAGTCATTTCACACCTAATTATAACTAAAATTAACTTGTTCGTAAATTAATGAAAATAAATTTAATTAATAAGCTTAAACAATTAGATATGGTTAATGTATTTTATATAACATTGTAACAGCAAACCATACATTTTTTAAAATAAAAAAGTTATGAAATGACAGGCGTTTTCTACCTTCATTTCTAATTTCTTTGTTGGTAGAGACGAATATCTTAGCATTCCATGGATTCACCGTGCAGGTGCGGGGTCCATCGCGTGGTAGAGAGAAAAACACCAAGCAAAGTCCAGGACTTGTGACTACTGGATGTAGGGTTAAGGAATTCCTTTACGATCGATCAACACTCCCCTTCTCTGCTCGTGTTGTTCTCCCCACCTAGCCAAATTTGATAAGATCCTATTAGAGCAGCTTTGGATACTCGTTCTAATATAGAACTAGATGCACTTCTAGAGAAGCCAAAGTCTTTAAGCAAGTTATAGAGAGATTTTGCTGGTAATCCTCTCGCACCTACTTCTACGGCGTACAGACTAACTACATAGCCATTTTTAGTTAGTTCATTTGTTAGGTCATAATATTTATTCACTTTTAAATAGTACTCATCTAGAAAAGCTGTAGTATAGGTGAGAGGCCTTGGGTTGTCACTTAGCATCAAGTGAGTTCGCCTTGCATTTATAAAAAGGCATAAAAATAACTATTCTCTAAATACAAGCTAACTACCTACCTTGTTAACTATTTAGTTCGTTTCTGTAAAAGAATATTAAAATATTTCGTTCGAATTTCAAATTCAAAAGAGACAATTTTATGCTTTAAACTTGAATGGACTGATTGGCTAGATTACTTTGGCAACATTAAATATCTTTGTAATAAAAAAAAACTTGCTAAATGGCTACTACATAAAATTACGCTGAATCCGATAACCTACAAATACAACTTCGAATAACATTTTACGATTCATCAAGAAATATGTTGTATGGATTAGCATTTTATTGTATGAGTTATTACAATACACAGTTATTTAGCGACGAAGTATAGAGGGTGTTTCCTATTTATATTCCTATTCTTTCCTCCACCTCTTCCTTAAGTCGTAATGACAATAAGTTAGTTAGTAGTGACAATAAGTTAGTTAGTAATGACAATAAGTTAGTTAGTAATGACAATAAGTTAGTATAAGGGAATGACAAAAGTCCGGGCTTATTTTGCAGTTATTTCGTCGTGTACTATTTTTTTATAGTATTTATGATGTCATTATTTAGTTTTTCTAGAATTTAAACAATTACATTTTAATATGAACTGCCTTTTTGGGTTAAATTTTAGCTTTGTTCTGGCTATGGCTTGATACTAAATATAAGTGCAAACATTTTCGAATACTAAAATTGTCTTACTCGTACTAAATAATTTGACGACCTCGGTGGCGCAGTCGTATGCGCGGTGGATTTACAAGACGGAGGTCCTGGGTTCGATCCCTGGCTAGGCCGATTGAGATTTTCTTAATTGATCCAGGTCTGGCTGGTGGGAGGCTTCGGCCGTGGCTAGTAGTCACCCTACCGACAAAGACAATCCGCCAAGCGATTTAGCGTTCCGGTACGATGTCGTGTAGAAACCGAAAAGGGGCGTGGATTTTCATTCTCCTCTTAACAAGTTAGCCTGCTTCCATCTTAGACTGCATCATCACTTACCATTAGGTGAGATTGTAGTCAAAAACAAATACTGAAATTGTCTTACTCGTACTAAATATGCGGATGTAAATAAGTCCTTAATTTTATAGTGATAATATATTTGTCAGTCAATATTTTTTGCTTGCTAGCGAACACATTAAAAAGGTGTAAAATTTACCATATCGAGTCACCAATAACAGTTGTACCGTTTCTCCTGCATTTAAAGAGCTTCATAAAATCATAGTTATAAAAAGCGATTTTAATCGCAAACCTCCTGTATACAGGGTGAATTTTATCCTTTCACCAACACTGTACTTTAAAAGGAAATACTGTAAGTATTAGATGAAAGAGAATACTATTATTATTACTATATACTATTATTATTATTATTCATGCTTAATATTTCAAACTTGACGCTGACGATGAACTTCTTGGCTGTATTTGTCAAAGGCGACACTTTGACTTCTAGAATAATCGTTATGTACGGTTTCACGACTAATTGTATTATAGATGACCACTAGCAATAGGTGTTTAGGCTGCAGGGACTGTTTTCTGATACCATCGCTTTCATTAATTGAAAGTCATGGAACTTTTTATTGACAATACCTAATGGTTTAAAGAAGAAAAATTTCAAGCAGGCTCGGTTTCCTATTTGTAAAGATTCTACTACCGGTTCGGAAACTTGGTTCTGCTGAGAAGAAATCAACAGTTGCTCTTTTAAAAAAAAACATACAATATTATAATTTACAATTGAAAATATAAAAAGTACAGAAACATAAAAAAAACTTGGTTGGCTTTTTATAAGACACAAATTTAGTAAAATTTATAAAAACGAGCTGGATCTCTTTTATGTGGCCTTTTGCGTATGTTAAAAAAAACACCGAATTATAGTCGTGTGATAATAAATCTATAAAATGGCGGTAACTAAAAAAGAACGCCGGAGGTAATTTGGGTTAGATATTTTATATATAAACTAAGCACCAATTTGATTTTAACATCTAGGCCCTCCTTGCGCTATAATATTATGCACCCTGTATAAACGCGTCTATAAATACGCATGGAAGTTTTAATATTCCATACAAATTCAAGGTTGGTCGACGAAAAGAATGTCGTGTAACTTGTTTTTGTTTTACTTAGGTATTCGTATGCGTTAGGTTCGTATTTACCTGCTATACCTATTGTAGGTAAATGGTTCCTATTTACCTATCTTATAAATACAAGTATATTTAGCAACATAAGACAGTGCTACTGAGCAGACAAATACAGGAGCATCCTTAGGATAAATTGACTCTAAAATGTTCAATTTTAAAGCCTTTCATCATTATCAACCCATATTCGGCTCACTGCTGAGCTCGAGTCTCCTCTCAGAATGAGAAGTGTTAGGCCACCACGTTGGTCCAAGGCGGATTGGCAGACTTCACACACGCAGAGAATTAAGAAAATTCTTTGGTATGCAGGTTTCCTCATGATGTTTTTCCTTCACCGTTTGAGACAAGTGATATTTAATTTCTTAAAATGCACACAACTGAAAAGTTGGAGGTGCATAAAAATAAAAAATATATTTTTTCTTTTTTATTTCTCATTTATTTATTTCTCCTTTTTTAATTTTTATCAATGTTATACAAAACATAAAAAAAAAACACTATTAAAGACATATAAAAAAAAATTATCCCTCCCGCTCCCGCCAATATGCCTGAGGGACTCCCCAGGACGATGACACGCTCGACAGATGTCTAGAGTGCCATCTTTCATAATGTGTTTCCGGTAGTTTCTCGTCTTTATAACTTCGTCCATAATTGCACAGACAAAACCTTCGGTTTCTTCAAAGAGGTCACCGAATTGCAACCTAGATACAGATGTTATTTGATCTACATCCGGCGAGTAAGGGCCTTGTAGAATCGTCCATGCAACTCCTTGCTCTTCCATATTGCCACACGATCTGAGTTACTAATATCAATTAATTATTATTATTTAAAAGTTGGTTGTAAGTGTACACCGAAGTCTCTGTTCCGTGTTTTCACAATTACAAAATGACTGAATCGTTGCGATGTAGAAATTACTGACAGATGTTATTACACTCGCGTCGGAGTATGAATTTACTGAAGTGTGGATTACAATTTCGCATTCTTTAGTTTCGTCTTACATTTCATTCATTAGTATGTTGGATTATTCTTTATTTGTATCTGTTGCGTTTCAACGGGAAATTTTTGGAGCAATTTCTTGGATTATTGCTTCAAAAATTTCTACAAATGTAGGGCAATTTTATTAAAAATATATCGACACAATCATATTGCCAAATATCCTTTCGGCATAGCTACCTATCTATGACTTGACTATCAATATGAGGTACTAAATATTATAACTTTTACCTTAGATATTATAATCTCACTTTTACAATTGAAACTTTTTACAAGTACAAACAATACAGTTCATTCCACTTGGTACGTTCCTTGCCTATCTCCCTTGCTTATTCCATTCTCAATCGTTTTATTCATCTGGCCTGTATGTAGAATGTCCTAAATTTGGTCCAAGAACATTCGCCTGGGTCTTCATTTTCCAACTTTTCCATTCACTAGAATCCATTCATTTATCAACAACCATTTAAGCAAAGCTTCCTCGATTTTAGTCACTACATCTTTTATTTTAATCTACGGACGCCCGCTATTTAAAAAAACCATTTAGTTTTTAACAAATCCCGTGGGAACCATGGATTTTTTCGAGATGAAAAGTAGCCTATGTATTAATCTAGAGCAAAATTTATTTCCATTTCAATTTTCAGCTAAATCGCTTCAGAAGACGCAACGTAAATGAGGAACAAATATACTTACACACATACATACGCCTTTATAAAATTAGCGTGATAGTGTGATGTGATGTGATTAATGAAATTTGTTTGTAAATATGTTTATAAAACAATTTTTGATACTAGTAGTAAATATACCGTACTAAACCAAAGTAGAACTTTATTGAAAGCACGATCCAAGCCGCGGGCGCACGCCAAATTCAACAAATTCTGTAGAAGGTTAACACCATTACGACAGTAATAACCACCTATTAATTAACCACTATAATTATAATGACCACACAGTCGGTCGCGTGTACACTTCAATTTTATGCTCTTGTAAACTGACTTGGACCTTACAAGAGAGGAGGTTATACGCAACTACTCTCTCGAAAAACTGTCAGACCACCTGGTCTAATTAATTTAATTCAAATGTAAATTGAAAGTAGCAGCTAAATTATCCTTATACAAATCATGCCCAAGTATAATGAAATTAATCGTAACGGAAATTTCGGACATTATGATTAGGTATATTTGATCAGATCAGTCAATAGAATAATATGTTAATTTTTAAACTATTGTTATGTAAAAATAATCAACAGAAGAGCGAATGTTTGATTCTGTCTTGGTCTGTGACAGATTAATATCGATACTGTATCAACTTGCTATAAATACATAAGGTCTACCTTGTTATTGTCACTCAGATAAACCTAAATACGTAGGTACTACTTTATTTTATGGGATAAAAATGTATTCTCAATACTGCTTCTACACACAATTCTCAAAAGGTATATATAACACGGAAGCACGAGTCTTCTCTTAGTAAAGATACTGGAAGATTTTAAATGTCCAATTGAGAGAAATATTCAGGTCAAGTTGATGGTACAATTATTATACTGCGTTTAATTTAAAGTCACTTGCCTAATTTTCTCCATGTCAGTAGACATGGAGAAAATTAGGCAAGTGACTTTTATATCGTACTAGAATCGAGAATATCAAAAGAATTCATTATTTTTTTTAATAAATTGTTATTCATATGCGTAGTTTAGTAGGTAAGTTAGTTTAAGGTCAATTCATTGTATTAATGCGGACACTTTAGTGTATTTTTGCACAATACGTGAAATCGAATAGCCGCCAACCGTATCGAATGTTCTCGAAAAATTCTATAGCAATACGAAGGTCATCAATTATGTTACAGCATAATATTTATTATTGTAATAGTATCCAATTTTACTAGAACAAGAGCCTGCGAGAGCCACACTTACCTCATTCTATGAAGGCTGTCATCTTAGCAGCCTATACTTCTACCAAAGGTTATAGCATCAATTGTTTTTTTTTATTCTTTACAAGTTAGCCCTTGACTACAATCTCACCTGATGGTAAGTGATGATGCAGTCTAAGATGGAAGCGGGCTAACTTGTTAGGAGGAGGATGAAAATCCACACCCCTTTCGGTTTCTACACGGCATCGTACCGGAACGCTAAATCCCTTGGCGGTACGTCTTTGCCGGTAGGGTGGTAACTAGCCACGGCCGAAGCCTCCCACCAGCCAGACCTGGATCAATTTAAGAAAAACTCAATCTGGATCGAACCCTCCGTCTAGTATATCCACCGCGCATACCACTGCGCCACGGAGGCCGTCAATAATAAAATGAGTTAAGTCTGGATACGGCAGACTCGCAGTCCATACGTCAATTGAAATAAAAGAAACATTATACACGAACGTCGAACTATATGCAACGATATTTTATACCATAGATATGTTACGTTCTTACAAAATCACCGCAAAGAGTGATCCGAATTTTGCTATTAATAACTTTAGTTGTTCACTATTCGACTCAATTAAATTAAGACAATGGGGATGATGACTAGGTTTGAATATATTGATTTTTATGATAAATTCAGGTAAATAAGGTCAATGTTAACTAATTTATACATAAAATGCAAAGATTGTCTGGATATTCGCAAAATAAATGAGATTATAAATTTTCAAAATCTATTAAAAATCTTATTGTAATTAGATGAAAATTCATACAGTTTTAGCTTTCTTACATTAAATGTGACATTACATTTAATATTTGAACTATAAACATAAACGCACAAATAACAAAGATATTAGTAGTTTTGTTTGAACGCACATACAAATCTAACGATCATTACATTACTTACGACGTCATTAGTTCGTGCCATTTTGTATGGGGCGTTATTCAGGGATCCGCGGCAGCGCCGCAAATCAGACTCTTTAAATCCCTATAGCTCCGAAAGTAATGATAGCAGATACCCTGTTACTTTTACAAAATTGCTTTACTATTAGCATACTCTTAATTTATATACAATTTAAAAAACTGTCATCATCCCTATTAGCCACTTTTGTTTCCCTCAGTTTTGAAGCGATAGTGACATCTCTCTATAATTATAAAATCTTTGGACATCACACTGGAAAACGCAGTACAGGCCGACCCCTTAGTAGGTAGGTGGACGACATTTAACAGGTTGGAAGTGGCTCAAGGCATCCGCAGGTCGATAATGATGATGGATGATGATGAAAATATTTAATTCGTGCATAAACACCATAAGTAATTAGGTACATATTGATTTTTAATGATTATTTTGTTACACCTGAGAGTTTTTACAATTGAAAAAAAATGGTTTTATGATTGTTTCTAAGTTTATTAGGCAACCATGACTACGAATACGAATCTATTACGAGCCTTGTACTAAATGGTAGTTCTACACCGTACAAGGTAAACTGTTATTTAATCTGTAAAGCGTTGAATAAACAATAAAACATGGCGTCAAACCATGTTAACACAGTTGTTTTCAGTATGCGTTTAGTGTCACCATGTAAAAGTGTTTCGAAAATGGGACATATTTAATAATAGTTAATACTTGATTTTATAAAGAAATGAAATAAATCTTTATCTAAGGTAAACACAAAAACATCACATTTATTTTCAAAAAAAATCATCATTATCATCATCATTTCAGCCGATGGACGTCCACTGCAGGACATAGGCCTTTTGTAGGAACTTCCAAACATCACGATACTGAGCCGCCTGCATCCAGTGAATACCTGCGACTCGCTTGATGTCGTCAGTCCACCTGGTGGGGGGTCTACCAACACTGCGCTTTTTAGTGCGGGGTCACCATTCCAGCACCTTGGGACACCAACGTCCATCGGCTCTTCGAACTATGTGGCCCGCCCATTGCCACATCAGCTTTGCGACTCGTTGAGCTATGTCGGTGACTTTGGTTCTTCTGCGGATCTCTTCATTTCTGATTAAAAAAAAAAATATTGACCCAAACTAAAAATTACTCTGAATTATTACAAACTTTGACTACAGTTTTATTCGAGTGTAGAGCTTTTTTCGACTCTTCACAGTAGTTGGTACTTTTTTCTGGATGAAATAAAGGTACCTACGTATTTTTTTTACGCAAAAATCTTAACAAAATTTCATAATGATCAATTGAACTGTTGAAACGTGAAAGCATAACAGTCATTTTAACACTTATTATTCAACGATATATTAATAAATTTTGAAACACCGAAAGACTTATCCTACCAATATTCATATTTTGGTCACCACCCATTGAATAGTCGAATACGGCATTACTTTTATAGTATGTAATAGTTAACATTGAAAATGTATTCACCCATATTAAGTTGACTTATTGTAATAGCTGTTGCTGGACAAAATAATTTATTATAAAACTTTATAAGTAGGTTAGGTATCTACTATGATATTTTGAATTAAAATTTCGTGAATACTTTCCATTATCACTTTTAATCAAACGAATACAAATCGAATAATATATTTTTTCTGAATTTTCAACTGTGTTACTTAACCTAGCTTTTACTTAATTACCGTTTTTGACACACCACCTCTGTTACACCAAATAAATATAACGAATATATATATATATAAAAGAAATTCGGGTTTGTTACAACACTTATACTGGACCGATTTTCATGGTTTTTGATTCGTTGAATTTGTCTCCGCCCCGAATAGCAGGATACATCTTAAAAACAATGAAAAATGATTTCAGGAGTTGGGCAGGTGTAAGGTAGGGGTAGGGTAGGGGTAGGGTAGGGAAGGGTAGGGGTAGGGTTGAGGTAGGGTCGGGTAGGGTAGGAGTAGGGTAGGGTAGGGTACGACGTTGTCACTTTTTTTTTAAATAGAAAATTGGCCATGTCTTTTTAAATATGATCAATATTCCCGTTCACCTCCAAGTAGTCGGAAAAAACTTTGTTAGGAGTGGGTTAGTAGTACGACAGTAGTCTAGCGGGCGGGGATCGAACCACCACCTCTCGGTGATGAATCCGGCCCCTTTACCACTGAGCTATTGAGACTTCTTATTTGAAGTCATTGCAATAGGTACTCGTATTACAGCTTCCTTTACAGCGACGCGGAGTATTGAGAGGGAATGTATGACGTCACACATCTCGCCGGATGCCCGCTGAAACGTTTATCGGAGAAAGCTATAAACGCCGCCCGTATGTCTGTATGAGGCATCCGGTCCATGTTTGAAATTCCATACGTGCAATATATATGAACAGGGCTGTTATTATTAAAAGAGTTTACTCGTACTATTGAAGATTTTATTATCATCTGCAGTATGTAATATATATGAGAACAACGATTTTAAACTATTAGACATGTTAGGTGTAATAAGAGGAAGTCTGAAGGTGGCGTCAGTGACAGAAGAATTGAGGAGTAGAAGGTTAGCTTGGTATGGACATGTAATGCGTAGGGAGGAAAGTCATATTACTTATGAGGAGAGGAAGGCCATAGAAGGGATGGTTGAATTGTGTGTAAAAGGCACTCCTTTTACACACAATTCAACCATCTGGGTGATGAGTTGACGAGTAATAGAGACGAATGGAAAAGATTGACATATTTTTTTCGACCCCACTTGAATGGGATAAGGGTAAGGATATGATGAGACATGTTAGGTGCACTATTCGTATGAGCTGTTATTACTATTGAAGGTTTTAGAAGTTTCATCTGCAGTGTGTTTGACTCCGTGGCGCAGTGGTATGCGCGGTGGATTTACAAAACGGAGGCCCTGGGTTCGATCTCCAGCTGGGCAGATTGAGATTTTCTTAATTGGTCTAGGTCTGGCTGGTGGGAGGCTTCGGCCGTAGCTAGTTACCACCCTACCGGCACAGATGTACTGCCAAGTTATTTAGCGTTCCGGTACGATGTCGTGTAGAAACCGAAAGGAGTGTGGATTTTCATCCTCCTTCTAACAAATTAGCCCGCTTCCTTAGACTGCATCATCACTTACCATCAGGTGAGAAGAATCAAAAAAATACAAAATCACCGCAAGAAGTGATCCAAATTTAGCTTACACTCCGTGTTGAAGCTGCTGTGTACTCAAATCACTTTTACATTACGGTGACTTTGTAGGTACATAACATATCTATAATTTAAAATATCGTTGTATTTGGTAGTAAAAAAAAACTTATAATCCAGTAGCACTATCAAGAAGTCTCTTTAAAACTGTTTTTGTCACTACTAACTAAATAAATATTACTTTATAACGGTAAAATAAACAACCATTGCATAAAGAAACTGCATAATCCGATAATCCGTAATAAGAAAGAAAACTAGGCGTTACAAATCGCTATTGTCGGTCAACGACTTTGCTGCTATTTACTCACTGGCGACTTTTTGTCTTACAACATTTTGTCGAACGTGAAAAACATAAAGAATATTATGACATTTTCTTTTTAGTATAATAAGCTAATTATTCATTTATTTGAGTAACAAAATCATTATTAGAACTATGAAAGCTTACACGATGGGGGCTGATGACAGTTTTTTAAATTGTATATAAATTAAGAGTATCTATGCTAATAGTAAAGCAACAGTAGTGGGCAGTAAAGTAGTGGGCATTTAAACAAAATTACTAATATCTTTGTAATTTCTGCGTTTATGTTTATAGTTTATGTATTAAAAAATATCACATTTAATGTAAGGAAGCTAAAACTCTATGAATTTTCATCTAATTACGATAAAAGATTTTTAATAGATTTTGAAATTTTATAATCTTATTTATTTTGCAAATATCCAGTCAATCTTTGCTGTTTATGTATAAATTACCTTATTTACCTTATTTACCTGAATTTATTATAAAAATCAATATATTCAAACCTAGTCATCATCCAACGGGGATGTCCTTCAGTTCTTCAAAGTAAGCCTGCTTCCATTTTAGCTGATTTATCACTTATCATCTTGATGTTAATATTTTTATTACTTGACAAGCAAGCCCTTGACTGCGATTACACCAGTCAACGAAAAAATATTACAGGTCCATGAGGCTACATATACGCCTCTGGTTGATAGACTCAGGGCAAAATTTTATATTAGGTACATTGACAGTTTACATGTGAGGTGTGTACAAAAAATCTGTGTGCCTACTGCCATTCTTGATACAATTACAAGTAAATTACACACAAACCATATTTTGTGTCTGCTGATTTATAGGAGCGCCCTAGAATTTAGCTTTATTGAAATAATGGAGCGTTTTTTTGTCTCTAGTGTGGAAGAGTCCTAACGGGCCATTCTTTACAAAAACAATGAAAACGCTGTGGCAATATATAAGGATAGAAAAAATTTGGTAAACGAAACGATCGACCAAATCTAAGTTGTTGTTCAATGATGCAATTCGGCGCGGTTAGGGTTGTGAAGACAAGCCATATCGAAAATAGATACGATAAGTCTAAATATTTTCAGTTTAATTTTTTTAACAGATGTCATTTTATTTTGGAAAATAGACCAAGAGGCTGCCAATAATACTGAATTTGACGGCAAATTATTGTATTCTCATTTAGATTCGGTTATATTTTGACTTATAGCTAACATTACAAATGAAAATTTGTCATAAATGATGTGCCTTAGGTTAGTGTTATATTACTGTACTGTGTTGTTTATTATGATTATAATTATTTACCACACCCTTTTTATTTTATCTGCACATACTCGTACTAACATAATAATTTATTTGTCAACAGGTATGTACAAATCAGTCGTGCGATAACTTCTACTGCAAATACGCTACGCAATTTTATTTGTAAGTATGTTTTTCGAATAATTTATTTTCTACACTATTATGGACTATATATAAAATCTAATTACTCAATGCTATAAATGAATAGCAGAAATTTAAGATAACCGCAAATGTCATCGCACGACTATCGATAGTTTTCTAGTTGTTCGCATCACTAGTGATCAAAGTTGACCTATATCGTCGAAAAGCGCTTCCTCGTTGTACAATCGGCCCACTGTTGTACTGCAACAACGGTATTTGGGTCGATGACACCGATGTTTCGGTAATGCCAGTAGTAAAGTTGATACTTACATCACTAAACTGAGAGCATTGTACAGGAAGATGCAAGTTAGTTAAAACATCTCATAATTAATAGCTTATTTTAACGGGCCACTACTGGAACGTTCCAAACTTTTTATATAAATATTTAATAATTGTAGAGTTAAGATCTATGCGCCATTCACAGAATAAAGAATGATCCAGAATGAGTCTTTACAAGCAGCGTGGTGAAGCCGGTGGAACACATAAAAAAAGCCACGCGTCTCCTTGACATCCGCATATACAAACTTTTTTCATAATTTATATTTCAAACTTTAACACTAACAACAATTACGTAAATTAATATAATACGAATAATCAATAATTACCAATTAAAAAATATTCCATCTTATTTCTTTAGTATTTGTGAATAGTTTATAAAATATTTAAAAACATAAGACGCCGTTTTTCTTGAATAATATTAAAAATTAGGTACTGATGCGACGCTTCGTGTCGTACTGACTCAAGAATGTATTAGTTTTTGAATTTTGTATTTGAAACGGCTACGACACCGTCATGTTCCTTGCACTCTGCTTATTATTCTTTAATCTGTGGCTCCAGTTTAGAAGTATCACAAATATTGATTATAACAAATATTGAGTCCTAGATTGGCCTAGCTTCGGAGAGAGACCTGCCCATATATAAGTTATTTCGTCGAGTAAAAATTGGCAGCTTTTTCAGCTTTTATTATTCATTCAAGATAATATTTTGTCGAGACGCTTTCTTCTATTCAATATTCAAGATATCTAGTAAATTATTATACCTTCATAGCAAACTATTTGATATCATTTAACTATGACCTACGTAAAATGTACATAAAATACTTTATGAGCCGTAGTTTGATCGTAGGGTGGCCATCTTGAAAACCATTCAAGCGGGACAAGATACATTAATTGAAAAAATACCTTGGATTTTCTAACCCGACAGTATCAACAACGTTAAACTTACTCTGTATAATAAAAATTATCGTTGATTAACGTTTTATTTATTTTGAAAATCACCTGAAACCGTCGTGACAAAATATCTTTATTTTTAGTTTTAAACGACATTATTTTAGGAGGCTTACAGTGGAGTGAAATGGCAACAATTATCACGTGTTACACGTCACAGTTCATTTTTCTCTCCGTCTCTAATATTTATTTTTTTCTGTCTTTTTGTATTATATGGTTGTATGCGTGTGTGTTCGTGTATCGATATTCTTTTAAGTAACCGATTTCAATTAAAATTAATATCTGGACATAACACAAATCATATAAACAGATTGCATTGATTCTTTTACTGCAACCTAACAAAAACTATAATACAACAAGTAATTTTATTGGGGTACCACGCCAGTTCCTACTCTTGAAAATTTTATACATAAGCTACAAAAAAAAACTGCCTGGACGCTCTCATGACAGTTTTTAAAGTAGGACAGATCCGGGGAAACTAAAACGTATGGCGACCTTAGTTTTATTGGTATTGATAACATTCGCTTTACATATTGAATTTATATGCACCTTCCAGTTACGAATGTTGCCAGTCAATAACATTTTATCTCATCATCCAATATGCTTGTAGATTATATTGTGTGATACCAACATATAGACGACTGTTTCAGAGAGATATTTGTATGTACAGGAGGTTTTTGGATATTGAATTAAATAAAATTAAAAAGCCTTTTATTTGTCTTTTAATCATCTTAACCATCTCTCTTGTAGATATAGCTCATAATAACTATTTTGTATGGAAACATAAAAAAATGGCTCAACTCATTGGTTTGTTACGGATTTAAGAATAACAAGAAGATTTAAAAGACATTCTTCGGGTATGGATAAATTGATGTTTTGTATTAATATAAATAACTTTAATTTCGACTCTTTTGTAAAGTCCGCCGTAATCGATGTTAGTATAGTCGCTATAAATACACAAACTAAAATAAATTAACTATAGGTATTTACAATAAATCTATCTGTAGAGAGGTCAATTCTGAAAATTGAATTCAATGAAATATATTTCCAAATAACTATTAGGGGGTGATTAGTGATCGATACTGATGCCAAAGATGCAATCAGTAAAATTTTGGTCTGTCTGTCTGTATGTTCGTTAAAGAAACAAAAACTGCTCGACGGATTTTATCGAAACTTGGTACGATTATTTTTCATACTCCTGGGCAGGTTTTAGTATACTTTTTATCACGCTACGATCAATAGGAGGAGAGCAGTGAAGGGAAACATTGAGAAAACGGGAGAAGTTACTTAATTTTTACAGCGATACCTACTGTAAGGGCTGGATTAAAGAAGTCTAAGGGCGGACGAAATCGTGGGAGTTTTGAATAAAACACAAATTGATTTAAAATTGTCAATCTAAAGAGTCTGTCTAAAACTTTTCCTGGATATTCCTTGACTTTCTTAGACGTTTGAGGCAACTATTACTGTAAATGACGTTAAATATGATATAAAATAAAACCCTAGAACCTTATGAGCTTTTAAACGAGTTTTACTTCGTCGTAAGTCGTAACTCTTAAAGTATTTTTCACTTTCATCTCTCGTAAAAGCTCTGTTAGTCGCCACTCGACGGGTAAAGCCATGACGTTATGAAACTTAGCATTGTTTTATAGTCCCACATGGAAACTTCAAACTAATTGGATACATGAATGGGTAGATAACTTCAAAATAAAAAAAATACATTTATTTAAAAATTAGCTGCCCAAAAACAATACTGCCCAAACATAACATAGAAGAGTTTGCCAAGACAAATGAGCCTAAACTTAATGAGATATTGTTTTGTTTGTATTACTTTTAGTTTACCTTCCGTTCACTCCATTATAAAAGAGTGATAAGTGATACCTCACATCGATAGTATTATTAGTAAGGCATCTAAAATGTTAGGATTCATTATAAGGAATGGCAAGGAATTTACAAGGACCAGCACAAAAATGTTACTGTACAAATCATTAGTTCTAAGTATTATGGAGTATGGTAGTATAGCTTGGAGACCTCATTATGCTACTCATATTCTTAGGATTGAACGAGTTCAAAAGCGCTTCCTGTGGCATCTCACCTTTGTGACTGGGAGGGGCAAATGTTTAAAGAGTTACAGTGAGCGATTAAATTTTTTCAATATAGATTCCCTAGAAACTCGTAGAAACAAACTTGACCTAACATTCTTATTTAGAATCTTCAATAATAAAGTCGATTGCCCCTCACTTCTTCAAAGTTTTAATTTTAAAGTTCCTATAAGATGCCCGAGAATATCGAGAAGGAAAGACTTTCTACTTCTTGGTCCCCGCCGATCAACAGTTATGGGTGCAAACTCGCCAATCTCAAGAATATCAAAATTATACAATAAGTTTTATATGTTGGACATTCATAATGGGTCCCTAGCCAATTTCAAAAAGGAAATGCGTGTAGCTATTAATCTATTTTAATCATATTACATTATAATTTATATTTTATTTTTTTGTTCATTTACTCGTACTCGTATTTTAATGCATGCGGTTTTTTTTTTCTTTTAAATTTGTATTTATATTCTTTTACCTATGTATAGCTGTAAAACTGTTTAACTTTAACTTTAATTAGTATTATTAATATAAAGATAATCTTATTATTTAGAGCATGTAGTGTTAACCTATAAGTGGCCAAACATTTTGCCTTGTTACCTATGTTATTAAAATATTATATAGTTTGTAAGAAATGTAAGGTTGTTGGTTAACCAAATAAATTAAAAAAAAAAAAAAAAAAAATATGATCATTACGTCATTATCATCAAATATACACAAGTAACTAGGTATATTTAAAGATGCTTGGAGGCCGTTGGATCAGCTCCCACCTTCACACAGAAAGTAAAACTATAAGAAATGTAAACAGTAATTGTTATCAATTGTAAATTATAATACTGTATGACTTTTTCAAAAGAGCACCTGTTGAGTTTCTTGCCGGTATCTTCTCAGCAGAACCTGCCTTCCGAACCGGTGGTAGAATCTTTACAAATAGTCAACTGACGTGTCAAAAGTGCTTGTAAACTGAGCCTACTTGAAATAAATGATTTTTGATTTTGATTTTTTTTTGATTTTATTTTACTTCCAAAACTTTACTTTAATACTCACTTTTAAGTGCAGTTATATAAAGAATAATTATATTAATCGTAATTAAAGCACGTCTTATTAATAAATTATACCCAATTATACCTAATAGGAAAGCTACTTAAAAATGTTTTGAACTAAAAAATTTTTAATAAAATTAAGTTTTACAAATAAGTTAATCAAGCACAGTGAAAATAAAATAGACAATTATTCTTTAAATAAAATATATTTTTAAACAAAATATGGTTAATGTAACAAAATAAAACTTATATTTAAAATGGTCACAAAACACACATCCTGTATAAGACTCTCATCTGCAACTTTGTACCTAGGTTTGTCGTATTTAAATTTATTCCTGAACTTGTCACCGCCCCCGGCCCTGCCTGTATTTTACGTGTAGCATGAGATGTTTGCATTTTGATGGGAATATGCGTTGGTAGGAATGCTGGCAATAACAATAAAATAACGGGGGAATTATTCTGCTTACATTGAAACTGTTGTAGAATCGATTATTGTTACGTGTTTATTTTCGATACTAAGTTAAAAAATATCGATTTTAATCGTGCATCGTGATTATATTATGAAACATAAAATCTATAAAAATATCTAGCAAAGTTACATTAAATTTTGTTATTAATTGTATTAAAATTTTGTTATTATTAGGTATTTTATTTATTTAAAATTTAGTTTTTATTATTCTTTTAAGTCTTAGTCTTAATATAGAATAATAAATAAACTTGCTTCATTTTGTTAAAATACAGATAAAAATATAGAATGACCTATAGTTGAATAAGGAAAACAAACGCTTTATATAAATCTGCAATTTGAAATCCAATTGTAAAAACAGTTTTTTTAACATTCCAGTCATGCTTAAAACTGTTTTAATATCGCCACGGATTGATTTTATACTTTTGAGCAACGATCTGAATCTATACAGCATAATCAATTGTGTATTTTGTATTTATTTATTTACTAGCAACATCTTTCTCGTCAAATTTTGTTATTCCCGCGGGAACCATGAGATTTTTGGGATAAAATTCAGTTTTTGTGTTAGTTATTAATCTATTCCTATTCTAAAATTTGTTCATAGTTGTGGCGTGTAGACGTAACAAACTGACACACAAACTTTCGCGTTACGATCCAAATATATTATTACAACTATCTGACGCCGCGCGATTTTACCCGCGTGGTTCCCGTTCCCGTAAGAATATGGTGATAATGGTGATAATATATAGCTTATAGCCTTCCTCGATAAATGGGCCATCTAACACTGAAAGAATTTTTCAAATCGGACTAGTAGTTCCTGAGATTAGCGCGTTCAATCAAACAAACAAACCAGCTTTTCAGCTTTATAATATTAGTATTGATTATTTTCTGGTCCTTTATTATTATTTATACAGTCTAATCTCTGAAGATAAGTTACTCTATAGTTACAACACATGGCCATTAACACATGGACGCAAAATGGAGACGTTAACAACTTCACACTCACACATTTGTAATGTGTATATGTCAATGTGAGCACGCATGTGTGAGTGACCTCCACCTCTCGATCGTCTCTCGATTTCGGTACAATTTGGTTCAATGGTTCCACTATTGACACTTGAATTGTTATTCATTCCAATAATAAGTACAGTATGAGTCAGATCGAGTATTTAGTTGGTCGAGTTCAGACCAACGATATTTTATACTATAGATAGTTACGTGCCTACAAAATCAGTGTAAGTGCCGTGACAGCCCAGTGGATATGACCTCTGCCTCCGATTCTGGAGGGTGTAGGTTCGAATCCGGTCCGGGGCATGCACCTCCAACTTTTCAGTTGAGTGCATTTTAAGAAATTAAATAACACGTGTCTCAATCGGTGAAGGAAAACATCGTTCGACTCGACTACAAAATCACCGCAGAAAGTGATCCAAATTTAACAACGTCATAAAATGCAGTGTTTTGTTTTAATTGGTTACAAGTTAGCCCTTGACTACAATCTCACCTGATGGTAAGTGATGATGCAGTCTAAGATGGAAGTGGGCTAATTTGTTGGGAGCAGGATGAAAATTTATATATATTTATGTATATATACTATATATATATATATATAGTATACACCTCAGTTTCGACGCGTTAGTAATATATCTAATAGTATAAAATCTTTGGTTAAGACCACAGAACATAAGCGCTTAAACTGATGCTTTGTTTTTTTTCCGTGGTTGAGACGGTTTTTTAAGTGAAATATAGTGGGCACTTTTGCGGTGGCCAAATTTTTGGTTACCTCCTATAAAATAAGCTTTAAGCTTGCATTTTAAAAGCCATCGTAACTCCCAAATGGATGGGCCGATTTGGATGCAATTTTTAATTCAAAGTAAACACCTTTTTTTGACAAAATATTTGACCCATTTGAAATATTGAGAGTTAGATAAAATTGTAACAAAAAATTGTATATTTTTTATGTTATTTAATGGTAATTTACAAGCACTTCCTATGCCACGCCTCACGCGTCGTGCCCTCGTGAATTGAACAATCGCTGAAGGACTTTAAGTATCGGTTTTCCACCCGCTTTCAGGAGTTCTGCCGTGATTCCATCCTCACCTGTCACCTTACAAAGTTTTGACCACGCTGGGCATGCGGGTTGGTCAGCGCAGTGCTAGATTACTCGCGCCGATGTCGCTGCTGCCCGACACCGGCCTGAGGCATTTCGTAATCTAGCCTGTGGGAATGGATATGCTGCCATTCGTCGGTCGCCAAAGTGCTGAAATGGCGACCCCGCACTAGTAAGCGCAGTGTTGGTCGACCCCCCACCAGGTGGACTGATGACATCAAGCGAGTCGCAGGGATTCGCTGGATGCAGGTGGTTCAGTATCGTGATGTTTGGAAGTCCCTACAAAAAATCCTATGTCCTGAAGTGCAGTGCAGATATGATGATAATGATGATACAAGCACTTTTAAGACGTTTAACTACTGTTTGTATAGATATTACCACCAGTTCAGGAGACAGTAAAAGGTAGGTACCTACATAAAATTAATTGTTAAATTTTAGGCGGCTTTTGAACTTTTGAAGTGCATTTTAAAAAGAATTTGCATTAATGATATGTAGTTATAATTGGGTGAAGTGGCAAAAGAAAGCTGTAAACAAAACAAATTGCTTACACTTAACATTCAGTGCCGATTTCACACGTGGTAACTTGCAATTAGGCCGATCTGATATCCCTCTCATTTATGGTACACGAGAAAGAGATGGATGGCTGTAATTAGCCCAAATACAGGGCCCGCGTAATGTAACAAACAGTTTTTAAGTTATTTGTTTTAAGAAATACGACATTTTGGTTTAAATTTAATCTCTATAACTTGCGTAAGTCTCTCTAAAACCAGCTTTAAGGCATCACTAGAACTGCAGCTAGTTCTATATTAGAACGAGTATCCAAAGCTGCTCTAGAATCTTACTAAAATTTAACTAGGCAGGGGTATACGAGAGTAGAAGTTCTCAGAAGTCTTTTTTCCGGGATTTTCTTAACCCTACACCCATGGTCACAAGTCCAGAGCTTTGTTTGGAGGTTATTTAGCTCTCTACCATGCGATGAATCCGCACCCGCACGGTGAATTCATGGATTGGAAGGATGTTTCATATATATATTTTTTTTCATTTTATTCTTTACTAGTTAAACTTGACCCTTGACTAAATCTCACCTGATGGTAAGTGATGATGCAATCTAAAATGGAAACGGGCTAACTTGTTAGGAGGAGGATGAAAATCCACACTCCTTTCGGTTTCTCCACGGCATCGTGCCGGAACGCTAAATCGCTTGGTGGTACGTCTTTGCCGGTAGGGTGGTAACTAGCCACGGCTGAAGCCTCCCACCAGCCAGACCTGGACCTATTAAGAAAACCTCAATCGGCCCAGCCGGGGATCGAACCCAGGACCTCCATCTGCCCTTTCTGGACTGAGCCTCAGGCCTGCTTCATACGAGCCTTCAGCGCGTATGAATTCGCGCAATACGATTCGCGACGAATTCGCCTCTTCTGGACAAGGACTAAGTAACTCTTACAAAACGACAAAGAATTATAAAACAAAGATGGCGGGCGTCGAGTTGTCACCTCGATTACGAAAGATGGCACACGCGCTCCATTTGATACATTCCTCGCTGATAATCTCAATACCGCTTGAACTGGTGACCTTTGGAGATGCAATTTGTTTTAATGGCCCTGTACAATCATGCTGGACGAATGAGTACTTGTTCTGAATTACATTATAAGACATTGTTCTTAATGACCGAATTAGTTTTTTTTTTATTTAAAAAGAGACAGAATAGAGTGGATCTGCCTATTCTGTCTCGTTTTAACCGACTTCAAAAAACGGAGGAGGTTCTCAATTCAAAGCGTATGTTTTCTTGTTTGTTACCTTATAACTTTGTCATTTATTAACCAATTTTGAAAATTCTATTTTTTTATTAGAGTAAGTATACTTACAAATTGGTCCAATTTCATTTTCGTGAAAATGTAGGTAGGTTTAGTTAAAATTTTGTGTTAAAATCAAAATAACTGAAATATATCTTTGAAGTCGCTTCCATTTTATATTTTTATCATAAGGTAATAATAAGCGGTTTTATGACGAGTGTTTTGTCGACTCTATAATAGTGCTAATTGCTCCTAGGTGTTGGAACTTAGGTTTAGACTTTGTTGAGCCAAATTCTATACCTAAAACTGAACCGAAGCGAATATTTATTCATAACCACACTGCTCACACTTCTTGTCATTCACCGTGGACCTCCGTTCTCTACCCTTGGCCATAGGCCTCTCTCAAAATCACAAACATGTCTCCAAAAAATAGCCCGAATAAGTAACCATTTGATATTAAATATCTTTCTTCATCTTTTCTCCACCAGTTATCCATTCTGAACCAGTTAACCACGGGATCAATGAGTCAGTTATTTTACTTATAATATCAATGCCCACATAAAAGCTCTTAAAAGTTCCATCAACAGAAACAAATTGGAAACGACCGAACGTTAAACCACATTAAACTTTACGACGGCCGTAAGCGAAATATTGAGCGGCATTTCTTAATTTTTTGTTGTTACTTTGCAGTTGGTATTATTCAATTACGTTTTACAGCCAAGTGGCAACACTCGGGAGTTGCTTTGATTTATCGCTTCGTTTATTCCGGGCTTATTGTAGCGGGCAACCCCGTTAGCTTATTGTAGGGTTGCCAGGCTTCGACGTTTTTTGAGACAAGTTTTACAAAAACATTTTATCCGCTGGATGTAATCAAACCAGTTCTTAGCGAATTTCGAAAATATTAAATCTTGAAATAGGCTATGGCTGGGATTGGAAAATAAAACATTAAAAACAAACTTGAGAGGTGTCAAGGGACACCCGGATGGAACGAAATTTGCTATCGCAATCGCTATTGCAATCGCTATCGCTATCGCTATAGCTATAATCGCTACCTTGGAGCTCACCAGCTGTCTTCAGGTCACGGCTTATAACTATAGCAAAAAGTGTCGTTACAACTTTTTGGTCTTAATTTTTTCCATCTAACCCTTTCGCACTGCGCGATAAGGACTTCGTTCCAAAATTTTATACCTATTTGTGACGACGAATATAGACGATTTTTTTTAGTTGTAGTAAAAAAAAGCTACACCAAGTAAGACCTCTCAACTATCAATTCAAATAAAGAAAGTGGTTTGAGCGAGTGGTCCACTGATTATCCATTTTACAGTCCAAAGAGGATGAGGGCAGTAGCAGGGTGCTAGAGTGACCCCAGCAATTAATGTTGATCACTGGAGGCACCAATAGAAGATTCCTTGGATATTCGGAACCCTCCTTTGTTGTAGATGACTAGAGGATTTTCGTGGGTGAATAAAAAGTCCCAAATAACCCTACGGTCTCGCATATTGGTGGGAGGTCGTGGCTAGGTTTTTACGATTTAGCGTGCGTACTATGACGTGAAGAAACCGAAAGGGGTGTGGATTTTTATCTTAGACTGCATCATCACTTACCATCAGGTGAGATTGTAGTCAAGGGCTAACTTGTAAAATATAAATGAAAAAAGATATAATTATCTCTGAGTGAATATTCCCCTTGGGAAAAAGTAAAAGTCAAAAGCAAGAGCAATTGCGCCATAAAGGTTATCAAAAGCAGTGCAATTTAAAATTTTCATTTTTAATTAAGAAACGTTGATTAAAAGAGCAACCCTTACTTTATACGTGTCTCGAGTTTAATGTTATAAGTTAAATCATTTACCCTTTCATCCTCCGAGAGTGTGATGAAAGCTCCTTTTCGTTTTATTTTGTATTTCGTATTTTTCACGTGACCTAATTAATTTCCCTTTAAAATAATAACATTTCTGTCATCCCACGACCTCATTGGAATAATATTTAAATATCCGAAGTATCAGGAAAATGGAAATTTTCTCTGAATTACGAAATATTTGAAAAGCTTTAATATTACATTCGAATTAATTGCATCCCGAACTTTGCATATTTACTTCGCATTTGTATCGAAATAAATTTATGGATGATTGAGATTTTTCATTCTCAAAATCTCACGTGAATTTTAAAATATGAATTTGTAACAGGCAGGCTCGTTAATTTTTAATTGATTATTGGTGCTGTATTTAATTATGAGCATATTTAAATGATTTGATTGTCACAGTAGTATTATAAATGCGTTTGTGTGTGTGTGTGTATATAAGTATGATTGTTACTCCTTTAAGCCGCAGCTACCGCACCAATTTGCCTGAAATTTAGAATAAAGATAAATTACACCCTGGAAACGGCGAAGGATAATATCGTGAGGAAACCTGCATACCAGAGAAATTTCTTTATTTTCTGCGTGTGTGAAGTCTGGCAATCCGCATTGAGCTAAAGATGACACCTTGGATTAATACATAGGCTACTTTTTATACCGAAATAATTGTATTTCTCGCTGGATTTGTGAAAAACCGCATTTCAAGCGAACGGAATCACGAGCGTTCTCTAGTAAATAGTATATTTTTTTACTTAGTCGTTATCAACCCATATACGGCTCAATGCTGAGCTCACTGCTGAGATCCTCACGATGTTTTCCTTCACCGTTTGAGACACGTGATATTGTAGACAAGGGCTAACTTGTAAAGAATAAAAAAAAAAACGAAAAGAGATGCATGCTCCGGACCGGATTCGAACCTACGCCCTCCGGAATTGGAGGCAGAGGTCATATTTACTGGGCTATCACGTCTCTCATTTTTTTACTTAATGGATATAAAAAACAAATCAGAGCTAGAAAAATTAAGCATCTAGTATGTAAAGTCAGATATGCGAAAATTTAATATTTAGGTATTTTACTTGATATGTAGTTTTGTTTTGTTTGAAAACAATAAACAAGGGCTGGTATCTTGCTTTAGGACATGGGTCGAACATGGGTACAACAGGTTTCAGGAATAACCCTTGAGATGGGTGCTACAGTAAATAATTCATAACAAAAAGGATTTACATTATTACTAGCGTAAGCTCGCTACTCCGAACGCGTTAGATCGTGTTTATCTGTCTCTGTTTGTCAGATAGCTTGGTACGGTGACAGTCAGTAGCGGTCTTAGGGGGTGGCGAACGGGGCAATCGCCCGGGGCCTCGCTCTTGCAAGGGCCTCGCGCAACAACCCAAGGAAATTTAATAAAATATAGATTTTTTTTCCTAACAACTAAATTTTCTTATTTAAAACTTTTGATTTTAATGCTTAATTATTTATTAAGGTAAATTAAAATATAGTTAGTTCATTATTTAGTGCTGTAACATCGCGCACTCGGGTCAGTAGTGCTATTCTGTAATGATGTTTTGTTTAATGCGCAAGTGCGAGTTGTGAATTCACCTCTATCTCCTCTGTCTAATATACAATTCATGGCAAGTTACGTGACTCAAATTTATGAAAAAAATAAATAAACAATAAATATTACTCAATTAAGTATAATTGATTGTACTCACGTCGTATCTCGTGTTGAGCAACTTTCGATTATTATGAGATTTCATAATACAAATACAACTAAAATAGAAGAATGTTTTATTGGTTTCTTAGCCGTCGAAAAAAACACAGCTGAGAGTTTGATGAATTATATTATTATCACAACACCCTTATGGGAACTCCTCAACGGTTTACAGCAGCAACCTTGTGATTGAGCTTGATAAATTTGTATTGATGAGAACTTTTCACCTAGATGTGTTGTAACTGTTATTAAGGGTCTAATGATGAAGACGAAGGATAGTTAAGGGAACTCCGTAACGGTTTACATTAGCTACCTTGTGATTGGGCTTGATTAAAATATATACGCGAACAAAAACGCGCGGCCTTCGGCCGCGCTTTACTATACACCGGCTTTCTGAGATAGAATCAGCGCCGGACCGAGGTAAATTTTTGAATGGAGCGAGATCCATTTATGGCGCCTTTCCTGTTTGCTCCTAACATTATATACTAGGGACGTTTGAAAAGTTCGTAGCCTAACGTATATCGGAATGTCATACATTTTTAACCGACTTCAAAAAAAGGAGGAGGTTTCTCAATTCAACCGTTCGATTTCGATTCGATTCAAGCCGTTTAAATCATTAAGATTATAACTGGATTTTCAGACACTTCTTTCAGATACGGCTTTAATTAACACAGCATTAACTTGGTACCGCCTTCAAACTGATCAGAAGGTAGCACATACGATGTTATGTTTCGCTTTTAATTTAATGGAAACTTTTTTATGATTTTGAGGTCGGTTGTTCGTTTTTTTTTTTTTTTAAATTACCCCCATGTTAAAGCTAAATTATTCAATATATAGCTATATTAATAGAATAAAATTTTATGCATTCATTTGCATTCGTTAGGTTCCCCACGCGATCCCGTCAAACAAATCGTGACTAGGTACTCGTATTTTTTAACATGAAAAAAAATCGAGTATCTTAATCTTAACTTAATCACTGCAATGAAGAACTTGAAGAAGAAAGGTTTAGCAAAAAAAAAAATATTTATGAAGTCATGTTAAAAACTGAAGGTGAATTAGGGCCTTCGTATATATCGTGAAAAAGTGAGTGACGAAATTCCAACGTGGTCGTAACAGCATCGAAAATGACCAGGGTAGCGATAGACCGTTAACGTCGACCTCTGACGAAAAAATTAAAAAAAATTGTGACATGATCATGTCTTATCGAAGAATAGCAGATGCCCGCGACTTCGTCCGCGAGAAAATCGATGTACATTTTTGAATTTTTTATATATAAAAAATACAAAATCAGATCCCCCCGGCCGAAGGCTGGTGTACAATAAAGTGCGTGTTTTTTAGCGCTTGGGTAAAATGCCCAGCCATAGCCACAGTCGAAAGCCCTATTACAAACCCCTGGCCGAAGGCTGGTGTAAAATAAAGTTCGCCGCGCGTTTTTTGCTTTATATCCGATCTTAATGAAACAAAGCCTATATGTTGCCCTGGACTATGCTTAATCTATTTGTGAAATCCGCATCAAAATCCGTTCAGTAGAACCAGAGAATAGCGCGAACATACAGACAGAAGGACAGACAGACAGACAGACAGACAAGAAAATTTAGAAAAATGTTTTCGTATTCAATTGCTCATTTCTAATTGCCCTAACTTGATTTTAGTTAAATTTGGGCAAAGTACAGACACTCGATTTCAGCTCTTTTATTATAGTATAGAAGAAAATAGATAGATAGATAGATAGATTGACTTTTAGGAAGATAGCTGACACTATTTGCCAATAGTGTCAGCTATCTTCCTAAAAGTCAATCTATCTATGAGATGCCTCTCAACAGAAGGCAAACATCACATAATCGGCTTCTTTGAGTTGAACAAATACGCGATCGACTGACGAATTTTCGCATCTGCTTGGAGTTGTTTCGTCATCAACCCATATTCGGCTCACTGCTGAGCTCGAGTCTCCTCTCAGGATGAGAGGGGGTTAGGCCAATAGTCCACCACGCTGGCCCAATGCGGATTGGCAGACTTCACACACGCAGAGAATGAATATAATTCTCTGGTATGCAGGTTTCCTCACGATGTTTTCCTTCACCGATTGAGACACGTGATATTAAATTTCTTAAAATGCACACAACTGAAAAGTTGGAGGTGCATGCTCTGAACCGGATTCGAACCCACACCCTCCGGAATCGGAGGCAGAGGTCATATCCACTGGGCTATCACTGCTCTTGCTACTTAAAATAAATTAACTAAAAAATTATAGCTTTGTAGTTTCCTGGTTTACTTAGGCTACGAACTTATGGAACGCGAAGATTTTGACCATACTCAGGCCAATTGAAAATCAGGCACAATACCGTCTCTCGATCACGTAGTGCCCGGGTGCAATCATCACCCTAGCGCCCCCTAGTACCTATAGAACCCGCGTGGCGAGTGGCGCTTGCGCGCCCCTGAGATCGCGGCACCTGGATGTAACGCACCCCATGCACTACAGGTAAAGACTCTAGCTCACGTAGCGCCCGGGTGCAATCATCACCGTAGCGCCCCTTAGTACCTATAGAACCCGCGCGGCGAGTGGCGCTTGGGCGCCCCTGAGATCGCGACACCCGGGTGTAACGCACCCCCTGCACTATAAGTAAAGACTCTCTAGCTCACGCAGCGCCCGGGTGCAATCATCACCCTAGCGCCCTCTATTACCTGTGTATACCCGGGTTAAAATCAACGCACTCCCTGTACCATAGGTAAAGAAAGACGCCTCTATTAGAAGTAAACGCGCACGTCGCGTTCATCTCTTCGCTTTAAATATATTTGTCTTTACCATTTCGGCGCCCCCTAGGATTTGGCGCCTGGAGCGACCGCTCCGTTCGCCGTATGGACGGTCCGGCCCTGGATAGAATCTCTGGCCGTGGCTTTAGCTGGTCATTTTATCCAAGTAAATATAATGCGCGAACAAAAAACGCGCGGCCTTCGGCCGCGAGATCTAATGTAGAGCCTCTGGCCGTGGCTTCAACTGGTCATTTTATCCAAGTAAATATATTCGTGAGCAAAAACGTATATATTTACGTTTTTGCCGCCTTCAAATTGATCAGAAAGCAGCACATACAATGTTATTTTTTGCTTTTTTGTTTAGTGGATTGTGATTTAGAAGTCAGTTGTTTTTTATTAAAATTTTTTATAAAAAATAACATATATGTATAAATATATATCATTGGCTTATTCTCTCGTTTTATAGCTCGTTATACATATATGTCATTGGGCTTAATTATAGATTTTAGTTTCAGAAAAAGCACTTTATGCTCTATAATTTTTTTTAAATGTTTTAAAACTGAAATTTTACTTATTTTTATACTTAACTTATGCATTTTTCGTAAAACGTGACTAATGCCTAAACCAAATAACTAGACCTACTTTCGCATTACATACGAGTACTTTTTATGAAAGACAAAGGGCCTCGCCAAAACCTGCCGCCCGGAGCCTCGCAATGGGTAAGACCGCCACTGGTGACAGTTGCCTTATGACGTTCATAATACGTACATGGCTATGTGCTATGGCTATAGGCCGTGATAGCCCAATCGATATGACGTCTGCCTTCGATTCCGGAAGGTTTGGGTTCGAATCAATCATCGAAGAAATTAAATATCACGTGTCTCAAACTGTTAAAGAAAAATATCTTGAGGAAACCTGCATACCAGAGAATTTTCCTAATTCACTGCGTGTGTAGAGTCTGCCAATCCGCATGGTCAGCGTGATGGACTATTGGCCTAACACCTCTCATTCTGAGAGGAGACTCAAGCTCAGCAGTGAGCCGAATATGGGTGGATAATGATGATAATTTTCGAGGAACTGTATTGTTATACGACCCTGTGCATAGTTTGAAATAAGTTTGTAAAAGTTAAACAAAAGAAAAAAACCTTGGCTGAGTTTGTTGTGGGCTCTTCTCGGACCAAGGCAAGTTTGGTACCCTAAATTAATTTTAAGTTTTCGACTATTATTACCACCATGGATTAAATTAAGTTGTGACATAATCCTGACATTTGAAAAGTGCTTGTAAACTAAGCCTAATTTAAATAAATTAATTTCGATTTTTTTTTTAATTTTTGAGGAATGTCTCATAGTTTCAACTATATATGGTTACCCATAGACGGGATGCCACGTGTTAAGGCGAGTTTACACACGCAGTGTGCTGCATGCGGGTATTTGTGGTGGACATTCCTTTATTTTCTTATCACTAACTTGGTTTACCTTACCTTTTAAAACTACTATGGTAATAATGTAAAGGTTAAATAGTTTAACCATATACGTATCAAGTTATACGACTTTACCTTTTTTTTTATTCTTTACAAGTTAGCCCTTGACTACAATCTCACCTGATGGTGAGTGATGATACAATCTAAGATAGCTAATTTGTTAGGAGTAGGATGAACATCCACACCCCTTTCGGTTTCTACACGACATCGTACCGGAACGCTAAATCGCTTGGCGGTACGTCTTTGTCGGTAGGGTGGTAACTAGCCACGGCCAAAGCCTCCCACCAGACCTGCACCAATTAATAAAACCTCAACCGGCCCAGCTGGGGATCGAACCCAGGACCTTCGTCTTGTAAATCCACCGCGCATACCACTGCCACCTGCAAATTCCCCATGTCCCTTTACAAAGCCAGAAGATAGGAATTGTAGTGACCCACTCTAGTGCATGTTATAGCTTGGCAAGTTCAATGCCGCTTTGCAAGAACCAGCTCATGACTAAGGACCCCGTATTGGTCCTAAACTAGTCGGGCATACTCCGACGTTGCATTACGCGAGCATTATTTTAGCTGTGTTCTATAATAAATTAATATAAATAACACTTACGATATTTTAAATTCTAAAAATGAAAATAGATTTTACTCTGGATATAGGCTACTTTTCATCCCGGAAAAATCCATTGTTCCCGCGGGATTTGTGAAATACTAAAGTCGCGTGTGTTTGCTAGTTTTGGAATTCCAAATTATCGTATAAGTGTGTGTTTTAGTTTTATTACTCGGTCATAAGCAAACAGTAAAGTAAGTAATTTACGACTTACTAGAACAGAAGATTGGAAAACTTTTACTAGTAGCTCCTAGTTTCCGTTGTACCTCGGTGGATTGTGTCTACGAGTACGTACATACAGAATAAACTTGTTCAATTTTAACTTCGCTATCCTTGATTACACTGCAATATGTATGTACATAGCAAAGAGCGAGATTCAATTTCCTCATCTAATAACGTTAGGGTCAGTTTCTTTAAAATTTATTCTACTAAAAAGCTTGTTAGTTATATTAATAACAAACTCAGCGAAATCCGCGTAGTTTCTGCGGATAAAATAAAGCCTGTGACACTCATAAATAACGTGACTTTCGATTAGAAAAAGAATTTTCAAAATCGCTCTAGAGATTACTTAAATAACTACAGCACAACCTTTACCTCTGTATATTATTAGTATAGATATAAATTATTCTATTAAAAGTCTATTTATTTTAACACTATATGCCTATTTTAAAGGGACAAGCTTCCATGCTTATAGAAGAGGGGATATGGGCGTGTATAGGGTTCTTAACTAGAGTAGGTAATATTATGTAGTTACATTTTACAAAATGGAATTATCTTTCTTCACAAATGAGTCCTCAGGTAGGTATTTTTGTATCTATGAATTGCACGCCACTGAAAAACTCTTCGGCTGTACTAAAAGCAAAAACGACAACTCATTAAACGCAAGTTTTGAGAAAATTTAAAGAAAAGGAGATGGTCCATTTCACTCTTGTACCCCGTATTATTAAAATTAAAAAAATACAAGGATTTTATTAAAATTCATTAAATATAAGTGAATAAATCTAACTAAATAAAAATAAATGAATAAAATTACATAAAGATGGCGCCCTTAAAGCAACTATGATATGACAACTGACAGCAAACGTCAAATCGATTACTGCATTGAGAACGTCATCAATCCGCCATTAAACCCATAACAGTATTCCATTTCTTGGGAGATAATCAATAATATTATTTCGAAAAAATTAAAGTAAATTCGTAGATTTGTATAATCAAAAATATTAAAAAAATATTTTCTTTTATTTCCGCTAAGGTACAATGACTGATCCTGGGCTCTATCGATTTTTGGACCATCTCCTTTGTAAATTTTCTTTTGAGTTTATTTTTTTTAATCCGTTATGTATGTGTGTAGGTTTGTATGGGTGTTTCGTTTATAATTTAAAAATAAATATCTCAGTACCACAAAACAAGGCATACGAGTCGGGTGCGTTAGCATTCCCACAATGCGTCGGCGCTTGTGTTGTTTCATACAATGACACTGTGACGTCACTGCCCACATGTGTTATGGGCGTGGCGTCACTAGCACTGGTTATAATGATGACACCACGTTGGTACAAAAGAACGAAAACTGGCCTCTTTTGTCCAGTGGTTAGCCTATTGGGCTTTGGGTCACAAGGTCCTTGGTTCGTGTCCTAGATCGGGCTATTAAACTATTTTTTCTTGAATTATTTAAATAAAATTACGTATGTTTTAAGCACACACTATTTTTACACACACAAACATACATATTCTCATACCCATCCTATTTTTAACAAGTAAACCTCACACCACGCACTTAAACAGTAAACATACATATGTTATATTTTTCCCTTTTTCTTGAATGTATTTTTAGATTTTGGTTTACCATTATATTTATATTATGAAAAATCTGTAATTGGCTGTACTATAATTGCATAGTTTTATCCATATATCACGCCATATGGGTAGGGTAGGATAGTGTAGGGGTAGGATAAATCAGTATCAGTAATACCTTCCGCTACAAACATACCTATTAACTTGTTGATATATTAATGTATCCTGCATCCATGGATGCAGGTGGCTCAGAATCGTGATATTTGGAAGTCCCTACAGAAGGCCTATGTCCTGCAGTGGACGTCCATCGGCTGATATGATGATATTAATGTATGCAAAAAATGTATATATCGTCATATTCAAGTACCTACCTAGGTACTTGAATGTAAAGATATTGATTCAAAGCTTCGTATTTTATCTTTTTCTTATAAGATCTATATACCAAAATAACTTAATTATAACTTTGCTACTGTTAAAACAAACAAACTACGTCATAAATCATAATTATCGGTGTTTTTTTTTTATTCTTTCAAAGTTAGCCCTTGACTACAATCTCACCTGATGGTAAGTTACAGTCTAAGATGGAAGCGGGCTAACTTGTTAGGAGGAGTTTGAAAATCCACACTCCTTTCGTTTTCTACACGGCATCGTACCGAAACTCTAAATCGCTTGGTGGTAACTAGCCACGACCGAAACCTCCCACCAGCCAGACCTGGACCTATTAAGAGAATCCTCAATCGGTCCAGCCAGAGATCTAACCCAGGACCTCAATCTTGTAAATCCACCGCGCATACCACTGCGCCACGGAGGCCGTCATATTTTATCTTTTTACCTTTTTCTTATAACATGTATATACCAAAATAACTTAATTATAACTTTGCTACTGTTTAAAACAAACAAACTACGTCATAAATCATAGTGATCGGTGTTAGACACAGAAGTTCCACAAACATTGTTCTATTAGTGTAAGAGATGAATGCATAACTTTACCCGGCTTCCAACGCCAACGCGATGTTATAAGTTAAACAATGCATTTGTTGTGTAGTTAAGCTCACAGTTAACAGTTTGAGCTATCTAAGTTAGAGAGCAGATTGTTGTGTAACAGTTTTAAAATAACAATTACGGTTTTAATTTGAAGTGTATTTATTAAACACGCTAACAATATGTATACATATTTTACCTGCATACCAGAGAATTTTCTAAACTCTTTACGTGTGTGAAGTCTGCCAATCCGCATTGGGCCAGGGTGGTTGACTATTGGCCTGAGCCCTCTCATTCTGTTCCTGTTCCCGTAAGAATACGGGGATAATATATACCCTATAGCTTTCCTCGATAAATGGGCTATCTAACTCTGAAAGAATTTTTCAAATCGGACCAGTAGTTCCTGTGATTAGCGCGTTCGATCAATCAAACTCTTCAGCTTTATAATATTAGTATAGATTATACTAATTTACGTAATTGTTGTTAGTGTTAAATTTTGAAAATATGAAAAATATTTGTTTAAGCTGTCGTCAAAGAAACACGTGACGTTTTTTTTAAATGGGTTTCGCCGGCTTCAGAACGTTGCTTGCAAGGACTCAGGTGTGTTACTCTCTAAGGGTCTGGTTACTCTGTGCTTAGGTAGGTACTAACAGAAACTTATTACTGTATACTCGAATGTATTATTCTATTAAGTATACTTCGTTTAAACTCCACAATAATATTACGTTTAGACGTAATTCTCAAATTCCAGTTAAGCATATCGTACTTCGTAACCAGAAATCTAATCAGAAAGTTTGCGTATTCGCGTATTCCGCAGGAAGCCAGTGGTGCGTAATCGTGGCACGATTTCATGTCTCGGATAAAGCGAGTCAAGGTCACTTACCTGTGGAACCAGTAGCCCAACGACCGCTTTGTTACCCCTGCCTACGTATTTGAAACAGTTGTAAAGCGATTCCGTACGAATATTTGAAACAGTCGTACCTGTTAAATTCCGTACTGAAATGTTTTTGGGGAAGGATTGTAATTGCGACCTTTGGATTTGATTTCCAGTTCTCTTGTTTGCTGGAATTGAATTTCAACTTTGGTCATTATAGGAATTTAATCAATCGTAATTATCAGCCCTCTAAGACTATAGAGCCAGGTCTCCCATAAAAGGTGAAAAATAAAATCCCAATATTTCACTGTTTCCCACAGGAGTCGAAACCTCGTGAGAGGAATCCATATCTAATGCATTGAAATGTTAAATTTTTTAGATCTTGTATTTTCCGTTATAACTTTTTTATTTATGGTTCTACGACAAAAAGTTGTGGAGAATGTAATTTACAACAAAAAATGTTACCATTTTTTTATCAGTTTTAAATAGTAATGGAGATATATCGTAAAAACTATTTCAACCCCTATTTTCAAGATGGCAGCCGCGGGACAAGGGTGGCCCCCACAAACTTTCCACTGACCCCCCCACACATCGCCCCTAAAATTAAATTGCGTCCTCTAAAAAACGCAACCGCAAATGTCACTTTTCAATGGCTAATCGGTTATCCACATACGAAAATAAAAAGAAATTGACAATGTACCTATAATGATTCAACCACCCTATGGGAAGATGATTTTAAGAAAGTTGTCAATCTACGCAAGTAAAACCAGGAGGCGTATATAGTAAATATAAATCAGTTTCACAATAGCAAACATATAAATGGGTTTTATGTTATTCGGTCAAAGAAATCGTAACAATTTCTTCGGACATACACCTCCCGACGACCAACGTATTAGATCAACCGACAAAGCCAGCGAAGAATGTACCGACACGAGCCACGAATGTTAATATCGTAGTTAAGGGCCGGCACATCTCCCTTTCCTGGTATTGGGCTATAAAGATACTGTCCTGTCCCCCTTTTTGATTTAACGATGTATTTATCTTTTAACCTAGTTACAACTGTACTTCAAAATGGGGGCGTTTATGAAGTTGACAGAAATATCCTGCTTAAGGGCAATTCCTTCGTCGTTTTATAAGACTATGGACGTCCACTGCTGGACATACGAGTAGACCTTTTGTAGGGAATACCAAACACAACAACACACAGAAGTTTCACAAGTTTCTATATTGTAAATGTCAAAAAAATGCTCCACATCTCCCCTACATTCTCCAGATTAAAATATACCTTATAGAATACAAAATAGAGCACAATTTTGTTTTATTTCAAATTGTAAAAGAGCTCCGCCGCTAATCAACCGTTAATACATTGAATTTACACTTACATTTATGTACATTGTTAGATTAGGTAAATGCTTAGCTACTGAAAGATTTTCACAACGTACACATTTTTATAGGTATAGGTTTTAGATAGTATTTAGTTATGTCATTACATTTTTAGTTATCCATTAATTCTACTATACTATAGCCTTTCTTGATGAGTACTGTTTACCAACAAACAAATTAAGAATAAGGGTATAAATAACTAGTCATTTCACACTTCATAATATTTATAATTAACTTGTTCTTATATTAATAAAAATAAATTTTATTAATAAGCTTAGAACAATTAGATAAGGTTAAGATATTTTATATAACATTTTACAAACAAACCATATGTAATTTAAAATAAATAAGTTATGAAATGACATGCGTTTTTTACCTTCATTTCTAATTTATTTGTTGGTAAACAGCCTTTATTAATGAATTTTACAGACAGTAAAATTCATTAATAAAGGCTGTAGTATAGGTACAATATAATATAAGATATACATGTATGTTTATGATAAAATCAATTATCTTATTACCCTTAACACAGGCTATCGGTACACCTACTTTGGGGTAGGTAGTGATGGGGGATGGGCTTCATTATTATTATACCTACGGTCAAAAAACATAACTTTCTTTCATCATTCGCTTTTAAGGCGAAGCTACTTTGTCAATGGTGACAACCATTCGTCAATTCAAATAATGTCGGCATATGTCATGTCGATATTGTCATTTCCGCCAACAGGAAGTCGCCCCGGGGGTAATAAGGCTTCGCGCTGGATATGATGATATGATATTTGAATTACAAATATAGTAATCTCCATTGATATATAGTTCGCGTTGTTTTGAGGCTTGACTAATATTAAGGCAAATATTATATCTATTTAAAATTAGGATTGGGATGGTTTACCATCAACAATTAACCTATTTCAGAGCCAGGCTTCCCTTCATATAAGACAGGGTGCTTATACTTACCAAAGATTTTATACTATTAGATATGACACTAAGGACTAGTTCCGAATTCTCTAGTATTTTAGTCGAGTACGAACGATTTTTGGGCGGTAAATCCAAAAATTGTTCGTACTCTACTAAAATACTAAAGAAGTCCGAACTAGGCCTAAATCGTCGAAACTGAGGCGCATAAAAATGGTTCATTGTCTTAATTTCATCTAGTGGCACTACTTACTGCACAACTATTTCAATTCCTTAAAAATTCGCGTTTACGTTTACGCGATCGTCACAGTATGAAAACATTGAAAACTCCCACTAGGCACTCTGTTATTCATCAAGACTTAGTAGTCAAAGTAAACTTTAAGGAGCTTCATTTAGTTTTTTTGAATAGCTTCGCCTTAACCGCTTAAGGTCAATTATGGTGTATCCCCACCCGCGTTGACATTCCTGCGTTTGACATATGGTGACGTATTTATTTTTGTGGTCAACATTGTTCAGATGTGTTCTAAAAAGTTTATGAGTCATTTTAAAATGCTCCCGGGCGTTTGAATTCCGTAAACCGATCACCCCACTTCCGTGTGTGTATGACACCATTAAACCGACATTCAAAAAGGTTAAAATTTGTTTTGAATTATTTCTGGG
Source organism: Bicyclus anynana (assembly GCF_947172395.1). NCBI lineage: Eukaryota > Metazoa > Arthropoda > Insecta > Lepidoptera > Nymphalidae > Bicyclus > Bicyclus anynana. The sequence continues at coordinate 3,369,754 of NC_069104.1, read as the reverse complement.
GGGTAACACATTCGTCATTATATACTCGTAATGATATCGTCGTTATCAACCCATATACGGCTCACTGCTGAGCTCGAATCTCCTCACAGAATGAGTGGGGTTAGGCCAATAGTCCACCACACTGGCCCAATGCGGATTGGCAGACTTCACACCGCAGAGAATTAATAAATCTCTGGTATGCAGGTTTCCTCACGATGTTTTCCTTCACCGTTTGAGACACGTGATATTTAATTTCACGTGATAGAAATAAAGAGACACGTGATATTTAATTTCACGTGATAGAAATAAAGAGTTTTCAATAAAATTCAGATATTTTTTATCATAACTGATTTACCCACGTACCTATTGATACATTCTGACCCCTACATTCATCAATACATTCAGAACTAACTCAAATAGCGTCAATACAAACCCAGACATACCGAGTGACTGCAACAAATCTCCGAGTCAAACGTGCGGACTGCGAGACATCCATCTATTCAGACATCTGGGCTAACCATTGTATGAACCGAACCGAACCGAACTGAGGTCATGGCGTTGACATCCATTTTTCTCGTCTAACTGTGCGCGTCAGAATTATGACCGAGACATTTTGTCCAAAGCCTTACGCCTTTCAGACTGGAGTATATAAAACGCTGCGGCTTTCGAGCATCCTGCTATATGATAGGTTACCTACTATTACCTACCTACTTAAATTGTGTTGAGGTACCACCACCTGGCATTGGTATATTTTTACATTACCTAATAATTTTTGAAATATTTTAAAATGACTTCATTTTTCATCTTCGATCTTAGGTACTTAGTGTCTATACAACTGTGTTTAGTCATTTCTCTTTTACATTTATTAATACTGTATTATGAAACACGGCTAAAACTCATATGTGCCCGTCTAGTTTTGAACCCATACGGGGCCCTTAATCATGAGCTGATTTATAATAATCATGGCGTTTCATAATAAATTAATATGAATAAGACGAAAGTTTAAATTACAATAAATTATAAAAATCCATTTCTTAATCTAAGATTCAAAATCAAAATCGATCGTGAAAGCGGTAGAATTGTTCATACTTTTTTACAATTATGAGTGCTCATAACGAAAACAAAGTATTATTAAAATCGCACAGCTTTAATTCAGTCTGAGAAGGCCCTACATTGCAGCATTGGCGTTAACGGTATCCCTATTGTATTGCGTAACGTTTCTGCTATTGGTAGTGCACTTTAGGGTTACGTCGGAGAATGCGTGGACCAAGAGCTTGAACTTGAAAGTTATTTAGTAACTCAGTAACGATATAATAATGAAAATTAATTGCTAAATGTTTGTTCATCCATCAATCTAGATCGGCTGGACTGATGTTGATGTTTTTTTTTGAGTAAAAGGGGACATTGCAAGTAAATTTACCAATCAATTATTTTATATTATTACCTGGAAGTGTAGTAGTAGAAGTCACCTTGTTGTTCAAAGTAGACAGTAGGCCATCGTAGAAAAATAAATTAAATATTAGGTTGTCGCAAAAGATATCCATTATTTTTACGTGAATTAAAACTCCTTTTAAGGTGTGTATTTTCCGATTTAGATCAAGTATACCTACACTATTTTGTTTCTTAATTTTTAATTTATTTTGTTGAGAGAGGTTATGGACATAGGACTTAGTTAACTTAGCTAATGTTTGACTTATCACCTTGCGTACAAGTATGAATGTTATCGCCGTTTAGTGTTGAAAATAGTAGTCTGTGACGGATATGACGTCGCTCGATCTCGTGTTGGCTTCAGTGTGCTCGTGGCGTTCGAGGCGTCCACATCTCTTGTTGTGTAATTCTTTATAGGTTACTTAGGATAGGCGGGGAGAGTGACTCGAGTGGAAAAGGGGAGTGTTTGTATACAGTCAAAGGATCCTTTAACCCTACACACATCGTTCACAAGTACGTGACTCCACTCAAGGTCATTCTCTGCCATTCTAGGCTTTTTTTTGGTTACAGTTTGATTTGCTAATTAAGTTGTCCTGACAAGTGTTGTGAATCTTAACCTTTGTTCGACATTAGTTTTCTTATATTTGTAATCACTTTTGAGTCCTATAATATGAAGAGATTTCATAATCGTTTCTGCACGGAACCCGTAAACATTTAAAGGTTTTACATTGTAATGTCTGCCCACCAATTTATCAATAGTAGATACGATTCCCTTTGTACTAAGGTCGGCAACAACAAAGAATGATAGATATCGTTCGGCAAACATGAAAACGGGTCACAGTTTTTATTCACTGATATATTTGGAGTTGCTAATAATAAGTTTCGTGACTGCGCCGTTTGTAACAATGCGTACTCGGCCATGATGAGATGGAGGTTGAAAGGTTATGTTTGTTACTGGGAATATCTAATCAGCTTCCAGTATGTTTGTGACGTAGGGACTTTGTTTTTAGGGTTCCGGTTTGTAGTACAAAAACAGATCCCATATAATATCACTCGCGTACAATTATATGTATGTCAGTTTTCTCAGAATCTACTCGACCTAAAATTATAATAAACTAGCTGACGCCGCGCGGTTTCACTCGCGTGGTTCCCGTTCCCCTAGGAATACGGGGATAATATATAGCCTTACTCGATAAATGGGCTATCTAACACTGAAAGAATTTTTCAAATCGGACCAGTAGTTCCTGAGATTAGCGCGTTCAATCAAACAAACAAACAAACTCTTCAGCTTTATAATATTATTATAGATAATACATTTTTGTGTTTGGTCAGAGAACTTATGGGGTCTTTTAGTACGATGGGCCCATGGTGAAGTCCATGCAAGAGGCCTTATGGCAAGCAGTGGACATCCAACGGCTGTTAATGATAATAATGATGATGATGAATTTTTTGTGACCCAAATGCAGAGTTGTACCGTGAATAAATGAAATCTTCTTATGAGGGGCATGATGAAAAGTTGAAAAAAAAAACTTTCTCAAACTGCTGGATATTGAGTTTTATTATTTATTCAAACTGCTTAAATTATATAAAAGAGCGTGACATTGTAGACAATATTTATTTATTTTATTTGTTTAAATAATTTTCATTGTTTACACAGTGAAATTAGGACAAATTAGCTACTTTTGACCGCCTCAGTTTTTACGCGATAGTTTCATATCTATCGTACAAAATCTTTGGGCATAACACATTGAAATAACATACTATCGAAAACTTCACCGATTTCAACAAATCACTAAAATCAAAATGATTTAGTTCAAATGTTCACCAAACCAAAGTTTCACCAACTGATTTATTGGCGAAGTTTTAGAGGAAACATCGTGCTTTGATCGTTATAATCATCATAACAGGCGTAGGTGGACTGTGATAAAATGCAATGTCTTCACAGGGTCAAAGGGACATTTCTATTGTGGACTAAAAGCCTGTCTTAGCCTGATCTACCTCAATTTATGTAGGTTAATAGTTTTGCAGTCTATGCTTCTTCCTTAGGTAAGTTATGATCTCCTTTACTTAAGTGGGGTAAGTAAAATGATTTAGAATAATTTATTTTTCAAATATACAAATTATTCAATAGTTAAAAATATGGAAACCTGGAATGGAATATGGATTAGAATCCTTGTTACTTAAGTTTCTAGTTTAATGAGTTAAAATATCACCATTATCTCATAACATTACCTGACGTGTGAAAAGTGTTTGTGTGACTAAGCCTAATTTTAACTTTTGACTTTGGCTTTTGTCAATCTCTGTCATTTGATTCTATAGCATTCGTCAACTAATAATCTACTCCTTCTACACACATATCCTCTGTCACATAATCCACCTCTCCTGTTTTGTTCTGCCGCTTGCAATTAAATCATTCTTCTGGTAATATCTTTGTCGCCAAACACTGCATTTTCCAGTGCGAAGTCGCCATTCCAGCACCTTGGGACCCCAACGTCCATCGTCTCTTCGAACTATGTGGCCTACCCATTGCCACTTCAGCTTCACGACTCACTGAGCTATGTCAGTGACTTGATCACCTGCGGATCTGCTCTTTTCTGATTCGATCACTCATAGAAACTCCGGACATAACCGCATCGCTCGCTGAGTGACTTTGAGTTTACTATTAAGGCCAATAGCATTAGTTAGCGACCAAATCTCGGATCCGTAAGTCATCACTGACAAGCAACTATAGTCTGACAAGTTCGTTGATGACACTCCCATGATATGCGGGCGACGGGGGAAAGACTGCGCGGGTGTGAAATCGTGCGTGCGGGGAAGTGAGGTGCATCAGTCGTGGGTTTTTAATTCATCGCTACACGCCAATCGAAGTTGCCAAGCTATATGCGCATGGGCTAACAAATTTCAGCCTTCTTATAATGAAGTATATCTGGCCACCGCAGGCGTTCATTGTATTGTGGAATTGATCTAGAGCCTAGACCTCTCGAACTTTCACTCCATTATGGGTGTCCTATCTAAATAGAACAACGTTGGGTGTTGATTTAGGCGTATGTACCAAAACTAATCCAAATAATATTTTGTTGGAAATCGAGCGACTTGGATATGTTTTCGCAATAACTTTAGAAGTGTTTGTTGGTGTTGGTACAGATTTTATTTATATTTTCTATTTGTATTAAAATAAATAATATAAACTGCCTTTTTTCTTATTCAAAAAAAGAAGGGAAGTGAACATTTTGAGCAATTTGGTGATCAGTGTTAAGTGTCAAATATGAATGATAATGCTAATCCTCACCAGTTTCACTGTAAAGGAGCAGCGGGCCTATTCACTATTTTGGTTTTTATTATCAACCTATTAAAATAAACATCAAATCGATTGAGAAATGTCATCTATCTACTGTATGATATCCACCAGTAGGCACTGGATGACATTTGTTATATAGAATCTCAATTTCGTATATGTCAAACATAGTGAATTAGCCTGCCGCTGGCCTATTCTCTAACTTTGAGAACTCCTGATATAAACGAAAACTACCATCCAGCTATTGCTAGTTATTCTTAAACCACCTGATTTCGTATTCAATATTGATCTATTGCTAATCCGCTTGTTTGATAATGTGATTTGTTAACAATTTGTTTGAACGCGCTAATCTCAGGAACTACTGGTCCGATTTGAAAAATTATTTCAGTGTTAGATATCCCATTTATTGAGGTAGTCTATAAGCTATGTATTGTCTCAGTATTCTTACGGGAACGAGAACCACGCGGGTGAAACCACGCGGCGGAAGCTAGTGGAATATGAAAAATGCGTTTGTTGTTATTGATGTCAATTAAATTAGGTTATAGAGCAACCAAAGTTAGTGAAGTGGCAAGCAGGACGGTCACGGTTATTTTTTTTTTACCACTATTTTCCTTTTTTTTTTGAACTAAGCACACAATCGTGCATAGACAAAAGCAGCAGTTAGTAAACTATAAACTATTCATCATGTTCTGTATTATCTACAAGTTACAGATTTGTAACACCTACGCCACACCAAATAAGACACGCTATTAAATTTCAGCTTCTGAGTAGCGACTAATGCGCCGTGAATGTAGGTCAGTAGCTCGCTTTGATGGTAATCACCCTTTATGTCGGCTCTTGGAATTTGTCACATAATATAGCCCCGTTGGTCCAGTAGTTAGCAAAAAATACTTCGGATCTGAATCGTGAAGAGAAGTGAGAAATAGAAAATGGAGAAAATAAAAAGGTTAATGAAAAAAATTCTACCGACCTCCATCCAACACAAAAAAAATCGGTTGTCTGTAAAGTCGGTTTACTGACGATAGTTGAACGTGACAACGTCATAAAATACTGATGGAATGGTTGCATTTTTCAAAAGTAAATGTTCGTTTTTCTAAAACACCTACTGTTTAATAATCTTCATAGACTAGTATATACTTTATTTCTTGTAAAAAAAAATTGGCAACCCTAGAGCGAGATATAATTTATTTCTTGTAAAAAAGTTGGTAACCCTAGAGCGAGGGAACGTCGCATGACGTCATCTTTTTTTTAATCAGCCGGCTTCATCTAATTATAAGTCGTTGTCACGTCAAAATGAACCTACGCACTAAACTGGAAAGCGAAAAAACATCGTATGTGCTACCTTCTGATTAGCTTGACGGCGGTGCCAATCCAGTTTGTTTTAATTCAAGTCGTTTCTGAAAGAATCACAGCAATTTTGTAATTTAATCATCATCATCATTAACAGGCGATAGACGTCCGTTGCTGGACATATGCCTCTTGCATTGACTTCCAATCACAACTGTCTCGAGCCGCCAGCATGCAATGGACCCTGCAACCCGCGTGATGTGCTCGGTCCGCCTAGTGGGGGGTCGACCAACACTGCGCTTTCTGGTACGGGGTCACCATTCCGGCTGAAAATGATAATTAAATTTTATCTTCCGAGTAGTCACTAATGCGCTAATGTAGGTCAATAGCTCGCGCTTTGATGGTGATCACCCTTTATGTCAGCTCTCGGAATTTGTCACATATTATTATTTCGGGAACGCAATTGAGATCAGCCACGGTTTTTGTAGAGCGAATCGCTGTTCAAGCCATATTAGGGTCGGATTTCTGCATTGATGATTTGCTTGACATACTTTTTGCGACGAATCCATTTTATAACCGACTTCAAAAAAGAGGTTTGCAAGTTGATCGGTATGTTCTTTTTTTTAAAACCGATTACTCGAAGACGATTTGGAAAATTCTTTTTTGTTTGAATAGTGTATTAGAAATTCAATAATATTATGATGCTATTTAGTTAGGATAAAAGCCGGATAGATGCCCCACTTTTTGAAAACGCTCTTTGAAAATCTTAAAAATATGAACTTATTGAGTGATATCTCGGAACATTGCACTTTTGTCTTCTATAATAGCCATTTTTGTGTGCATAATTAACAACGGTTTTAAATAATAACTGTTTTATTTCACTTCTTGAAAAAGGGATAGTTGTCTACCATGGCGGATAGTGGCCAAGCGTGGAAAATGTTCCGGGGGATAGTTGCCTCAAGCGGGGATAGTGATCTCGGTATGATTCTTATTAAGGGTAGAAGAAAGAAATGTTATAAAGAAATTAGCATAACGTTTAGTATTCGTTTAGCGTAATCTTAAATATTTCCTTTAGATTAGATTCTAATGTATTGAAATTTATCATTATTATAAAATATTAGCATGTATAAGAATTCAACAATTTGGTAATCAACGGTTCCTCGTTAATTTCTTTGCTACTTGTGCTCTGTGTGGTAGCGGTAGAGTAAATACGAGAAACAGCAATAGAATTAAATCCGTCTTTTCTTGATATGTTCTTAGTAACTCTAGGGGCAAGTATCCGCAATCCTTGGCTGGTGGGAGGCTTTGGCCGTGGCTAGTTACCACCCTACCGGCAAAGACGTACCGCCAAGCGATTTAACGTTCCGGTACGATGCCGTGTAGAAACCGAAAGGGGTGTGGATTTTCATCCTCCTCCCTACAAGTTAGCCCGCTTCCATCTAAGACTACATCATCACTTACCATCAGGTGAGATTGTAGTCAAGGGCTAACTTGTAAACAGTAAAAAAAAAAAATAATAAGCATAAGCATACTACGGTAAAAATAATAAGCATAAGCATACATCATTGATTAAAAAACTCTTTTTTTTTGAAGCCGGTTTAAAATAACCCTCCAACGGCAGTCGGTTAACAGTACTAAAAATCGTACGAATAACCACAATACCCCAAGTAAACATTCTAAATCCGTAACTTGACGACCACACATGGGGACAAGCGGGATTATTTCTGTCAGTGACCAGATTGTTTCCAATCTTTTCTCTTCATACTAATCAAACAAACACACTCATAGGCACGTTTGTTATGGATCGTGGTTTTTGTTTATTTTTTTTTAAATGCATTTTCGGGTTGGATGCAACGATTGTTAGAACAATATTTAAATGTAGTTTTATACTGACTAATAAATAATTAAAGTAGGCTTATAAATATGATGATGAGTGTACTTTTGTGTTCTTTATTTGGCAAGCTCTAAAGCCTATTATGCACAACTATTTATACTAGGTAGATCCTAGTTAAGTTACATACCTAATTATGCCGAAATTCCCATAAAGGTTGTCGGTATTTCCCGAAATTTGCCCAAAGGTTACGTGTGTTTCGGTATTATACAAATATTTTGGAGTGTGTGCTCAGGGAATATTTAATCTCGCAGAGAGGGCATCGCAGAGATTTGCATTTCTATGTTGCAGATATCTATTGGACCTAAACAGTTTTCGTTCCATAAAAATACTTTAAATATGTGGAATGCCCTTCTAGTTTTTGTTGTCCCAACTACCTACCTACAATATGGTTATATTAAAGTCAAGCGTGAATAGACATCCTCTAGGTAAGACGTGGTTAGTGGTTACAGTAAAACTGATATAATTAAAAATGAGGTTTGTGTAAAAAAATATATTTCGTGTTAACGCAGACAGAGACGCGTACAATGCTAGTTTCTAAAATAAACAACGATTTGATACTACAAAAAGAAAACATAGTAACTGACTATACAAACAAATTGTGTGCTTCAAGATTCAACACGATCATGTCCAATAACCACGTAAGTGACACCACGAAAAACGATAGTTATCACAATTCAATGTATTAAATTAGACACTTTATTAAATTGTCCACTCGGATCTCGTAATGATGGTTGTAAATACAATATTATATACACGCGCCAGTGTTATGACTGTAGGGGGTACTTATCCTGTGATATTGAGTTACATGGAGAGGTTAAGGTCGGGCATATGTGAGAGTATTTTTGTCTGAACGTAATGTAGCTTTTACAGGAAAGAGTAATGAGTTATACGCGCGGTTAATACACCTTCAAATATAATTAAGAATGAGTAACTTAGTTAGTACGAATATATTTAGTGTAAAATTCATTATAATGAAAACATCTACCAAATAAAACCACCATTTTGACATTTGGATTACAATAAGCCTTAATAGCTCAGCGGTAAAGGTTGATCTGCACCAAGAGGTAGTTCGCCCACATGGAATTTAGTTTTTCGCAAATCCCTCGAGAACCATGGATTTTCCCAACATGAAAAATTGCCTTTGTGGTAATCCTGAGTAACATCCATTTCCATTCCAAATTTCAGACAAATTGGTTCGGTAGTTGCGGTGTTAAAGAGTAACAAACTTCCGAACATCCAAACAAACATTCATACAAACTTTCACGTTTATAATATTAGAAGGATTATTTCATAATATTGATGCCAGAATTGTATTCAACGCGAGGATCCAATAAACTATACCAAATACTTTCGTTTGTTCTTACACACAACATTACGTAATGGCGGTCCATCACCGCAGGGGTTACTACCAAGTCAATTAATTATTAAAAAGAACATATACGTATTAAAAATAATTCATAAAATTAATTATCTCGTTAATAAAAAGCTAAATATTATAAGACGTTATTAATGGGCCATATTATCATGTTATTACTATAAATTCTGTTTACGATGTGTAATAATGACAAATCCACTTGTTAAATTAAGCACATACTGAAAATGGATTGGTATAATCTGTATTTTATGTCTATTACTAATCGTTATTTTTTTCGTTGGTATTCATAATTATTTTGTATAATTTATTAACGGCTTAAATCAGATGCTTAAAATTAATTAGGGTTTGAAATATTACACATTTTTACATAATTATTATTACATGTACAGTGAATCAAATTCTGTCGTTATATTATATTGTAAATATTATTTTCTTAGCTGACCAGCAGGCTTATTCACTACCATTGACGTATGTAAGTTGAAATAAACAAACTTGAGATTCTATGTAAAAATGTCATCTGGCGTTTACTGGTGGATATCACACAGTAGGTAAATAATATTTTGTCAATTAATTTGTTTATTTTAAAAAGTTGATTATAAAGACCAAAATAGTGAATAGGCCAGCTGGTTTGTTTATAAATTATGTATTATTTCTTTATTTAAATCAGGATTCGTACCCAAGAAGCAGTTCATTAAAGACGACCACAATAAAAATATATTATTAAAAAAAAGTTATTTATATACTCAAAAGTTATTTCAAAATACAACTCATTCGGCGTCCTTCCTTTCACTTATTTATTAGTTATTTCAAAGTGACAGGTCACTTGCATTATTTATAGCACTTCACATGCTATCAAAGTTATAAATAAATCAACATTTGACACGCTATCGATTTGTAAGAGCAATACACTGGCGCTGTACTATGCAATCTGTTTTAATTGTAAAATATTATCTCTGCCAGTTACAGAGTTCTGACATGGTTATATCAAAAATAATAATCAACAAAAACTGAGTTTTAACAGAAATTTTGTATTTTTTTTTGCTAATTACATTCCAACCCATATTTGGCTCACTGCTGAGCTCGAGTCTCCTCAAGAAAATTCTCTGGTATGCAGGTTTTCTCACGATGTTTTTCCTTCATCGTTTGAATTTCTTAAAATGCACACAACAGAAAAATTGGAGGTGCATGATCTAGAACGGATTCGAACCCACACCCTCCGGAATCGGAGGCAGATGTCATATCCACTGGGCTATCACGATAAGCACATTAGCACAAGAAAAATACTATTCTATTTCTCCTCAACTTGCGATATTATAGTTGTTATCACCATTACTTTAATGAAAAAAAAAATGTTATTCATATAATTTTTTTAAACACGGCTAAAACAACGACGTAATACAACGTCGGAGCATGCCCGGTTAGTTATAAACCCGGGGTCCTTAGTCATGAGCAGTTTCCTGCAACTTGGTTGTATCACATGAGTTTTTGCCGTGTTTAATAATACATTAATGTAATTGTATATTAATTATTATCAATGAGTGGCTAATGAAGACCAAAATTAATAATGAATAGGCCAGGGTTTCGCTTCAGCGTTTCTTATCAGAACAGCTAAAATTTTGAATGCCTTTATGTCCATCTCTCCTGCCATCTACAATCTAAACACAAGAGATACAAGGCAAGAGTAAATAAGGCATTTTCCACGCAAGCGCGTCATTACTTAAACCTTATCATTGCTTTCCACCAGGCATATTGATCATTGAAAACCACCAGGATCCCCCTTCTGGCAGAGCTTCTCCGGTTCTTTAGGGTGACAGCAAATAAAAGATAAAAAAACAACTGAAATGGAATGCCAGCCTTATAAATAATCAGATAAGAATATCAAAGATAAACATTTTACTTTTGCAGAATTGAAGCAAACAGGGTACGTAGGTACCCTCTTCAGATTTTGTATTCAATTACGTCACTGTTTGTGTTGTATAATTTCGTTTTTATCTCATGAATATTGAGGGTTGTTTACGGAATGTTTATAAGAGTAAAACATCAGTTCACATTAGTCTGTCAAAATGGGTTATTTTTTTATTCAATGACAAGTTAGTGCTTGGTTGAGTTTTCACCTATTGTTAAGTGACGATGCAGTCTAATCATCATCATCATCATTATCAACCCATATTCGACTCACTGCTGAGCTCGAGTCTCCTCTCAGAAGAGCGATTAGGTCATTAGTCCAACACCAATGCGGAACAGCAGACTACACACACGCGAAAATACTCTGGTGTGCAGGTTTCCTCACGATGTTTTCCTTCACCGTTTGAGACACGTGATATTTAATTTCTTAAAATGCACACAACTGAAAAGTTGGAGGTGCATGCCCCGGACCGGATTTGAACCTACGCTCTCCGGAATCGGAGGCAGAGGTTATCACAGCTCAAGTTATAGATAAAGTTATAGTGCGGCGCGATGAAGAGACCATAGCTTAAGAAGCGTATAACGCGTGATAATTTGGAAGTGTTACATTATTCTACACATACCTGTGACTATTTAACTAAAGATCATGTCATCATTAAATAAATAGTGTATATGAAATCACGTGTTTTAATCATCATCATCATAATCATCATCATCATATCAGCCGATTCTCGGACCAAGGCGCGTTTGAAACCCAAGTAACTTCATTTTTAAGTTTTCAACTAATTTTTCTACCTTTAGATTAAATTTATGACATAATCCTGACATTTCAAAAGTGTTTGTAAACTAAGCCTAATTGAAATAAAATGAATTTTGATTTTTTTTGAATTTTGATTGTCCACTGCAGGACATAGGCCTTTGGTAGGGACTTCCAAACATCACGATCCTGAGCCGCCTGCATCCAGTGAATCCCTGCGACTCGCTTGATGTCGTCAGTCCACCTGGTGGGGGGTTGGCTAACACTGCGCTTCCTAGTACGGGGTAGTGACGTTATAATTACTAACAATAGGTATAGTCTGGCAAGTTCGTTGATTACACTCCCATTACATGCGGGCGACGGGGGAAAAGACTGCGCGGGTGTGAAGTCGTGCGTGCGGGCCCCCCGGCCCGCGCGGACCACCGGGAGCGTTACGAGCGAAGTTGTCAAGCTATACTTGGTAAATTTCGTATATGTCCACTAACATACGTCAAAGTTAGTGAATTGGCCGCCAAGTCAAGCGCTACTTGTCAAATAAAAAAATTAAAAGTAATCAAATTTTAATCACCCAAACTGTTTACTCTTATCTGTTCAACTTGTCTAATTAACATGTAAACAACTTACTACTCGTATACAAACTGTTTCATGGTCGACTTGCTTGTTATTTGTTCAAACCTTCCTACCGGGATGGTAACTTCCTTTGTCTATCTCATTAACATAGAGAAAGCTATTTTTAAGATGTAGAGCCATGTTATCCTAATAAACTAATGTCAGCCACTGACGATAAAGTAATCTCACATGCCTGCACCAGCTTGATATCCGATAAAAGTGTGTGTTGGTTGCGATCAGCATGATGTCATCCACATCTTGACCAACACACGATCAGTTTTATCGGCTGTCACCTTAGAACATCTTTTCAACAAAAAAAGAATCACCAGAATCGGTTCATAAACGACGAAGATATGCGCAAAAGCGCGACAGTGTGGGCAATTTTGTTCGTTTCTTTCAGTTATTTTAATTTTAAAACAAAATTACTGAACGGATTTTCATGAAAATTAAATGGGACCAATCTGGAAGTATATATTCTTTCAAACAAAAAAGAATTTATAAAATTGGACTATAAATGACGAAGTTATGAGGTAACAAACATTTAAAAAAACACTCGCGTAGAATTGAGAATCCCCTCTTTTTTTATGTCGGTTAAAAAATACATGCTTTTTAAAGTAAGTTTTATAAGAAATCCTTAACGTTTATTAATTAATATCCATATATTGGTGTACTTGGTTGTTATACTTGGTCGCTAACTATGGGCCTCATAAGAAGGCTCAGAGTCACACAGCAGTCGATGGAACGAGCTATGTTAGGAGTATCTCTGCGTGATCGAATCAGAAATGAGGAGATCCGCAGAAGAACCAAAGTCACCGACATAGCTCATCGAGTTGCGAAGCTGAAGTGGCAATGGGTAGGGCACATAGTTCGAAGAGCCGATGGAGGTTGGGATCCCAAAGTGCTGGAATGGCGACCCCTCACTAGTAAGCGCAGTGTTGGTCAACCCCCCACTAGGTGGACTGACAACATCAAGCGAGTCTCAGGGATTCGCTGGATGCAGGTGGCTCAGTATCGTGATGTTTGGTAGTCCCTACAAAAGGCCTATGTCTTGCAGTTGACGTCCATCGGCTGATATGATGATGATGATTGATCTATTTCGGACCTTTATTCCACTACACGAAATTAATATTGTTTATATTAAATTTGATATGAGTCAACCCTAATTTCTAAGTAAAAGGTTCGAGACACGGAAATTGAGTGAAAAGTTCAGAAAGCTAAACAACATAAGATCCGCGTTATCCAATGTGTGGAGAGCCTAAAGGAATTTCAATTAACAGTAATATGGTTATCAATTAAGAACCAGTGCTAGTAATTGAACACTCGATACAAGGCAACATGCTCAGACGTACAGGAAATGAATATAACAAACATACAACTCGTTCGAAAGTATTTTACTTTCGTTGGGAACTACGAGTATATTAGGACAACCATCTTTGTTTTACTTTCGGGACATTATCTATCTATTTTCTAATCTATTCGTGTATAAATATTTTATAAAAAGAAATATGCTTAGATTATACATCCATAGATCCGCACCGTACGAATCGGAGGCACCGCATCAAATGGAAATTCTTTCACTGATAGAAAGCTACGTTATTTGCGAGTGTCATAGGCTATGTTTTTACTCAGTGTTCGTACGGGAACAGGAACTATGTAGGCAAAACCGCCGGGGGTCTTTTAGCGGCATTTTTTTGTCTTTTAGAAATTTTGTATTATCTCCGAAACTATATTAAATACAAAAGATAATACTTCGAACTATTATTAAAATACAAAAGGTACTATATCTGCTAAAATGTAGAAGATAGATATATGCTGCCGCGAAATTTTTTGTAGAAAATGATGTGTTCTGCAAAGTTGTAGCACATTATATTATTCTAACATCAATAGATGTAACAAATGTGATGTGTAAACAAAACTTTTGTACACCTTGGGTTACATTATTGGAATTTAAGGAAGGATCCCTAATTTTTTTGAAATTGTTATATCGCCTATAGCCTTCCTCGATAAATGGGCTATCTATCACTGAAAGTATTTTTCAAATCGGACCAGTAGTTCCAGAGATTAGCGCGCTCAATCAAACAGACAAACTAACTCTTCTGCTTTATAATATTAGTATAGATTCATCATTTACATCCAGTATTTTAATTTTGAGTAAATTTTTATTTTTTCTTTCGGACCACTATAAATACAGTTTTGTTACAGTATATTTTATTGACATTCAAATAGGAATTGTCCTTATAGTATCGAATACTTGGTCACTGTACGTTAAATAATTATAAACATTAAATCACTTTATATGGCCCGTTGGAAGTTATTTAAAACTTTCAACGGGATCGATTTTGATGAGGTGTGATTTATATTAATCTACACCAATAATAACTTTAAAATAGCTGCCTCATGGGTCCAGTGCCTTTACAAGTTAGCCCTTGACTACAATCTCACCTGATGGTAAGTGATGATGCAATTTATGATGGAAGCGGGCTAACTGGGTTCGATCCCCGGCTGTGCCGATTGAGGTTTTCTTAATTGGTCCAGGTGTGGCTGGTGGGAGGCTAGTTACCACCCTACCGGTAAAGACGTACCGCCAAGCGATTTAGCGTTCCGGTACGATGTCGTGTAGAAACCGAAAGGGGTGTGTGTGGATAACAAGTTAGCCTACTTCCATCATACATTGCATCATCACACATCAGGTAAGACTGCAGTGTTAAGGGCTAACTTGTAAAGAATAACAAAAATACCTACTTGCAAGTGAGATCGCATACTTAAATAATTATTTTTTTCTTTTTCCAGGTAAGTGTCACACCTTTCCAACGCCTTTTAGGTAAGTTACGAACATTTGTTATTAGATCGAACATCTGTCCGTGATTGTATCTAATGCGATGTCGATTAGCCTACTTTGAAAAAGGTTTTTATTCAAAGAATTTGTTTTTCATGAGGTAACTTATCCAATCACATTTACTAATTCTAAATATAACTCTTAAATCGTTTAAAATAAAGTTTCATTTTCATTGAACATGTCTATACTTAAAGGTTTTATTATTATAAATGAAGTATATTGCATCCCAATTCTGAATGTATTTGTATTTTTAAATTTAAACCTTGAGCTAATACTAATAGATATTAGTTTCGTTTGTTATTTTTGTTGTTCTTAAGCGGTTTTGTTAAGATGGCGCCAACGGCACGTGGCCAAAGAGCCATCTGCTTTCCAATTAGGACCTTTGTGGTACCTTTCGTTTATTTTTCTTATAAACGGAGAATGAATAGAATTTCGTAATGGAATGTTCATTCAGATAACATCTATAGATAGTTGTTATGTTTACATAGGATTAAAGGCTTTGTTTGCATGATATAGAAACGAAAATTGCTTGAATATTATTACTGGTTTTTGGCAGGGTTGCAATCTTTATTTAGCTGAAAAAAATTCGTATATTATGAAGATATGTGGTTATTAGTAGGTGTCAAGTAAAAGAAGCATTTACAACTAACCGCAAATGTGATACAAATAAGTGCAGTAAAAATACTTGTGGCTATTTTTCTTTTATTAACAATAAAATAAAATAAAGAAGTTTATAATTAAAGAATTACTATATTACTTAAAGAGTTCTTTTTAAAACATCCGGTCAGTGTTGTTTGAACGAACAGTGTGAAAAGCACGATCTTTAGTATTTTCAAAGAAAACTTATGTTACTCGTAATATGTGAATACAAAAATATATCAAGCTCAATTATAATTGCTCTTTTTTAATGCCGCATATTGTAACAACCATTATTGCTAAATAAAATCGATAGATACAACCGTCCTTGTTCTACTGTACGTGTGTACACCTTGCATTTTTTATAATACACGTATGTCATGCAATGATATAATAAACTCTAGATATACAGAGATTCTTCTTTATTTATTCTTTAACTTTATTCAATTCATCCTAATTCAAAATAATAACTAATCCATAAATCAAACCAAATTAATTACTTATTTTAACAAGTTTATAAATACATATAATATCAACAATAAAGAAAATTTGTTATGGACGGTGTGACAAGCCGGGTATTAAATTATACTGCGTTATTAACTATAGTGCGACCAATGAAAAAAATATTTGACCTTGGAATTGAACATTATGAGGATGCTCCGTTATAAAAAATACGTGGAGGGTTTTTTGACGGGTGTGGGAGATATTTCCACTTGGATTATTTGGATTATTGAAATGAAATGAACGAAATGAATAAGCATTGTTATAAGCTTTGGAGATCCAATTTTGGCCTTTTAAATCCTAATTATATTAAAATCGTCTCTTATGTCTTTTATGACATGTTACTTATCTAGATGCCAAATTATTAGCGACACTTTGGCTCGGCTCTTATGGGAAATAGTAAGCTGCCCTACCTGTGTCATCATCACTAACAACCCATGTTCGGCACACTATTGAACACGAGACTCCTCTCAAAATGAGAGGGGTTAGGCTAATAGGTCCACTACGCTGGCCCATTGTGAAAACTTAAATTAATTAATGGGTAAACTTCACACACCTAGATAATTAATAAAATTCTAAATTGTGCAGATTTCCTCACTCTGTTTTTCCTTCACCGTTTGAGACACGCGATACTTAATTTACTAAAACGCAAATACTTGAAACAATTGATGATTTTTCCAAACTGGATTCGAATCTACAGGTACGCTTTTTAAATCGAAGGCAAAGGATCTATTAGGCTCTAGCCTGCGTAAGGTAGTTAATAGCCTGATTGCCGTGAACTGTGTATCTATGAAACTTTAGTATATCAATAACATCATGTGATATTGACAGCTGTTTCACGGTGCACCGTGGCACAAATTATGCGGGTGAATACATTCGTAATTCGCCCTTGAATAACCCAGATGTACCCACCTTGGCTGATTTTTTGTACCGTTCTCTGGCCGATAGATAGGCTGATTCGTTCGACCTTATATATATTTTTTTGTCTTGCAAATTGAACTTTGATATTTCACTATATTGTTTACTTGATGAATACTAGCTATGAAAAGCGATTTGAATGGTTTTGTTGTGTTCTAGGTACGAGTTTCTAAGTATAATTATCATTTTCGACATCGATCTATTTTTATTAATAACCTACTTCAGGGTCAGGGCTCTGTTCTTGTAGAAGATGACATTTGGAACCTAATTCCACTATGCTGATGCAGTGCTCGGCGTGGTAAGAGTCATAATCGTTTTTTAACGGCCACTGTCAATGACAAGAGGACGCCCGCGACTTCGTCCGCTGAATTTAGTTTTTTACAAATCCTTCGGGAACCATGGATTTTTCCGGGATAAAAAGTAGCCTATGTGTTAATTCATACTATAATCTATCTCTACTTCAAATTTTAGGTAGTTCGGTTCGGTAGTCGAGGCATGAAAGAATAACAAACATTCATACCATCAAAATCATCAGGTTTTCGTAAATCTTCGGAATCCATGGATTTTTTCGGGATAACCAAAGTAAAATTTCCATTCCAAATTTCAGCCAAATCGCTTCAGTAGTAGCGGCGTTAAAGATTAACAGACATCCATACAAACTTTGGCGTTTATAATATTAGTAGCATAGTGAGCTGCTGGCCTATCTGCTAACTTGGTCTTTATTAATAACCTATTAAAATAAACCTGAAACCAACCAAGAAATGTCATCTACCTATAACTACTTCAGTCACCTATCGGGATCGATCTGCTAATATTTTATTCCCGTAGTCTAGGCAATAATTTATTCCCGTATTCTCAAGGGAACGGGAACTACGCGAATAAAACCGCATGGTTCTGGTAGTCAGGTATAACTTCGATATACACGACAACAGTTGTAATATTACTTGGATAATGTATTTATATCATCTCACTTAATAGAGTTAGCTTGTATGATCCCATCTAAATAACTCGTCCCACGCCAAAGCTCGCCCTAATGACAGGATATCAGGTTAAGGCGGACCTTTGCCATAGAGTATAAACATTGTTTATGGTACATAAATGTTCGTGTGGCGACGCCCTTATTAGATTGCATAATAAAATTACTTTGTATGTAGGTTTACTAACTTAATGTACATTAATGGTATGCGTACACAGATCCGCATCGTACGTATCGGACGCATCGCATCAAAAGGATTTTTCTATTCTTTGTACATAAACTCATGTAAGTGCGTCCACTCATCCGCACCAAACGGATTTTATCCACCGTTTCCGTGGGAATACAGGGATAAAATTTAGCCTATGTTACTCTCAGACAAAAGCTTTCCATTGGTGAAAGAACTTTTCATATCGGTCCTGTAGTTTCAGGGATTATTCAATGCAAACAAACAATTAAATTACTGCTCTTTCTTATATACTAGGGGACGCCCGAGACTTCGTCCGCGTGGAATTCAGTTTTTCACAAATCCCGCAGGAACAATGGATTTTTCCGGGATGAAAAGTAGCCTATGTATTAATTCAGAGTAAAATCTATTTCCATTCCAAATTTCAGCGAAATCGCTTCAGTAGCCGCAGCGTAAAAGAGGAACAAACATACTTACACACAAACTTTCGCTTTTATAATATTAGTGTAACTTTTAGTATAGATCCCTGCCTTGTTAGGTCAGTGGTTGGCTTTGGAACACTAGGTCCTGGATTCGAGTCTTAGGTCGGGCTATTGATCTTTTTGTTTCTTCTAGGATTTTTCAATCACCGCATCATCTTAGCTTCAAATCCCTTTCCAAATGTCTTTAATAACAATGCTACAGACTGGAATCCTCTAGTAGGTACTTAAAAATATATATATACTGTTAGACGAGCACTAGAGGCGTAGTGCAACGGATGCACCGGCGAGTTCAAAAGAGATCCCGGATCATCCCAATATGCACTGAGGGTGGCCACCGAGGGGGTTTTAGTGGTAAGTCCCACATAACCCGTCTTGTCCCCCAATAAGTCGGGTATCTCACAAAGAGATTTCCCCCCGAAAAAAAAAAAAAAGGTACTTATCTAAGTATAAGCTTCAATAAAAGCTTTCTTCATTAGCGGATGTTTCCAAACGTTATTATAAATTATTATTCATTTCAATCTGTGAAGCCTTTGTCGAAATATCATACGTAGGCCTTTGTTTTTGAATTTCGAACAGCCTTGTTAGAAACAAAAGCGTCAAACCCAGTGGCGTATTGTTCGAGAATTGGATTTTCGTCACGTCCTCGATACATACGAAATTACGCATTATTTCAAATATGGAATAATGAGCAGAAAAATAAGATCTTACTTTTCTTATTATACGTGGTTGGAGCTTAGAGGTTTTATACGTTTGGAATGGAAGAGGCAGAGATTATTAGCAAACATTTTACAGAGTTTTTAATTGGTTGGTTGAGACTTTTTTTATTTAAGAATTTAGTTAACCCTTGACTGCGATTGACCTTCAAACCTTTTGGTGTCAATCAAAACAATATTCATTAATTTCAATAGGCTACTCGCCTGCTTTACAAAACTAAGAAGATTTTTTGCATATATGCAGTTCAGATGCCTAGAAACTCTGATCACATTTTTATTTCTGAAAATAATCTCGTAATTGTAATATTTTTATAAAACCAAATTTAATTTTTATCACGTCACCCCAAACGCCAATCATAAACTGTGACGTCACTCGCTACAAAGCATCGGTTTGTGATTGGCGCTTGCAGTGACGTGATATATCACATCACTGCAAACGCCAATTACGCTTTTATCTTTGAATGACATCAATTGCTAATGTGTTGTGTTTCGGCGGCAAAAATATTACGTAGATATTTTTTCATTTATATTAAATTTTTTACTGGTTATTATTGACAGAACAAAATAAAATATACCTTATAATACTTCCATAATTCAGTTTAAACACTGTTTACAAAAGAGGCAAGTAGCCTATTAGGCTTAGATTACAAGCACTTTGGAAACGTTAGGTAATATTATACATATGGTGATCTAACTTTGGCCTTCATAAAAAGGCTTAAAGTCACTCAGCAGGCGATGGAGCGAGCTATGCTTGGGGTTTCTCTGCGTGATCGAATCAGAAATGAGGAGATCCGCAGAAGAACCAAAGTCACTGATAGAGCTCAGCGAGTCACGAAGCTGAAGTGGCAATGGTCAGGCTACATAGTTCGAAGAGCTGATGGACGTTGGGGTCCCAAGGTGCTGGAATGGCGACCCTGCACCGGAAAGCGCAGTGTTGGTCGACCCCCCACTAGGTGGCCCGAGGATACTCGCGGCTCAAGACCGTTTTGTTGGGAAGTCCATGCAATAGGCCTATGTCCAGCATTGGGCATTGGGCCAGCGTGGTGGACTAGAGCTCAATAGTGAGCTGATGGGTTGATAGAAATTAAATAAATTAATTAAGTAAGTTCTTTGTCTAACTTAAATTATACAAAATGCGAAGGAAAACGGATTAATTGTTAATTCAGTGCAGCGTTGAGTACAATTTTAATTTATATTCTACCCTCGCGCGCTGTTCTTTTCGCAGAAAAGAATTTAAATATCTTCCCAACAAAAGGTGTAGACTATTTAGGTACTTCTTTCATTCTTTATTCGTATTTTTTATGAATCTTTTACCTCAGCGATATTAACTCCCAAAAGGCTCATTCTCCAGCAGTTCTCATTGTTTACCTAAACTGATAGTATAAAGAGGAAGAACATTGTTTGATTTATTAGTATTGAATAGACACCGAAAGTACCGGATGGATTTAAAAAGATCCTACTAATATTATAAACGCAAAAGTTTGTATGGATGTTGGGATGTTTGTTACTCTTTAACGCCGCTACTACTGAAGCGATTTGACTTAAATTTGGAATGACAATAGATTTTTCTCTGGATTAACACATAGGCTACTTTTTATCCCGAATAAATTCATGGTTTCCCGAGATTTGCGAAAACTGATGATTTTGATGATATGTTTGTTACTCTATTATGCCTTGATTTCTGAACCGAATTAGCTGAAATTTGGTATTAACCTGGATTAGGACATAGGCTTCTCTTTATCCCGAAAAAATGCAAATCTAAACTAAATTCCACGCGGACGAAGTTGCATGCGTCCGCTAGTCCTTCTATAAACTACATTATCAGCAAATAAGATAAGCCATAATTTATTCTAAACATTATAAAATAGATCAATAAGGGGGTTAGTTTTCAATCCCACGAGATACAAAAAGATGTGGTGACTGCATTTTCTAACCAAGTCAACCCTGTAATTCAATCTTTTAGTAATTTTCTACAATTGAATCACGTAGAGCAGTTTATAGTAGACAGTATTTTTAAACGACTTCGTAAACCAGGGTATAGTTTTATATTAGAGACACGATAATTGTTATACCAAGTTAAGCACTGTTTCATACTCTACATTATGTCAGCCACTGACGGTCAAGTAATCTTAAATGTGTCGTCCGATAAAACTGATCGTGTGTTGGTTGCGATCGGCATCATGTCATGCACCTACTCCTACCCTACCCTATCCTACTCCTACCCTATACCTACCCTACCCTACCTTGAAAAATAGATAGTAGCCGATTCTCAGACTTACTGATTATCTACATACATGCACAATTTTGTGTTTACTTACATTATATATTTAAGTATATATAGTTTCTACACTTCCTGAACACAAATCGACATTGTAGACAATATTTAGGTAGGTAATTTGATTAAATAACTTTCGTTGTTAAATAAGTGACCAAATAAGATTAAGAGAATTATGCACATTTGTCCGCCTCAGTTTTGATGCGCTAGTGTAAAGTATCGTTGCTGAATATGCATTAAAAATTTCATAATAATCGGTCAAGCTGTTTCAAATGAGTATGGTAACGAACTGTCACATGAGAATTTTATTTACCTACGTATATAAGCCGTGATAGCCCAGTAGATATGACCTCTGCCTCCGATTCCGGGCGTAGGTTCGAATCCGGTCCGGGGCATGCACCTCCAATTTTTCAGTTGTGTGCATCTTAAGAAATTAAATATCACGTGTCTCAATCAATGAAGGAAAACATCGTGAGGAAACCTGTATACCAGAGAATTTTCTTAATTCACTGCGCGTGTGAAGTCTGCCAATCCGCATTGGGCCAGCGTGGTGGACTATTGGCTTTATCCCTCTCATTCTGAGAGGAGACGAGCTCAGCAGTGAGCCGAATATGGGTTGATGACGACGACGTATATAAGATTAGACTTAAAAAATAATACTATACTATAGCCTTTCTTGATGAGAACTGTTTACCAACAAACAAATTAAAAATGAGGCTATAAATCACTAGTCATTCCACACCTAATAATAATTACAATTACCTTTTTCATAAACTAATGAAAATAAACTTGTTTAATAAGCTTAGAACAATCAGATATGGTTAATATATTTTATTTGACATTTTATAACAAACCATACATAATTTAAAATAAACAAGTTATGAAATGACGTGCGTTTTCTACCTTCATTTCTTTGTTGGTAAACAGTACTCATCAAGAAAGGCTGTAGTATAGTTGTCTCTATTTTAAAACGACCTGTAAAATCTTCCTAAATGAATTTATATAGCGAGATACCTTGATGCTCGCAAGGTGACAGGCGGCGTTTGAACTCGGTTTGAAGCGAGCAATTACGTGCCGCGATACAAATTGTAAATGAAGTGAATACATTATTTAATAACTCAACGTCAAACACAATATTGGTTTAGTGGAATTGTTTTAAATTTCAGCTATACCACTAAACTGTTTTAGAATTCAAACTGTGCAAGTGTTTTATATAATACTAGCTGACACCGCGCGGTTTCACCCGCGTGGTTCCCGTTCCGGAAGGAATGTGGTGTTAATATATAGCCTATTGCCTTCCTCGATAAATGGGCTATCTAACACTGAAAGAATTTTTTAAATCGGACCAGTAGTTCCTGAGATTAGCGCGTTCAATCAAACAAACAAACTATTCAGCTTTATAATATTAGTATAGATTTCGTTTTTTTTTTTTTTAATTCTTTACAAATTAATGTAAGGTAAGTGATGATACAATCGAAGATGGAAGCGGGCTAACTTGTTAGGAGGATGAAAATCCACACCCCTTTTGGTTTCTACTCGGCATCGTACTGGAACGCTAAATCGCTTGGCGGTAAGTCTTTGCCGGTAGGGTGGTAACTAGCCACGGCCTCCCATTAGCCAGACCTGGATCAATTAAGAAAATATCTTATCGCTTGGCGGTAAGTCTTTGACGACCTCCGTGGTATGTGGTACTCAGTGGTATGCGGGGTGGTATTACAAGACGGATGTCCTGGGTTCGACCCCCGCTGGGCTGATTGAGATTTTCTTAATTGATCCAGGTCTGGCTAATGGGAGGCCGTGGCTAGTTACCACCCTACCGGCAAAGACGTACCGCCAAGCGATTTAGCGTTCCGGTATGATGCCGAGTAGTAACCAAAAGGGGTGTGGATATTTCGTTTACAATGCTTTATTAGCAAACTAGCAGATCCAATCCGGTTCCTGACTATAACCCGGGACCTAGTGATTCGAAACCAAATAGGTTAACTACTGAACCAAGAGGCAGTTATTCAACTATAATTATCAACCTATATTCGGCTCACTGCTGAGCACGACCTCTCATGAGAGGGGTTGGGACAATAGTCCACCACGCTGGCCCAAAGCGGATTGACAGACTTTACACACGTAGAGAATTAAGAAAATTCTTAGATATGCAGGTTCCCTTACGATGTTTTACCTTCACCGTTTGAGACACGTGATATTTAATTTCTTCAAATGCACTAAACTGAAAATTTGGTGCAAGCCCCGAATCGGATTCGAACCTACACTTTCCGGAATCGGAGGCAGAGGCATGTTCACTGGGCTATCACGGCTTTTCACGGCTACTCAACAATGTGCCTTTCAAATTCGTCTCTCTCTACGATATAGCAACGTGTTGACGTATTCCCTTAGATTTGTACTACACAATAAAAAAGGGGTGTCTAGATAAATGTAATTCTTTGGAATATTAAAAAAGACACCGACTGTTTAGTACGCGAGTCCTTTTACTGTCCGCGGAACGTCATACAGGAAGCAATTACGACGGTGTATATTATAATAGCCGCGGGGAGTCCGCAATTTGTGGTTTACTGGTTAACTCGCTTACAAGTCACAAGCGGAAGCGGGCGGTAACTTTGCCTACCTAGGGAAGAAAGCGACAATTATCAACAATGGGTTTTCTATAACAACAGTACATATTAAACCTTTTTATAGATAACATTTCTGTATTTTTTAAGCATATTTTAATAAATAACTTACTTACAAATTGAATATTTACCAAGTCTGACTAAAGAGCTAATTTATAAAATGATGTATTATTAAATGGTTTATAAAGCAAAAATAGCAACAGTAGACGAGTTTCAGTCCTCATGAATTTAGTTTTAAGTTATTGAGCTCACTTATCATCATAACTTACATTATTTCATTATATTTGCGAATAAAAATAATCCGAAAAATTTAACCCAATTTAATTTTTGGACTCATCCATCAACTCAAATTCAGCTCACTGTTGAGCACGAATCTCCTTTCAGAAATTAGAGGGTTAAGCCTTCCACCAAGCTGGCCCAATGCAGATTGGCAGACGTCACATACGTAGAGAATTAAGTAAATTCTCAGGTATGCAGGTTTCCTCAACGTTTGAGACAAATGATATTTAATTTCTTAAAAAGCATATAACTGAAAAGTTAGAGGTGCATGCCCCTGACCGGATTCGACCTTCGAATCGAAAGCAGAGGTCCGCTGAATCCGCTGGGCTATCTACCTTACTTCTTGTTTTAGAAGTTGTATAAAAATAATTCGCTTTCTTCCCCAACTTGGGCCGCCAAGTGACGGAAGCCGAAACGATGCATTGTTCACGCCGATTTAGATCCACCTCATACAAATATATTGATTTTGGACACCAATTCAATGTTTTATTATACTCGCCGCAGTAAATACATTCGTATGCCTTATTAGAACGCTTTGAACTGCCCGATAGTTTGATATACTTGCCGTAGGAATATGAAATATCTAATATAACCGTGTCTATATTTGGACAGGCGTATAATAAAAGCGAGGCCCTGTAATTTGCTATGGTACGTTTAGTTTAATGACCTATAGTACTACGACTTATGGGCTGGTTACACACTGACTTAGCTAGTTTGTTGGTCCAGTGTTTTATCTATAGTCTGGCAAGTTCGTTGATGACACTCCCAGGTGACGGAGGGAAAGACTGCGCGGGTGTGCGGGAAAGGGAGGTGCATCAGCGTGGGTTTTTTATTCGTCGCTACACGCCCCGCGGCCCGCGCAAACTATCGGGAGTGTTATGAACGAAGTTGCCAAGCTATAGTCTAGTTGATCGGGCAATAAAAATGTTGGGGTATTCGTATGTATGAGAAACTTTCAGTATCAGTTCCAAATTTGAAAGTTGTGGTGGTGCTAACGGAGGCATATAATATGCGTTAACCCGTCAACACCAAAAGCTAGCGAATGAACGAATAACCTAGCTGATTAGTCAATGCAACTATGGATAACAAAACAATTGCTGTTGCATCAACTCGCGACGTGTAAGTCATCATTATCAACCCATTCGACTTTCATTATTCGGCTTATTGCTGAGGGCAAGTCTCCTCTCAGAATGAGAGGGGTTGGGCCAATAGTCCACCACGCTGGCCCATTGCGAATTGGCAGACTTCACACACGCAGAAAATTAAGAAATTCTCTGGTGTGCAGGTTTCCTCACGATGTTTTCCTTCACCGTTTGAGACACGTGATATTTAATTTCAAATAACAGCTCAATAATCGACGTGTAAGTAGACCATTACAATAAAACTTAACTAGAATGAACGGTAACTGTTAAGGTTCTACAAGTGAAACAATCCCTCAACGTATTTCTGAATAATAATGTCCTTTTTCTGGCACATTCGATTGAAATTGATTTAAAACACCATATAAACGTGACTCACGTATTGATTGTGAAACCCACCATTTAGTCATTCAAGTGCCATCAATGGACAAACACTATTCAATTCAACGCGTAATCATAACCCTTAGCACGAAACTACCCAAACGTCTATGGTAATCGTTTATCGAATCCTTGAGCTGAGGGCCTAGTGGCAGTTTGATACTGTTACCGTCACGTAACGTAAACGCGAATTTCTAAGGAATTGAAACAGCGCCATCTAGTGCCACTACTGCACAACTGTTTCATTCCACATACATTTTGCGTTTACGTTACGTGACAGTAACAGTATGAAAATATTGAAAACTCCCACTAGGCACACAGTTGGTAGTTTTGACTCGATCGATCAACGTATTCCGGCGTGGTGATAGGCTTCGGATTGCTATCAGCTTACTGTTTAGCCGATTTACTGTGATATTTAATTTAAGCCACGCGATGATCATTGCCGGTTTGTATCCGGCAGATTACAGTACATAATAACATGGTAGTTAGTAGATAAGAGGAATTGGTTTCTCATGAAATGATTTAATCGTGTCCATATTCTGTGCGTGGAATATAATCTAGAATTTTCAGCATTTTTGACGGGCTGCATCTACAAGTAAAATAATCATTTTTGCTGGATAGACAGGCTACCCTGCATTTCTTTCGACAGTACTGTTAACCCTACACACAACGTTCGCAAGTGCGTAACTTCACTCAAGGTCATTCTCTGCCATTCTAGGGTCTTATTTTGGTTGCAGTTTGATTTGTTAATTAAGTTGTCCTGACAAATGTTGTGAATCATAACCTTTGTTCGACTTTAGTTTTCTTATTTTTGTAATCACCTGTCTTAGTAGTCTGCTAAAAGTACTTAGCTTACGCTAGCAGTTAAATCTAGTTTTTACCTACTACTGGAACTACGAGTAAAACAAAGCAATACAGGCTGAATTAATCATTACAGTACTCTTTGGGATGCTCCCATTTTTGTACAGTAGGAGGTATATTAAAAAACTGTTGACTCTTGCGAGTCCAATTTCGTGCTAAGGGCGTGCCTCATTAGTAAAGTCCTTACATAGCTCGTGTGTTCGAAACCTGTATAAATATGTATGGACGCCCTTCAGACTATTAATTGGAATTTGAATTGCCAAATCAGGTGTTTATTTAGTACTTACGTATTGGGCTACCGTGGGTAGATCACAAATTGTGTGATTAGAAAGCAAACAGTTTTAATTTAATAATTTTGTGTTGCACGTGAAATTGATTATTGTGCAATCTATACTAATATTATATAGCTGAAGAGTTTGTTTGTTTGAACGCGCTAATCTCAGGAACTACTAGTCAAATCGTTGAAAAATATTTTTAGTGTTACACCAAAATATAAAGACTAATCTAACAAGCGAAAATTAACATCGTGACTTTGAAGGCGGTACCAAACCAGTGGTATGTTAATTAAAACCGTTTCAGGAAAGAACTGTCTGAAAATCCTAAAAAAATATTTTTTAATCAGCAGAAGGATCAGAAGGTTGCAAATATGATGTTATTTTTAACTTTTTAGTTTGTGGGTACTTTTCAGTCGAACCAATAATAAACGAAACTTTAAACAATACATACCTACATCAAGCAATGGTGTTACGATTTACAATTAGCAACTGAACTGAAAAAAACATATGCGTCAAATTGAGAACCTCCTCCTTTTTTTAAGTCGGTTAAAAATAAAAGTAGTTAGTAATTTTTCCTTAACAAATCAAAACTGGACTACCAAAAGCAAGAGACGTGAAAGCCAAGTGTTACCTATTAAGGTACTTCGTCATTTCCCTTCCTGATCTCGAGATAACTTCATAAACAACATATGAATGCTACATTGTTCTCTTGTCTGCCTTATTAGTGATTTAGCCCTTCGCCTTAACGAGATTGACATGCTGCGTTTGTGGCATACATCTAGATAGGCGAGTCTATTAGGCTGTGGTACATTGTGTTTGTGCCCTGTTGCTTGTGAAATGCTTGTCTTAATTGCTGATATCCTGACATTTTACTTGAATTACACAATAAAGCTAGTTTTGAAAATTTAAGCACTACTTTTGTTACAAGAGAATTCATCCAGTGATGTAGAAACAGTTATGGAGGTAAATAGAATCAGTTATCTCATCAGTCTCATCATCAATCAGTTATATCTAGAGGTCAATTCTGTACATGAAATATATTTCTAAAATAACTATCAGGGGGTGATTAGTGATCGATACTGATGCCAAAAATGCAATCAGTAAAATTTTTGTCTGTCTGTCTGTCTGTCTGTCTGTCTGTCTGTCTGTCTGTCTGTCTGTATGTTCTTTATAGAAACAAAAACTACTGGACGGATTTAAACGAAACTTGGTACAATTATTCAACATACTCCTGGGCAGGTTATAGTATACTTTTCATTACGCTACGATCAATAAGAGCAGAGCAGTGAAGAGAAATGTTGAGAAAACGGGAGAAGTTACTCAATTTTTTAAGTTTCCGTCGCGTGTACAGCCTTAATGGTTAAAGCTACATAGAAATCATGTATAACGGAAATGTTCTCCTTAAAATTATCTATAAAAACACAACTGCATATATATGTCTATCTTTTATGGTTGACTTACAATAACACGTGTAACTCCCGATAGCTTAGCAGTTCGGAGCTTTCTAATTATATTTGTCTACTCATATGTTTATAACACTCATCACTCAATCATTTTTATCCCAAATAAAAAAGTTAACATTATTACCTATTCAATAAAAAAGAATCATGAAAATCGGTAAAGAAACACCAAAGTTATACATGAAATACGCTAAGCCATCGCGCGTGGTTACTAATTCATGCTTTAAGGATCATTTTTGTGTAACGGTTGCCGCGCTCGATGCGCCTCGCGGTGGGAGGAATAAATAAAGAAGCGCAGCCTTAATGAGTAGGGTAGGGGTATGGTAGGGTAGGGTAGGGGGTAGTGTAGGGTAGGGGTAGGGCAGGGGTAGGGTAGGGTAGGGGTAGGGTAGTGGTAGGGTAGGGGTAGGGTTGGGATAGGGTAGGGTAGGGGTAGGGTAGAGGTAGGTTAGGATAGGGTAGGATAGGGGTTCCTAGGGGGGGGGATAGTTAGTTGAAAGTTTACAACGACTTTCACGCGGACGAAGTCGCGGGCGTCCGCTAGTAAACAATAAAAAAGCTTCGGAATGAAATGGTTACTTATTTTTAATTAAATAATACTGTAAAATGGTGATAACAAAACAGAAACCCTTTTAGGTTTGCTGTAGAATCTTCTCCGACCAAGTGGCATTTGGAACGCTAGTTTTAAGTTTAAGTTTATTTATGTAAATAATAAAACTACACTATTATTACTTTATTTATGTAAATAATAACAACTAATGAATTTCAAAATTAATTAATGTATTCACAATGAATTTAAGAATCTTACAAGAGATGTTGATCACGAAAGCAGTAAGGATTTTGCTAGTATATGTTTGTAGGGTCTCATTTAGAAAGAAAACGTTCGCGTATTGTTTATGTAATTTATTTAGTCAGCTATGGTTTAAAGCATGGTTGCATTCCGCAATTACCAATGGTAGAAGCATAGACCACCATTCAGTTTTTATGTAAACTGACGAAAGTGTGACCATTGCTCATAGACTACAAGAACAAACTTCCTGGATCAATAAGACATCAAACCAAACAGTGACGTAACCTTGCAGTTGGCAGCAATACCAACTTATGCAAATGCAAATATTGGCATTGCTTCTGTATTGGCAAACATTGTGGTTGAACTATCTTAGTGTATTTTTTATTTAAAACTATTCGACTGAAAACGCTATTAAACATTACATAATATTTCTATAAAAATATTGGAAGGGCACGAAGGGAATTAGGCCTGCCAATATCAAGCAACTAATTAAAGCCTACTCGTCAGCATCAAATTACAGCACTTGGAGGAATATGTTTTAATAATTTACTTCAAACATCCAGCTGATCAGCTGGCTTAGTAACTATTTTTGTCTTTATTATCAACCTATTAAAATAATCAGACAAAATGACACCTACATACTATAAGATATCCACCAGTAAGCACGGGATGACAATTGTATTTTGTATCATAGTATTTAGATGTCATTTTGTCAGTTGGTTTGTTTATTTTAATAGGCTGTTAATAAGGATAAAAATAGAAAATAGGCCAGCTGTTCACTTTTGGTCTATTAGCCACATAATGAATTAACATCAAATCAAAAACAACTGAATTTTTCATATTCTGTAAAGCCGAACGAAAATAACAATGTCAAACACAATGGGTAATAATTTTTGATCAGGTAGCTATAAACAGTAGTGAATACGAAGTCTTATGAATCACTAACAATAGGTAGTTGGTAATTTTGGTACATATGTACTCAAAGTTAGGACTTTCAATATCCGAGACTTGGTCGCTAACTATGAGCTTTAAAGGAAGGCTCAGAGTCACTCAGCGCAATGAAGCGAGCTATATTCAGAGTATCTCTGCGTAATCGAAACATAAATTAGGAGATTCGAAGAATAACCAAAGTTACCGACATAGCTCAACGAGTCGCAAATGAAATGGCAATGGCCAAGCCATACAGTTCAAGACATTGTACCGGAACGCTAAATCGCTTGGCGGCCTTTGCCGGTAGGGTGGTAGCCACGGCCGAAGACTCCCATCAGACAGACCTGGACGAATTAAGAAAACCTCAATCGACCCCGCCGAGAATCGAACCCAAGACCGCCGTCTTGTAAATCCAACGCGCATTCCACTGCGCCATGGACGCCGACAAATAAACGAGTCTCTGTAAAAAATTAAAGCTTTTCCAGCCAGAGAGGTCATCAAAGTGTGTAAAGTCTTCCTGTAAGTTAAAGGAAAATCGTAACTTTCCCGAAGACAAGTCGTCCAATATAAAAGTCCCCGTTAGCGCGTTAGCCAACGAACGTGACGACCTCACTCGCCTTGGCATCAAAACTATGAAGTGTCCACACAACTAATGAATAATGATTTGTACGGTTATACCATTAGGCCAAAAATGGCATACAGTTCTTGGATATCGAATAGTTCCAAATGGCAAAACGTGATTTATACATTAGGATTGAGTTGTTTGCTTGTCCGTGTTTGTTCAGCTATTACTTGTGTTGTTTATATCTTCATTTATGCTCTGTTTTCGTTGGATAAAGATGTTTTTTCTATACTAATGTTACAAAGATTTTCTTGTTTGTTTGTAGTGAAAACGCTCTGAAACTATATAATCGATTTACACAACCTCCAAAATTCTACACTATATGCGAGTAATATAAGTATCTATACTAATATTATAAAGCTGAAGAGTGTGTATGTTTGAACGCGCTAATCTCAGGAACTACTGGTCCAATTTAAAGATATATATATCTATAGGCTATATTTTATCCCCGTATTCCTATGGGAACGGGAACCACGCGGTTGAAATCGCGCGGCGTCTTCAATAAAGTATAAAATGAAAAACAATCAATAAATGAAAAGTATTAAGTTTTTTATTTAATTGGTATTACATGGACCTCACAACTTTATACGGTTGAAGTGAGTTACGAGTATTGGTATATGTTTACAAGTTTTGTTTTGATCGCATTATTACTTACTTGCCTTTATAATATAATGTACTTGCCGACGCCATGCGGTTTCATCCGTGGTTCCCGGGATATACGGGGATAAAATATAGCCTATTAACACTCACAAATAACGTGGCTTTCTATTGGTAAAATTATTTTTAAAATCAGTTTAGTAGATCCAAAGATAAAATACCACAAACTTTACCTATTTACAATATAAGAAGGTAGATAAAAGATGTTTCAACGTTGAATTTTCTAAAAACGTCATCTTTGTTTTAACAAAATAAAATGTTAAAGGTTCTTCTAATCCAAAGTAAGATCCACTTTCCCATCTAAAGTAATCCCTTGTCTACCTTCAACCTTTAAAAGTTTCACGATAAAGACTTTGTAATTGGTATAATTAAAAGGTCATTTTGTAGCTTTTAAAAATTAAATACTTTTAATATATTCTTGTTAAATTTTATATTTATTTCTTTTAAAACGGTTTCAAAAAGGCAAATTCAGTAATGGACTCGTATATGCAACGATATTTTATAATAGAGATATGGCACTAGTGCGTCGAAACTGAGGCGAACAAGTGCCTAATGGTCTAACTTTAATTTAGTCGCTCTGTAAACAACGAAATATTTACACAAATAATACCTAATATATTGTCTACAATGTCGAGTTGTGTGTTTAGAAAGCGTAAAAACTATATATACATAAATATATAATGTAAGTATACACAAAATTGAGCATGTGTGCGCTCAGTGGAGTAGAAACATTTGGATCACTTTTGAGGTGATTTTATAGGCGCATAACATATCTATAGTTATAATCATTGGGTATATGTATGTTTTTAAGTTCACGAATGTATCTATTTACATGGCACAGCAACTACTTTTATTAGCACTGCGAACAAAGTTACTTAAATCAGAACTTTTAGAAGAAGAAGAAACACTTTCATCGTCATCATCATAAACAACCGATATTCGGCTTACTGTTGAGCACGAGCCTTCTCTCAGATTGAGAGGGATTAGGCCTTAGTCCACCACGTTGGCCAAATGCGGATTGGCAGACTTCACACACGCAGAGAATTAAGAAAACTTCCTTCACCGTTTGAAACACGTGATATTTAATTTCTTAAAACGCACATAACTGAAAAGTTGGAGGTGCATACCCCTGACTAGATTCGAGTATACGCCCTCTGAATCGAAGGCAGAGGTCATATCCACTAGGCTATCACGTGTCACAAAAAATAAAAATGACTACTTAAAATTAAAAATTAACACGCAAAGGTGGCCTTATTGTTATAAGAAAATTTCAACCTGATGACAGAATTTAGATCCAGTATCGCCACTCTTATGCTTTAGAATTTTGCAATTTGCAATTGGTACAACTTAATATAGAATTCAATGAATTGCTAATATCATGTGTGAATAAGCTTAGTATATCTGTTCACTTCTATGACCGTGTTTGCATTATGCAATAAACTACAAACGAGTCGACGACAAGATAGTGATGTCATTACCCAGTGATAGACTGGGTTATTTAGTCAAATAGATAATAAAGTAGTAAAATATATACTAGTAGTAGGGTAAAGTTGCCAAATAACACCCCCTTTTTGTAAAAAAACAAATTATGATAATAATATGGCAAGTGAAGTCATAAATAAAACGTTAAATTTACTTATGAATTAATAACCTGGCATTCATGCCACCATTCAACGTGGGCATGATTTGTATAGTTATTAGGATAAGTTAGCTTAAGTTCTTTAATGTCATCATCATCATCATCATTATCAACCCATATATACGGCTCACGGCTGAACACAACCTCTCATTAGAAGGGTTAGGTCAATAGTCCACCACGCTGGCCCAATGCGGATTGGCAGACTTCACACACGCAGAGAATTAAGAAAATTCTCTGGTATGCAGGTTTCCTCACGATGTTTTCTTTCGCCGTTTGAAACACGTGATATTTAATTTCTAAAAATGCACATAATAAAAGTTGGAGGTGCATGTTATGATAAAAATATCAAACAAAAACTAACCAACATTTATTGAAAAAAAAAAAAATAAACAAACCTATCTACCAGTTGAAAACATTACATCAGGAGCGTACTTTTTTAATTCCAGTCATTGTGAAAAAAGCCTCAGTCATGAAGTCTTTAAAATATTAAAAGTAACCAGTAGTAGTAGTAAGTAACCATAATACAATACGTATTACTTATGTAAAGATTTTGATTGTGACTACATTGCGCAATTACTTCGTGGACCTTAATTGAATCTCGCGTCACATTTCGTTTACCATTGAATGATAAGACAGAAACAAATTCGGCTATTCATTTCGCTCGGACGTCTCATTCAATTTCGTTCACGAACTGATTACGCCTCCATCACTTCCCCGTCGATTCGTAGCGTTGATTACTATATTAACGACTGGTCACATTCGGCTTCGATTAGCGATTTTCAGAATAATTAGCTGATGCTCGCGTCTTCGTTTAAGTTTTACTTTTTAGATCAAAACAATATTTGATGTTTTCTGAGTTAAAATTTGAGCAGGGCTTTTTGAGTTTTTGAAGCGTATAAACATTTCTAAATAAATCCTCTCTCTCATATGAGACCAAAGTTTAATGAGTCGAATAAAATGATGAAAATGATTACACTTTTCAATTTTACTCGAAAATCTCAGAGATGTGACTTTAGATAATAATAAAAGTTTTACAACTCAGTATAGTAGAGTGATTTGTATTCACGTAAAAGTCTTACGTATTCATTCTGCCGCGAAGCTGCATTGCTGTCTTTCAGTTCCATGGGAGTTTCATCTATTTTGTATTAATAGTCAATAACTATATAAGTACATAGTAGAACACAATTACAACAACAATACATTGTACCTATTCGTACACGAATAGGTACAATGTATTAGTTTTAAGTTATTATGTAGTTATTGTTGTGTTAACAAATAAATGATTTCTATTCTATTCTATTCTATACCACCGTATTTAACCCGCTTACGCTTGTTATTGTAGTCGCATTCTAATCAAACCAAAGTGCTAAGAATAGAGACAAATTGGCTAGTCGATTTAAGGAGACAATTTACGACAAGATTCTTACCGAAAGTGGATCCCAAATGCCAATTACGACATTCGAGGTCGAGGAGTTCATTATATTTAAACGATGTTTATAATCAAGTTTTGTCATTTAATTCATGTCTTTGAAAACTTATCTATTAACTTGTGTTCCATTTAGTAAAACCTCTAAAAATTTAATTTATTTTTAGATGAAAGATGTGATTGACAATTTCTCAAGTCCATTTATAGCGTTTTAAAGATTTCAATACATGCTTTATTTAAATTTTAAATTAAAATTTCTGTCACACAAAGGTTCACAAAGTGAACATTTCGCTTCGGTGTAATGTAAAATAATCATCTCTTTAGTGCACAAAAAAATAATTACAAAAAAAAATATATATATAGTATAACAAGCAAAGGCGGTCTTATTGGTTTTAGCAATATCTGCCAAATAAATTTTAGATAAATGAATTAATTTATTGTATTATTAAATCTTTTTAACAAAAAAATTCAACCGACTTCAAAATCACAAAATAACCTAAAAAGCGAAAAATAACATCGTATGTGCTACCTTATGATCACTTTGAAGGCGGTGCCAACACAGTGATGCATTAACTCAAGCGGTTTAAATCATAAGGTTTTACGATTTTCAGACAGATTTACAAGTTCTTTCGCGTGGTTCTTTCAGAAACAGCTTTAATTAATGCGCCACTGGCTTACAATACAATGAAAAACGATAGTGATTCATTATTTCAATGGTACACCGAGATACATAATAGACCCGCTGATGTTAATGATAATGAACGAAACGACTTAACGTGCTCTCTGAGGAACGTTGTAAAGTTCAAAGTAAAAAAGCTAGGATATCTCCAAACGCATCCCATACAAAGAAAAAGTCCACAACTCGACCAGGACAATCTATTAGTCACATGCTGATTTCATCAAAATGTATGCCGCCTTATTCAACAAACAATAGGTATCAGACCCGAAATTGCCGGGTCCACAGTGGGTCACACCTCAAAATAATACCCTTGGGTATTAATAAATCCTTCAGTGCCACTTTCCCCTTACAAATAATTGTATATTAAACATCAAGCAAACGGTATACTAAAGAGAAAGACAAAAGGATAAAGAGCATTCATATAGATTGGATTGATTATTATGGCTATATCTATATCTGTAACAATGTGATTTATTTATTTACTAGCGGACGCCCGCGGCGTCGTCCGCGTGGAATTCAGTTTTTCACAAATCCCGCTGGAACCATGGATTTTTCCGGGATGAAAAGCCTAGCCTATGTGTTAATCCAGAGTAAAATCTATTTCCATTCCAAATTTTAGCCAAATCGCTTCAGTAGTCACAGCGTAAAAGAGGAACAAACATACTTACACACTTTAACACTTACACACAAACTTTCGCCTATATAATATTAGTGTGATTTTGCTATTATCCAATTTCCTACAGAGTACCAATCAAGTAATCAGTCACTTCATCGTTTTTTATCGTATATTCGTTTTTGCACCCATTGTATTTTCAACGAAATGACTTAATTATCGTCATTTTACATAAAATAACATTATTAAAGTAGTGTTAGTGGCAGATAATAGCGTTATTTTAACGAAAAACTGGTATTTACGTAATTTCGTTGAAATAATCATGTTAGATGATCGTAAAAACAAAAAACATTAACACTTAATGTAAATTAGTGCAATAAAGCTTATTTCGTTAAAATAACTATTTTAAATCACCACAAAAACGAAAATACGATGAAAAACTATGTCTGCTTTACCGGCTTAATGTGTTCTCCATCATAGACCCAGCACTCGACCAGAACCTCGTGATACAAACAAACATACAGTTAAAAAAAGAACCTCCTTTTTGAAGTCAGTTTTCATTGAACTGTCGATTTTTATTCACCGTTTTCCTTTATTTTACATTCTTATCCCAAAATAATAAACAGTCGTAAAATGAATTAAACATTGCCAAAGACTCCGGTTTTGCTGGGTTTATCTTCATTGATATAATTGACAAGTTTCCAGCATTTCATTGACAAGATAAGCAATTAAGTCCGTCCCGGTATCAGCTTGTCCAATTTATGTGAGAGGACCCGCACGTCGTGTGGGGGCTACATTATTTTTTTATTCGTTGACAAGTTTGTGCTATAAACTGCTGTCATCTGATGTTAAGTGACAATGCTGAGATGGAAGTGCTAGTTTCGATGGTGTATGTCAATTAATTTGCAAATACTGATTGATTTTCATCGTTGGATCTTTTAATGTAAACCTACTTTAAATAAACTACGCCTCACGAGTCAGTAGTTTCCGTGAGAATACAGGGATAAAATGTAGCCTATGACACTCAGAAATATCGTGACTTTTGTGATAAAAGAATTTTCAAAATCGGTTCTCCTACAACATCACAAACTTTATAGTTTATACCTTTACCTCTTTATAGTTTATACCTAATTCCTACTAATATTATAAAGTTTGTATAAGCGAAAGTTTGTATGGATGTTTGTTACTTTTTAACGCCGCAACTACTGAACCGATTTGGCTGATAATATTCTGGATTTACAACACACATAGGCAAAATCAATGATTCCCACGGGATTTGTGAAAAACTGAACTTCACGCGGACGAAGTCGCGGGCGTCCGATAGTATTAGTTCTCGTTCTCGTAAGAATATGGGGATAATAATATATAAGCCTATAGCCTTCATCAGCCTTCATCATCACCAGTAGTTCTTGAGATTAGCGCGTTCAATCAAACAAACAAACAAACTCTTCAGCTTTATAATATTAGTATAGATTTAAACAACATGAACATTCACGAAATAGACCGAAATATCACATGTCCTAACCTTAATCCCCACTTTTACCATCATACCTACGTTTTGTTGTATTTACGCGTTGTCATCTATACTAATATTATAAAGCTGAAGAGTTTGTTTGTTTGTTTGTTTGATTGAACGCGATAATCTCCGGAACTACAGGTCCGATTTGAAAAATTCTTTCAGTGTTAGATAGCCTATTTATCGAGGAAGGCTATAGGCTATATATTATCTCCATTTTCCCACGGGAACGAGAACCACGCGGGTGAAACCGCGCGACGTCAGCTAGTATAATATATACAATTAAATATTACCGTTTTGTCGTATTTACTTATTGTTGTACCTATGATCATTGACTGTACCCGTATGTGTACCTACTTTACAGTAGTTTTTCATGTAGATGCGGGTGACAGTTCGTTTAACTCTTGAAAGTTTGCCGCGATTCACATCACAATAATATTACGTATTATGAACGTCATAAAGGCGACTGTCACCGTACCCATGCTATCTGAAAAACACTTTAGTAGACTACAAATCTGTCCTTGTAGCCAAGTGGCACCTCGATTCTGTTTCTACGATCGCTAACGCTTCGAAAACTAGAAAAATGTTGGTACGTGATCAAGGTCTGTCATTCCCATACATTTTTCTAGTTTTACGCAACGTTTGCGATCGTAGAAAGAGAACCAATACACGGTTTATGTGAAACGTCCCGCCCCAGCGTGTGCGGCCGCTCCTTACG
Source organism: Bicyclus anynana (assembly GCF_947172395.1). Lineage (NCBI taxonomy): Eukaryota > Metazoa > Arthropoda > Insecta > Lepidoptera > Nymphalidae > Bicyclus > Bicyclus anynana. Next base: position 3,331,101 of record NC_069104.1, on the reverse strand, counting down.
AAGGTAAAACAAGCCAAATTAAGTTATTAGGCTATGCAAATGAAGTCGATATGGTAATCCGACGCGTACGCTCCGACAATTAAATCCGGTTTTGTTAATAATAATTGCGAGCCCGCTGTTTTGATATCTCGTGTCCCATAAATATAAATGGATGTTGAGATTTGAAACACACACATGCACAAATATATAATTCAATTTCGTTTATTAACCGACTTCCAAAAAGGAGGAGGTTCTATGTTTAAAAGAAGAAATTAAAAAGCAAATAAGATAGTCCAAAATTGTATGAAGCCCAGTTCCAGTCATTGTACCCTAGCGGAAATAAAAGAAAATTATTTTTTTTAACTATTTTTGATAATACAAAATCTATGAATATACTTTAATTCTTTCGAAATAACATTCAATATCTCCTAAGAAATGCAACACTAATAAGGGTAATAATGGCGGATTGATGACGTTATCCATGCAGTTGTCGATTTGACGTTTGCTGTCAATTGTCATAGTTGCTTTAAGGGCGCCATCTTGGTATATCTCAAAAACTTGGGTTTTAATTTTATCTATTTGTTTTTATTTAGTTACATTTATTCACTTAAATTTTAATAAGATCCTTGTATTTTTTAAATTTTAATGATACGGGGTACAAGAAATGACCTGAAATGGACCATCTTTACATTTAAGAAGCAGCTTAAAAATATTTGTTATTAAAACAGGAGGAGTTCCAGGATCTTGTGGCGGAGTTTTCATTTCTTTAGTGAATTTGTTCTATTTATTATGAATAATAAAAAAAAAAATATTATGAATTGTATTTACTATTTTTATTTTTCTAAATTAAATTGAATGTTATTAATATTAATTTAATTGTATTCGGTATTGTGGTGTGTGGCATAATTTTAAAATAATCGTTTTTACTTTCTTTTCTTTCATCTTTTTATGTTCGTCTGTATATATGTTTTTCTCTATATGTTTGAAAGTACTTCTAAACACTGTTTGTGTTTTGTTACCGCTACGTCTACCGTCTACGGAGAAGAGAAGAAGAGACGACAATAACAGTTGCTTTTTTTAATAACTAACTAGATCCTGTTATGGGTGTTATCATCCCCATATTCAGCTCACTGTAAGCACGAGTCTCATTTCAGAATGAGAGGGGTTAGGTTAGGTACCAATAGTCCACTGCGCTGGCCCAATGCGGATTGGCAGACTTCACACACGCAGAGAATTGAAAAAATTCTCATGCGATGCAAGTTTCCTCACGATGTTTTTCCTTCACTGTTTAGACACTTATTATCGTGGGCATGCACCTCCCAATTTTTCGGTCATGTGCATTTCAAGAAATTAAATATCAATATTATTATATTGATATTATTCAATATTATTATTTGATATTATTCAATATTATTATATTGATATTTAATTTCTTGAAATGCACATGGCCGAAAAATTGGGAGGTCCATGCCCAGGACTGGATTCGAACTTATGCCCTCCGAATCGATGACAAAGTTCATATTCAAGGCTCTATTTGTAATGGACTGTTTTTTGAGTGTAAATTGCATACTCAGATACAAAAAAAAAATTACGCCCATCTACAGGCACAAAGGTAAAATGGAATTTAATTTTTGCCCCAAAATTGCCCCAGATGAAGTGAAAAATACCCAATAACATTAACGTGCTAAAATTACCTTACATTTTTTATATTAAAAGATATAAACAGACAAATATATCATTTTAATTTTTACCTTCTAGATAGATTATGTGAGATGTTTTGATACTCAATACGCAATAACCCCGCTATCTAGGATCAAAAACAAAATTCATAATTAATCTTGACATTACAATCAACCCTAAGGTTTCGTTAACGTTTCATAGTGACGCATTAACTTTTTTGTCTGGGGCAAACAATGTATGGAGATTGGACATCTCTTTTCAGGACTTTCAGGACCCAAACCCAGGATCTCGTGTCATTGCTAACCAACAAGATAGTTATTATTATCAAGTCTAGAATATTAAAACTACATTATTATTAAAATCAGATAAGTTTGCAATATTTAGAGAAACTTTCTCCATTTTATTCAATATTGGCTATAGGAAATATAATCGAAATCGTTAAAGAAATGGCGCATAAAACTAAAGAGTTCGTGTTTTTGGATGAAATATTGATGTAAATGCACATTTATATGGTTATTGCACAGTTAGATGCACAGTTATTCGTATTTTATTGTCTTCTGAATTGGTTGTTTATACAACTTTGTTCTAATATTATAATATTAAGCTTTTATTATAATAGAACGAAAAACTGCGATAGCCACACCTCTTTATATTAAGGACTAACGCGTGGTTCCTGTTCTAAAATACGGGGTAATAAAATATAACCTATAGCCTTCCTCAATAAATAGGCTATCTAATACTGAAATGGGGCCTCAGCGGCATCACTGGGGTTCTCGGACGAACGCAAAAGCCTGATGGGGTGTGAAGGCAGTAGCAGAAGATGGGCGGAACGACACGCTAACGGTGTTTCCTCTGAAACTCGAACCTCGGTTTAAGGGGCCGTTGGAAAATGGTGTATTGGCCTGAGTGTATCAGTCCTTTCACCACCACAATCCAAAGACCATAATTTGCTACCGTACTTAGCAATGGTAAGGGCATATTGAACTTTCAGCTTACATAGAATGAAGTATATCTGGCCATTGCAGGTCGTAGTTCGTCACAATGTTTTATTTAACTTGCCCTGTTTGTATGGGTGGGTCAAGTCTTGGAAGATAAATTAGAACTTTCTGACTTTCGATTGGACTTTGGCATACTTTCATGTCTTTGAAACAGATAGAATATACCCTGGATTAACACATAGGCTACTTTCATACCAAAAAAAACCATGATAAGTGAAAAACAGAATTTTACGCGAATAGCGTACCGCTAGTATTAGATAATTATTTCTAAAGATTTTGGTGGCATTCGGAAAGTTGTAAACTATAAAAACCTATATTTCACTATAACAGTTACAATAAATTATGTATTAAGATATAAATTATAATATAAATAGACGTAATCAAAGTCGCGTAAAGATATAAAACATATAAAACGGCCGTAAAACTAAAATAGACTAACATTAATCATCGAACGCCAATATTATATTTACATATTACATCATGCCTAGACTAGGATATTTAAATAAGTATAGATGCGTTGTTAGTGCCAGAAAATAAGGCAATTACCTGCCTTTCACGTAAATACTCTGTTGATCAAGTGATTACCATACACTGCTTCGGATTGCAAAGTCTTGATTTTGAGTGCTATGTGGGTGAAAAGAACAAAAGCAGCTTGCAGTTTGGAAGTTGGTGCCATTATCCAACTCCCGTACCATGGAAACCACGCTAAGTCGTCTCCGTGTTTATCTAATAATGTAAAACAAAAATTATTACTTTTAAAATTATTTTTGTAGGAAAAAGGTAAAATTATTTTACTTCAATTTTATTTTCTAATAGGTTTTTTTTACAATACGGTGCATATAGTATATTATTTTATAAAGCCTGATTTCGTCTAAATTATTATTAGACAATTAAAAATATTTTAATAAAAATAGTGTCATTATTTCTTTAAAGATACTACGGTGGTACTATGCCTTGCATTTTTTGAAAGTGATAAAATGAATATTAGAATTAGCACCTAAACCCCTTCTTGCGTTTCATACTGGTGTATATTATTCGTCTATTTATAGAACGTCACAGTATCACATATAGAAATTGGCAATTTTTATGCGATTCTTTTAAAACATGATTTCCAATAGCTCGTAATCGATTTCTCCACTTAATTTCAAACTTTATTGCTATTCTATAATATACACTGAGAGGCAGTGGTGTAATAACTCATAGGCTTAATTAAAAATACAAGATAAGTTGACTAACAAAAATATAATCTACATTTACTTTGTGCGTTGGAGATATACCTTATACCTTGGAGATTAATATTATTGTAACCAATACCAACGACTTTTATACCTCAGATTACATTTATTCTTCTTCTTAGGGTTCATTTACACGAGCAGCACGTTGCCAATGGCAGCTGGCAACTGCTACCAACGGTTGCAGTCGACTGCCGTTGACTGCCGTTGACTGCCGTTGACTGCCGTTGACTGTCGCTGAGACGTTGCGTAAAATAAAATAATCTTATTTGTTATTGTATATTTACTAATAGGATTAAACAAATTATAACTGCCTCATTGGGCCATTGATCAGGTAAAATATTAAGGATTCTTCCTTTTTTATGTAGTAGTCAAAGAAATTCTTTTTTACCAACACACACAAAAGAAAAAAGAAAAACCAGCAGACAAGGAAACACGTAACTCTACAAGAGATCTCTGTCAAGCTTGGCAGTTATCGTGATTAATCAAATTATAAAACACGAAATTTTATACTACGCCATGTAGATGTGCATATAATTTCGAAACACACACAAAAGAAAAAAAAAAACCAGCAGACAAGGAAACACGTAACTCTACAAGAGATCTCTGCCACTGACCCTTGGCAGTTCTCGTGATTAAACAAATTATAAAACACGAAATTTTATACTACGCCATGTAGATGTGCAATTGTGTATATAGTTTCGATTGCATTCGTTCTCTGGCAGACATTATATTATACGAACAGTAATAAAGTGCCCCTGACTCGATACTCTTGAACTCTTGTCTCACCGAAACGATCAGAGAGATCGTTACCGAATCGTTTACACATCAAACTAAAATAATACACGAACAATAAAACTCGGTGCACTGCACACGTAAAGTTTTATCTCGAATGGAACGGGACAAAATACTTATGAAAGTATTTATATCGGACAGGACGGCGACGTAGTATTTACGTAACACTACGTCCCGTCGTCACTCCGTCCATTTTCTAACCCCATTTGGTATGTAACCACCTTAAGATGACCCTGACTGTAAGGTCGTGCACAATGAAACCAGCGTTAAGCTTGTACTAACTTTATTTCAACTGACATTTTACATCACATATTTATTTTATCAAATACCCTCACATCTTTCCCCATAAAAAAATAAAAATATAATTAATGGACATTTCCCCCTTTTCAAAATTATAAAGAAAAAAAACATATATTTAAAATCAACACAAAATTATAAGAAAAGACAAACATGCATCACACGTCACACATTATTTACTGAAAAGTGAGATAAAAAAAATTTAAACAATTATATATGTATATTAAAAAAAACAAAGAAGTCCCAGGTCAGTCGCTAAGTAAGCTGGTCTTCAAAACCCCATCTAACCGGACGCCTGACTATCCTGCCAGAACGAGAAATATGGTTATAAAGTGTATTTTTATTTGTATTTTGAGTTTCTGTTTGTACATTTATATTACAGTTTATGTCATCATACTCAAACCCATAGCGAGACGTGTCTTGTCTTTCTGTAGATGTGTCTACTATAATGTGACGCCTGTTACGAACTAATTTCCTTCTGTTGATGGTTGTCACCTCATATGACCTATTACCTAGAACAGCGCTTATTGTTCCTGGTATCCATTTTTTTAAACACAAATCATATATCCTTACTTTTTGCCCTTTCAATAATTCTTTCAAGTTTTTGGCATTACGGTCATAGTAAAACTTTTGCTCAGCCTGTCTATTTAATAGTTGTTCCCTAACATTATGATGAACTTTTGGCTTTAACATATTATTTGATGTAGGCAAAATACTTCTCAGTTTTCTACTTTGTAATAACTCTGCAGGTGAAGGTAATTCTTTTGATATTGGTGTATTTAAATATTCTAATATAGCCAAGCGATAGTCACACCCCTTTTCCTTAGTCTTAATCATTATATTCTTTACCGTCTGAATAGTACGCTCAACTTGTCCATTAGATTGTGGATAATGAGGTGATGAAGTGACATGTTTAAACTCCCACTCCCTAACAAACTCCTTAAAACAAGTTGAAGTGAACTGTGGACCACAATCAGAAAATACCACAACTGGAATTCCTTGGTGACAAAAAATATTTTTTAAGCAATTAATAATATAATTAGAATCAGTAACATGTAATTCAACTATTTCAAAAAATTTACTATAGTAATCTACTATAATTAAATAGTTTACGCCTTTTATTTGAAACAAATCAATGCCTACTTTAACCCAAGGTCTATCCGGAATTTCATGAGGCTGCAATTTCTCTTTTTGATTAACTTTCTTGTGCGTTAGACAAACATCACAACTATTTATTACGTTACTTATATCATTATTTATACCTGGCCAAAATATTGTCTCCCTAGCCCTCAGTTTAGTTTTTTCCAGACCCATATGTCCAATGTGCACTCTTCCTAACATTTCCTTACGTAAAGTTTTTGGTACTACTACCCTATCATTTTTCCAAATCAGACCATAAGCGACTGACAAACTCTCTTTATAATTCCAATATGGTTTTACTATATCTACTAACTCACTCTTTTCTACTGGCCAACCTTTATTAATACATTTTATTAATTGTTGTAATTCAATGTCATTCTCCGTACTTTTCTGAAGTGCCGCAAACTGCGCATTATCAAAGTATTCAGTGAGTGCAGACGCCGCTTCGCGCGACACTGCACACACCTCATCATGTAGGCTGTCCTGACTCACGTGAAGGGCCGACGCTGGTTCATATGCACGCGATAGTGTATCAGCGATGTACAGATGCTTGCCTGGCTTGTAGATTAATTTAAATGTATAACGTTGTAATCGTAACAACATTCTTTGCAACCGACCCGGGGCATCTGTAATTGGTTTTTTAATAATACTTATCAACGGTTTATGGTCGCTTTCAATAATAACGTCAGTTTTTCCATAAATATATGCATAAAATTTCTCACACGCAAATACACATGCATACAACTCTTTCTCAATTTGTGCATACCTCTGCTCAGCCTTAGTTAGCGCTTTGGAAGCATAACATACTGGTAAGTTATTTTGCATTAAACAAGCTCCTAGCCCAGATTTACTTGCGTCTACGGATAAAATTATTGGTTTATTTACATCAAAGTATTGTAAAACAGGACGTCTAGATAGACATTGTTTAACATCCTGAAAACATTTATCATGCCTTTCATTCCAATGCCACTCAATTTCTTTTTTCAATAATTCTCGCAAAGGAAAAACACGGTCTGATAAATTAGGTATAAAACCACCTATATAATTTACTAAACCCAAAAATCGTTCCACATCTTTTTTATCTTTGGGTACTGGCATTTTAGTTATAGCTGTTATATGACTGTCATCAGGATAAAGTCCATTTTTTGTAATTCTATGTCCTAAATATTTTATTTCTTCTAAACCAAATTTACATTTCTTAGCATTTAATTTTAAATTAATTTTTCTACATCTTTCTAACACTTGTCTTAACCTTTCATCGTGCTCATTTTTATCACTTCCATATATCAACAAATCATCAATATACATACAAACACCCTGTATATCATCAAAATTTTCAATCATTTTTTTATGAAATACTTCTGACGCCGAGCAAATCCCGTAAGGAAGACGTAAGAACTTATACCTACCAAAACATGTATTGAATGTACAGTAAGAACTGCTTTTGTCGTCTAGACAAATATTCCAGAACCCCGACGATGCATCCAGCGTGCTAAAGTATTTAGCTCCAGAAAGTTTCGATAAAATTTCATCCAATGTCGGCAATCTAAAGTGTTCCCGTTTAATTGCCAAATTTAATTCCTTAGGATCTAAACATATACGCAGATCACCGTTAGGTTTTTTAACTACCGTCATGCTGCTGACCCAGTCTGACGGGCCTTCTACCTTAGCAATAATTCCTTGGCCTACCATTTCATTTAACTTTTTTCTTACATCCTCTTTTATAGCAAAGGGAAGCTTTCGAGGTGCATGTACTACAGGAATAGCATCATCCTTTAAATGAATTTTATAATGTCCCGGTAAACACCCTATCCCATGAAATACGTCATCATACATTGATACACAATCCGGTAAATTATTAAAACTCTGAATAGACATGACACGCCTCACTACATCCAACTCTGTACAAGCATAACGTCCCAATATCGGCACCGATTGAACATCAGCTATCTTAAATTCGAGCATGTAATTTTTTCCTTTATAAAACACACTTAAATAAATTTTACCTACGACAATTATGCTTGCACCAGAGTATCCATTTAATCTTGTATTTGTTTTTAGTAAACAATCCTGACTGACTTTTAATTTTGACAAAAATCTTAATGGTAGGACATTAACATCAGCTCCTGTGTCTAGCTTAAATTTAATCCAATTACCACAAATATTTAAATTAATATTCCAATCACTATTTTGATTTAACGCATAGATTACCTCATCATCCGAGTTCTCAATATAATTCACTCCACATACGCGAGAAAAATGATTTTTTCGAAAGCACCGATTACACTTCTGTCCATACGCCGGACATTCAAACTTTTTATGAACACAACCACAGTAACCGCACAGTTTGGTCGCGCCCGGCGCGGCGCGTCGCTGGCTAGCGCCGGCCGCCAGGGGGCGCGCGCGCGGCGGCAGCACAGCAGCGCGCGGGCCCCGCGACCCCGCGCCGCGGTCCTCGCTCCGCCGATGCTCCGCCGCGTCACGTACCTCGCTTCGTGTTCGGCCTCGCGATGACGTCATTTTCGATCTTATTTGTAAAACATCATTCTGCGTCTGCTTTATTTGATGAGTATGATAAGTTTCTTCTCTTTCAGGCTTTATATTCTCCGAATAGGTGCGAGATGCAACAGCTGCGCGGCAAATATCCAAGGCTTTCTTAAGCGTCAAATCATCCTCTCTGAGCAAACGTTCCCGAATGGCGGCACTCGTCACGCCACACACCAGTCTATCTTTAATTAATTCCTCTTGCAAATCTCGAAACTCACAATTTTGAGCTAGTTTACTTAACTCGAACACATACTGCTCAATTGATTCGTTATCACGTTGATCTCGAATAAAAAACTTGTGACGTTCGACCGTCAAATTTTTCTTTGTTTGAAACTGTTCATCTATAACATGCAATAATATGTTCGCTTGAATCTCCACAGACTTATTACTTATTTCACACGCTTTGCTGTATATTTCATAACTTCTCTTCCACTTAATCCATTTTTCATGTATACTCCCAGCATCAGAAGCATTCTTATCAAAATAAAACGCGGACGGCGGTGTCAGGACACTTTCCATTATACGAGTACTTTTCACAAATTATTAATATACATAATAATAATTTAATTTTCCGACTGCGCCATGTAAGGTCGTGCACAATGAAACCAGCGTTAAGCTTGTACTAACTTTATTTCAACTGACATTTTACATCACATATTTATTTTATCAAATACCCTCACACTGACACGATGTCCTTCAATCCGTGGGCAATAAAACGGACAGCGAGATATCGTTACCTAATCGTTTTCACATTAAACACCGGTCATCGATAAACGGACAATATACGCTACTTAAGTCACGTGATTAACTCGGACGGGATAAGACGTGTTTTTGGAAATATCATCATACAAAAAACACACGTTAGTGTATAAGCCACGGTGGCTCACGCGGGACGGCGACGTTAAATTAAACCACATCCTGTCACCGCCTCGTCCATGTCCGTATGCAAATATCTTAAGAGCTTTGGAAAAAGTATGCCTGACGAATTTTCTTGTCAAGTTTGACTTTTTCATTAAGCAATGTTTTGAAAAACGCAAAATAAAGCAGCTAATTTTTACAATTATTTGTCAAACACGTAAGAGCTGACAAATTTTAATCACTTTTTTTAAGTACAAACGAATGTGTAGGTATACTAAACAGGTCCCTTAATCGTACACGGACGTATATACCTAAATTATCCCCGTTCCATAAACACCTTTAATAAATTGCTCCTGGTAAAATACTCTTTTTACATTTTACACATTGATCGATTATATCGGCAATCGCTGTATGTGTGCAAATGTAATGAACTTGAGAAGACAAATTTTTGAAAATATCGGTCCATACAAAATGCACACGAGTGACGTCACGAAGCCACGGACGGGATAGCGGCGTTAAAAAACGCAACGTCCCGTCGCCGCCCCGTCCTAACCTAACCCCGTTTAGTATGCAAAGACCTTTATAAAATGACCCTGACACGATACCCTTGAACTCTTGTCTCACCGAAACGATCACAAGAGGTCGTTACTCGTTACCGAATCGTTTTCACGTCAAACGCCGATCGCCGATAAACGGACAATACTCGTAACATTTGTTATTACGTGTCGAACGAATCCGATGGCCGTCAATAATTTCAATGCCAATTCGGATTTGTTACGAACTTTTATTTTTTATTGCAACATTATTAAATATTTATGGGTGTTGCGGAATTTCATTATGCTGGATACATAAATGAATTAATATTTATATGTGGACATATAAAGTCTGTACTTTCATACTAATATTATACGTTCAAATTTAGGTAAGTCTGTCTATCTGTATAGGATGAAATTTAGTATAAATATAAATTGGATCTTGGGGCAGAACATAGGCTACTTTTTATCCCAGAAATATACATGACTAGCTGACGCCGCACGGTTTCATCCGCGTGGTTTCCGTTCCCGTAGGAAAACGGGTAAATAATATATAGTCTATAGCCTTCCTCGATAAATGGGCTAACTAACATTGAAATAATTTTTCAAATCGGACCAGTAGTTCCTTTATCACGTTTAATCACACAAACAAACAAACTCTTCAGCTTTACAATATTAGTATACATTTCCTCGGAATTTGTAAGAAATAGAATTTTACGCGAACGGAGTCGTGAGCGTCAGGTTATATTTCAGTTAAAAGTGAAAATATTTACACTATCAGTGAGATTGTGGACTGTGTGATGACTGTTCAACTTGATACATTTTTCTTCTGTTTGAAACCTAAAGATGTACTATTTGTATAAAAGCGAAAGTTTATTCATTTGTCACGCTTTCTCGCCTTAACTATTTGACTGAACATAATAAAATTTCGCCTTCATAGCTTTATGTTGTTCTAAATATAGGGTAACTTCATCCACAAAATGTAAAATCTACCACGTACTTGCTTTAAAGATATACCTTTTTACAATAAATGATAAAATTTAAAAAATATTTTAATCGGGTTTTTTACTTACTTTAAGTAAGTAAAAAACCCGTCTAGTGCAACTATGTTTACGTACCTACTTAAAAAATTGGTGTCAGTGGTTTTTGTCTAAAAATCTTGAATCTGTTTGTTTAACAAAATCAAGTGACGAAATCGACACGATCAACAAAAAATACCCACTTAAAATTTTGAGAAAGTGAATAATTAATATATTGCCTTACAATTTATGGTACTCGTAGCTGTAAATACTTTTGTGCATGCGTTTTTGCCTGTATTTTGCACATTGTAGTTTTTCTTCAGTCTTTCTTAAAAGCAGTAAATGTTCGAAAGTTTTTAAAATTACATAAAAAAAATAGACAAAAATAAATTACAACAAATCAAAACTCAAATTTTAGATAGGTAGGTAACTGTCACAGAAATGTCATTTTAGATTAAATATTCGAAAGTTTTTAAAATTACATAAAAAAAATAGACAAAAAGTAAATTACAACAAATTAAAACTCAAAATTTAGATAGGTAGGTAACTGTCACTGAAATGTCATTTTACAGCAAATATTCGAAAGTTTTTAAAATTACATAAAAAAAATAGACAAAAAGTAAATTACGACAATCAAAACTCAAAATTTAGATAGGTAGGTAACTGTCACTGAAATGTCATTTTACTAGTAAAATGTCATTTCAGTGACAGTTGCACTTGTCATTTTACTGACTGGAATCAATAATCGTAGAATATTATACAAATTATTATATCAAACATTTGCCTTAAATTGCCTTACATTTTAAGGTTTAGCAATACATACTTTTGCCTGTATTTAGCACGTTGTAGTTTTTTTTTCAGTCTTTCATCAAAGCAGTAAATGTTCGAAAGTTTTTAAAGTCATTTAAAAAAAATGGGCAAAAAGTTAATTACAACATAAAAAAAAGTCAAAATATATGTAGGTGGGTACCTAATATACAAATTATTATAACAAGAAAATTTGCGTTGAATCGCTATCAGATACAATTATAAATATTCGTCGTGTCTGTCCATTGCTATTGTAATTTAAACAATCATAATTCACCGTTATACATTGCAGCTATCTCAAATCAACATACCCAATAGGGCCAAATTGAATGCAGACAATTCTCTGTTTGCTCTTGCACTATCTTAATCTTTTAATATATATTTTTTTCATAACGAATAGACAACGAGATTTATGACATTGCATAACTTTAAATTGGTCACAATCTGGCAATAAAGGTCATGTTCCACTAGGCTAATATGGCGACATTGCCAGTTATACGTCCTAGCACTAAATAAGACCGCAATAAATACCTCTGGCACAGTGGCTTGTGTTGTAAATTATAATTCATACAGATCATATTCAGGTGGTTATTTTTGTATCGATTTTAATATAAACAACTAAAACGGTACTATAAACAACTGTTTATACTTTACACATTTTTAATCATAAAAAATATATTATGTGATGGTTCCGAGACTTAGCTGCTAACTATGGACCTCAAAAGATGGCTCAGAGTCACACAGCGGGCGATGGAATGGCTAAAGCTCGAAGTATCTGTGCATGATCGAATCAGAAATGAGGAGATCCGCAGAAGAACCAAAGTCAACATAGCTCAACGAGTCGCGAAGCTGAAGTGAAAATTGGCGGGTCACATAGTTCGAAGAGCCGACGAACGTTGGGTCCCAAGCTTTTATACTTATTTTAAGAGTTTTGTTTAAACTCTTAAAAGCTACAAAATGCTTATTTTGTTTATATTGTGATTTTATAAAAACAAATGATAATTCAAATAAAAAATATACAAATATTTTTCTAATAGTTAATTAGAAAAAATTAAAATGATATCAAGTTATTAAATTACATTTGGCGAGCCTCCTGGCAACGCCGCCATTGCGGTGCGGTGCGGCATTCTAGTGAAAATTGACCTTAAACCAGATTATGACTTTGAAAAATAAATCGAATTATAGCCTAGACAGACATTCTATTGTGAATATCGGGCCCATTGTAAAAGCTGAGACATAAATAACAGCGAAATAAATATGGCTCGCGTTCGCTGTCGTAAATATAAAGCTTAGCGCCCAGAGCTGACAAATAGGTGGACTCTTGTACTTTAAGTTATACTTTTGAAATATATTGTTTGGCAAGCGTAAGGAATGAAATAAGTAGGAATAATAGTTTACTCTCAGCAGCATTTGACTAGGGTAGACAAAGTTCTCGGAAAAATAAAGCGAGCTTTACTGTTCTAGGGTCTAAGTTGTATTTGTAGGTATTATGTGGCCAGTACAAACCTCTATATACTTCTTATTTGTATGTATACATTGCAATGATTTTCTTTATTTACTCGCCCAAACTCACATATATTATATTGTCAATTTTATCTACACTAATATTACAAAGATGAAAGATTTCGATTCCTGTATGCGTTACATACAAATCATTCCTCTTTATCTAATGAGTTCGATGAACTGCTTTATCAGGGAGCAAATAACACCGCGGTACGATAAATAGTAGCACATCAATGAAAAGTGGGGCCAATTCGGGAAAATAAATTTCCTTCTTAAAGCTTTTGCTACGTTCTCTGCGTCATAGGTTAAACTTACTCAAAAGTATGTATGACGGATTTGTTAACCTTTCCGAAGTTCTATAAAAAGTCCGCGACGTCATAGTATGTTTGTCTGTTAAATATCATCTACATCTTTAAATAAAAATAAAAAACGCATCTCGGGACGCTCGACAAAAGTGGTAACTTAAACAAATCATTATTAAACAGAGAGTTATATTCGGAAACACTTCGAATTAAAACAAAATGAAGCTCTATGGTGTTTCATCTATAGTTTATAATAGACAGAAAATTGTCGGAGAGAGAAAAATTTTACAGTAACAGCTATTTTTAATTTTTGTGGTCAAAAATCAGTCCGAAGTTAATTCTTTTAAGTGCAAATCAAGTGCAAACTATACTCGTACTAAAGCCATACTCGATGTGTACTGTTTACCAACAAATAAATCAGAAATGAAGGTTGAAAATGCATGTCATTTCATAACTATTTTATATTGTTTTTTTATAAAATGTTATTCTAAATACATATCTAACTGTTCTGAGCTTATTAATTAAATTTATTTTCGTTAATTTAAGAATAAGCTAATTATGATTAACGAATCAGAAATGAGGAGATCCGCAGAATAACCAAAGTCACCGACATAGCTCAACGAGTTGCGAAGCTGAAGTGGCAATGGGCGGGGCACATAGTTCGAAGAGCCGATGAACGTTGGGGTTCCAAAGTGCTGGCGAAATGGCGACCAGAAAGCGCAGTGCTGGTCGACCCCCCACCAGGTGGACTGACGACATCAAGTGAGTCGCAGGGATTCGTTGGATGCAGGCTCGGTATCGTGATATTTGGAAGTCCCTACAAAAGGCCTATGTCCTGCAGTGGACGTCCATCCGCTGATATGATGAAGAAAATTATAATTATTTTTATTTTTTGTTAGTAAACAGTGCACATCGAGTATGGCTTTAGTATATTGTTAGTGGCGCCGTAACGCGTTACGTTATCAAGCGGTTTACCCTCCTTTATCACTTCAAAAATAAAAATAGTGACAGTGTTTCAGCACATGGGTTGTCCCACGCGGAGTGAGTCACCGGTGTCGACTGTCGCTGACGACTGTCGGTGTCGCGTCTAGTCACTAGTGTCAGTCGCTTCCTGTTTCACAAGACACTGGCGACACTCGTTGGCTTCCGCGCTCTTATCGCGACTTATGGCGTTACGATAACGTTCTGGCTTTTATTGCCCGATGCTGAATGATAACGAATTCTATAATCTATGACGCAGTGGCGTTATAGAAAACTAGCGGACGCCTGCGATTTCGTCCGCGTGGAATTCTGTTTTTTACAAATCCCGCGGGAACCCTGGATTTTTCTACGATGAATAGTTGCCTATGTGTTAATCCAGAGTAAAATCTATTTCCATTCCAAAATTCAGCCAAATCGCTTTAGTAGAAGAGGAATAAACATACTAACACACTTACACAAACTTTCGCGTTTATAATATTAGTAGGATAGGTTACATCGTCACTTACCATCTAGTGAGATCGTGGTCAAAGGCCAGCTTGTAAAGTATAGAAAAAAATACGTTTAGCACTCGGTTACTGCCGCGGTAAATAGCATTTTTATCAACTTATGCAATTATAATTATTTATTTTATTTTATTTATGCAGTATCTTTTTCTTTAGAAAGTAATAAAAAATAAAAGAATGAATAAATTAAAGAAAATGTCTTTACGTTTCACACGAAAACGTCGATGTGTTAACTAGATGCACGGCTTGGGTGTTAGGTTTATTTTCGTTACGGAACTTTTTGATTCAGTCGCCGCGCTCAAAGCCCACAATAAAACCAATAGCTTAAAAAAAAATAAGTACAGTAAAAAATAAGTGTTTTATTTTATTTTTTTAATTTGTAAGGTCTTCTGAAAACCTGAACCGGAACCTCGTTTTCTGAGCCACCTGTATCTTATCTTACTACTTGCTATAACTCGTCTTTGTCGTCTAAATGTGCAGTGCAGTGTTTAAATGTGTGACATTGACAATGAGTAATGTATGTAACATATATCATCAAATGTTGTCAAGTGAATACGCGGCTTAACACTGGCATTAGCATTAATATGAGTTTGTCATTCAATCGATCGGTCGCATATTTATCTTTTATATGTCCAAACACAATTAGCATATATAAAGATTAGAAAGGCAAGTCGGCATCTTGTAAACGAGCAAAAATCACGTCGACGCTAATTTATTTACCAATAACACGTGTTTATGTGTTCCGTAGTTAACTTGGAAAGTTCACCGATGGGTCAGTGAATCATGGTGGGGAATTTTAGGGGAATTTTAGACTATTTGGTGTTTACTTTTCTTTCAAAAAAATTTTGTTTCATGACAGCCCAGTGGATATGACCTCTGCCTTCGATTTCAGAGGATGCAGCTCCAAATTTTCATTTGAGTGTATTTTAATTTAAGAAACTAAATATCACGTATCTCAAACGGTGAAGGAAAACATCGTGAAGAAACCTGCATACCAGAGAACTTTCTTAATTCTCTGCGTGTGTGAAGTTTGTCAATCAACATTGGGCCAGCGTGGTGGACTATTGACCTAGCCCCTCTCATTCTGAGAGGAAACTCGAGCTCAGCAGTGGGCCGAATATGGGTTGATATCGATCGATATATCATCTGTGCATCTTTTTGCTTGTTACGTCTCTATTTTTCTTATTCTGTCTTTGCGGATTTGCGGATTGACAGACTTCACAGACTCAAAGAATTAAGAAAATTTTCTGGTATGCAGGTTTCCTCACGATGTTTTCCTTCACCGTTTGAGACACGTGATATTAAATTTGTTAAAATTCACATTATTGATAATTATACTGGTCAAGCAAATTTGAAAATAAAGAAAAATGAAATAGAATTTTAAAACTTGAGAAATTTCAATACCAGAGTTTTTTACTAATTTTAAAGAAAGACACAGTTATGATGCCTTAATGATCAACCCAAAATTCTGCAAATATACAAAAAGTAAATCTACCTACGTGTTGTCAAAAACCCCGGTCACAGTTTAACGACAAAGCCGCAAAACCTAAATTTAATTCCACCGAAAAATGCGTTTAAGAAAAAATGCGGATTCACCGCATCTGATTCATTTCGGCCGCCGAAAGCGAAACCTGTGCTCGCCGCCCGCGGGCTGACACTTGTCCCATAAACATGTGGACTAAGTGCCTGTGATAGCCAGACATACTCCATTTTATGAAGGCTTTGTGAGCTCCTAATCCTACTATAAGTAGTATTACTCGGAAGTACGAAAGCCAAATTTCGAACAAGTTAGTCTACTATTAAAAACCTTTTTTAAAAACAAGCTTTTATTATTTGTTAATAAAATAAACTAAAAAGTTAAAAACTGGCTACCATCTAGTATGAAAGTAATTTTTGCGACGTATCAAACGAACCCTAACTCGATAGGGTTGTATCGTTTAATCAAGGAGTTAGTATGGCCAACTTCCAACTCCATCATTAGACTCTGTTACCATCTGGTGTTAATAAAATAAACTAAAAATTTAAAAACTGGTTACCATCAAAGTCAAAGTCAAAATTCATTTATTTCAAATAGGCTTAGTTTACAAGCTCTTTCGAAACGTCAGGTAATAATATTAAACTTAAGATAATGGTGATAATAATTATTCGAAAACTTAGGTTTAAAGTTACGAGGGTTCCAAACGCGCCTTGGTCCGAGAAGAGCCCACAACAAACTCAGCCAGGTTTATCTAGTATCTAGTATGAAAGTACTTGTTGAGACGTATCAAACGAACTCAAACTCAATAGGTTGCGTCGTTTAATTACGGAGTTCCTATGGCCATCTTCCAGCTCCATGATCAGATCAGGTCTATGTCATAATAATATTGTATTGCCATCCGATTTATACATGCATGCAAAATTTCAGCTCAATTGGAAACTGGGAAGTGAATCAAATTTAACTTGCAAGATTTGATTACAGACAGACAACGGGTCTGAAGCTGACGAGTTTGTTTGTTTGCTTGAACGTCCTAATCTCAGGAACTAAGGTCTGATTTGAAAAATTCTTTCAGTGTTAGATAGCCCATTTATCGGAGAAGGCTATATTATCCCCGTATTCCTACAGGAATGGAAACTACGCGAGTCACCGTGTGGCAACAGCTAACGATATGATATATCATATGATATAAAATGGTCTTACTATATGAAACATTATAGCCTCAATAGCTCAATAGTAAACGGGCCTGGACTTATCACAGAGAGGTGGTGGTTCGATCCCCGCCCTGGAATATTGTCGTACCTACTTCTAACTGTCTTGTCTGAATATTTGGAGGAGAACGGGAATATTGCTCATATAAAATGAGGTGAGTGTGGATATCACAGACTCTTTCTGAGATTGCCGTAAAACATTCCGTTCCTACGTAAAATACTGCCGCGTTGCATTGGAAAATTTAATATTAAATTAGGAGACTTCACTCTTACCTTTTTGAGGTTTCGTACCTTAAAAGGAAAAAGACTTTTCGTTTCCCAATCTATATCTGTATGTGTATTTACCTTAAAAATGTTTAGAGGTAATAATCTAATATCAAATATTTCAGGATCCTACTTTCACGTAAATCGAATAGATACTCGTTATCATTTTAACTGCATATTTTTTACATTGGCAAGGGATTGACCATGAATTTGACACGTCAATAATGGAATAAATTCAAAATCTGTTAAATTGTAATAATTTCCTAAAAAGTTACAAAAAACTTGAAAAGTTACGTGTGTCTTTAAGTACGATTGCCTTTTTAGAGTTAATCCTCCAAATGTTAATGTTATGTTAACTGATGTTGTACGGGGTTATATTTAGTACTTTTTTATTAGAGATACCTATTATATTAAATATTATATGTTATTGGATTATCCTATTTGAAAATGACTTCAACGAAACAAAGTGTTCACATCTACGTTAAACCAACGTGCCTTCGCGCCTTCTAAATGAACTTTCTCATATTACCACAAAAAAGGCATACATCACTTGCTTTTTATTGTAGTCTTTTGCAAATTATAAATTCCTCGCCCTGTGAAATGGATCCTTTCATAAAAGTTCATTAGCGTATCTTTTAAACAAATGGGGTGCACTTTATTTTGTTGCAAGTGTATCAGATTTTATCTACTCTTGTCGGTATAGCTTATGGCGCTTTCACACTGCACTGTATCATGTATGTAGGACATTCTTGTACTGTATAGACTTGTAAGTCTTTTTTTTTATTATTCTTTACAAGTTAGCCCTTGACTACAATCTCACCTGATGGTAAGTGATGATGCAGTCTAAGATGGCAGCGGGATAACTTGTTAGGAGGAGGATGAAAATCCACACCCCTTTCGGTTTCTACACGGCATCGAACCGGAACGCTAAATCGTTTGGCGGTACGTCTTTGCCGGTAGGGTGGTAACTAGCCACGGCCGAAGCCTCCCACCAGCCAGACTTGGACAAATTAAGAAAATCTCAATCTGCCCAGCCGGGGATCAAACCCAGGACCCCGTCTTGTAAATCTATATCACTATATCGTCGCGCATACCACTGCGCCACGGAGGCCGTCAAAGTCTGTAAGAAGTTTAACGTTTAGTAGGTAATGTTTAACTATTTGACGGCCGCGTGGCGCAGTGGGTAGTGACCCTGCTTTCTGCATCCACGGCCATGGGTTCGATTCCCACAACTGGAAAATATTTGTGTGATGAGCATGGGTTTTTTCCAGTGTCTGTGTGTATTTATACATTATATAAGTATTTATATGTAGTATATAATTGTATATTAATATTATAATATCAACTATCTTAGTACCCATAACACAAGCTACTATGTATGCTTACTTTGGGGCTAGATAGTGAATAGTGATGTGTATTGTTTAAGTATATTTAAGTATATTACCCTAAACTCTATAATGTAGATTTTACTTTAGACACATATTGTTTACTAGCGGATTTTATCCACGTGACATTCAGTTTTCGGGATATAAAGTAACCTTTATGGTGCTCAATAGCCTCCTCTATCGTCCAGTGAAAGTCCCATTAAAATCAGAGAGAAGAAAGACAGAAACAGAAGGACTGACAAAATTTAAAAAAGGCTTGTTTATGTTTTGGTTTCGTGTACTAAGTAACTATACTAACTAAGCACTTGAAAAAACACAGTTATCTGTCTGTGTCTTCCAGATATTTTATGCTCAGGACAGAATATGTGATAAGGTTGACCTATGTATTGTTACTAGGTTTTATTTTTTTAATTGTATGGCTATGGATCTCAAGGTGCTGGAATGGCGGAACCCCCCCCCCCCCCTTGAGAATATCAAGTGGGTTGCAGGGAGCCCCTGGATGCTGGCGACTCGAAACTGTTGGAACTCCATGCAAGAGGCCTATGTCCAGCAGTGGACGTCTATCGGCTGATGATGATGATGATGTTATATTTAACTTCCGTATAGTCTGCTTCTATCCAATAGCTTTCTAAACTGTTATGCATCTGAACAAAATGTCAATCGGCCCACACACGACGTTTTGACACAGATAGCGACTCGGTAACACTATTGTGTGTGATTGATTGACGGACAAACTGACTGCTGTGTGTGTATGATCAAATAATAATAGGTAGTCCCCAAAACAAAGTTACGAGATTGTGTGTGTATTTGTGCTATGTCCTACAAAATTTTAAAATTGAATTAAGTCAACTTATTCATACTTTATAAAAATAAAAGTAGGTAATAATTATTTTTTAAATTTTCAGTATAAAAAAACTCAAGTAAAAATTTACTTAGACCCCTAATCTTCTGAGTTTTTTTTTAAGAATTTTTGAGAAAATAATATGATTAATACTAGCTTGCCTATTTCCTAATGTAGGTATTTATTATCAACTAATAAAATAAATAACAAACAAATGTCATCCGATGCTTATGCAAGAAATGTCTTTGTAATAATAATGTGATGGATGTGCTTGTTTCTTGTCGCAAATGGATTCAATGTTAGGATTAATTTTGGACAATTTTAACCTTAATTCTGACTTGGTATCGTTTACGTAAATCTTGAGAAACATTGATCTAGATTTTATAGTCACTTAACATTAGGCCCCCATTCGCACGAGCGCTTTATTAACGGACGTTAAAAAAGCGTTCAAATAGAACAAATGCATTCCCAAGGATATGTTAACACGTCAGCGTTTTAAAAACGCGCGGTTTTTTTGGAGCTCTTTTGCATTTTCAATTTTGGGCATTGGAAATAGACCTTTTAACTTCTTACTACTCGTATACTCCAATGCTTTTTTAACACCCGTTAAAACACATTCATGCTAAGTGACATCGCAGTCAAGTAGGTACTAACTTGTCGTTAATTATAAAAACCTCAGTCGGTTGCCTAATAATTAATTAATTAATGGGATTCCCATTAAAAACGGAATACATACCGTTAACTACCAATTTCCATAATGCATCTCATCTGAAGTCCAACGCATAAGCCATAAGTGATTATTATTGCTTAATCGTATACCTAATACACTAAGAGCAAGCTAATGTTATAAAGGCGAAAGTTTGTGTGTGAGTCTAAGTGTGTTAAAGTTGTGTGTATGTTGTGTTATTGGCTGTGTAAGTGTGTGCGTAAAACTCCTTCACACCCCAATTATTGAACCATCGTCATATCAACCCATATTTGGCTCACTGCTGAGCTCGAGTCTCCTCTCAGAATGAGAGAGGTAAGGCCAATAGTCTACCACGCTGGCCCAATGCGGATTGGCAGACTTCACACACGCAGATAATTAAGATAATTCTTTGGTATGCAGGTTTCCTCACGATTGAGACACGTGATATTTAATTTCTTAAAATGCACACAACTGAAAAGTTGGAGGTGCATGCTCCGGACCGGATTCGAACTCACACCCTCCGGAATCGGAGGCAGAGGTCATATCCACTGGGCTATCTCGGCTTTTTATTATTGAACCGATTTGCCTGAAATTTGGATTGAAGATAGATTATACTCTGAGCCTTGATAGCCCAGTGGATATTGGTGATAGACCTCCGATTTTGAGGCAGAGGTCTATAACTGAGGTCCGTGACACAAACGGCAAAGAAAAGAAGTCGCGAGAAAACCCGAATACATGAGAATTTTCTTAATTATCTTACGTGTGTGAAGTCTGCTAATTGTGGCAGCGTATTAGTCTATATCTTGGCAATTTAATTCGTAATACTTCCGATGTTCCGCTCGGGCCGTGGGGCGTGTAGCGATGAATGAAAAACCCACGACTGATGCACCTCACTTCCCCGCATGCACGATTGCCCTTCCGCGCAGTATTTTCCCCTGTCGCCCTCTATCATGGGAGTGTTATCAATGAACTTACCAGACTATAACACCTTTCATTCTGAGAGGAGACTCGTGCTCAACAGTGAACCGAATATTGGTTGTTAATGAAGATGATGCCCTGGATTACTTTTGTGAAAAACTAAATTTAAGGCAAACGAAGTTGCGGACGTCCTCAAATGTTGTAATAAATCTTAAAAGTGTAAAACACAGTCGTTTCCTTTCGTCTGTACGTTTAAATCTTTTAAACTAAGCAATGCGCTTTTCAAGCATAGATAGATTTATTAAATAAAACTTGGCTGAGTTTGTTGTGGACTCTTCTCGGAGCCATGCGCATTTGGAACCCTCGTAACTTTAATTTTAAATGTTTGACTTTACTTACCACCAGTAAATCATGACATTAACTAACAATGATTTGAAAACTAAGCTTATTAAAATAAATGAATTTTGATTTTTGATTTTTTTTTTATGATTTACCATAACATGAGTTGACTAGCTCTTAGAGTAAGACCATACGTTCGGTTGGTATCATTAACATTTCAACTTGTCGTTGGTTCATTAACGAATTCATTTAAACGCGTACTGAAGCGTATAATGATAAGCACAGTTCAGTGATTAGGCTTAGCACACATGTCTTTATTAACTAGTTAGTTTTTCGTAAAAAAAAAATAATTGAGAATTTCTACAAAGACGCAATAATTCCGGTGTGTCGCTTAATCCGCTTGAAAAGTCGATGGCTTGGATAGCAGTGTAACACCACCAACTTCCCGATTCCGAGCTGAGAATTTCACCTGAAAATTTCTCACAAGAAAAAAAGCTTAAAAAAAAAGTATCTCATATAGCCCAACCCAGGATTGGCACCCAGGGCCTCGTGATCCGAAACCACATAGGCTAATCAGTGGACTAATAAGACAGTTTCAAATTGTCATTATAATATCAGCCGACGGACGTCCACTGCAGTCTGCAGGGCATAGGCCTTTTGTATGGACTTCCAAACATCACGATCCCGAGCCGTGTGCACCCAGCGAATCCCTGCGACTCGCTTTCTTTCGCGCCTTGGGATCCCAACCCCAGTTACAAATAATAAAGATAAATTATTATCTGTAGACTGAGAGGGGTGAAAGTTAAAAAGGTCTATGGCCTACAGTGGACGTCTAACGGCTGATATGGACTGAGAGAGACTATTCAAAATTCAAAAAAATCAAATTTCGTTTATTTCAATTAGGCTTAGTTTACAAGCACTATTGAAATATCCGAATTATGTCATAATTTAATTTAATCTAATGGAGGTAAATAGTCGAAAACTTAAAATTAAAGTTACGAGGGTTCCAAACGCGCATTAACAGTGTGTAACAGTTATTAACAGTGTGTCCGAAGCCTAACACTCGCTAGCCTAGTTTCAATTGAAGGGTTCCTTGCATCACTTGTACTCGTGGGATACCTTTTACTTTATTTAATAAATTTTGATAACATGACAAGGTCGGCCGCCATATTGTCATTTACGTCAGTGGATTAAATATTTCATGAAATCCTTATTTGTATGTCTGTTACAGAGTTGTAAATATCGCTACGTTTATGATCTCGTGCTATTTCGTTACGTTTAAAACTAGATTATCAATTGGTGACCTCTGGCACAGTTGCTAGTGCTGTTGATCTCTACAGAGATGTCCTGGGTTCGATTCCGAACACGGTTCAGTTTAAGGTTTTGTATTTCGACGGCCTCCGTGTAGCAGTGGTATGCCCGGCTGGCCCGATTAAGGTTTCTTAATAGATCCAGGTCTGGCTGGTGGGAGGCTTCGGCCGTGGCTTACCACCCTACCGTCAGAAGACGTACCGCCAAGCGATTAAGCGTTACGGTACGATGTTGTGTAGAAACAGAAAGGGGTGTGGATTTTCGTCCTCCTCCTAGCTAGTAAGCCCGATTCCATCTTAGATCGCATCATCACTTACCATCAGGTAAGATTGTAGTCAAGAAAAAGTAAAAAATCGTATCGTAATCTAACGTAAAATTGAAAATCCGTTGAATGCGATGCGTCCGATACTTACGATGCGAATGTGTAGACGCCTATCTTTAGCCTTCATTCGCACGAGAGTTTTTTTAACGGACATTAGAAAGCGTTCAAATGCAACAAATGCATTTCCAAGTATATGTTCACACGACGCTTTTTTTCGAGCAGTGTTGTGCTTTTTTAAGCGTCCGTCAAAAAAACTCTCGTGCGAATGAGTACTTAAGAACCAATATCAAATGTTAATAACAATAACCGGGACAGGGTGTGACTATAACTACACTAACTTTTCCAAACATTCATGATTAATCCCCCGCCCCCTCCCCCTTTTATAAAGGTAGAGAGGGGGGATATATTAGTTTCTATCTGCAAACATTTCAACAAGTTGGTGCGGCATACACGTTTGTAAGTTGTACGTACCATTGTTTCTCGATACAATCTCGCGTGGGTTGAAAATGATAGGTATGTGAGAATTGAAACGAGAATTTGTTTCTATTTTGTACCTATTCATTCGGATGCCGGCAAGCGTTTTATTCTATCTACCGCCCATGACTTCATAGGGGAGGAATGTGATTATTAGGATTTCATTTTGAGCGTGAAGTTATTAATGCGACTAGTTATTGACTATTGACCTCTGTCATGAAACTTTAAATATATATAGTTGGTTGTCGAATACTCCGTGCAGGTATAATAGAATGTTTTTGACTAAAAAACTTTAAAGATTATTGATTTATATTCCAACATAAATATAAACACTGATTACCCGAATATTGAAAAGAATATAAAAACCTAATATTAAAGTATGTTTTTGGGAACACGTGGTAACTCTTTGTAAGACGGATTTTTGAGTAAGTAACCTGCGCAGAAAAATGCTCATATTGAGTTTAAACAGAGAGAGCACCATGGAAAATTAAGCATGAGGTAGGTATATCAAAATTACACCCACAACGTCCGGTAAAAGATAACCTATAATAATATTTAATTAAATTCAGGTCAGTTTTAGGTGAGGGGATATAATTAACCGATGTGCAAAAAGGAGGAGGTTCTACGTTCGGCTGTATGTATGTTTTTACAGAAAACATATGTACTTAAAGCAAATAAAAAAATCGTACTAAAAAATAAATATCTTATATCCAAATTACTAAAAATGTAGTCCTGATTCTAGACTATATAGACTATATTAATCGTACTTAAAAATAAATATCTTTTCTTTCTTTCTTTCTATGTTAAAACCTTAGTAGTGGTAATTAATACAATAGTGTTTCCATCATCTAGATAAGTGATTTAGATTAGATAATTGCAATTGGACAATACAATGCCGTATCGAAAGTGAAAGGTGAAGTTTAGGATTTGTCTAGCCTCTGGGTGCATATGGGTATCCGACTCCCTGTTAGTTTACTATAGCTTGGCGATGGTCTGCGGGGGCTGGGAGGGGAGTAGCGATGCCCCGCGCGCACGACTTCATACCCGAACAGTCCTCCCCTCTGTCCCGCCCGCACGACTTCACACCCACGTAATCCTTCCCCTCCCGTCACCCGCATATCATAGGAGTGTCGTCAACGACATACCAAGCTATAACAGCTTATCATAGAACACATAATGTAGAAGGATTTGTATTCGTTGCTAGTTTATTCTTATAAAATATCTTCATTTAGTTTATTTTCGACGACCTCCGTGTCGCAGTGGTATGCGCGGTGGATTTACAAGTCCTGGGTTCGAGTAAATCGAACTATTTTGTATGGGACGTTTTTCAGTAAACCGCGGCAGCACCACAACTTTAAATCCCTGTAACTCCGGAAATAATGATCTCAGACAGCCTGTTACTTTTACAAAATTGCTTTACTTATACTCCTAATTTATATGCAATTTAAAAAACTGTCATCTATTGAAGTTTTCCACATGTTTTTGACTAACGACGATATAAATTAGGAAAACTAATTTTCCAACTTGACGTGGAACTAACATGAGTTTTGAAGCGACTCGAAAATGCAAATACAGTGCTTTTGTGATGCAAATTCCGCTCGGAGTGCCTCTTCTCGGAGAGCCTACTTGAATTCCACATGAACACAAATTATGATATACGTTAACGAAGTCTTAGTTATGAAATACTGATTTTGAATCATAATCACAAGTTTATTTTTAATAACCTAGATACTGTAGAACGCAGAAAACTATCGGTTGTGAGATGTAAGGGTAGGTTACGCTGCTTTTTTTTATTCTTTACAAGTTAGCCCTTGACTACAATCTCACCTGATGATAAGTGATGATGGAATCTGAGCTAACTTGTTAGGAGCATGAAATCCACATCCCTTTCGGTTTCTACACGACGTCGTACCGGAAAGCTAAATCGCTTGGCAGTACGTCTTATCCGTTAGGGTGGTAACTAACCACGACCGAAGCCTCGCACCAGCCAGATCTGGACCAATCAAGAAAACCTCAATCGGTCCAGCCGAGGATCGAACCCAAGACCTCCGTCTTGTAAGTCCACTGCGGATACCATTGCTCCACGGAGGCCATCAAGTCCTTGAGTTGAGTAGGCTAATACACTAACTTTGAAAAAAAAAAGGATGGAGAAGTCTTGTAGGCTTAAACTCTTTATCCCCTCTCATATAAGGAGGTAAGCCTGTCTCCTTAGTAGGCGGTTCAAATAGGTTGTTAATGATAGTATTAGCTATTCGCTATACATATTTCGAAACTCTCGATGGTTAGCGCAAAGTAAAGGTTAATAGATGCCATTAGGGATTTAGCTTGAGTTAAACGTCGCGGTCGGTGACGTCACTAACCGCATAGTGGATGCTTGTCGCAAGCTACACACCGGCTTTGTTATAGTATCGAATTATACAGAAAGGTTCAAGTACTTGGCTAGAGACTAACATCAACTTCGCTAACGCAACGCAACTGAGTAACGCCAGTAACTTCGTCCGCGTTTAGAAAAACACTGACTACTCTAACTATTACGAATATTATTTAAACGGGTACATACCACGATAAAACGACGAGATTTTTAATGTCGATACTTGGTCACGACGGGACTGAAGTTGCGAGATGCGAAGTTGACATCAGCTGTTAGGGGCAGAACCGATCTACCCTCTTTCTTGTTCTTTTTTCTCTATTTTCAACAACCTCACGCTAACTACTTAGCTAACGCTAATGCTAAGAAGTGGGCTAACTTATTAGTTGTAGGATGAAAATCCATACCCCTTTTTATTCTACACGACATGGTACTGCAGCGCTAAATCGCTTGGCGGTACGTCTTTTCCGGTAGGGTGGTAACTAGCCGGCCGAAGCCTCCCACCAGATAATATGTGTATTTATTTGTATGTTTGCTTCTCCTTTACGTTGCATCTACTTAAGAGATTTGGCTGAAATTTAAAATGGAGATAGATTACACTTTTAAATAACACATAGGGACTAACATTCTGAAGGACCACAGAATAAAAGTGAATAAATATTATGACCTAACAAATGAACTAACTAAAAATGACTATGTAATTAGTCTGTACGCCGAAGAAGTAGGTGCGAGAGGATAACCAGCAAAATCTCTCTATAACTTGCTTAAAGACCTTGGCCTCTCTAGAAGTGCAGCTAGTTCTATATTAGAACGAGTATCCAAAGCTGCTCTAATAAGATCTTATCAAATTTGGCTAGGCAGGGAGAACAACACGAGCAGAGAACGGGGTGTGATAGTCGATCGTCAAGGAATTCCTTAACCCTACATCCTGTAGTCACAAGTTCAGGACTCTGCTCGGAGTTCTTTTCTCTACCACGCGATGGACCCGGCACCCGCACGGTGAATCTGTGGAATGCTGAGATATTCGTCTCTCTCTTTTATCCTGGAAAATCCATGATACTTGTGGGATTAGTGAAAAACAGAGTTGCTTGTAAACGAAATTATGGGCGTCCACTAGATTTTATGTAATATAATATATAATATAGTCCAGGTATTAATTATATGATATTATATTATTATAAATACAATGTAGAATGGTCACGAGATCGTGATATCCATTACAGTTTTCCTTCAAAGCCTGAAGCGGTGCCGTGAAATAATAAAGTGAACTTGAAACACTTGGGGCTAGATAATACAGAATTCGGACAACTAAGGTCTTGACGTTTAATTATAACATACCTATATATTTTATTAAGGGCCTGCGATAGCCAGACTTATCCCATTTTATGAAGGCTGAAAGATTGTGAGTCAATGCTCCAATTTTAAAAGAAGGTGTGATTGTAATAATACTAATGTTAGAAATAAAAATAAAATTGTTGCACACCACACTAGGTTAAAAAAAAATTAGTAATTCTTTTAAGGGCAATTGCATACGTTTTTATAATAAACTGCCCACTTGAAACAACCGCATGTCTCTCAATAAGTTCGAAGTTTTTAAACGTAAGCTTATAGAAAAGTCGTATTAAAGTGTAAATGAATATATAAACGACAGAAAAGCTTGGAAATGAAATGTATTACACGACTGGCTACTTAAACACCTATTGTTAAATGGGAATAAACTAAAAAAGAAAAAACCTGGCTGAGTTTGTGGTGGGATCTTCTTGGAAAAAGGCGCATTTGGAAACCTCGTAAATTTCATTCTAAGTTTTCGCCTAATTATTATCACCATTATCTTAATAATATTAATTACCTGACCTTTCGAAAGTGTCTGGCTATCACAGGTTTTTTTTCTTTATATTAAGACAGTAATTCAACTCAATTATTCTTTATAGCTTTCATATGTATGACAGTGAGTGTTAAGTAAATAGCACACTACCTACTGTCAAGTGTCAAACAATATGACATTTTGCTTGCGAAATATATTTTATTTATCAATTGTTTATTATTAAAACTTTATCACTACACACTAGTACGAGTTTGTATTGCTCGAAAGTGAGGATCGGTTTCGACTATCGAATCTCAAAATCATACCTGTGTGTTACATAGTATCTATTTGAATTAAAAAAAAGTCAAAGTCAAAAGTCAAAATTCATTTATTTCAGTTAGGCTTAGTTTACAAGCACTTTTGAAAGGTCAAGATTATGTCATAATTTAATTTAATTTAATGGTAAAAACTTAAAACTAAAGTTACGAGGGTTCCAAACGCGCCTTGGTCCGAGAAAAGCACGTACATAAAAGAAAACGTACTATGAAACTTGAAATTAAACTTCTAAAAGACTGACTTATTGACTGTAATTAACTACTATAAAACTGACTTACTGACTTAATGAAGAGCCACTGCCCACAAACAATACACAGCCAAAATGTATGTGGGACTTGGACGCAAATTGCCTATCTTTTGTGGAGCTAGTCTAATGGTTGAGACAAAAAGTGGCCACAGGGACTCCTAAACGACTAATAACTATATTATGTTTTTGTCGATCGGTCGGTCATGGGTTATTCTTGGTTTGGGCTATAAAATATTGGGCTTATCAAAGCAACTTTCCGTGAAAATTCCCATCTTGGAATTGAATTAGTGGTGTTTTCCCTTGCCTTGACGAGACCGTTAAGCTTTCGGCCCCCGCCATTAACATCTGGTTGTGATCTTTAAAGAGTTAAACATTATCACTTTTAGCCATATTGAAGAAGCTTGGTGGTTCTAAGTTCCATATCGCCTTTTATTTTAGCAGTGAATCCTGACCTTTTAGGCCCTTTATATTAAAATGGATGGCGAATGATGAATTTCATTTTCGTCTGGTTGATAGTTTACGAGAATTCATACTAGGGATATACGAGTAGAACATGTCGAGAAATGTTATCGCTCCTCGTTTGCTAATTACGTTGTAAATACGATATAATTAATGTGTTTTATTCTTAATCGCGTATTAAGTCATTCATGCGTGTGTAATCGACATAATTACTTGTTTTATTATCTGCTACGAGTATGCTTACAATGTTCGACGAACTAACAAAAGTTATTATTATTAGATGTATGACCTACTATCTACCTACTTGCCATAAAAAATAGCGCGGTTTTTTAATTCAGATTCTGTTAAAATTAGTTGAAATTTGGGTATTTTATATTAATCACGTCTATAAAATAGTAAAAAAATAAAAAAAAAACATTTTTGGGGTTCCCTTTCCACCTTTTTTTCTGTTCTATACTTACCATAGTGTGCGATTGTGATAGTACCTACTCGTATGTATCACTATCGGTATTTTTGCATAAGGGCTTAAAATGAAAGAAAGAAAGAAAAAATATTTTAATTTGGTTATTAAAAACTTATAACTAAGCTTTTAAATTATATAATATATATACTAAATTTATAAGAAAGCAATATGGTTACCAATCTTCATTTCTCTATAACAAATTTAATAAAAGTCACAAAATTAATGCTTTGACTCGTAATAAATTGAAACGGGTGGTAGCTGATACCTTGCTGGCCCTAGACTATGAACAAACTAAACTTTTACTTAAAGATAACTTTTCTTAAATACGGACGCAATTATTTCAAATAAAACACAAACTGATAATACACACACGCGCACACACACACACACACACACACACACACAGACACACACACACACACACACACAAACACACACACACACGCACTTACACACACACTAAATATATTATAATTTATAATTTTGTTATTTGTTAACTACGGTTGTTCTATGTGGTGAATGAGCGGGGCACCCAGTAATACGGGTTTTCCACCTAGTACAGGGGTCCTTGCTACTTGTTTGTAAGACTTAGTTGACGAATAAAGATTTTTTCATTTTTCATTTTTTTTTTTCATATAAGAAAAAAAAACAGAAAAAAAAGCGCACTGACCAAATAAAGGAGTCCCACTCAGCGTAATACAGCGTGTTGTAACTGTGTGATTTAATTATGATTTACTAATTTTAGTATTTCTTTTTTCAGGTA
Source organism: Bicyclus anynana (assembly GCF_947172395.1). Taxonomy (NCBI): domain Eukaryota; kingdom Metazoa; phylum Arthropoda; class Insecta; order Lepidoptera; family Nymphalidae; genus Bicyclus; species Bicyclus anynana. The sequence continues at coordinate 3,300,260 of NC_069104.1, read as the reverse complement.
ATGTCAATATCAACTTCTAGTCCTGCGCTGCAAAGAAAAAATGTGTGCGTGTGTGTATATTACGCAAAGGGTAACTCCGAAACGAAATTATAAACTGATTGAATTATTGTATCATTCGATTGAAATGACACTTAACCCTTCAAAAGATAAAGGAGTATCAAAGTTAAATAAAAATTTAAATCCTCAATAACTTTTGACGGCCTACGTGGCGCAGTGGTATGCGCGGCGGATTTACAAGACGGAGGTCCTGGGTTCGATCCCCGGCTGGGCAGATTAAGATTTTCTTAATTTGTCCAGGTCTGGCTGGTGGGAGGCTTCGGCCGTGGCTAGTTACCACCCTACCGGCAAAGACGTACCGCCAAGCGATTTAGCGTTCCGGTACGATGCCGTGTAGAAACCGAAAGGGGTGTGGATTTTCATCCTCCTCCTAACAAGTTAGCCCGCTGCCATCTTAGACTGCATCATCACTTACCTTCAGGTGAGATTGTAGTCAAGGGCTAACATGTAAAGAATAAAAAAAAAAACACGACGGTTAAAGACCCGGACTGAACAGAATGACCCTGGGTTCAATATTTACTCGATGTTGCAACCCGCTTGATGTCTTTGGTCCATCTAGTGGGGAGTCGATCGGCGCTTACCGGTGCAGGTTCGCCATACCAGCACCTTGGGACCCCATCGTCCATCGGCTCTTCGAACTATGTAGCCTGCCCATTACCACTTCAGCTTCGCGACTCACTGAGCTATGTCAGTGACTTTGGTTTTTGCAGATCTCCTCATTTCTGATTCGGTCATGCAGAGAAACTTCAAGCATAGCTCGCTCCATGGCCCGTCGAGTGACTTTCAGCCTTCTAGTAAGGCCTGTTCTATTTTAGAAACTCTAAGCATCTATTTTCTATCTCTATCTCTAATTAAGCTAAGATCTTTGGACGTATATGGACGACAAAGTGAGTACCTACTTTAGAACGTTTATCGTTTTTATTTACTAAACAACATTCCAGTCAGGGCCGTGACATGTTAACTCCAACATGTCGATACAGCTTTTATTTTTAAAATGAATAAATTGCTAAACAATTATAAACTTTAACACTAAGTAAATAAGGTTGTCGAACTAAGTTTCCATAAACACGTAAAGCTGTCTTATTTTACAAAATCAATTGACTAAATGTATTATAGATGTTTTTTAATGTGATCACTTTAAGGTTCAAAATCCTGCAATGTACATGCAAATGGCGATTGCAAAGTTTTTGCTTGTTTTGCAACCGTCGAGCCAGTAGACTGCATGACGCGTAGATCTTGTGGTTTTTGCAATCGATTACGAATGATTTTAGTGTTGTCAAGTGTGTTATCGATATGAAATATTTATCGTAAAATATATTAGGTAAGTATAGTAAAAAAAAACAAGTTATGAATGCTTTAATATCTACTCGGTTTTAATGTATGTTTATTACATTTTTATTGGATTAAATTACTAATGAATTTAACTAAACTAAGTCAAGAATTTAACTAATTAATTAGTTTAATATCTAATAGGTGAAATTAAGAAAAGCTAACCTACTTTCATTTGAAGTAAATAAATAGCTAATAATTATAGTTAAAGTAAACTGATTTTATAGCCAACGTTAAATATACACTTGATTCATTTACAATTACAAATGAAGGTGGTCGTAACATTTTATACGACATAATCACAATCTCAAATTAAGGGACTGTAAACGTTGCTACCATTTGAAATCTAAAGATGAACGCACATCACACTACCACGACAGTGGTAGAACTTTCAACAAAGAATCCAAATGGATGAGTAGAACCTTCCTTGCATTTCATTTTTGGTGTTGCTCGTTTTTAATGATTTTATTTCAACTTAAGTTTTCTTTTACAATTTTACATATACAACTAAATACAATTATATTTAAATTACTAGTAACTAGCCTAACCTAAACTTATTATAAAAATATAAATGATCATTGGTAAAGTACCCAGAAGGCTGGCAGTATTGCCACGTTGTATGGCAATACTGATTCTCTGACCTAAATATGTACTTAAAATGAGCCAACAGCTTATTCTTTACGGGGAAAAAATCCCCGTAAACATTACTAGGTAATATCCGCGAAAGTATGTATGTAAGTGCGTGTTTATTACACCTTCACACCTCAACTAATCAACCGTTTTTGCGTAATTTTATAATGGACATAAATTTTACCCTAAATTAATACAAAAGCCCAAAAATGGTTAAAATTAAAACAAATAAAAGAATGTTGATGACAAACAGTTAAGTTGTAACATCCTTATTGTACGATCAGCATTAGATTTTCTAATGAAAGCCGACCTACTTAACCTTTGTAATCCGCGGGGTAATGAAAAGCACATTAAAACCCACTAATTGGTTTCCAAGATGAGCTTTCCCTCAATCTTATGATTTAATCTCCTTCTATTATTTAAAGTGGGCAGTTAATTCTATCGGAAATTTCTTTTCATATTACGTATCAAATGCAGGTTAACCACTGAATGAACAAGGTAAATATATTTGAACGTCTATCTTAGAATGCTACAATTAAGATAGAACGGTGCTACAAGTCTGCAATTTAATTTTAATTAATTGTGTTTCAGTTAGATTTATTTTACGTACAAGCACTTTAAAAACGTCAGTTTCAGAAAGCAAATTATATGAGTCAGATTTGAGCCAGACTAGTAGAAGTATAAAAACTCCGCAGTCATAATAAAATCCTTACGTTTATTTAAAGCTAAAGAGCTTGCATTGCTTCTTCTTCTTCTTCAGAAAGAAGCGGCTATAGGTCGCAAGATAATAAGTAGATCCAGCCGTACCAACTTCTGTTTTGTTTTTCCTAAAACAAGGAAAGAAAAATTACACAAAAAATTGTCTTAATTTTCTCAAACGTCCTCCTTAATTAGCAAAAATTACTTAGCATTTACTAGTACAACAATAACCTAAATCGCTGCGAGATAATGGTAACGACATTTAACATGAAAAAAATACAATTTTACGAAAATAATAACGGTCTCTTAGATATTTTAATTAATGTACAAAATATTTCGGGAACTGAGAAATCGCCAAGAGAACGGTTTTGCAAACAGTAGACACCTAGTTTGACACAATTAGTTGTAAAGGCCAATGTCGGATATAACGGTACAGATATCTACCATAAGGCCTGTATGGCGCCAACCTTTCTCGACAATACTGCGTCTGGTATTGTGAGATAAATAACTGGTCGAGCTCCTACCTTCTAAATATTGGTTTCTTGCCATAGAGCCGATTGTAGTTTGTTTTGATTGCAACTGCACTTACATCCTTATCCTTGACCTCTTTCCTAACATTAGCATCGCATTTTTTGAGCTTAACTATTTCTGTAACAAAAGCAAATAAAAAAAACATTATTATTTTAAAAATTATTCGTATTATTATCTTTATTTTTAACTTCGACTCCGCCTTATATATTTTTTTCTATTTCACTCCAAAACATAAATAATTGCAAAGATATATGTATACCAAAAAGACATAACGAGTAAGTCTCATCCACACAGCAAATATACCTAAAACATGTTGAGCTCATCCAGGTAAGTTTTCTTCTTAATGGCCTACCTGCTTGTTTTATCAACTATTACTCTAAAAACTGTGTGTGAAGTCTGCCAATCTGCATTGGGCCAGCGTGGTGGACTAACCTAACCTAACCTAACTTAGCCCCTCTCATTCTGAGAAGAGACTCAAGCTCAACAGTGATATGAATATGGATTGTTGATGATGAATCTAAAAAAATCTAGTACGGTTCAACTGAGTAGGTTTAAGGAACCTTAAAAATGAGTTATGATTGTCCGAGTTCGCAGATAACAAAACTTATTAATATCACGTGCTCTACTTCCTTTCAAAATAACCAATGATCGTTACGCAGGTTTTTCTCATTCAAGCGCACCCAACTGACAGGCGAGGTCAAGTCGAGAGTCGGTGAAGCAATAAACTAACTTTTACCGCTGTCAAAATCAATTTGCTGTCGATTGAGTGTTAATAGAGTTGAAAATTTGATTAATAAACGCAATTTTATCGTTGCCTGACTCCAATTTCGCTATATTTCATTCGTCATTTTGAATCATGAATCACTGATTTACATAACACTATCGGGTGGCTGCGACTTTGTTTGCATGAAATTCAGTTCGGTCATACTTTTTCCATAATATAAGCTAACTAGCTGACGCCGCGCGGTTTCGCCCGCGTGGTTTCCGTTCCCGTAGGAATACAGGGATAATATATAGCCTTCCTCGATAAATGGGCTATCTAACACTGAAAGAATTTTTCAAATCGGACTAGTAGTTTCTGAGATTAGAGCATTCAAACAAACAAACAAACTCTTCAGCTTTATAATATTAGTATAGATTTACCTGCGCAATTTTTACAAGGTTTTAATATTATAAAAATCAGTCCATTCGTTTTTAAGTATACCTACTTAAAAACACTAAAGTTTTAACAACAACTGTCATTTTGGCTCAGTTACAATTCAATCTTTATCATATTGTATCTAGAAGTATTTAGTCAAAACCATACTAACTAAATGATTAAACTGTAAAAACTCATTAATAAATATGTTTAATTAACAAGTTTTCACAATTAATAAGTTGTTTTATTAATAGTTAAAAAAAAAATGTTGATAGTGATGTCAGTGATTTGCATATTTACAAAATGGTCGATGATTTGTCAAGGATAATTTAGTAACAGGTCATTAAAATATTTTATTAAACGTATTTTATTTGCAGGATCGTTTCTAGATATAATAGGACGTCGAACGCGTAATTAATTGTAAGAAATAAGATATATAGTTCGACTACATTGGTGTATTGGTATATTACAAAATAAATAGAATTTACTTTATAGTGGCATTGTATATTTATTACATAAACATTTTGTTCACGCTGTGCTATTCATCGCGATGAATTGTACAAATGTCGACCTGCACAGTCATTGAGCTTTAATCATTCTTACATTCATACATAAACAGAAGCTTTCTAGTGGTCTGCGTAACAATACACGCTAATATTTTTACTGTTCACGCTAGTTTGTCTATCACGAGTACCTTTTCAACTTTTCAACCTTTTCGAGTGACTCTATCGGTTTTACTTTTTTGTCCTTATTAAGTCTTATTTTTTAATGTTATTGCAAAGCCGTTGTCATTATTGCACTAGTTGTATTGACAAACAGAAGAGCTTAAATTATGTTAAATGATAAGACATTACAATAAAATTGATAAAAAATAAACATAAGCACGTCAATTTACATATACCTACACTAATTTTTATTTTAAAGAAGAAGACTTTTAAAGACATTACAAGCTAATACATTTACTTTAAAAAATAACAGATAAACTAAATATGATACTACCTAATACTTACGCGAATATATACAAGATAAAAATTAACCACAAATGACAACAAAATATCAATTTTGAATATTGTTGTGTCTCAATTTCCATTTTTCTACATAATAATAGAATAAATAAATTAAATAATTTATCGATAAATTATTTTCTCAGTTCGATCACATCACTAACCTATCAAAGAAATATCAATGCACATAGGCTACTTTCTTGCTCAAGAAAACGGTACAAACAAGGCTTGAAGGGTTTTTTAACGTGTCTAGTGTTTGTTTACTGAGCTCAAAGCACAGGCTTTTAGTGACGTACCTACGTAGACGGATAGATATGTACGCTTGTCGATGTTTCGAGAGTTCAATGTAGGTACCTTACCTCATAGCTTAGGTTCATGCAACCGGCTACCTACGTTAACTAATGGGGTTTACTAGCTAATTGCTTGGATCTAGAGCTTCTAGTATTGATTGATTCTGTCTCTCTTTGTCCTATATTCAAGTCTTGGATCTAATAATATTATTGTAGTGTTTTATCTGACTGACCAGGCAGGGTTATGTTTTCGCATGTATCTTGTATCTATTTATGTAATAATCTTTATTATCAGGAGTAACTTATTATTATTATTAACTTATATTTCAGAGAGAGAGAGAGATTATTATTTGATGCGCAGTGGTGTGCGCGGTGGGTTTACAAAGCGGAGGTCCTGGGTTCGATTCCGTAGAAACCAAAAGAGGTGTGGATTTTCATCCTGCTATTGACAAATCATCAGGTACTATTACGAATTTCTGAATGAAAAAATACTCTAAGGCAATTTGATCGAATTTCATATGTCAAAACTGTAGGTCTCACATGCGACCAAACGACGTATTTCGTTAAGAGAAATAGACAAATGGTAACCAATAGCAGCGTGGGAATATTTATTTATATGCTTTATTTGTAGAGCACAAAACAAGGAACCAAACAAAAATCTGCCTTATCACTTCATAGCTATAAGGCCGCCTTATAAATGTCGTTGCTTCTTTCGTTGCGTTGGGACAAAAGAGTTAGGACTGGAACTGGACATTGATATTTTGTCTTTTTCCCTTCATAAGATATGTCGTTGGTCACATGCTTGGCATACGGCTACACTACAAACAAAGGCTTTTGACGACCTCCGTGGCGCAGTGGGTTCGATCCCCGGCTGGGTAGATTGAGATTTTCTTAATTTGTCCAGGTCTGGCTGGCTAGACTTAGAGGCTTCGGCCGTGGCTAGTTACCACCCTGCCGGCAAAGACGTACCGCCAAGCGATTTAGCGTTCCGGTACGATGCCGTGTAGAAACCGAAAGGGGTGTGGATTTTGATCCTCCTCCTAACAAGTTAGCCCGCTTCCATCTTAGACTGCATCATCACTTACCATCAGGTGAGATTGTAGTCAAGGGCTAACTTGTAAAGAATAAAAAAAAAACGAATTCGACGTTTCAAAAGTGCTTGGTAGGTATAAAAAACTTACTTTATAGAAACGAATTTGAATTTAATTTAATACTGACAGAGAGTTACATATTTGTACCTTTTGCCGTGGAGACCCTTGGGTCGCAGTGCCAAAATTTTACCGAATAATTTCACCGTGGCTAGTTGCCTCGACTGGTGACAGAAGGGCTGGCTCATTTTTTGCGCAAAGGATCAGCCTGGCTGTCCAGCGCGGAAATGCAGCCAGTATTCTTGCCACCATTCCACGTGGGCATGATTTGTACAGTTATTAGGATAAGTTAGCTTAAGTTCCTTATTGTATTCTTCCCCATTAAATACTTTCCTGAAAAAAAAAACAATCAAAGCAAAACAAATCCTCTACACGCAGTAAAAGATAAATGCGTCGTAAAATAGTTAAGCCGCGTTCACACGAGCGCAATTTAGCTTAAACCGCCGCGAGCCGCCATAAACAAGCGGCGCCTAATTGCACGCTACTTCCGCGCGCTAAGATACTATCGCGGATTAAGCATGGTGTTCACAGAGGAATTGCGGATTCGTTTCTTTATAATCATAACTAGTAACCCTGCTTTATACAGGTGTAAAAGCGTTTAAACTTATCTTCCATACAACCCTAACCACGCTGTAAAAAAATCATTGTACTTAATCAGGATGACAGAAAACTTTTGGCAACACTTTTTGCAAAATATTACCTTTACGATTAGGATGATACGAGATACTTTTGATAGCGATAGTTTTGCACTGCTGATCAAAAAAAATATTTTAAATCAAGATATTAGAACACTTTTGCCAGTACTATTTTTGTACAGTCGAGCAAATTTTTCCCTTTACGATCAGTACAGCATTTAAAGCTATACTCCTTCTGCTGCGAAATATATTTTTTTTGTATTGGCAAAAGTATTACAGAATACTTTTGCCAACCAGGGGTGTTGCCAACACTAGTTTTGCACAGACGATTAGAAAGATCTCCTGATTGTAAAGAAATGTTGATGAAATGACAGGAGATTTGTTTCGTTACAACTATTTTATTTATTTATACTTTATTGCACAAAACAAAAACAATAACAAAGAAAACAAGACAACCTTTGGATAAATAAATGCGGGATAGTGCAAAAAAACATAGTATATTTATATATACTACATGTATAAATATAAAATATACATAATAAATACATATGCTTTCATTATATTATAATATTTATATGAAACCCGCGCATATGCACTAACCTTAACAATAAGATGAAAGATGACTACAAAGGCGCGCTGACTTATTGCCTGGTACCCTTTCCTCGTGTAACCTTTTCTATAGGTACTAATTAAATCACCTCTGCACTACAAGCTACCTTATTAAGACCGACAAACAATTTGACTGATTGTAGATAACGGAAGCCTCTGGCAATCTTTTACAAAATACGTTAGGTCAAGGAGTCAAATAGAGACTTAATGTCTATTTTACCATGCATAAAGATCAAAATGTTAAATAAGTAGTGCTGTCCATGACAGCTACTCCGGGGAAGTTCTACTACCATGTTTATATCGGCTATTACACACAGGTCAGTATACCAGATCCTTTTTTTTATTTTATACAAGTTAGCCCTTGACTGCAATCTCACCTGATGGTAAGTGAATGCAATCTAAGATAAGAATCGGGCTAACTTGTTAGGAGGAGGATGAAATCCACACCCCTTTCGGTTTATACGCGACGTCATACCGGAACGCTAAATCGCTTGGAGGTACGTTTTTGTCGGTAGGGTGGTAACTAGCCATGGCCAAAGCCTCCCACCAGCCAGACTTGGACCAATTAAGAAAACAAATGCCAATGTTCAAATCAGGTACCTTCGGTTACCCAGGATTGTAGTGTTTTGTCTATTTCTGGATATATTGGCAAAAATGAGCAGTGTAATAATAATGTTATTCCAATTCCTTCAATCTCAGATAATAATTTAAGTTCACATAGTTTTAATTTGCCAGACAAAGCTCAAAAAAAGACTCTAATAATTTCTGATAAGTTAGGTAAGGATTTTGGCTCCATTATGAGCCATTACTTAAACCATTCAGTGACTAATAAATGTTTTCCGGGGGCTAGTTTTAGTTATTTAATAAATAGCATAAGTATAGAAAATGTAGTTGGTTACTCAAATGTAATTTTGATGTTAGGGAACAGTTCAAATATTAAAAGGCATCAAATTATAAAATGTATTGAAAAGCTTTTGGTATTACATAATAGAACCAAATGTAAATTTACATTATGTGCATTTCCATACGTTAAGTCAATTGCTAAAGAAAATAAGCATATCCATAACTTGAATCTTATGTTATACAACTTGACATACCATCACAGCGATGCATTTTTTTATTTTGGCATGAATAAGTTTATCTCATCTTATTCGTTGACTAAAGATAATTTATATCTGCCAAAAAAATGTAAGCAGCATGTTGCCTCTCTGTTGGCTTACAACTTAAACGAGTCAGTTACAAGTGTTGTAACACAGTCTATTGACATTAATATGACATGTAATAATAGTAGTTATGTTTCTATTGACCAGAGTACGAATGATAGTACTGTCTCAATTGTTAATTGTAATTTAACCGATCCAGTTACAAGTATTGTAACGCAGTCTTTTGACATTTTTACAACCTGTACTAATAGTACAAATATTTCTATACCTGACCGCAGTACCAATCCTGGTACTGTTACAATTGAAAATTTTTTAAACTAGAAGATACGACAACGGAGATGCACTGTAACATTAACCTTGTACACCAAAACATACAGAGCATCAACGGCAAGGAGTTAGAAGTTGAACTATTTGTAGAAAAATTCAATATACACATATTATGTATTACGGAGCATTGGCTCACTAACTCACAGCTGTCAGTTCTTAATATTAATAATTATTCATTGTCAAGTGTGTTCTTCAGAAGGGCTGGTCATGGTGGCTCCTTAATTTTCTTACATAATAACTTAAAATGTAAGGATAGAAAAGATATAGTTCGTCTTTCTGTGGAATGCATTGTTGAACTTTCTTGTGTGGAGTTGGAACAAATTATTATAGTATGCGTGTACAGACCCCCTCCTGCTGACTTTGATCAATTTGAAGAGGTAATGGAAGATGTAATGAGGCGATTGTGCACATCTTCCAAACAAATACTGATTTGCGGCGATTTTAATGTTGATATTCTAACAGAAAACTCAAAATCTGTTTGATTTCTTAACTTATTTAAATGTTTTGATTTGATGCATGCTTTTAACGAACCTACTAGGATAACCGCAACTTCAGGTACCTGTCTGGATAATATATTTTATAATTGTGTGCTTGAGAGAAAGAAGATAATAAATAAATTAAGCTCTGATCATAGTGGTCAAATAATAACTATCTTAAATAATAAAACCAATAGCAATCAATGGGTAAAGTGTAGGCCAATAACTGAAAGTAAATTAAAGCGATTCAAAAACACAATTATTTCTAAAATTCCAAGTCTTGCATTTGAAAATAATCATCCAGACATGCTCTTTGGTACACTTTTCAAGACAATAGACAGAGAGTTTAGTAAAATTTTTAACTTTAAACGCATTAATGCTAGCCAAAAATTAAAGTTTAGCGAATGGGCTACTGTAGGCATTTACAAAAGTAGAGACAAACTGTACGAGTTGTACGAGCAAAAACAATATACTCAAACGCGAACTTATTTAGATTATGTCAAAAGTTACTCAAAAATTTTCAAACGTGTTTGTATTCTTGCGAAATCGTTACACATCAAACAGAAAATAATTGAGTCTGAGAACAAGATACAAACCACCTGGAATATAATTAATAGAGAATCAGGAAAAATCAAACCGCGGGATATCAGTTTTGAATTAATTGTCAATGACAAAAAGGTAAACACTGATATCGAGGTTGTTAATGCCTTTGAAGATTTTTTCCAGAATGTTCCTATCTTGTTAACTGATTCACTAGATTCGTCTGCTACGGAAGCCCAGAGACTATTAAGAGGCAATGTTAAAGAGTGCAACGTTCTTTTTGAATTTCACCACATAACTGTATCAGACATTAAAAAATCTTTCAATTTGTTAAAATTAAAAAGAACCGGAGATCTGTGGGGCATGTCAGTGAAAGTAATATCTAATATAATTGATGTAATTGCTCCCCACTTAGCTATTATTTTTAATGAATGCGTGGATTTGGGTATCTTTCCGAACCTAATGAAACATGGCAAACTGTTACCACTTTTTAAATCAGGTGACAAAACTGATGTTAATAATTATAGACCAATTACAATACTGCCAACACTTAGTAAGGTTTTTGAAAAAATCATTTTAAATCAACTTTTAAGTCATTTTAATTTAAATAATTTATTTCACCCTGAACAGTATGGTTTTACTAAAGGTCGCAGTACAACTGATGCAGGTGCTAAACTTTTAAAACATATATATGATGCATGGGAAAATGCTAAGAATGCTATTGGTGTATTTTGTGATTTGTCCAAAGCATTCGATTGTGTTGACCATAACATTCTTTTACTTAAGTTAAGCCACTATGGCATAAAAAGTGTTGCACTTGATCTCATCGCCTCTTATCTTAGTGATAGAACACAAAAGGTATGCATAAATGATTCAAAGTCTCGCGGTTTTTCTAACACAATGGGCGTCCCACAGGGTTCAATTCTGGGTCCTTTTCTATTCCTAGTGTACATAAACGATTTACCACACCATGTTAGCGGCATCTGTGAGATAGTACTGTTTGCTGACGACACATCCCTAATTTTTAAGAGTGACAGAAGTAAAGATAATTCCGACGATGTAAACCGTGCCATATCGTATGTGTCGCATTGGTTCACTGTTAACAACTTACTTTTAAATGCAAAGAAAACTAAATGTATTGAGTTTTCATTACCAAATGTTATAAAATTAGATAAGTCTATAATGATCAATGGTGAAACACTAGAAATAGAGAATTCCACAGTTTTCCTGGGAGTGACCTTGGATTCTAAACTTCAGTGGGGTGCTCATATAGAAAAACTGTCAGGTAAACTCAGCTCAGCTGCTTTTGCAGTGAGAAAAATAAGACAGTTTACTGATGTTGATACAGCTAGACTTGTTTATTTTGCGTACTTTCACAGCGTAATGTCTTACGGTATTTTGTTGTGGGGCAAGGCTGCTGATATACATTCTATATTTGTACTTCAAAAAAGAGCAATTCGAGCAATATATCAACTAAAATCACGCGAGTCCCTTCGTCAAAAGTTTAAAGAAATAGGCATTTTAACAGTAGCCTGTCAGTATATATATAACAGTATAGTTTATGTAAGACAAAATATTAATTTGTACAAACGAAAAGGAGATCTAAACCCACGTCTTACTAGACACGGGCATAAGTTAGTTATTTCTGCATATCGTCTCCAAAGAGTTAAAAAATCTTTTGTGGGTTTGGGTGTACTCTTCTATAACAAGATCCCCAAGACTGTAATGGACTTGCCAATGCACAACTTTAAGCAATGTGTTAAAAAACATTTACTTAGTCGAGGTTACTACACTATTGATGAGTTCCTTAACGACAAAGGTGCTTGGAGGCCATTGGATCAGCTTCCACCTTCACACAGGAAATAAAACTATAAGAAATTGTAATTTAATTGTTATCAAATGTAAATTCTAATACTGTATGACTTTTTTCAAAAGAGCAACTGTTGAGTTTCTTGCCGGTATCTTCTCAGCAGAACCTGCCTTCCGAACCGGTGGTAGAATCTTTACAAATAGTCAACTGACGTGTCAAAAGTGCTTGTAAACTGAGCCTACTTGAAATAAATGAATTTTGAATTTTGAATTTTGAAACCTCAATCGGTCCAGCCGGAGATCGAACCCAGAATCTCGGTCTTGTAAGTCGACTGCGCATATCACTGCGCCATGGAGGCCGTCAAAAGGAGACTTGCAGAGACCTAAGCTGCTTTCTGAACCAGTGTTAAAAACTGCACAAAAATCTGTTAAAACTTAACGGATATTAAGATTAATATTCAGACACAGAAAGATAAAAAATATGCATTTTGTATTTTTTTGCCCAAATATTTTTTCGCCCAAATTTTTGCTAATGTTATTCAAAGAACAATTGATTTTTATTCATATTTCTAGCTGACATAGCAAAAGATGTGTACCACCGTTATGATTTAGGGGTATGAACACTGACCTCTTATTAAAAAAAGATAAAAAAATAAATAGGAGATCGATGGGTATGAAAAAAATTATTTTGGCCATTACTCAGATCTACCAAAATTTCATAAAATCCAGCAGTTTTGGAGAAGTTTGGTAACAAACGCCGCGACACGAGAATTTTATAGTATATTAGATAGATATTAGTACTTCCCAGGTATAGATTTTGTATCTATTGCGAAATATTGAAGTATCTTGTCATATAACATTCATATTCATGTGCAAATGAACATTTTTAAACCTTTATAAGCACTCGGCAAAACACTTAACAAGCCTATAACGTAAATGACGAGGTACTACGAAACTTTACGTAACAAAACACGAGGGGGAAAAGTCGTTAAAAGTTTGACACTCGTGTAAATTGGTATACGTGACTCTTTTGTGACATGAGACATGAGATAATTCTATTTTACCGACTTCGTTATAAGAATATAATGATACATTTTAGATCAACATCATCATCATTATCAACTGATAATCGGCATAATACTGAGCTCGAGTCTCCTCTCAAAATGAGACGGGTTAAGCCAAATAGTCCATCATGCTGGCTTAAAGATTACTAGCTAAAAGACAAGTCCCAATTTTGTATGGAGGCTGGGCCTTAATTCCGAGTGTCAACTAAGCAGTACAAATTATTTTAATCTTAAAAAAAATAAAATATAGGGCTTAAAACCCGGAATAAAAAAGTTTTTGGAACCCGCATTTTTTGAAATTAATTAAATAAAATGTGTTTTTTTCATTAGCTGACAACGTTAATTAAGAATTTTTATGATTGCAACATGCTTGTTACTCACACCCTGACACATTGTTGGTGATCCTCGCTAGCGTTCGTTTATGGCGTTTTTAAATAAATAAATAAAGCCTTTTATTTCCACATCAATTTACATTTCAAACGTTTGTTAGGTGTGTTAGTTTAAATTTTAATTATATCTATATATTTATTCTAATGTTAGTATGGTTTGTTATCTTCTTGTGATGGGGATCCCGTTCGGGTGAAGGCCTCCTCTTTCTTCATCCAGTAATCTCTATCTTTTGCGAGAGACATCCATTCTCGCCCTGTTTTGATAATGATGTCATCAGCCCACCTTTTTGTTGGTCTGCCGACGCTTCTCTTTCCAGGTGGACCTTTCCAGTTTGTGACTTTTATGGTCCATCTATTGTCTTTGATTCTCGATATATGCCCAGCCCATTGCCATTTAAATTTTAGAGCCTATGCCATAGCGTCTTGTTTTTTGTTTTTTGTCGGATAATTTCTGCCCTTTTTTTTTGGATTTGCCTTAGTTATAGAATACTTCTTTCAATCGACCTTTGTGTTGTTCTTAGTTTAGTTTTCACTGTATGCGTGTAAGCCCATGTCTGACATCCATACAATAAGCTGGGCAAAAGACAAGTGTCAATTACATTTTTTTTTTCTTTTCTGGCGTTTCTGAAGTAAGCAAAATATAGGCGCTGGGATGGTGAGTGGCTAGCATTACAAAAGCGCCAGAGTCTCAGAAAAGCCCACAAAATATATCAGGTTTTATTTTTATTACCATAGCAGTCAAGATCCTAAGTTTAATATCCGCCAGTTAATAAAACAGTTATTAAATACAGGATTAAGTTGACGCTAACTGATGGTTCATAAATAAAAAACTGCCTACCACTGGGTAAGCGCGCCAACATGCGCATCAAAGGGATTTTAATGAAAATTCTTTTGAGGAACCGAGATGAAATGTTTTAATTAAAAACGACTACTAAAGGAGCGTTTCTGTGGCTAAGACTAATCGGAATTGCAATAAAAAATAAAGCCACATTCATCATTATCATTCTTTACAAGTTAGCCCTTGACTACAATCTCACCTGATGGTAAGTGATGATGCGATCTAAGATGAAAGCGGGCTAATATAAGTTTGTTAGGAGGTGGATGAAAATCCACACCCCTTTCGGTTTCTACACGATATCGCACCGAAACGCTAAATCGCTTGGCGGAACGTCTTTGTCGGTAGGGTGGTAACTAGCCGCGGTTAAAGCCTCCAAAGCAAAAAGTCATCAAATACCCTCTTATTTATACCAACATTGATAACTCCCTCCACAATAACATAAATGTTTACACCAAACTTGTAACAGGTAGCCCTGGATCTACTGAAACGATTTTGAAAATTGTATGTCCATTCCTCACGGAACATACCGTATTAGGAGTAGGAACTGGTTACGACAATAGTCCAGCGAAGAAGTCCCTACAAAATGCATATGTCCAGCAGTTGACGTCCATCGGCTGTTAATAATGATGATGAAACATAAGGTAGTATCTACATTCGTCCTTACAAATTTTGAAAATCAAAAATCATTTATTTCAAGTAGGCTCAGTTTACAAGCACTTTTGACACGTCACTTGACTATTTGTAAAGATTCCACCACCGGTTCGGAAGGCAGGTTCTGCTGAGAAGAAACCGAGAAACTCAACAGTTGCTATATTATAATTTACAATTGATGATAACATTACAATTTCTTATGGTTTTACTTTTTGTGTGAATCTGACTACAATGGCTGATCCAATGGCTCCAAGCGCTTTTATCTTTAAGGAACTCATCAATGTTGTAGTAACCCGTACTAAGTAAAGTTTTTTTTAACACATTGCTTAAAGCTATGCATTGGCAGGTCCATCATCATTTCGAAATTTGATTGGTTAATCTTAAATTAGTATTATGAACATCAAAACTTTTTTAATACGGTTTTAAATATTAACGGATGTAATTATACTTTGAGAGAGAGCTTTTGTTTCGTGTAAATAAACTCCTCATTAAAATGCCTTAAGTTCCTAACTGAGGAAATATTTCAGTTGTCTTCTTTTCTTTGTCTGTTTTAGCAGAGATAACTAAATGTCTGTGATATCTCTTTCATAGTAAATGATGCTATGCTTGTATGTAGTGCACGGCATATGCTGAGCTGTACACCCTTTCTTTTTAAGGTTTACAGACAGACATGCTGTCATAAGGATCATAAGTAATAAGTATTTATTGACTGTCTGTAACTTTTAGATGTGAATAAATTTATTTTCTTTCTTTCTTTCTAGTTTTACGGGCAAAGACCTTTCTTTTTTCTATAGAAGAGATGTTGGTTGGTTTGGTTGGTTGGATGGTGGTTAGATCCTCCATGTCACTTCAATGTGGGTGGGCGAGTTTTTGGCTTTAGATTTTGATCCAAGCGCATCTCAAAATTATTTGACTTCTATACTCCCAACGTAGACAAAAATGGTGTGCAATAAAAAATGTCTAAAACATCTGTGATTTGTTCTGATTTATTCAAGCTTCTACTCGAAAAATATTGGTCAGATTTTCACGAGGGTACATTAAAGTAAACAATTAAAAGCCTCAATAGCTCAACGGTAAGAGCGGTCGGACTCATCACCGAGGGGTGGTGGTTCGATCCCCGCCCCGTTGGTCTATTGTCGTACCCACTCCTAGCACATTCTTTCCCGACTAGTTGGAGGGGAATGGGTATATTGGTCATATTATAAAATATTCTGAAATATTCTTTTTTTTAAAAAAAAAAAAGAAAAAAAAACTATAGGGAAAAAATGTATTATGTGCCAAAATCAGATTCTAATTAAAAATAGAAATCACACTTATGCAAAAAGGCACCCCTAAACTGATTTTACTAAACTATCAATAAAACATTAATCAGGCTACATATCATAAGCCGTTTCCATTCCGCTTATCTCTCCCGCAGCATTCATCGCAAAGTGTCACACTTGTCGATAAAAGATAGCTCTGTCGATACGTCAACAATAAACTATCGGCATTTCCGCATTTAAGCTCAATCTGGGAGATAAGACATCTCGTTCTATCGACATTCCGTGTCACAGCACTAGTGGATTGCGAATATTCAGTACGGAATACTGTAAGGGACCGTTCACACTGACGATTTCAAGTTTCGTGTGAATGGTCCCATAATCAAAAACTGATTTACATACATTACAGAGTTTACAACGCTATGATATTTTTAGTACTTATTGTACTATCCAGTGAGACGTATATTGTCATTTTTAAAAGTGAAACGGAAAGTCGTGTCACTTTAACTTAACTGATCTTCTAAGTCAAGGTTTCTCAAAGTGGGGTTCCCCTAGGGGTTCGTCATTCGACGGCAGGGGGTTCGCGACAAGATTTACGTAATGGTCGCTGGATAAATGATACCAAGTCAGAAGTAAGGTTAAAATTGTCCAAAATTACTCCTAACATTGAATCCATTTGCGACAAGAAACAAGCACACCCATAACAGTAATATTACAAACATTTCTTTAGGTAATTTATGTGCCACCTTTTATTCAAATAAAAATCTTATTTTCTTCAAGAGTCAAATTATTTTTTTTTCTGGGGGGGGGGGGGGGGGTTTTCCCCATTAGTTAGCAAGTCGCTTGGGGCCGTGGAGCCGAAAGGTTGAGAAACCCTGTTCTAAGCTAATTGAATTGATCTAAATGAACTACTTCATTCAAAGAAATTATGTACTTTATTCATATCTTTTCACTGGCATAATTACTTTGCGCATGTCTATTAGTAAGTAAGCATGAAAATTTTCTAAATTCTCTACGTGTATGAAGTCTGCTAATCGGCATTGGGCCAGCGATAAGGCCTAACTGCTCTCATTCTGATAGGAGACTCGTGCTCAACAGTGAGCCGAATATGAGTTGTTAATGATGATTAGTAAGCGAGAACAATTTGATCTATAGTGCATAAATCTCGCAAATTTCGCAACTAGAAATGCGAGTACAATGTAAAGGAATGCTAAGTACCCTTGCGAACGGCATTCATTTATTGGAGATACGCAGATTTGCTTGTAAGAATTCTGTTGCCTTTGAAAATTCGTAGCTGAAATTGTTTGGAGATTAAACATAAATTTCACAAACCTCAAGCCTAATTATTTATTGCACTTAATCTCAAAGATTTTATACTATTAGATATGTTATGTGTCTACAAAATCACCGATCACAATCAAAAATCAAAATAATCTTTGTCATTTCATTGTCACTTGTCATCAAAGTGATCCGAATTTAGCTACTCCACTGAGCACACACACGCACAATTTCGTGTTTATTTACATTAAATATTAATAAATAAATAGTTATTACATTAATTCTTGAACACACAACTCGACATTGTAGAAAATATTTAAGTATTATTTGTTTACATTATTTTTTCAATTTGTTTGTTCTAGATTATGATCTATCTTGTGATCTTTGCTTAAACTTGAATCATCGTACTTTATGTCTCATTGACTTGAACTGATCTGCTGAACTAAATGATCTAGTTCATCGAATCAAATGAAGTATTCATTTCTTTTAAGTGACACTTTTTGCGCATGTCTATGATAAGCTTAAATACGAGTACAATTTGATCTGTGATAAATCTCTCAAATTTCGTAACTAGAAATGTGAGTCCAATGTGAAGGAATGTTAAGTGCCCCTTGTAAATGGCATTTATACTATGCAAAGCACGCAGATTTGCTTGTTACGGTTTCCTGTTGCGTTCAAATTTCGTAGCGTAACAAATTAGCTTGAGCCTAGGCTTGAAATGTACCAACCTGTTGCCCAACTTTCAATGATTCAGATGAAATTTTTGGAATACCTTAAAGGCATTCTACTGTTAATACCTCCTTTTCATGGTTTTAAGACTTGGTCGCTTACTATGTGCCTCAGAAGACGGGTCAGAGTCACACAGCGGGCGATGGAAAGAGCTATGTTAGGAGTATCTCTGCGTGATCGAATCAGAAATGAGGAAATCCGCAGGAGAACCAAAGTCACCGACATAGCTCAACGTGTCGCGAAGCTGAAGTGGCAATGGGCGGGGCTCATAGTTCGAAGAGCCGATGGACGTTGGGGTCCCAAGGTGCTGGAATGGCAACCCGCACTAGAAAGCGCAGTGTTGGTCGACCGCCCACCAGGTGGACTGATGAAATCAAGCGAGTCGCAGGGATTCTCAGGATGCAGGCGGCTCAGGATCGTGATGTTTGGAAGTCCCGACAAGTATGTCCTGCAGTGGACGTCCATCGGCTGATATGATGATGATATATATTCACTTTAATTTCCAACAACAACAAAAAATAAAAAAGCTCAACTAATAGAACAAACACCTGCAAAGGCCAAGACATGCCTTATTTTAAGAAAGCTTTGAAGTTCGTCTGGCTATGGCATAGGTAAATACGGTAACCTTAGCCTTAGCCTTACGGTAGCTAGCTTAGCCAGGTCCAGGCTAATTGTGGATTGGAGTCAGAATCCTAAAAACCTGCCTACCTTAGTTCATAAGGTGAAAGTAATAATAATGTAGAGAAACTACAAAATACTTTTAGCACTTACTATTAATATTATATTTTTGTCAAAGTAGAAAATATTTATGATAGCAAATTTAATTGGCACGAATACTCAACCAAAATTCCGACAAATGAATTTACGTTAATATTTCACACCGCACGACAAACTTTCGGTTAATTAAAACTTTTAGCGTAAACTCCTCGTGATAATGAACGAGTGTGGTTACGTAAGCTGAAGCGGAAAGTGTAACAAGGTTGCTGCGATGTTCATTACGCAGCTGCAGTGTAGGGTTGTCGTGTGTATTATCGATATTTTCAATCTATATCTAATAATATCATAAAGAGAATGCGATAGCGATGTTCATTACGCAGCTGTCGCGATTATTATCGATATTTTCAATATTTTTCACAATAAGAGTGTAAGAGTTTCCTATAAGTTGAAGCGGAAAGTGTAACAATTTTACAGCGATGTTCATTGCACAGCAGTGTAGGGTTGTCGCGATTATTATTGATATTTTCAATTTTTTCCACAATAAGAGTATAAGAGTTACCTGTATAAGTTGAAGCGGAAAGTGTAACAAGGTTGCTGCGATATTCATTACGCAGCTGTAGTGTAGGGTTGTCGCGATTATTATCGATATTTTCAATATTTTCCACAATAGGAGTGTATGAGTTTCCTATAAGTTGAAGCGAAAAGTGTAACAATTTTACAGCGATGTTCATTGCACAGCAGTGTAGGGTTGTCGCGATTATTATTGATATTTTCAATTTTTTCCACAATAAGAGTATAAGAGTTACCTGTATAAGTTGAAGCGGAAAGTGTAACAAGGTTGCTGCGATATTCATTACGCAGCTGTAGTGTAGGGTTGTCGCGATTATTATCGATATTTTCAATATTTTCCACAATAAGAGTGTAAGAGTTACCTATATATTATGTATCAACATCCAAACTTTCGCTATAATATTAGTAGGAAGTAGGATAATATTAGTTATCAACCCATATTCGGCTCACTGCTGAGCTCGAGTCTCCTCTCAGCATGAGAAGGCTTAGGTCAATAGTCCACCACGCGGGCCCAATGCGGATTGGCAGACATTACACACTCAGATAATTAAGAAAATTCTCTGGTATGCAGGTTTCCTCATGATGTTTTCCTTCACCGTTGAGACACGTGATTTTTATTTTCTTAAAATGCACACAACTGAAAAGTTGGAGGTGTATGCCCCGGACCATTGCACGGATAATATTAGTAGAATTAAGTTAGATGTTTTTCACGATTCACTAGACCCGTGCTAAGTGTAAATGAGGTAAAATATTATCGACAATGCACGCAGCTTTCCACCGCTATCTGCAATCTTTCCGGAGGCTGTATCGCGGCATCTTTTATCACATGCTTGGGTAGATCACAATCTCACGTGTGGCCAATATTTATGACGGGTGCAAACTTTCCTCTATTTCACACCTCGACGCCATTTTTACTTTTATTCTCTTATTGTTTTCCGTATCTCGGTCGCACGGATGGTTTCACTATTTTATTGCGACTACGAAGAGAACTGCTTCGCTGGTTCAGAGGTTGGCTTAAGTGGTTTTGGATCACGAGGTCCTGGGTTCAAATCATGGGTTATAATAAGTAGGCCTGGCTCTGTAACGGGCCTTTAAAAGACACTTTTATTGATAATTAGCAGTGTGCGCGTGGTTCCTGTTCCCGTAGGAATATAGGGATAAAATATAGCCTATAGCCCTCGGGGATCGACCCACCACCAGGTGGACTGACGACAGTGAGTCGCAGGGGTTTCTCTGGATGCAGGCGGCTCAGGATCGTGATGTTTGGAAGTCTCTACAAAAGGCCTATGTACCTACTAAAGTGGACGTCCATCGGCTAATATGACGATGATGATTAGTGATTCTGGGATAGTGTAGCTTCCTATCATAAAAAGAATTTTTTAGATTAGTTCAGTAGTTTTAGACCTTATTCAATGCAAACAAACAATCAAATCCTCTTTATAATATTAGTATAGACGAAGAAAGCGTAACAGCTACTTGTAAGGAATATTGCTCATATTTAAGAGTGTGCAATATGTAATTTGGTGGTTACAAATGGTTCTGGATATCAGATTCTGGAAAAGTTAGGAGCTTGATATTTGGGTAAATGATATTTCAAAGTTTTAGCTTCGTTATGACTATACAAAATACACAATTCGTAAAACTTTTCTCGATAGTTTATTTTTTTGAAAAATACATGTTTTGCTCACATTTTGCTTTCAATCTCAGGAAAAGCAAACTTATTTTCTTACATTTTTGTTTTGTATAGAAAATTAGGTATATATCATGAACATGTTATTCGTTACGTTGTTTAGTTTACTTGCAATTAGGTAAAAATGGTTTTGGCGATTACGTCATAAAATTTGCGTCGCGCGTCAATCGCTCCGTGAAAGTCATAATTCGGCGTCTCGTTTGCGCTTCGAATTTTATCCATATCGTACCGACGCGCTGCGCGCTCTTAAAAGGCTAATTGAAACTGAAATACGGATTGTTATAGTGTTTTTCAGATAGCATGGGTGCAGTGACAGTTGCCTTACGACGTTCATAATACGTACTATTATCGTGAATCGCGGCAAACATTCAATACTTAAACGAACTGTCACCATACCCATGCTATCTGAAAAGCACTATAGTTGACGGCCTCCGTGGCGCAGTGGTATGCGCGGTGGATTTACATGACGGAGGTCCTGGGTTCGATTCCCGGCTGGGGCGATTGAGGTTTTCTTAATTGGTCCAAGTCTGGCTGGTGGGAGGCTTCGGCCGTGGCTAGTTACCACCCTACCGACAGAGACGTACCGCCAAGCGATATAGCGTTTGGTACGATGTCATGTAGAAACCGAAAGGGGTGTGGATTTTCATCCTCCTCCACTTACCATCAGGTGAGATTGTAATCAAGGGCTAACTTGTGAAGAATAAAAAAAAAATTGAAATATCTGGGTCGGTCGCTTCACCAATGTGGTTTAGCGGGCATTTTTTTTGCTTTATCGAAAATATATAGAAAGTTTTGCTAAAGAGAAAACCACACCCAATCTTCGAAAATCAATTAAGCGATATAAAATTAATTTTCTAATACATCGAATAATATTGATGCATTCGATCTAGATCGATTTCGTCAATCGATTCGCGTTAGGCTTAATACTGCATTGCGGACTTATTATCGAGGCGGGCGATCTGTGACCGTTAGTGTATATCCCATGAAACATGTTACGATATGGGTGGCAGTGTTGTATTTATTTAATGGTCTATTATCATTATTTTAGAATAGGACTGGAATGCATGTTATTATTTGCCAATTAAAAAAAAAACATACCGAACGTAGAGCTCCTTTTTTATTCTTTACAAGTTAGCCCTCGACTACAATCTCACCTGATGGTAAGTGATTATGCAATCTAAGATGGAAGCGGGCTAACTTGTTAGGAGTAGGATGAAATCCTCACTCCTTTCGGTTTCTACACGACATCGTAACGGAACGCTAAATCGTTTGGCGGTACGTCTTTGCCGGTAGGGTGGTAACTAGCCACAACCAAATCGTCCCACCAGTCAGACCTGGACAAATTGAGAAAATGTCAATCGTCCCAGCCGGGGAATGAACCCTAGACCTCCGTCTTGTAAATCCACCGCGCACACCACTGCGCCACGGAGGTCGTCGTAGAAATAAATTGTTTATTATCCACTTCTCTGTGACTCACTGAGATAAGTGACTTTGGTTCGTCTGCTGAACTTATACTGTTGGAAGACTAAGTAATAACGGAGAGCTGAAAAACTTTCAGACTTCAAAAAAGGAGTGTGGTACAACTATTGAAACAAACTAGCGGACGCCCGCGAGTTTGCGTGGAATACAGTTTTCACAATTCCCGCGGGAACCATGGATTTCTTAATAGATAAAAAGTAGCCTATGGGTTAATCTAGAGAAAAATCTATTTCCATTCCAAATTTCAGCCAAATCGCTTCTGTAATAGTGTTAAGGAGTAACAAACATCCAAACAAACATATATTTATACAAACTTTCGCGTTTATAATAGGTATTAGTAGGGTGTTTTTTCTTTCTTTCTTTCTTATGCATGTCTGACTATCGCAGGTTCTCGTGTGAGATGATCGCAACGCACTTGAACCTTTTCGAGATGACGCGCTGTTTGAACAGACTTGATTGAAATCTCCAACTCCAAGTGGGTAGGTAAATAAAAATCTGAGATATTACATCTTACACGAATAATATAACTTACACACGATTAAATTTAATTTGATTTTGTAGTATTTCCACGCGTTTTTTTTAAATTTAGACTAGAAATCAAACTTTCATTGTTATAAAAGAACTTTGGTATTTTTGGTTGTCAACGCGCAAGGCCTTTTGTAGGGACTTTCAAACATCACGATCCTGAGCCGCCTGCATCAAGCGAATCCCTGCGACTCACTTGATGTCGTCGGTCCACCTGGTGGGGGGTCGACCAACACTGCGCTTTCTAGTGCGGGGTCTCCATTCCAGCACCTCAGGACTCCAACGTAGGTCTACGAACTATGTGCCCCGCCCATTGCCACTTAAGCTTTGCGACTCTTTCTTTCTTTAATTTCATTTATTTTACTGAATCGTAAATGCTATTGTTGCACTATGTGTGCTACTTTGCTTTTCCTTCTTTTCGGAAAATGTAAAGTTTCAGTACGTAAATTCTCAACCCGGATTTGGCACATTCGTGGTTATTACTGGTTATTAATATTTCTATGATTATTAGCATAAACGTAACTAATATCTATAGTTTTTTATTGTAATCTATGCTTATATTATAAAGCTGAAGAGTTTGTTTGATTGAACGCGCTAATCTCAGGAACTAACCGATTTAAAAATTCTTTCAGTGTTAGATAGCCCATTTATCGAGAAATGCTATAGGCTATATTTTATCCTCGTATTCCTATGGAAACGGGAAACACGCGGGTGTAACCGCAGGGCTTCTACCAGTAAATAATAAAAATATAATTTTCACACAAAGATAATAAAAATAAAATATTCACACCTAAATTACCTCCGCGAAAGTATTGTAAAACAGTTTTATATTGTCACTTCCTTCGGAATCAAAAGCTATTACGAGAAAAAAAAATGTATAATTTTCGTCTAGACGAGCTTATGTAACGTTCTCGCACTAATTGTATACGGTCACGCCAGAATAAAATATAATTAGCAAAAAGTTTAATGAAAGTTAATTGTAAGATTATACGCATAGAGTA
This sequence comes from Bicyclus anynana, assembly GCF_947172395.1. Lineage (NCBI taxonomy): Eukaryota > Metazoa > Arthropoda > Insecta > Lepidoptera > Nymphalidae > Bicyclus > Bicyclus anynana. The sequence continues at coordinate 3,275,685 of NC_069104.1, read as the reverse complement.
ATGACCGCCTAGAGACCCATAATTCTATGTTTGCAAAAATATGTTTACGTAATTGAATTCGTCATGTAATAATCTAGTTTATTTTATAGCTCTCTGATGATAAAACTCAATTATAAATTAAAAAAAATATTACACGCATATATTCAGGTGCTGTGCAAGTGCTGGAATGGCGACCCCGCACTATTAAGCGCAGTGATGGTCGATCCCCCACCAGGTGGACTGACGACATCAAGCGAGTCGCAGGGATTCGCTAGATGCAGACTCAGTATTGTTATGTTTGGAAATCCCTACAAAAAGCCTATGTCCTGCAGTGGACGTCCATCGGCTGACATGATGATGATGATGATGATTCGATATATTCAGGTGCAGATATGTATAACGAAATTATTATTATAACTAATAACTAATAAGTACTTAGATATTATTTTGTTAATAAGGCATTTTTATTAACTTTTTTTTAACCATTTTTTTGAATATAGATTTTTTTAAACATAGAATTTTTTTTAATATTTTTAAAATAGTAATGTTTTTTTAATGTTTTGGAAAGAATGATTATATTCGTATAGTACCCATATAATGGCCGTGCATGCGAGTAAACGTTTGATGGCCCACGGATTTGCAATTTAGAATTTTGACGCCATTAAAAGTTTACAATATTTTGTAATTGTCTTACTTTTAGACTTTATAATATAGGTTATTTTAGCTTTTACACTAGTTATCTGGAACTGGAAGAGATCGCTTATTAGCGATAGGACTGCCAATCCGACATAAGTTTTAATTTTTTCATTAATTAATTCCTTAGTAGAATGATAAGAAGTTTTTATATACAGTAAATATTTTTAAAACAAAACCCGTTCTGTCTGTGATGTAACTAATCTGTCTTAAATAAGGTTGAAAATAACTTGTCAGCAAAACTCTATAGACATCGAGACGCCAATTGAAATCGGATTCAATCAACCGCGCGTGTACTTGCATTCATACGAAAATTAGTGATGCGAACACCTTTATCGACAAGCGGTGGCGGACGCTGACGAATCGATTAAAAATCGATTGCGAATCGATTCCCCTATGGGCCATACAATTTTCACTTTCTGTTGATTATGGAACAGATTGTTACAATGGAATTAGATAAGAATAATTTGATTCCAATCACATGTAATACGCTTTCACTTATGTTGAGCGTGTGTAAGTTGATAAGCGAGAATTTGTTCCTTGCGTCTTAAATATTAGCATACAATGTGAAAGGATTACTATTGTCAAATTAATTAATGTTTGACGCTTTTCTCTCAACTCTAGTTGGCATCTATACTAAGTGATATTATAAAGTTGAAGAGTTTGTTTGTTTGTTTGATTGAACGCGCTAATCTCAAAACTACTGGTCCGATTTAAAAAATTCTTTCAGTGTTAGATAGCTCATTTATCGAGGAAGGCTATAAGTAAGTATATATTATCCCTGTATTTCTATAGAAACGGAAATACAGAGGTAAAACCGTGCGGCGTCAGCTAGTAATAATATAAATACGCGATGATTAAAATTGAAATAAAATCCGGGTTATTATATATTTCCATAGCCTTTTTCTTAACGTACTAAAAATGCCTATTACCATGCAAGGTTTTAATTTCTAATTAAACTTTGTTAATTCAACTATATACAAACATATTACAATTAAACTATATATACAAACATAACAGTAAGTTTTAAATTCAACCATATTGAATATTTTCAATATTTTTTAAATCACAAATGGCTTTAAATCCTTCGAATAAAATTGATAACGCAAAGAAGATTTGACATTGGCGAAGCAGAGTAGTTGACTCTCCGATCCGTAAGAAAATCTATACGAGTACGATTTATCGGATTTTCTATCGGATAAAGGTTACATTGTCGTTTAGATTTAGATTTAGCAAAATCAATATTTTATTATATTCATAAAGAACTTTCGTAAAGTGATTGTAAGCCTAATTAAATCAAATGAACTTTGAGTTTCATTTATAGTAACACCTACCTTTATCATCTGTAAATACAACATTGTTTACGTCTACCTACCCAAAGGTAATAGCAATAATTTTGACCTTAAAACGTCAAATAAGACACAGGAAAGGTTTGTTCGCCTCGTTTCCCGGCGAAATGTAAATATCTCGCGATTGGACCACGCAATGGGACAATAATTGACAGCAATTGACCGACATGAGAGCGATTGAGGCGTCACGCGATTTTACTCAGACGATTGTGGGAATACGGAGCCTTCCGCAATGGATTAAGTACACTATGGCACGTAATAGTGAAACATTGTAATGTTGAACTTTTTACACAATGATTATACTTCATCGTTAATCCGTTTTAATGATCATGAGATACTTCCCTAAAAAAACCCAAAAAAAGCTATTCGACGTCATACCACCTTCGCCTTTTTACCATCGCACCGCAAGACATCGGGTGGGTTTTCGACGTCCCTAGGACCCGTACAAAACGCTTTACGTCTTCTTTTCTCATACGCACAGCTAAGGTTTGGAATACCCTTCCCAAGTCTGTTTCCTGAATCTTATAGCGTGGGTATCTTCAAAACAAGAGTGAATAGGCACCTTCTAGGCAAGCGTGTCCCATCTTAGACTGTATCTACACTTACCATCAGGTTAGATCATGGTCAAACGCGAGCCTATTTGCATTAAAAAAAAACTTAAACTAAAAGTTATTATCGACACACTTATGCAAAATTATAAACCATAACGGTAGTCTAAAAGCTCAGACCAATTATTGTATAGGACCTGCCTCGCTAGACGTTACTTTCCTGCCAAAGTATATGATCAACGATCTAATGCCATTATAAAAACTGTTTCTATAGAATCGATGTTATATATTTGTAATCGTGTTTGTCCGTTAAAGAGCTCCGTAAAAATACAATTTTGCGTAATTGAATTGTGTAAAAAACGGGCAAAAACTTCTAGATTTGTATAATATATATACAAAATCTAAGCTCGTTTTCCTCAGAAAATGACAGACAATTTTGTTCGTGACTATGAGTGCGATGCAGGTCCTTCTATAATTGGTCTGAGTCTAAAAGTAATAGCCGACTGTGACAGACGGTTGAATGGCTGCTAGTTTATTGAATTCACGTGCACAACTTCTGTATTCAAAATTACTTAGCGTTGCCGTTATGTTTATGTAAACATTGCGACAGATTGCTTTATCGATATACGGGCGTCGACATCTCTATTGCGCTATGATTTGTATAAATTTAATACTTTTCCATTGAATTTAGATTGTGATATAATTTTAGTCGCTAGCTCGAAGATTATTGTGTTGAATGAATTGGAAGTTACTAGGTTCAGTCCCCGCTCGTTGCACCCTTGTATTTGTTTAGTTGGAAAGAAAATGAGAATGTTATACATGTATAGAAGCTTTTCTACTAAGTTTAGCAAGCGGCCCCTAAGTTGAAGTATGCGCAGTAATATATTTTCGGGTGTTAGCAAATTACCTACGTTAAGAGGTGCTTTGAGTAACCATTGGAGAGAAAGGATCAATCATCTAATTCCTTCCTCTCACAACGAACCATTGTCTATAAACCTTATTCATCATCATCATCATCATATCAGCCGATGGACGTCCATTGCAGGACATAAGCCTTTTTTTTTTTTGTTCTTCACAAGTTAGCCCTTGATTACAATCTCACCTGATGGTAAGTGATGATGCAGTCTAAGATGGAAGCGGGCTAACTTGTTAGGAGGAGGATGAAAATCCACATCCCTTTCGGTTTCTACACGGCATCGTACCGGAACGCTAAATCGCTTGGCGGTACGTCTTTGCTAGGGTGGTAACTAGCCACGACCGAAGCCTCCCACCAGCCAAACCTGGACAAATTAAGAAAATCTCAGTCTGCCCAGCCGGGGATCGAACCCAGGACCACCGTCTTGTAAATCCACCGCGCATACCACTGCGCCACGGAGGCCGTCTTTTGCAGGGACTTCCAAACATCACGATACTGAGCCGCCTGCTTCCAGTGATGCAGTGATGCTACGGCTCACTTGATGTCGTCATTCCACCTGCTGGGGGTCGACCGACACTGCGGGGTCGCCATTCCAGCACTTTGGGACCCCAACGTCCAGCGGCTCTACGACCTATGTGCCCCGCCCATTGCCACTTCAGCTTCGCAACTCGTTGAGCTATGTCGGTGACTTTGGTTCTTCTGCGGATCTCCTCATTTCTGATTCGATCACGCAGAGATACTCCTAACATAGCTTGTCCCATCGCCCGCTGTGTGATTCTGAGCCTTCTTATGAAGCCCATAGTTAGCGACCAAGTCTAAACCTTATTACTACATCCAAAACCTACAATCCTATCCTACTAATATTATAAACGCGAAAGTTTGTATGAATGTTTGTTAACTCCTTAACGCCGCAATTACTTTCCGGATTTGTATGAAATTGAAAATAGGTAATACACTGGATCAACACATAATCTACTCTTTATCCCAAAAAATCCATGGTTTCCCGATATTTGCGAAAAACTTATGGTATGTTTGTTATTCTTTCATGCCGCCACTACTGAACCGAATTAGCTGAAATTTGGAATGGATGTAGATCATAACCTGGCTCAACACATACTTTATCCCGAAAAAAAATAATTAAGAGTAGATACATGCTTATTTTTCGCGAGTAACACCGCGGGGCGCAGCTAGTACTACGAATACTTATAAAATAAGCTACTTAAATACCATATTAATCATAACAACACATAGCTGGCACATTGACCTACACAGACTGAAAACGAAATTAATAACGAAAAAGTTTCAATTGACTCGCGACAGCTGTTCTCAAACTGTATGTTTTCGTCCATCGTTTGACATTTACACAAAGTGTAGGTGAGTCGTGATAGCCCAGCGGATATGACCTCTGCCTCCGATTCTGGAGGGTATAGGTTCGAATTCGATCCGGGCATGCACTTCCAACTTTTCAGTTGTGTGCATTTTAAGAAATTAAATATCACGTATCTCAAACGGTGAAGGTAAAACATCGTAAGGAAACCTGCATACCAGAGAATAATCTTAATTCTCTGCGTGTGTGAAGTCTGAAAATTCGCATTGGCCCAGCGTGGTGGACTATTGGCCTAACCCCTCCCATTCTGTGAGGAGACTCGAGCTCAGCAGTTCGTTTTCTTCGTCTTATACCATTTACTAATTAACAATATTAGCGGACGCCTGCGACATCATCTGCGTGAAATTAAATTTTTTCAGTAATCCCACGGGAATTATACATTTTCCGGGATAAAAAGTTGTTCGGTAACTTCTATCATCCAGTGAAATTCTTAGTAAAGTTAGTTCTGATTGTTTGTCAGACAGACAATAATTATAATAAAAAAACTGGTTTTTTGCACGACTTGCGGGCCCCTGCAAGTGGAACAAGAAAGACAGCGGCACTGTCGTACTAAACTTTTCTCAAAGCAATTTAAGCCATTTTCAGCCATGTATTGATTGATACAGAAGCAATAATTTTAAAACTAGCTTACGGCTGCGACTCTTGCGATCTTGATAAATCTTAGATAGCTTTAGTTTTGTTCTGGAAAAGTATATAGCATTAACAGATACACGAAAATTTATACAACCATCTTTCTTTTCTTATGTACTATTCTCGTATCGTTCAAAGTTGATTGTTGATAATTTGATTTTTTTAATACGGGGATACTATATGTATATAGCCTATAGCCTTCCCCGATAAATAGGCTATCTAACACTGAAATATTTTTTCAAATCGGACCAGAAGTTCCTGAGATTAGTGCGTTCAAGCAAACAAACAAACTCTTCAGCTTTATAATATTAGTATAGATTATTATATACTTGAAGAAGTTCGTGAGACAGATTCCACAAACATTATGTCATTAACATACTGGTCTGTGGTCTACTGTGGTCTCAAACTTTGAGAAGAGCTGCCCAACACAATTAAAACTCAAGTACAATGAACCCCGGATACGTTCAGAATTTTACTATCAATTGTAATAGAGGAAACCCGAATTAGGAAGTTATTTATATTTGAGTTTATTACTAGGTTCATTACACTTAATTGGTCTTCATTGCTATCTCCATTTGCTGTACGCGATTCCATGAAACTCATTACGAGTGAAAGCAAAGTAATAAAAATTACAGTGTAGATAATATGTTTGAAATGTTGAGACGTTTCGCAGTGCAATGTTTTAGCCCTTTCTATGCTGTGTCTTTGAGGAATATATTTTATGTAACAAGGAGTAATTGCGAGTGTAGTGATTGATATTAAGGTAATAAGCCAAACAGAAAATAATACTACTAAACGAACAAGAATAATAACTAAAGAAACATACAACAAAATAACATTTAAAAAATATATAGATGTTCAGCTAAGTATTTTTAAAAACTGCGGGGCCCATCTTAATTTTGTAACATTTTATATTTCCGTATCTTTTAAAAAACGGGTAGTCTTCAGCCCCAGTCATTATTATTAACATCTGATAAACCCACCACTCTTTTCCAATGCAAGTTGGCGGGCTTGGGGTATCTATGTTGCATAATTATCAACTACACACAGCACTACAGGTACAAATAGGGGCCATATCAAAGAAAAATAATGGTCAGAACTGACGGTTTATTTTTATTCTTTACAAGTTTGCCCTTGATTACAATCTCATCTGATGGTAAGTGACGATGCAATCTAAGATGGAAGCGGGCTAACTTGATAGGAGGAGGATGAAAGTCCACACCCCTTTCGGTTTCTACACGAAATCGTACCAGAACGCTAAATCGCTTGGCGGTACGTCTTTGTCGGTAGGGTGGTAACTAACCACGGCCGAAGCCTCCCACCAGCCAAACCTAGACAAATTAAGAAAATCTCAATTTGCCCAGCCGGGGATCGAACCCAGGACCTCCGTTTTGTAAATCCACCGCGCATACCACTGCGCCACGGAGGCCGTCACGGAGATATGATGTTTTTCCTGTTTTTCCTGTTTTTCCTTCACCGTTTGAGACACATGATATTTAATTTCTTAAAATGCACAGAATTGAAAAGTTGGAGGTGCATACCCCGGACCAGATTCGAACCCAGGCCCTCCGGAATCGGAGGCAGAAGTCATATCCACTGGGCTATTGCGGCTCAATCAAAAATAAGTATAATATTTCATAGCTTGGCCAGCGGTTCCAACCTAGGTCCTCATGACAGATAGCCGCATAGGCCAACTACTAGGCCAAGGAGGTATTCAAGAATGTAGCCAAGTGAAATTTATTTAAATATGCAGCGTAATATATGGGTAGCTTCACATCAAAGGATTTGCAAATTCAGTTGGTTTTCAATCGATAAATCTATCAAATGCTAGACAAGAGCACCTGTGTGAGCCAATGAGATGAAACTATGCCCTTATAAGGTAATTTTCTGTCCAATACTTCACTATTGATTTATATGCTGTTTATTCTTATTTATTCGAATTTGATTTCAAGGTAAAAGCTATTGGTACGTTGCAAAAAAAATTATATTGGCAATGTTTAAATAATTTTTTTGATCAATGAAATAAAGTACACGTTAAGAGCCGAGCTTTAGAGCTTTAGATTACCTAGTGGATATGACCTTAGCCTTCAATTCGGGGGGCGTATGTTCGAATCCGATCCGGGGCGTGCACCTCCAACTTATAAGTGGTGGACTATTGACCTAACCCTCTCATTCTGAGAGGAGACTCGTGCTCAACAGTGAGCTGAATATGGATTGTAATGATGATGATGATGATGATAAGTTACTTCATTTAATGTATCGTAAATATTTTGCTTATTTCACTACTTTCTCAATGTTATTTTTAGTTCATTTGGAAATTTTACACATTGAAATTTTAGATTTTCAATGATAACTCTTTAACAAGACCATCGGTCAACTTAAACAAATATTACGAATTTCGAAAAAAATCTATATTAATATTATAAAGCTGAAGAGTTTGTTAGTAAGTTTGATTGAAGTCGCTAATCTCAGGAACTACGGGTCTGATTTGAAAAATTCTTTCAGTGTTAGATAGCCCATTTATCGAGAAAGGCTATAGGCTATATATTATCTCCGTAGTCTTACGGGAACGGGAACCATGCGGGTGCAACCGCGCGGCGTCGACTAGTTAAAGATAAAGTACATGTCTACAAATATGAATGGAATTCAAGCCAGACAAAGGCAACAGCCACAGATATCGATATATTTAAATAATTTAAAATGTATACATAAATTCACAATAAATTTACGAAACAAATTATAATTGACAGTCGAAAATTTTATTCGGAAATGTGAACTTTAAATCACAAGACAATGAAGAATGAATGAATGTGTAGTATGATTAAAATCATAAAAATTTTAAATTCAACTAAATTCAAGTAAGAATTTAAATACAAAATGAAATACAAAAGAAAATATTATGCAGGAAGACGTGAACGCAACTAATGAACAAAGAGGAATCAACAAAGCGTTAAAGATGACAAAGAAAAGCACAATAGAATGCGACGCTAGCGCACAACGGCGAGAAATACTGTAATTTCACAACAAAGGGCCTCATTTCATTTGTAATGCTGCTGTTCGTTGATAAAAATAGATGATATCGGAACTTATAAGCACCCGCATGCATGCGTAGTGATGCTACTGCGAGTGTCGTATGATTATCGATAAAAATACATTAATGATTTTAAATTTATTTAGTGGTTGTTGATTACAAATATTATTTAAATAGGTACACCGCGATAAAACTTAGAGACGAGAATCTCGTCATTTTATTGTGTTTAAATAATATTCGTAAAAATACATTACTTGTTTGTTACTGCCACCTTTCGTTTTCCCTAAGACCTACGACGTGGGTGTTCTTAACCCAAGTAGACGAATAGACACTATCTTAGCAAGCCCGTTCCACCGTAAACTGCATCTTCATTTTATGTGATAATTACAGTCAAAAATTGCTTAAAAACACTGCCGGAAAAATTTCCAATGAAAAGTATACTATACACAATTGTAATTTATAACAAATTTATTTTTTTATTATAAATTGATTTTTTTGCACAAGTACACGAAACAAAAACAACAAAATAGTTACATAGAGTACCTATATAATATTATCAGTGTAAACAGCCTACCAGGACACCTAAACTTGGATTTTACTGCTATTTAAAATAACATACTATTGTTATTGCTATCGTTTCAACATGTTATCATACGTTTAGATTTGTACCTAGTCTAGTGAAATGTCTATACTTCACAATCTCGCGTAATACTAGTGATCTGGGGCTTACACACAAACTTTACAAACCATCGTGATATCTGCCATGTTGTTTAAGGGCGTAAATTATGTTACAAAATGTAGAAACTTTATGGAATCGCTACGGATTTAAGAGGTTTAAGCCCCAGTTGCTAGAAGAATGAAAACATCATTCATAGTGATACCTTCTACTAGTGATACTTATTCCTTTCATCGGTTAATTTACATGATAAACGAATACCTAACGTCTCTAATGTTAAATGCATTAAAGTTGTATCGATAACAATGTCAACACTGAGTACAAACAACCCTTTAGTGTATTTCTAGTGCACTATAAATAAAATAATCCAGACAAGATAAAATTGTGAAATAATTATTGCAGCTCACTGCAATCACGAATCTCGTATTAAATGTTACTTTCCTATTGTTCTCACTAGTGTTGGACAAGATAGTAACTAAAATACGAGGTAACTATTGTTAGAAAGCAATGAAATTTAAGATGACAGTTTATAGTTTAATTATTAGTTTAATATTAAATAATGACATTGACTTACCACCCACTAGAGCTTAATAAACAAAGAGCTTGTAATAGATCTCCGTCATAAAAAAATCTGAATGTTTGTCAGCTCATACTATAGGTAAGTACCATGCAGTGTAGACCATTCTCCCTTTAGGAGGTAGAACTTGATAAAACAGACATTCAATTGTCCAAGCATAAAACGTATTTTATTCGGGATTAAAAAAAATAAAAAGTATAACTTAGTATGGTGGACAATACGATAGCGTTTGATAACGCACTGATAAGCGAGAATTGTACCATGGAGTAAATTGATTTTCTAACACTATTCTATTAAAAGTACCATAAATAATATTAGATGTAATCTCTGTAAGTTATTTTCTTTTTAAATATAAACAAATCTAAATTTTCAACAATTGTTGCAGGTAAAAGAAATTGCTGTAAAATAAAATTAATAAATTCAACGCAAGAAAAAATAATAAGATGAATCAAAATCACTTTTTTATAAAAACAAAAGAAAAAATAAACATCAAAACCACATTTTTAAAGGATGAAGAAAACCAAATCGAAAAAAAAATAAAAAGGTGAAAACCAATTATTCAAACGGACAAGTCCATATAATTCCACACACCGGATCAGCGAATTACCCAGTACTAATATCAAAATTTATGACCACTCTACTGTAATTGACCTTATGGTACATCCTCTATGGTCAGAAATGCGGTCCGCTTTGCTATATAAAAGTAAAAGTGGTTTGAAGTCTTTACGACTTATGGGCTGGACGATTAAGGCTCGTTATACTTGAATGTTTATGTTTGGTACTCAGTCACGCAAAACGACTAAATGGATTTGGATAACATTTAGCACGCAAAGAAGGTCATATGATGAATACAGATTTCCCTCTGTAATTTTCCAATAAAGGTCAATAATGAAAACGAGTGACTTAATTAATTATTGTTTTATTTCAGTTGAATGAAACAAAAAATGTGAGTTATAACATTTCTTTTTGTATTCTATTTGGTAACATTTCTTTTTGAAGTTGTTGTAAATACTTACAAAAGTGTTTTTCAGATAGCATGAGTACGGTGACATGTATGACGTTCATACGTACTATTCGTATACACGCAAACTGTCAAGAGTGAAATGAACTGTCACACGCACCATTCTACATGAAACGAACTGTGTAAACCTTCACCTTACTTTAAATAATCATTCAATGAAATATCGAAGTATGTTAAGTGTTTTAAAAACACGACATCTTTCTATTTGTCTCGTTATCTGAGAGAAATAAATTTAGCTATACGGTAGAATTGAGAAACCTTCTTTTTTGAAATCGGTTAAAAGGCAATTCAATCCGATTTTGCTACAGTACACCTAACGTTAAAAATTGCTTATTTCATTGCAGAAAAATACGAGATTGAATCAATATCTACAAATAAACGAAAAGAAGAATTCTGCAAACTCACTGAAAAATAGAAAAAGAGACGTTCGGTTTGAAAATCTCTCCTGAATTAATAAAAGCTCACTTTCTTTTAATTTATTTCACTGCACTTTCCTTCAATTAGACTGCACGGTTTAATATGCATTCGAACAAAAACTAGCGATACGCTTTTGAATTGCTAATTTAACTTCGTGACATTCTGATTGGATTAATTAATACTTTTTCAATTGATCAATTTTGCTTTTATTTAACTATAGCATTGTTGTACCTACTGGGTGTTCTTTGGTTAGAAAAATAAACTATTATTAACTACTAAAAAGGTTTTATATTAAGTTTATCTAGCGTCCGATTTACTTATAGATAAGAGATTATTAGATTTTTTTTTTTACAAGTTATCCCTTGACTACAACCTCTCCTGGTGGTAAGTGATGATGCAATCTAAGATGGAAGCGGGCTAACTTGTTTGGAGGTGGATGAAAATCCACACCCATTTCGATTTTTTACACGACAGTCTTTGGCGTAAGAGAGGAAAAATAGCCACGGCCGAAGCCTCCCACCAGCCAGACCAATTATCTAAATCTCAATAGGCACAACCGGGGATTGAATCCAGAATCCACCGCGCATAGCGCGCCACGGAGGCTTTAAAAAGAAAACAATTCTCAATATATTATGGTCAAGTCAAGCGACATTTACGTTTTTATTATTTTCAAAAATGATACAATGTTTATCTAGAAACTTACTAAATATATTTGCAAGCGAAACAGCTGGTTGCAATGCATCAATGCATCACCATACTGGGCACGAGCAAGCTATGATAATAACCTTTTTATGCACTCCTTCTTCGAACGGCTCTAATTGAAATTTTATTTGCCTTTAGACGAATCTGCGCAACTGATAGGGGCCCCATAGCATTATTAATTCGCTTTATATTTAGACCGGGAATGCAAGCTGATGCAATTAATGAACTTGTTTGTATGCCAGTTTGTTTGTAAGGTAATGACCTGACAAACCTTGTAGAGTATATTAAATTATAAGCTTTTTTGAAGTTGCCCAGTCTGTATATTGTATAAGACAAATCTTGGAAGAAAATTAAAATTACTTAACTTTCGTTGAGATTTATGGTCAAAGAGTATGGTCAAGTTATATCTTTGGTGATGATGCAATCGCATGGGACCACAAATTATATATTATAAGACGAGAATACCAGTGGATATGACCTATGCCTTTGATTGAAATCCTATCCCGGGCATGCCATCATGCACCTCCAACTTTTCAGTTATATGCATTAAAAAAAAATATCACGTACCTCTAACGGTGAAGGGAAAAAAATTAAATATCACGTGCACACCTGAGAATTTTCTTGATTGTCTATGTGTGTGATGTCTGCCAATTCACATTGAACCAGCGTTGTGGAATATTAAATTATTTACTAGTGGTTAGGCTTAACCCCTTCATTCTGAGAGGAGGCTCATGCTCAACAGTAAGCCGAATATCGGTTGATAATGATGAGTAGATAACTTTTTCAGTGACAAATAATAAGATTTATGATAATAGATTATGAATCTTCGTCGTTGACGATAACAACCCATATTCGGCTCACTGCTGAGCTTGAGTCTCTTCTCGGAATGAGAGGGGTTAGGCGAATAGTCCACCACGCTGACCCAATGCAGATTGGCAGACTTCACACACGCAGAGAACTAAGAAAATTCTCTGGTATGCAGGTTTCCTCACGATGTTTTCCTTCACCGTTTGAGACACGTGATATTTCAGTTTCTTAAAATGTATACAACTGATAACTGGTGCATGCCCCGGATTAGAATTAAACTCACCACCCTCCGGAAATTAAGGCAGAGGTCATATCCACTGAGCTATCATGTATCTATGAATCCTAGGAAAAAATAACTCATTGGGCTTCATTTTCAACGAATTCTAAGTATTAGGCAGGAGTTGGAAAAGCAGTGGTGTTATTGCCTGTCTGTGACTTTGTTAGAGCACGTAAAGCAGTCGATCTTTTGGTTGGTGGGAGGCTTTGACCGTGGCTAGTTACCACCCTACTGGCAAAGACGTACCGCAAAATTATTTTACTTTCCGGTACGATGTCGTGTAGAAACTGAAAGGGGTGTGGTTTTTTATCTTACTCCTAACAAGTTATCCCGCTTCCATCTAAGATTGCATATCACTTTCCATCAGGTGAGATTGTAGTCTATGGCTAACTTGTATATAATTAAAAAACAATAAAATCTAGCAAAGATTAACCATCAAAACAAGATAAAAAAACCTTCCTACTGAACCCTTTTACGCGAGTTCAAATGACACTTGTCCGGTGTTTATACAAGTCATTCCCATTATTGGAATTCTAATAGAACCAGACAAGTCTATTGTTTAATCGTATAAGATAATACTCGTGCCAGCGTATTAACATAATATGAGAGAGCAGAGATTGAATTATGGTGGCCATGGACAAAAAAGACATGATACCAACTCCGGTATATGTTTTGCCCATCATCGTAATTGATCTTCCTATGAACATCGATATGAATTATGAATCAATCAAAATATCATTAGTTTTGCGCGTGGTACAAGTGTGAGTTGTTAGCGAATTTATTGTAATTACTCAGTATTTAATTTAGAATTTTTATTTCTTGATAATTTCTTGTTGGCATTTTACTTTTAACTTATTACTTATACTAATCTAAAATAAGAAAATAAAAAAAAATATACTATATTTATTTCTATGGCATCGTATTCTAATCGAATGAGCCGTTGAAATGCGAGTTTATAATAGAAGAAAGAGATAAATCTGTACAAATAGGTACAATAGTACTTTCCAGGTATGAAAAATAAAATATGGGCTGTAAAATTCCATGAACGAACAGCGTTACGTTTTGTGTGCGCAACCTATTCTGCGCACCTTTCACCATGCGCTGCCGCTAACAGCGTGCACTCCTCGTGCCTCCTGCTGCTCCTCGGTTCCGCACCTTTCATGCGTCAGTATTGAGACGTACATAGTGTATACTGCGAGGCAACATACACCTATATAGACAGTCGATCTGAAAGAGTAAACTCCACTCGTGCGTCGGAGCTGACACGCGTTTTTTTTGTTTAAACTTAATACAGACCGACTTAACTTGCAATGTAACAGGGCTACATATCGAGCTCTATATAAAAAAAAATCGGTTTTCTATAAAGTCGGCTTACTGACAATAACGTGACAACGTCATAAGAAAATACTGATGGAATGGTTGCATTTATCTAAAGAAAATATTCATTTTTCTCAAATACTATTTAATAATCTTGATAGACCAGAATATACTTTATTTCTTGTAAAAAAAGTTGGCAACCCTAGAGCAAGGGAACGACGCATGACGTCATCGTCTCAAAAGTATGCAGTCGACTCCATCGAATTATAAGACGCTGTCACGTCAAAAAACCTACAGAAAAATAGTTGAAAAATACCTCGCGATCGCTTATACATTGGACCATGTTTTGACTCTATCAATTTGCATAGTCCGGCCGCGTACAATGGATCACATCCTGTGCAACATCTGCGGGATTACTCGCCCGTGGATTGGGAAAAATCCTTCCTTCGTAATTGGATTTTTGTACTTGCCAGTTGTTTTTAAATTACAGGGCTGTACAGCTTAGGTTAAGTGCGCCGCTGCGAAATAATATAAATAAATTTGTATTCAGATTTTTTAAGTTTGTAAAACTTACTACGTTATAGATCTTACTGTGTAGTAAGATAGTAGTAAATTAAGTTATATCAAAACTAATAATACTAACAATTCTAACACTAGGTTTGAGCAAGTAACTAAAACTATTGTAACCCTATACCAAACTAAATTATTATAAAGCTGAAGAGTTTGTTTGGTTGAACGCGCTAATCTCAGGAACTACTGGTCCGATTTGAAAAATTCTTTTAACGTTAGATAGCCCATTTATCGAGGAAGGTTATAGGTTATATTTTATCCCCGTATTTCTACGGGAACGGAACTAACTTAACTTGTAAAGAATAAAAAAAAGGTCAAAAAAATTAGCTATGCAGTTCGGCTCCTATAAATGGACTTGTCAACACCTTGAAGTTATGGAAATACTCTGCAACATCCTGTATATGTACGTATTGATAAGAGTTGTTTCAACATTAATATTTTACAGCAATTTATGCATAAGCACGTGCTCGCGATAAGTGACTTTTCACATTCAAAAGCTCAAGTTTTTGATTGACGAACTGCAAAACTTCAACGTCCGGAACTTTTGGGGCTCCAATAATTTTGACCCACATAACTTTTTTCGACATTCTTGTTAAATTACTTCATCAAGTGAATTGGCAAAGAAAGAAGACAGTTTATGCAAAAGTTTTAACCTACTTAAGCATTTCTTTTGGAAATTACACGATTCATTCCAAATATTAAGAATTGTTTAAATTTTAGTTGAAATTCCAAAAATTTATAAAAAGCTTAATCCTGCTTTGCGTTTGATTACTTTTGAAGTGTGCTGTTGTATTGAAGAAAAAGCATGTCTCAGCTTACTATTTGCACACTCGACACTCTAATTCCAGGATTTCTTGGTTCATAGTTTATAGTAGATAGAATACGCCATTTATTTTATTTATTTATTTAAATAACTTTATTGCAACAAACATATATATAAACATACAAAATCTTAGAACAAGTAATAAGTCTATTTCTATGTCATTGATACTGCCTTACCCTTAACTACAAATAACTTGCCCTTAACTACAAATAACTTACCCTTGACTACAAAATTTTTATTTGAACTATAAATCTGTCGTTAAGTTTGCGACTTTAATTATCACCATAGCTTTCTTTTTTCTATACTAATAATAAAAAAGTAAAGTTTGAGGTGTTGGAGGGAGTAATCTCTGGATATACTCAACTGATTTTGAAAATTATTTTACCACTAGAAAGCTACGTTATTTGTGAGTGTTAATATTTTCACGGGAACGAGAACTATGCGGGTTAAACCGCTAGTACCTTAATAATGGCGATTCGGAACGAAGTAAAGTTCTCACTGAATAAATATATTTGGACTTTCATCAACCGTTAGAAATAGAGGCGTGAAATTCTGTTTAGAAAGAAATATGCTATAATGTATTACAAACGCCCTTTATAATCATAACCGTTAATCGGTCGTGGTGGTTCTTTGGTCGATTAATGAACCATGAGGACTGTTTCGCCCCAATTGCGATCAAAGTGAACGAACCTACCGCTATTGGGTCTGAACGACCTTGATGTAGGTACAGTACTAAGTTTGCGATGAACGGGTTGATTAATTAATAGATAGCAATTACATTCATGGAATTTGAGGGTTGAATGGGTAGGCATACAATATGTTTATAGCTCAGTTGACACTATGATTAAGTATATCTTTAAATTGATTTTATAACTTTTGCTGTACCGAATTAAGTAAGATTATATAGAGGTCGGCTATAGTGCGCTCAAGATAAGTTTGCACAAAGTCAAGGATAAGACGGAGATCCTGGGTTAGATCCCCGGTTGAACCGATTGAGGTTTCCTTAATTGATCCAGGTCTGGTTGGTACTTCGGCCGTGGCTAGTTACCACCCTACCGGCAAAGACGTACCGCCAAACGGCTTAGCGTTCCGTCATGATGTAGCGTAGAAACGAAAGGGGTGTAGATTTTCACACTACTACTAAAAAGTTCACCTGCTTCTATCTTAGATTGCATGATCACTTACAATCAGGTGAAATTGTGGTCAAGGATTAACTTGTAAAGAATAAAAAAAGGCTCATTGGGACCCTGTATTAAAGAAGGAATTTACAATTTGTACAGTGCATACTCAAACAAGTACTAGGGGTGCGATTTCGCTACATTAAACTCATCGATGTAATTTTCGCCTATAATACGAATTATTCTAAAAAAAAATAAAAAAAAAATATTTATTAATCACTCTCACACACACATTCTAATTTGAATGTTATGTTTTAGAATGCCATAATTAAAATGACACTAACAACGAAGTTGCCATGGAAACGACCGATGTCAGAACGCTGTAACTTTACAGAATGCTGGGGCTGAGAATAATTATATTGGTGATTTACTTTAAGTCATGTGTGGACGGTGCCTAATGTAGTGGCACTTTGATACTAAGAACTTAAACGTACGTAAGCGGCGAGCAGTTAAGCGTGTAATTACACGCGCTCGGCTCCGTGCGGTGGTCACGAACAATGCTCAGCGGTAATTGTCGCTCATGTGCACTCAGCCTTATCGGTGCTAGGTGTACGTACAGCTAGTGATGGTGAAATTTATTAATACTACAACTTGGGATAGAAATATTGGATTTTAGGTCATTGGAAATTTTATAAGACTTGATCAAATCTTATTAAATTTAGATTTAATAAGATTCGATCAACTTTGTAAGCAGATTGCAAATTAAATTATACAACAATATAGGCTTTTAACTTTAGCAACCACTTTGTTGGTTAGGTTGTCTATCGACATAGGCCTCCCACGCTTTCAACCACTTATCTCTGTCTCTAGCTGCATCCTTTTTTTTCATCCTTATATCTTTTGACTTGACTTCCTTGATGTCTTCTTCGTTTTGAAGATACCATTCTATTACGTACTTCGTCCTGACTTGACCTACAAAGTGGTAAAAAAGTATTTTTTTACTTTAATTAAAAATTAGTTAAAAAGACAATTATTGTCTACTAATAAAGACAAGTATGTATTATAACTCAAAAATGTAAATAGGTCAGTGAGTAAAGGCATTAATTATTATTCTCATAACCGTAATCTTATTGGAACTATATTTTGCAATAAGATTTTGAGAAAAATCATGTACTAATCTTCGAGCAACAAACGCATAAAAACCTTAATAAGCAATTAAGGAATGTTGCAAGACAGTTGAAAATAAATTATAAGCATAACACTAACTATATAATAATACGATAGTTGTGTAGCAATCCTTGAGATAATGTACAAAAACTTATCACTAAGGAAGGATTTTTGAAAAAAAATCCTTTACTTATGGTTTGTATGTTTGTCTTCCATATTGTGTTAGTATAATATCTAACATGTAGACAATAATAGCATCATCTACCTTACGTTAGCAATTGTTTGTGCGCTATTTCTGCGTACCGTGGCCTAAGTAAAGGTAAATAGCTTGCAGTAAACCGTGTAATTACAAGCTGGCTCCGAGCTGCGGTCACGAATAATACGCTGCGGAAATTTACGCTCGTGAGCACCCAGCCTTACCGCGGATAGTGGAAGCAAATGGGGAATCACATTTACAAACATCAGCCAACTGTGACTTCGATTTAAGCAGTTAAACGTACCTCATTGTCTTCTTTTTTTTTATTGGTTTGCTAAACTGGCACAATTACTTAACCTAACATATATTAAAAATAGCTTCTTCTCATCCTAACGTAATTGTGCCTACTTGAAGCAAACACAACATACTTACATAGGGTACATAACGCAAATTATTAACTTACTCTAAACAAAAAGAAAAAAAACAAACAAACAAAAGTTCTTCTTCTTCTTGCATCGTGTTCCTACTACTTGGGGTCTGCATTTGTGCACAAAATTGCCGAGTTTGCCTGATCTTGGGCATCCGACTTCTTGCTTTTGTTGCTTCTCATCGTTTCCAATGCCAAGCCAGCGCTTTTTAAGGTGGCCTTGGTGGATTGGGGTTTAGCTCCAGGGACTTAACTTATTGTCATACTGTGTGACTATAGTAAACGCTTTATCAAGTGAATCGTCAGGCCACAATAATACATATGGATATGGCCTACTACAAACTATGTCAAGTCTTTCTTCTCCTATAGGGAAAAGTTCAATATATCACACTACACCAATGCGGGTTAGGATAATTAATAATTCGGACAATGAATGGCATCAGGACTTAATTATAATAACGCTCTCACTAAAATAAAATAATACATTAAAAATCGTACTTGAAAAAGGGTGATTTAGAGCGACGCAATTAAGAAATTTGCAAGAAGAGCAAATAACAGAGGAAGACCACAGAAGAGTGTGGGAAAGAAGGGTTTTTAAGAGGAACATAAGAGAAGGTATAATGGAAAAAAATCATGGCCGAATATAAGTTAGTAATACGTTTTACCTACATCTTAGTCTATAAATAATTAAATTAATAAAAACTACTGCAAAATAGCAAATTAAATACTTGTTCATTTAAGTATTCCTCCTCACTATAAAGACAGAAGATCTGCTCGACTCAAGACCTCGTCTTTTGAAGTCGTTTAAACTTGATAGTGCTACATAATGCGTCACAAAACCTTTGTTATTTTAGAGGTCGGAATCACTAAGTATAGTCTAGGAGTTAGTGGCGAAATTTCCACTAATATAGTACGAGACTAATTCAACAAAGAAATGGTACACGAAATATCGTAGTACCGAAGTAAGAGCCTCAATTACTTCGCGGCATATTGCCATATACTATAGTCTGTAAGGCCAGGCTTAGTATCGGACTCATGAGTCCTTGGGTTTGATACTTGTTCGACTACTGTAATACATAGTTTTGGAGGCTTTGACCGTGGCTAGTCACCACCCACCCGCAAAGACGTACCGCCAAGCAATTTAGCGTTCCGGAACAATGTCGTGTAGAAACCGAAAGGGGTGTGGATTTTCATTCTCTTCCTAACAAGTTAGCCCGCTTCCATTTTAGATTGCATCATCACTTACCACCAGGTGAAATTGTAGTCAAGGGCTAACTTGTAAAGAATAAAAAAAAATAGTCATGTAGAACTTTACGATTAACTGAAAGAGTAAAGGAAATATTAGGCAAGTTAAAAATCCATAGCTTTTACTAACAAGCCATATTAGCCATATTATGTTTCCATTGTCGTTTTCTCTTAATTTTACTGATAATAAAAAAAATCCTTAATTGAGCTGGGACCGGAGCGTTCATCCTACTTAATTAATAATTTAATTCAATTAATTATTAAATTGAATAGATTCTTAAATTAACGTTAAAATTAATCAAGAGCAAATTAATATTTGTATACCTATTGATTATGTAACACTGCTAAAACTCACGTGGTATAAGGTCGGAGTATTCTCGACTAGTTTCGAACCCATACGGGGCCCTTAGTCATGAGCTGGTTCTTGCAACGCGGCACGATCCAAAATGATGTATAATTCTCCACTATTTTAATAACCACTTACACTTATAGATTCATTATCCATATCTTACCTAATGATGTCAATATTTTCCCACCACCTCCTTAACTATTAACTGTTGCAAGTTGAAAACAGAATTCGTATTCAAAAAAACATTTGTTCGCTTCGTCGTATCAATAATGAAGCGGTGCCGTTATTGGAACACGTGTGCATTGCTATTCTAAACTTGTACTATAAGGCTGGCTACAGACGAACAGATCAGTAAAACGATTTATACTCCTGAGAAGAGCCGCAATCTGATTTGTTCGTTTGTAACCAGCCTTATAGTACAAGTTGCTCTTTAAAAAAAACATATTGCAGTCATCATTAACAACCCACAATCGGCTCACTATTGAGCACGAGACTTCTCTCAGAATGAGAGCGGTTAGGCCTTAGTCCCCCACGTGGCCCAATGTGGATTGGCAGACTTCACATACGTAGAAAATTTTAAAAAAAATCCCAGGTAAAGTAGGTTTCCTCACGATGTTTTTTCTTCACGATGTACTTTCTTTAAATGCACATAACTCAAAAGTTGAAAGTTACCGGACCGAATTCGAACAAATGCCTTCCGAATAGAAGGCATAGGCCACTGGGCAATCATGTTTCTCCAGTATATTATTTTAATATTTTAGTAATCCTCAACTTAGTAAATGTTTTTAATACAGTCCTTAAACTTCATCATCATCATCATCATATCAGCTGATGGACGTCCACTGCAGGACATAGGCCTTTTGTAGGGACTTCCAAACATCACGATACTGAGCCGCCTGCATCCAGCGAATCCCACGAATCACTTGATGTCGTCAGTCCACCTGGTGGGGACTGATGACATCAAGCGATACTTCTACCAACTTCTAGTGTTCTACCAACACTGCGTTTTGTAATGAGGGGTCGCCATTCGTTTAAACTTACTCATAGGTATACATCATCGGCTAAGTAGTTCTGAGTATAAGCAGTTGCTATTAATTTATTGGCTAATCAAACTGAAGCCATAAAATCGGATACAGGAAGCAAATGCGTGGCATGCGTGCATGCACGTGTCATCCGGTGACACAACACGCCATGCGTAATGTATGTCGTGCATCGTGCACATGCGTCGATGCAAGTCGTTCTGTCGTGAGTTCCTGAATGACAGGCACCTATTGCGTTATTATTATACGAGTATACTATACGCCTGTACAGATGTGGCGTTTTACGCGCGAGTACACTCGCGCATTATCACTTGCGCTTAACCGAGATAGTAGATCTACGTATGTCCATGTATGTAACGCAAGAGACCCATTCTGAAACTCGTATGTGCGAGTTTCGAATTCACCTTTATCACCATTTATTTATTTATTTACCTTTATATTTGAGAAAATAGAGAAAACGTAAATGTTTATAGTTTTGTCCTGCAGTTCTGTTTCGAAATTTGTGTAAATCTCAAGTGCGAGTTTTTAAATTCACCTTTATCTCTTTGTCTATCGCGATACTACAGAAAGAGAAAGATTACGAGGACTAAAATATATTAGGGATGAATTCGAAACTAACGCAAATGAGTTATAAAACCATATCGATACATAAGTAAGACCTTATAAGTCGATCGAGAGATGAAAAGAGATAGAGAGAACAAACTATGCTGAACTGTAGCGTCATTTTGTAAAGATTCTCTTCTCCATTATCAGTAACAGATAAAACAGAGAAGAGAATAGAGATATAGATAGAAACAGGCGAAATCAAAAATGGCATAATCTTACTCTTACTTACTTATTGTCTATTAAAACTGTCGCATTGGATAAACTCTCGTAGTTTAAGTTAGCTTTAAACGTCCCTTAATTATTTAAGCCTGGAGCGGCTTGAATCCTAACTGGAGGCTTTATTGCTGTGGTATGTGAATAAAGATTTATAAATAAACAAAGCACTAAGCTGATATTATTCCCAAGGGAGCTTTCTGTGATAACACGACAAAAGGTCGTGACGTCACAGAATGACGACACAGCGTAGGGAGCCGTAATAAAATTTTTACACAAACGAGCATGCTTTCAGCATATTTTTCGAGTTATTTCAGTATAATGGCTTAAAAGTCTCTCCGGTGTTTTTGTTATCCACTTAATTTTAAAAGCTTCCATTTTATGTTCAACCCCCAAACAATGTTGGTATGTACATCTAGATATAGGTATGCCTAAAATTGTTAACGTTAAATGGCTATTTTTTTTATTAAAATAAATCACACTAATAACAATCCTACAAATCCTATCCTACTAACATTATAATAGCGAAAGTTTGTGTGTAAGTGTGTAAGTATGTTTGTTCCTCTTTTACGTTGCGGCTACTGAACCGATTTGGCTGGAATTTGGAATGGAAATAGATTTTACTCTGGATTAACACATAGGCTACTTTTCATCCCGGAAAAATCCATGGTTCCCGCGGGATTTGTGAAAAACTAAATTCCACGTGGACATAGCGTTCAACGAGCATGCGTCACCTGAAGGCAATTTACTAACTTTGTCGTATATTAATGAACATTTATAGGAAATTTATCAGCTAGCTATTGTTAGTAATTCTTAAGTCACGTGATTTTGTTTTCACTATTGATTTAATGCTAACTGATCAAAATTGAGATTATAGGTAAAACATCATACAGTAGATGATATTTCCCAGTTGACTTTGTGTTTTTTTAAACAAAGTTTAAATTCTAAAAAAAATTAGGATTTTCAGACGTTTTTAAGTGTGTTAAAAGTTGAAACTTTATATTGTAGATATTTCTATAAAATTCTAACTTCAAATTGACAATTACTAAGCTTTAAAGCTAAGGCTTAGGAAATATTTCTAAATATTGTTTGTACTTTGGATCTTAAAGTAGGACATCGAGTTATTTATTTATATTATATGAAATTAAAGGTTATTTCTTTAGATTGCTCAGTGGTAGCGTAGGCGGATATGATTGGCCAATTGTCCAGTTAAAGTGCCTAGAAAATTAGTACTTATTATGGCTTACAACTGTATTGAATATAACGATTGTTTTATGATAAAACTTATAGTACTAATAACATAAACAGCCGTATCTTATTTAAAGTAGCTTCATAAAGATATTAACATGATACTTACAAGCTTTTCCGTAATAAAGTTTGGACAGACAGCCTCCGTGGCGCAGTGGTAAGCGCGGTGGATTTACAAGACGGAGGTCCTGGGTTCGATCCCCGGCTGGGCCGATTGAGATTTTCTTAATTGGTCCAAGTCTGGCTGGTGGGAGGCTTCCGCCGTGGCTAGTTACCACCCTACCGGCAAAGACGTACCGCCAAGCGATTTAGCGTTCCGATACGATGCCGTGTAGAAACCGAAAGGGGTGTGGAACTCCTGACCTCCTAACAAGTTAGCCCGCTTCCATCTTAGACTGCATCATCACTTACCTACCATCAGGTGAGATTGTAGTCAAGGGCTAACTTGTAAAGAATAAAATAGAAAAAAAAACAGACAGACGGACCACAACGTGTATCGCGTGTCTTCCTTTTGGTACATTACACATTAATCCTCCGATCTGCTTGCCTATTCACTAGTTTTGTCTTTATTATCAACCTATTGAAATGAACATTAAATCAACTTAGAAATGTCATCGCAATTGCGTATATGTCAACTAACAACGTCAAAGTTAGTAAAATAGCTGGTCAAATTAGAATTTCGCAGAAAAAAAACGAATTTAATAATCTCAACTCGAACCCACTCATCATGCCTAACCAAGGAATCAACCAGTTATATGTATAGATTACTACGGCATTTCAGTAAGGACCTACACTTGCAATTGCATTTAGCAATAACCAGTACAATATATTTTGATTACCAACATTCAGCATTTGCCAAACACGGGCTAACAACTGTCCGTTGCCGTGAACGCAGCGCAAAATCATTTGCTGACATTTTGACAACATCTCGCGGTTATCGCCACTTGAGATCTTCTAGCTTTTGCCTGCAACTTTACTGTTAGCCAAGAATCGCACAAAATCGTCTGCATGAAATTCGGTTCTTTTTCCTTCCGCATTAAAAGCCTTATTTATTCCATGACCAGCGGACGCCCGCGACTTCGGCCGCGTGGAAATCAATGTCAAGCCATATTTCACCACTTTAGAGTTTGAATTTTAAAAATTTTTGAATCCCATTATATTTCGTATATTTTAACATGATTTATGAACAAATTTTTAAAACTGTAACTCTAAAAATGAAGGACTTTTCATACAAACTTTCAACCCCTATTTCACCCCCTTCTTATTTTATTTTTGCAATAAGAAGTATCCTACCACTTTCTCCGTATTTTGGTCTTAAACCGTGCTAAGCTTCATTTGAATTCATTTAGTAGTTTCAGCGTGATGTCCGAATTACATTACATCGCTCTATTATAAGTATAGATCAGTTAACCATTGACAGCGATCTCACCTGATGTTGAGCGACGATGCATTTGCTAAGTTGCAGCAGGCTTACTTGGATAAGAAATTGCCTTTTGCGATCCTTTCGCATCCCAATAGGACGCAATGGCTCCATTGAGTTTTATGGCTATTCTGGTGTCAGTGAGTCCCACATACCCAGTAGAATGCCAGTTCTACCTGTAACTCTACGGTCGCGATGCGTAAAAGCATATCCAAGCGTCAAAAAAAAGGAATTACTTGAATAAGGTAGAAGTTTTATTCAACCCATACCTCCGATGGATTTTACGCGGTTTCGTACCGAAACACATCCTTTTGCGTTACGATTACTTGGCAGTAAGTCTTTGTTGATAGGTAACAAGTTAAGGCCGATGCCTCGGTAAAAACATTAGATAATATAAAATCCTAAGCTGATTCAAGTTGGGAATCGAACCCAGAAGTTCTCTGTTACAAACGGCAGCACTATAGCTTGGCAAATTCGTTTGTAACACTCCCGATGATACGCGCGGGCTGGGAGAGAGTAGCAATGCTCCCACGACTTCACACCACGCAGTCCTTTCCCCCCGTCGCCCGCATATCATGTTAGTGTCACCAACGAACTTGTCAAGCTATAGCAACTGCAACAGAGAGATCAACAAAAAACCTGTGATGCCCAAATCACCGCTGTTTATTGAATGGCACTAATAAATATTGAACTATAAACATAAAAACTATGTTGATCGTATTAAAATTATTTAACGTTTTGAATAGTCAACTTCGTACTCGTATAACACACTTTGCCCAACTGTGTGTACAAAACACAAGAACTAAAAACGATAATCCATATTCTGACAATTTTTCTATCCACCTGTACCAAAAATATATGACAAATACAAACATACATTTGAATATAATGATATATTAGCAGAATTTTGTTATTCCACAGCTGAACCGATGTACGCAATAGATCGTGGCCCTTAAACGCCCACGGGCCATTGTCTGAACCCATGCATCTATGAAGAAAATTACACTAAACCACGCGTAAATGAGCCATCTATCCTATATACTACATTGAGCCTTATTAACAAAGATATTAAGTTTACAATCCTGTGCATGTGTTATGGGAATGAACGATTGTTGTGCATTGTCTTAATAAAATGTTACGTCACATCGCTTATTAATTCGTCAGTCATAAGTTTCGAAACGCGTCTGCAGTTAATCACGAGGTGTTAAAACATCAAAGCTCTGACACGAAAGATTGAGTGGAGTGCATAAATTTCAAGTGGAAGTTTTTATAAAATGCAAATTTACTCCCTTGTTTATGTTAAGTTCATTCTTGATAATTTACTTAACTTTTCCATAAAAAGTTGCGATTTATAGGTATGAGAAGATTTACAGAACTAGGTATATCTAAATAATTATAAAAGATCCTGATTAACGGTTTTTAATTTTTTTTTTTTATTTATATGTCAACTATGATCCAGAAGAGCCAGAAGTCTGACAAACCTTTTTTTTTCGTGTTGAGTAAGTGCCGATGGTTAGATGTGGGACCATTACGGCGTCACTCGGGGGTTTTGGCGAGCGCAGAAGCATCGCCTGATGAGACCCGAAGGCTGAAATAAAGATAGAGGACGGAACGACTCTCTAAGGGCGTCTCCTATGAGACTCGGACCTCGGCTTAGAGGGCCATTCGGGAGGGGGTAACCCTGACCTGAGTGAATAAGTCTAGAAACATATGTTCGTGTTATCATGTTAGGAAAATACAAAACTAACAAAAATCACTAACAACGGCTATGTTGAAAGAAAATGTAGTGTTTTGTTTCAAAATAATTAATTTTTTTGTAGAGGTAGAGTTAAGGCGTTGTATAATTGTAATAAAATATAATACTAGTCGACGCCTCGCGGTTTTACCCGCGTAGTTCCCGTGGGAGTACGTGAATAATATATAGCCTATGGCAAAAAAAGTGACTCTCCATCGAATTCTCAATAACGGTATAGTAGATCCAGAAATAAAGTGACTTTCCATCGAATTCTCAATAACGGTATAGTAGATCCAGAAATAAAGTGACTTTCCATCGAATTCTCAATAACGGTATAGTAGATCCAGAAATAAAGTGACTCTCCATCGAATTCTCAATAACGGTATAGTAGATCCAGAAATAAAGTGACTCTCCATCGAATTCTCAATAACGGTATAGTAGATCCAGAAATAAAGTGACTCTCCATCGAATTTTCAATAACGGTATAGTAGATCCAGAAATAAAGTGACTCCCCATCGAATTCTCAATAACGGTATAGTAGATCCAGAAATAAAGTGACTCCCCATCTAATTCTCAATAACGGTATAGTAGATCCAGAGCTTACACCTTACAGTCACACAAAATCAAGAACACACATTACCTCTTGATAATATTAGTTTATATTAACGTAAACACTTTGTAAACATATTCATTGCCGTTTTGACAAATTACTGCGAAATATTCGTAAAAAGTTTTCTCCCAACAGGTGCTGAGTTGAAACACGATTACTAAGCAAAAATGGTGAATAACATTTTTAACCCACCCTTCATAATTTATGTGTGAGTCAGCGGAACGGTGGGCGAACGCCTCGTGATGGATGGTGTTGTTCACCTGCTTATTATTCGTAATCCACTCACTGTAATGCTACATTATCCAGATGAAACTGGACGACGCAATTATGGGAATTAAGTTTTGGAAGAAATATTGAGATTAATATACAAATAGAGTACTTGCAAATATCATTAAGTTAGTTAGCAAATATTATTAACTGATTTATAAGTTGTAAAGCTCCTATCCTACTAATATTAAAAACGCGAAAGTTTGTATGGATGTTTGTTACTCTTTAACGCCGCTACACTGAACCGATTTGGCTGAAATTTGGAATGGAAATGGATTTAACTCTGGATTAACACATAGGCTACTAATTAATAATTTTTATCCCGAAAAAAATCATGGATTCCCGAGATTAGCGAAAACCTCATAATTTTGATGGTACGAATGTTTGTTACTCTTTCACGCCTCGGCTACTGAAGCGAATCATCTGAAATTTTAAGTAGAGATAGATTATAGTCTGGATTAACACATAGGCTACTTTTTATCCCGGAAAATCCCGGGATTTGTGAAAAACTGAATTCCACGCGGACGAAATCGCGGGCGTCCGCTAGTTCGTTAACATAGTTTTGTTAACTCATAATTTTATTAGACGAATAGTAAACACTGTAGATTGCGGCGGAGAAAGATTTTATCTTGATACAAATCTAACACTAATATTGTAAAGGCGAAAGTTTGTGTGTATGTTTGTAACTCTTACATAACGGATTTGGCTGAAATGGAGGTTTACCACATATAAGCTAAGATTATTTTGATAAAAAAATCATGTTTTCCGTGGGATTTGTAAAAAACAGAATTTAATGCGAATGCAGTCGCGGGCAAAAGCTTTTCAGTAAACAGTTTTAAATAATACAGGCTTTATATATTTTTTTTTCAATTCAATGCCCAGTTAGCCCTCATTCGCCCGAGAGTTTTTTTAACGTCCGTTAAAAAACCTATCGTACGAATGAGGGCTTAAGATAGAAGCGAGCTTATACTTTGCGCTTTAAACAATTTCATTTCAAAGTATAACCCTGCCTCATTTCAATTATGTCTGTTATTAATAAACGGAGGGTTTTATGAAATGTATACATTTATAGAGGATCCTTAATAAAATATTTCCAACGGAAGCTTGTTAACAACTAACCACCGGTAGTGGTTCATATCCCTAACATCAAAGGACGCTTCTTTCAAAGCTCTGAAATGTAGTTAACCGTCGACAAATATCACTAGTAAACCTATAACAGCCTCTAACATGAAGGTCTTTAAGGCTATAATTGGTTGGCATTTAGTTTCCCAACGGTAATTTATTGATCCAAGTGCGATGTTGGGTTTTTATTAACTTTATACTTTAAACAGTTAAGATAAAGTTCAATTCGGTTGAACAGGTTTTATGGTCTTCAGTATTTCGATATCAGGCGTTCTGATAAAGGGTCAAGTGGCAAGGTATTCGGAATTTACATAATAATAATAAACTTTTTGTTGCATAACGTTTAATGCACCTTCTGTTTTGAGATCTATTATAGATTTTTATCGGTCGTTAATTTTGTGATGCTGTACTGAGATAAAGTTGTTTGGTGGTTACTATTTGAGCAGCTGTGCCCTATATACAACTGAGATAGTGATTAGTAAGTGGATAATCGGGAAATCAAGCGTTGTCGTCATAGTTGTGTCAGCTGATGAATATTTCAATAGTGCTTTGTATTGACCACGACTTTACTGAGAAAGAAGACAATAAGGAACTTAAGCTAACTTATCCTAATAACTATACAAATCATGCCCACGTGGAATGGTGGCAAGAATACTGGCTGCATTTCTGCGCTGGACAGCCAAGCTGATCCTTTGCGCAAAAAATGAGCCAGCCCTTCTGTCACTATACTTGATAAATAAAAGCCGTGATAGAAGTTATGACCTATACTGAAGGACCGGAGTGTGTGGGTTCGAATCCGGTCCGCGGCATGCACCTCCAACTTTTCAGATGTGTGAATTTAAAAAAAATTAAATATCACTTATCTCAAAAGGAAAAACATCGTGAGGAAACCTGCGTACCAGACAATTTTCTTAATTCTCTGCATGTGTGAAGTCTGCCAATCCGCATTGGGTCAGCGTGGTGGGCTATTGGCTTAACCCCTCTCATTCTGAGAGGAGACTCGAGACATCAGTGAGCCGAATGTGGGTTATTATTGATGATACTTACTTGATATTACTTAAGTAATCTCAAATGCCTGCAGCGCTAAAGGCTTGACGTCCGATAAAACTGATCGTGTGTTCGCGATCGGCGTGATGTCATGCACAATGCACATCGTAACCAACAGACGATCAGTTTTATCGGTTGTCAAGCTGTTAGCGCTGCAAGCATGTGAGATTACTTGATCGTCAGTGGGTAACATTACGTTTAAATTTATAAGGTGTATTTGATATTCTAGATAATATGATTAAGAAGCTGATGATTAAGGGTGGAAACCCCGATGACTTATCTTGTGCTACCCTTGTAAGGTTTTTTTTTTTTTTTTTTTATTTTTTACAAGTTAGCCCTTGACTACAATCTCACCTGATGGTAAGTGATGATGCAGTCTAAGATGGAAGCGGGCTAACTTGTTAGGAGGAGGATGAAAATCCACACACCTTTCGGTTTCTACACGGCATCGTACCGGAACGCTAAATCGCTTGGCGGTACGTCTTTGCCGGTAGGGTGGTAACTAGCCACGGCCGAAGCCTCCCACCAGCCACAACAGGTTTTGATCACTTATTTATCAATATTCTTACAGTACATACTTAATATGCTTTTTCAAAAGGAAAAAAATGTACGGCTCGCCTAAAAAATGTATGACCTATCGGAGTTTCGATTACGGAGTTCAAGAAAAAAATATAAACAACGTTTAAATGCTTTGTGGTTTATAGTCAAATAGTTCTATTTGTAGCTAATATGTATGTCACGATTCGGGATTATCCTTTAGTTAAGTTAACTAAACTTTTAGGCAAGAGGACAAGGGTATAACACGTAGGAGTTGGGTGCAAATGTATTTATGTGAAACGTGCTCGACTGAGTTTTACAATATCTCCTCCATGATTACGAGTAGGTAGGGATCGCTGGATGCAGGTGGCTCAGTATCGTGATGTTTTGAAGTCCCTACAAAAGGCCTATGTCCTGCAGTGGACGTCCATCGGCTGATATGATGATGATGATGATGAATGAAATAGAGCGAATTATTCGTATATTTATTATTTACGAAGATTCACAAACTAAAAGAATATTATATCCCACCCTTAGCTCTAAGGGCTCAACAACATAAGCCGTCTAGTATGCAAATGATTGGAGACCGATAGAACCTATTAAGGCTCGTAATCCAAGTTTGATACTGCGATGAAATTATTCAATCAACTCCTCAAGCCTGGCTTTGTTGGACGCCATTTTGTATTCAATAGGCGATATTGGAGTTCAGGCCTTGTTTACCATTCCAATTTAAATATAATGCAAATTAGCATTGCGTGAAAATAATCAAATTTTCGATCAAAAATAATAAAAAATTAAATTGTATTTGTTAAATAGTTTACAAACTGTTTTGCAAACCTATATATTCAGAACCAGAAGTTATTTAATGAAAAGCTATTTTCATAAAGACAAGCTTAATACTTATCTTGCTATCTAGATCCACAACAACAAGAAGAAACTTGAGCTAACATAACCTATGACTATACAAATCATGCCCTCGTGAATTAGTTTTTTTTATTTTATTCTTTACAAGTTAGTTAGGTAAGTGATGATGCTATCTAAGATGAAAGCGGGCTAACTTGTTAGGAGGAGGATGAAAATCCACACCTCTTTCGGTTTCTACACGACATCGTACGAACGCTAAATCGCTTGGCGGTACGTCTATGTCGGTAGGGTCTCCCACCAGCCTGACCTGAACCAATTAAGAAAAACTCAATCAGTCCAGGGATCGAACCCAGGACCACTGCGCCATATAGGCCGAACGATGGCTAGAATACTGGCTACATTTCCACGTTAGATAGACTTTTGCGCAAAAAAACAGTCCTGTCATCAGTCGAGGCAGATAGCCGCGGTGAAATGAATTTTCGCACTCCAACTCCATGGCCCAAAGGAAGTGATTTAATTTAGCATCCTAGATTTCAGCTGGTGGGAGGCTTCGGCCACGGCTAGTTACCACCCTACCGACAAAGATATACCGCCAAGCGATTTAGTGTTCCAGTACGATGTCGTGTAGAAACCGAATTGTGGACTTCATCCTACTCCTAACAAGTTATCCCGGAGAGATTTTAGTCTAGGACTAACTTGAAGAGAATAAAAAAAAATCTCAATTAACCTTGCTGAGTAGCTTATAATTATTTAAATAATTCAAACTCATTATGACATATTAATGACAGACAGATATACCAAAGCCACTGTTGATTTGTAACGACCCAATCGTTGATTCGTGCGATGAAATTCCCACACAACCAGTTTCAGTAGCCAGCGAATACATTTTACGAGACAATAAACACTGATATTATCTTGCGTTATGCATATGCAAACACTTTTACTTCCTTGATGATTTGAATTAGTTAAGCCAGTACTTGTGATAGTTTTTATTACTGTTGTTATTACTTTTTACTTCCTAATTATTTAAATTTTTAACTTTCACTTTTCCTTTTCTTATAGTATACTAGCGGATACCCGCGACTTTGTCCGCGTGGAAATCAATGTAAACTTTCAAGCCCTTTTTCACCACTTTAGAGTTTGAATTATAAAAATTTTTGAATTCAATTATATTATATCGTATTTTTTATGATTTTGAAGCAATTATTAAAACTGTAACTCTAACAATGAAGGACTTCCCATACTAACTTTCAACCCCTATTTCACCCCCTTCTTATTGTATGTTTGCAATAAAAAGTATCCTATAACCTTCTCCGTATTATGGTCTTAAACGTGCCAAGTTTCATTTGAACTCATTCAGTTGTTTCAGCGTGATGCCCGAATAACAAAAAACACGGACGGACAGGCAGACAAAAATTTTCAAAATATCTTCAATGTACAAAATGTACAGGATTCGTATTAAAAGTATAGATTCTAGATGGCACTGGCGTCCGTTATGTCACGGTAACGTTTGTTGTTACAAATGGTGTAAGTAAAATCTCAAATTGCGAATAAATGTATAGGATTCTACCAGTTTTATTGTAAGTACAGATTATAATTTAAGTAAAAGTTTTGTTTTTTAAAAATAGCTAACGAGATTTAGTTAGTTGTAATGTTCTGTATAGTTCACAATTTTCCGCCATTTTATAATCTAACGGCGTTCACAATTGTACAAACAGTGATACATTTCACTGGTAGTAAACCACGCAGCTTACGTTTTAAATTTATAATACCTATAAGCGTCGAATACATTATTCTGGCTTTGTTTTTGTTTACACAATTACCGTCGACTTTATCGCGAGATAATCTCGTTAGTTCCTCGCGCGTGAGTTGGAGCGAGAATTTATCGACGTATAGCGTTACCGGAGGCTGCGTGAGAGATCGGATCTATCGCTGGGATAACGTTCACTGATTGAGATAATACTTTCTTTACACCCACCGTTTATGATGAGTGTTGAGAATATTTTGTTTTGGTGTGAGTCTCTAAGTGTGTCGTTTTCACCCGCGTAGATCCCGATCTAGAAGGTGCATAGGAGTAATAGCTAGTGTATGTGGTATTTCAGATTATAATCTAGGTATACCATATCATCTAAGGCAAGGTTTCTCAAAGTGACATCCGACGACAAGATTTACGTAACTGATACCAAATCAGAATTAAGGTTAAAATTGTCCAAAATTACTCCAAATATTGAATCCATTTGCGACAAGAAACAAGCACACCCATCACATTAATATTAGAAACACATTTATTTTCGTGCTTTATGTGCTACCTCTTCAATATTCAATTCAAATAAAAACATTACTTTCTTCAACAGTCAAAATTTTTTTTTACAAAACAACACAAGCAAAGACCATTGACTAAAAATATTAACAGTCTAGAGCTCATTGTATAATTTTTTTTTTAGCAAATTTTACATCATCATCATCATCATATCAGCCGATGGACGTCCACTGCAGGACATAGGCCTTTTGTACGGACTTCCAAACATCACGATACTGAGCCGCCTGCATCCAGCGAATCCCTGCGACTTGCTTGATGTCGTCAGTCCACCTGGTGGGGGGTCGGCCAACACTGCGCTTACTAGTGCGGGGTCGCCATTCCAGCACTTTGGGACCCCAACGTCCATCGGCTCTTCGCACTATGTGCCCCGCCCATTGCCACTTCAGCTTCGCAACTCGTTGAGCTATGTCGGTGACTTTGGTTCTTCTGCGGATCTCCTCATTTCTGATTCGATCACGCAGAGATACTCCTAACATAACTCAATTAAAATAATATAATAATAATTCAAATTTTACATATCTTTTGTAAATATGAATAAGGGCCCCGTATGGGTTCAAAAGTAGTCGGGCATACTCCGACCCAATATCACGTGAGTTTTAGCCGTGATTCATAATCAATTAATATGAATAACACTAAAATTGATTAAATTATTATCTGTAGATGCTGACCTAGCTACAGGTTCATACCAAAGTCACCGCAAAGTTGTCATCATACTGTGTTTTTTTAATAAAATGTGAAGTGGGTATATAAATAAAAATTCCACCACTTGACATTCAAGATCATAAGATAAAAACTCATATTACTTATTGTTATTGTAACCTTTTACAAATAAAATCCCGCAACAATTACACCTCGTAACTTACACTTAACTAAAATTTAAACCTCTTACTAAAAATAAGAATCTATATATAGGGTTGCCAACTTACTCTATAATAATATTATAAAGATGTAAAGTTTGTGGTGTTTAAGGTTAATCTCTGGACCTATTATACCGATTTTGAAAATTCTTTTACCATTAGAAAGTCATCTTATTTGTGAGTATCATATATTTCAACCCCCATATTCATATATTTCACGGGAACGGGGTTTTCTAAATGTTTTATATCTATGATAATAATATATAAAAGATGTAAAAATTAGGATTCATAAATCGAGCAATCTATTTTGATTTAAAATTTCAGTTTATCGATATCTAGATAAGTACTTAAAGTTATTTTAACTCGGAAATGTAAATATTTTTGGGGAATTAAAAATACCACAATGTAAAGATGAAAGAACTTTGTTTTTTTTTTTTTAAATCACTAAAATGTTTTGTATAACAGAAAATATTCATTAAATTATTATAATAGAATTTCTTTTGGAAGTCATATACTTGATTGTATTTCTATAAAATATTATTGTGGCAACCCTAGAATCATAATATAAAAAACGTTAATGTTATTCAACATATAAATATTGACCTTATTCCGTTGCAATAAAGTCCATTATAAAATAATGGTACGTCTTATAATTGTAAAACCCGGTGCACATGAGATAATTCCACGATAATTCACATCCTTAAGCGCTCTGCCTTACATGGTATTTGGTCTTGAGATTCTTCTGTACGGTTACACCCCTTTGCAATATCCGATCTCAATTCGTAGCCCGAATTGTTAAATTATACCGGACACGATCTTGAAAGTTATAGACTTAAAAAATATGGAACAATATAAAGCTTACTCCTGATCGTATATCATCTGTTGAAAATAAACAGGCTAAATTTATTAAACATCACATAGGAGCTCGTGGTAAAAATACATTATTATCATTTTCAACTTATTTCTAATAGGTTGAAAATGATAATAACTTCAGGCCTAAAGCCTTTCCTGTCCTATGAGATTTGTATGTCTTTATTAAAAAACAAAATTCTGAGAGCATGTTCCTCCTTCACCGCCAATAAGCTAAAATAAGCAAAGACATTTCTTTTGGTACTAAAAGTTACACATTAGTTAACTTTTATTCAAATAAAAACCTTATTTTCTTCAAGAGTCACACTTTTTTTCTTAAAGGGGGGGGGGTGTCTCTTACTTTGTTAGGTTTGCTGTCACTTGGAAATTTTAACAGGGGTTCACCGTTCATGGAGCCGAAAGTTTGAGAAACCCTGGTATATTTCTACCAATTTTAGGCTTCCATTATAGAGAAAGGTTTTTTCTACCTTGTTGATACAATGATTTATCAGCTGTAATGATAGGCCCCGACGTCACACTACCAACTTATACTAAGTATCAAAAATGTAAGTAGACTCCGCGCCAC
The DNA here is from genome assembly GCF_947172395.1 of Bicyclus anynana. Taxonomy (NCBI): domain Eukaryota; kingdom Metazoa; phylum Arthropoda; class Insecta; order Lepidoptera; family Nymphalidae; genus Bicyclus; species Bicyclus anynana. Next base: position 3,240,142 of record NC_069104.1, on the reverse strand, counting down.
GACACAAGTCCCGTAGACGCAGCGCTACTGGTAATGTCTTAATGGCGCTCATTGTCATTTGGTGATGACGGTCTTAATGTCATTTGTGTAAGGCGCTGTCAATTTTAGTTCAGATTTTAGCCGCGGGACTTCTTTCGTGGCGCGGGGTATAGGTTTATATTTTCGAAGACCACTGTCAACGTCCAGGTTACGTAACTATAGTATATTATTATAAATATATCCGGCTTGCTGTTGAATAACAAACCTAATATTTTGTACCACGACCTAGGACTCCAACCCAAGACTTCATGCCCCATACCCGGCTGCTAGGATACCAGGGACAACGAGGCAGTGTGCCCAGTGTAGTAAGAATACAAAACCCAAAGCGCTTGTAAAATAAGTTGCAGCAAAAAAAAAATTGTAAAATAAACGAAAAATGTAAATGAATTCAGTGTGTAACAAGCTTTAAGAAGATTTTAGATTGTATAATTTAAGCCTCAAAAATCCAGGCAATACAATTACAGCTCGCGTAATCCTCTGATCCATTATTATTTGTCGGCATTTTCGACACGATTCTCGATATCACGATTGGCAGAAAATATCGATATTACCTTCTTGGCCGATTATTATATCGATGTTTGTATCGATTTTATTCCAGTGCTAACAAGTTTGCTCTAAAGTTAATTCACAAGGTGACCTCTCCGGCATACTTGTTAATACGTATGCTTTGATAAATCCTAGGGTCAATTATTCTATACTAGTCGTCGCCCCGCAGTTTCATCCGTTTAGTTTCCGTTCCTGTGAGAACACTTGAATAAAAAATGTAGCTTGTGACACTCACAAATAACGTAGCTTTCTAGAGGTAAAAGAAATTTCAAAATCGGTTCAGTAGATCTAGAGATTACCGGACAACACCACAAACTTTGACTCTTTATAATATTAGTCTAGACGGGTCATTTTAGATATTTTTAACTACAATTTAGTCTATGTGACATCAGATAATGAAGTCCTGGGTTCAAGTCCTGGGCCGGACTATGAGATACTAAGCTTTTCTTTTTCTCAGAAAATATTCAGTTTAAATTATCTTCCCGGAGTTGGGAAGTTGAAGAATCCATATACCGCCCCCACCTATACGGAGGGAGGCTTGGCCCTGTAATGGGCTGTTAAAATAGGCTGATAAGTAATGATGATGTCAATAAATTACGATACAAAGCTGCAATAGCCCAGTGGATATGCCCTCTGTCTTTTGGTAGGCGTAGGTTCGAATTTACAGTCATGTGTAATAAATTAAATATCACGTGCCTCAAACAATTCTGAGAATATTCTTAAATCTACGTCTGTGAAGTCTCCCAACGTGATGAACAGTTAGCCTAACTCCTCTCATTCTGAATTCTAATGTGCAAATATGGATTGTTAATCATCATCATATCAGCCGATGGACGTCCACTGCAGGACATAGGCCTTTTGTAGGGACTTCCAAACATTACGATACTGAGCCGCCTGCATCCAGCGAATACGTGCGACTCGCTTGATGTCGTCAGTCCACCTGGTGGGGGCTATTCCAGCACTTTGGAACCCCAACGTCCATCGGCTCTTCGAACTATGTGCCCCGCCCATTGCCACTTCAGCTTCGCAACTCGTTGAGCTATGTCGGTGACTTTGGTTCTTCGAACAGTGCGTGTTGCCAGTGATGACCTATGGTTCCGAGACTTGGTCGCTAACTATGGGCCTCATAAGAAGGCTGAGTCACACAGCGAGCTATGGAACAAGCTATGTTAGGAGTATCTCTGCGTGATCGAATCAGATTGTTAATGATGAGACGAATATCTTAGCATTCCATGGATTCACCGTGCGGGTGCCGGGTCCATCGTGTGGTAGAGAAAAACCCCGAGCAGAGTCCTGAACTTGTGACTACAGGATGTAGGGTTAAGGAATTCCTTGACGATCGATCAACACACCCCGTTCTGTGCTCGTGTTGTTCTCCCTGCCTAGCCAAATTTGGTAAGATCCTATTAGAGCAGCTTTATATAAAATTCGAAAAAATCTTTCCGTCAAAAAGCTCAAACTCCATTTACGTGAATCACTATCAAATTGATAAAATCGATTTATTCCAACACATTTAAACAGAGATACAAATTAATTAAGCGTAACACAATAAATGTATTGTGTTGCCGCGCCCGTATCACAAACAATGAGAGCAAACGGCTTAATCGCCAGCGGCCAATCAAGCGTTGGATAAATAAATAACACTAAAAATACCATTCCGGTTCACACGTCAGGCGAGGCGATTTTATGATGCATTCAAATTATGCTATGGGCCTCTAGATGCCTGAGTCTCTCCCTGGCTCGTATATATAGAATCCTTAGAGCGCTGGACATCGACAAAGTTCCATTTTCGATATATTTTGGATACACTGTCCCAATATTTTTTTTCCAACCACCTAACACCTGATCAAGCAATGATCAATTTCTTCCTGCACATTTTAAATAAACGAAAATCTTTGAACAGTGCGTGTTGCCAGTGATGAGCTACGGATCCGATTCTTGGTCGCTAACTATGGACGAACCTGTCCATGACATAGCTCAGCGATTCGCGAAGTGGCAATGGGCAGGTCACATAGGTCGAACAGCCGATGGACGTTGGGGTGCTGGAATGGCGACCCCGCACCCGAAAGCGCAGTGTTGGTCGACCGCACACTAGATGGACCAAAGATATCAAGCGGGTTGCAGGGAGCCGCTGGATGCTGGCGGCTCAAAATCGTTGTGCTTGGAGGTCCATGCAAGAGGCCAATGTCCAGCAGTGGATGTCTATCGGCTGATAAGGTAAATGTCCCACTGGTGCCGTGCATTTTTCCAGAATAAAAAGCTGCATATTACAAAAAACATACAGGCCGACAGACTTACTACATTACATTTAGTGTGTTAGTATGCATTAACATCATGATGAATCAATATTCGATACATACGAGTATACTTCAACCGGCTCTTCAAAGTAAACTACTTGTAACCAACTCTAATAATAGCAACTCGTATATGCATAGTTAAGTAAGCAATTAAGTGACCTCATGACGTCACAGGCAGGTTCATTACAAAGCGCTTTGAGCCAAAACCGCACTCACCGCAATTCCACGTACAACATTGACAGCCTTGTAATCAAGTATTTAACGGTATTGAAACTTTGAACTAAAGCTACTATAAACTACGAACACCTAAGTTCACCTCGTCTCACCTCTGAAACTTAAGTTCTGTTCACCTGGTTTGATTAACTCAGGAAAATACTAACCTACAACCTGCATTCTCGTGTTTTTCCATTTTCCTAAAACCAAGGTTCCGTCATCAACCCATATTCGGCTTGCTGCTGAGCTCGAGTCTCCTCTCAGAATGAGAGGGGTTAGGCTAATAGTCTACCACGCTGGCCCAATGTGGATTGGCAGACTTCACATACGCAGAGAATCAAAATAATTCTCTGGTATGTAGGTTTCCTCACGATGTTTTCCTTCACCGATTGAGACACGTGCTATTTAATTTATTAAAATGCACACAACTGAAAAGTTGGAGGTGCATGCACCGGACCGAATTCGAACCCACGCCCTCCAGAATCGGCCTATCACAGTAGTGATAAGGCCGTCTTTTGTATGCTACTTCTGTGTTATACTTTTTTCTGTCTTGTTATTTGTTTTTTCTTATGTTATGGTGTACAAATAAAGTATAAATAATAAGGCCACTAGACGAGTGGAAAATCAAAGAAGAGACGGTTATAGTGTGTTAAAGACAATTGTAAATGCCTATAGACCAGGGGCTGTGAGGTATTGAGTGTGCACAATTCAAGGACTGCATTCTGTTTACAATTTTGATATCAAAAAATCATGCAGATTACATTTCTGCATGTTGCCGGGAGATTTTTTGTCCATTCTTTTATTATACACTACCCTATATGGTGTCGAGGATATGAACTGAACAAATGCTTTGTATCAGTTTCATTAAAGATATCCACGTTTTTATAAAAAAAACACAAGAAAGAAAACAAGCATTTTTTTAAAACGTATCGCTTCGAAACTACTAGATGAATTCAACAGCGACAATATGACAGAAGCGAATGGAAGAGAATGAGGTATTGACTATACAGGTATGACAACAATGGTATGACAACAGGTATGACAACGTGACAATGAGGTAAAGACAAGGAGGTGATGTCTCTTCTTTCTCTATCTACAATGTAATTATAAAACTGTAATTTATGAAGAAAAGTGTACCGATTTAAGTTAGTGCTATTTATTTCTTTACTGATATTTGAGAAATCTCTTTTGTAGTAAAAAATAAAAACATATAAAAATATGTTTTTATTTTTTACTAAATACTCGTGATTTATTAGTCTGAAAATATTTTGTTTTTTCTCTCCCACCTTGGCACCTAAACTAGTAAAAACTTAACGTATTAAATACACCATTACAATGCAATAAGGAACAACAAAATTGCCTGCCGCAATAATATACGGGTGAAAAATAAACAAAGTAAGGGTTGTGAAAGGTTGCTATTAAAAAATTGAATAGACAAACAGACAATAGGGCATCCGCTTCACAACTCCACAATATGCTATTACTTGTCGACCAAGTTATATATTTGACCTTTGTTAAAACGTCGATCAGATAAAACATGGATATGGCATGTAAAATTTTCATTCTCAATTTTTTTTTAATTCAAGGATGATAGGGCCTAATTAATCCAAGGGTAAGCAAGCAAGTTTTGTCATAACCATGGAATTATAAACAAAAAAAATTTAAAATGGACTCTGATATCATGAGCTATTTCTTGACTGTTGAATCAGTATCAAGGATAGGGTATGTTTTTCTAAGAAGGTTTCTCACTCTAGAGTCTTTGGTGCCAAGACTTTAGGTTACTTGGGCCCACAAACCCTTTAAACTGTGAAATATATTTTTTTGTAACTTATTGTAAGGAGAATAGGTGAGTTTTTAGTGTCAATAACTGCTCAAAATCATAAAAAAAGAATATGTCATACTAATAATGTATTTTTGAAAATAGTACTACAAGTAAAAGGTCAAAATAGGAGTGAACTTTGTTAACGTCTGAAACTAGTAGGTATTAGACGTTTTTTCACTAAATTTTTATGTTCCCGAAGCGATGCCATCTATATACATCTGAGTATATTAAAACTTGCAGCAAAATCTTGAGATTATTTACAACGCTATAAAAATAATTCAAGAAACATGCCTTCTCCATTAAACGTAGCTCCGTAACCCGCTCAAAGGGTTAACTTAAATCCCATTTACTGACAATGAGGGTATAAATATTTTTTACGTAAAAAAGATAATATCTCCGTAACAGGATAGGGATGTAATTGTATAAGCCAGATTAACTGAGCTACTATTGTTGACGGAAAAATATGTTTTTATAGTTTTTATAGAATAAGAGATGTAGATCTATTCAAAATTGAAAATAAATAACAACTTTCGAAAAGTTCATATATTTATTGCGACAAAACAAATTGAAAAGCGGACGTAAACAGGCTTTTAAAAAATGATAAGATTATTTCTTTTTAATCATAAGATTAAGAAGACATAACTAGTCGATCTATCATTATACAAATTTTCTATTTGCGAAAAAGTTAAACAAAGATATCTTAATAATAAGATATATTTGTTTTACTCCGATGGAAGGCAATAAAATCTCAGTTGGAAAGTACTTCCCAAACAAGAAATTAAAATCTAAATTCGAAGGAAAGAAACTGTTTTGAAAAAAATAATATTTGCCATATTTTTAATGTTTTAATTTTTGTTCGCCTCCAATTAGTGAAAATACTGTACAATGTCTTGCAATATAACAGTCGAATTTGCAGCCTCCGTCATCGATTAATAACTCGCTAGGTATCTCATTTCTATCCTCTTCTATTTCAAATAAGTGCAAGCACTTTTAAAACTTCAAGTTTGACTATTTGTAAAGACTTTCTTAAGAAAGAAATGTAAAGAAAATAGAAAAAAAGTAAAGAGGTTTATTTCTTTTCTACCGGTTGGAACAGCAGGTTTGTTGTCGAAGTTATATTTTTAACGTTTTAAAAACTAAAGTGACTCTACCATAATATTATTTTCATTCTGTGAAAGCTTTCTTTATAGGTACTATAAAATATAAAACACTTAAAACCGATCACCTGCTCCCAGACTATTTTTATAGTGATGGATTTATGGCGTGTGAGTTGTATATTTATAAATCGTGTCATACAATATTCTACCTTAAGTTCATAAGAATAGAATTTAAAATTTTCTTTTCTCTGTGTATGGACTTAACGAATTTCTTTTTTTTTGTTTCAGGTAAGCGAGGATCCGTCAAGTGTTTACGATGAATGTAATTTATATTTCTTAATAGTAAGTACATCGCTTAAACATATTGCTCCATATATCAATGTCATATTAGCTCTAGCCAACTGCGAAATATAATAGGTAGATACTTTCATATTTTATTTTACGTGTATTCTATACACTGTGGCATGTACAAGGGAATTAACTAGGGTAGGCATTACAAGTACAAACTCAATAAAATCGGAAATTCGTTCATTATACGGTATGCACGGTGGATTGACAAGACGGAGATCCTTGGTTCGATCCCCAGGTAGGACGATTGAGATTTCTTAATTGATCTAGGTTTGGCTGGTGGGAGGCTTCGGCTAGTTACCACCCTACTGGCAAAGATGTACCGCCAAGCAATTTAGAATTGTCGTCGTATTGTGTAGAAACCGTAAGGGGTGTGGATGTTCATCCTACTCCTAACAAGTAAGCCCGCTTCCATTTTAGATTGCATCATTATCTACCATCAAGAGTAGTCAAGGGCTAACTTGTAAAGAAAAAAAAAAGGCTTCAAAGTGTGTTTTTCCATCAATGAAGTGCACGCAACTGCTATAAAGTATATAGTACTTGACTTCACTTTTTTATTTAAAGAATTCATTATTTCTATATTCTTATATTTTATCTCCAACTAAGCAAATATTATAAGAGATCGACATATCCAGACTTTTGTGATATAAGAAAAGCTATAAATTTTTCAGCCTATGCAGGAATAATTTTTTATAGAAAAAATCACATGTACCTAAATGATATACCAACTAAAACCCTCAAAACGGTATTAAAACAACGATAGCTATATAAAATAGTATCAATAGTGTTTAAGTAATATCGCGGACGTACAAACATACATACCTAATGGTCGAATACGTAACCTTGTTTGAACTTGGTTAAAAAACAAAGTTATGTACATAAAAATGAAATAACAAAAGCTAACTGATCCGCCGACAAATAGCCTTTCATAAACTCGCTACCGGCTGGCTTTTAATACTCTCCATCAAATTTTTAAACCCCATAAATATTGGTTTTGACATTCTCTATAAAATATACAGGATGATCACTAAGTATTAACTATGAAAATACTTATCATGTCTTCGTAGGTGTGAAGAAAAGAATCTACAAATTTCCACATTAATCTATGGTGTTTTTTTTTAATGGCATACATATAAGTAAATTGCCGGGTGGTTAGGGTAGGCCTAGGCCGGGGATAGGCATTTACTTTAGTCGATTCTTTTCTTCAAACTTATGAAGACATGATAAGTTCAAACAAGGTTAAGTCAGTACGTAATGCCATTCGGAATTAAAAACAACTGTGAAACAATGTGGAAAATTGACGTTTCTTTTGTGTATATTTAGTAGAAATGCATTAAAAAACGCTTTTCTGGTCATAAAACTCAGTTTTGGGCTGAAATACTGAGTTTTTCTTACTTTCAATATATTCTCAGTAATTGTCAGCCTGGAGTTGAGAAGTTTGTGTAACGCCCTATACTAGGAGGGTTAAGTACAGGGCGTAGCTACCGCCGTATCAGCCTATCAATGATAGGGGGCCCCCGGACTCCAGGGGCCCCTTAAGTGTGAAACCATAATTAAATCCGGTGATTCCTGGAAAAAAACGCCACTAGTTAAGTGTTTAACTAACTAACAAGATTAAACGTTATCACCCTCAGTCCACCAACCCGCATCGGAATGGCGTGGTGGAATATCCCCTATCATATAGAAGGCCTGTAGTGAGCCGTTTTAAAATAGGCTGATAACCATAATGATGACATTAATTTGCGAAGGTGCGGGCAAATGCTAGAAATAATAATATAATATTATAAATAATGACCGTTGGGGTCCCAAGGTGCTGGAATGGCGGCCCCGCACCAGAAAGCGCTGTGTTGGTTGACCCCTCACCAGGTGGACTGACGACATCAAGCGAGTCGCAGGGATTCCCTGGATGCAGGCGGATCAGGATCGTGATGTTTGGAAGTCCCCACAAAAGGCCTATGTCCTGCAGTGAACGTCCATCGACATAATCCATCAAAATAATTTTATATACTTATTCAAAAACTAATCCCCCTGTGTATCGCCTTGAGCCATAGACTCCACAAAATGTCCCAGTAGATCATAAGAGGATTATCCTAATAAATATAAGTGCACTCAAATCCTTTGCCACGGTAAGCCATAAAGCGTATTACACGGCTTACTTGCATTATAGTCTTAATGCTCACCAATATTAAGTATCAAGTACGTTTCGGACTTTGGTTATAAAGGAACCCGGTCACTTTATGTAGGCCGCTATAGACCCCGCATTTCCCCGCTCTTTCTACCGTAATATTTTTAATTATTAACATAAATTTTATTAACTATGTATATTAAGAAATAAGAGTCTGAACTAAATTTTAGAAAACTACTTAATCTCTCTCATTCTCTATTTCTATCTAGTCTCATTGACTTGCACCAATATTTATAATACATGTAAAGCGAACAATTTAAAAAAATAAAAAATAAATATTAACATTAAAACAGGCTTTTATTTAAATGCCTCAAAAACAATTAAACTCCCAAGTTATTGTCTATTGGTTCAAATTTAACATCCAAGTTTTGACCGATAAGACAAACATACTAAACATGTTAATTAAATAAATGGTTAATTATCGAAATAATTTTATATTTTTTACTAGCGGACCCGGTCAAGCTTCGTTTTGACATAAGTGCACTTATCCTCTATCCCTACTCTACCCTTCTATACCTCTACCCCTACCGCTTGACTCTTAAACGTCTGTATGGGAAATAGAAAAGGGCAGTTTTTAGGGTTTTCCCGGAAATTATTTGATTTTTTCTCACCTTTTAAATCTTCCCTATACCTCCACGAACATTTCAAGACCAAGATAAGATAAATCCGTTAAGCCGTTCTTGAGTTTTAGCGAGACTAATGAACAGCAATTCATTTTTATATATATATATAGATTAAGTGGATATGGTTTCAAACAAAAAGTCATAAGTTTCATCTACGTTCTAAAGACAGATTGTCTGTCTTTAGAACGTAGATTTTTATAACATAAAATGGTAGATTACACCCCGTATCGTACTTATATATCATGACAACTGTAATTCTATGATTTATATCATAAATCTTTTGAGCTATAAGGCTAAGCTATTTAGTGGTCGTGTAAGAACTGCGTCGGGTTACATAAAGGAAAATAGGCTTAACTTTAAACACTCTTTAACATCGAGATTTATGCTCCGGTTTAGTTTAAGCGCTAAGATTTATGCTTCATAGTTAACTTTCGTGTTACTTGATTAACTTGAGAATTTTGTGATAATTAACCTTGATATACATACATATAATACCTATTTATGTATGTTTTTGATTTAGCGGAAAACAAACATAATTATTATTCTATTTAATCAATCTAAACCAGGGCACATTCTCCTACTTGGCAAGTTTGTTTATGACACTCCCATGATATGCGTGCGGAGAGAAGGACTGCGCAGGTATGAAGTCGTGCGCATGGAGCATTGCTACCCCCCCTCCCGGCCCGCGCGGACCATCGGGTGTGATATTTATATCGGGTGGGCACGAATTTGCCAAGCTATATAGGATATTTGGAGTATAGACCCATCACGCTGCTTTTGTGCGGATTGACGAACTTATTTTGCTAATAATTGACTATAACAATCAATATCTGAGATGTTAATAATCATGAGCTAACTGAAGCTCTTAAATGAACAAAATATCATCATCATCATTATTAACAACCCAGATTCGGCACATTGTTGAGCACGAGTCTCCTTTCTGAATTAGAAGGGTTAGGCTAATAGACCACCACGCCACGACCAGATTGACAGACTTTACACAAATAGCACTAAGAAAATTTCCTCACGATGTTTTTCCTTCACCGTCTGAGACACGTGATATTTAATTTCTTAAAATGCACAGTGTTGGTTCATCTATTTCTAGATGCATCTGAAAAACCACTGGGCTATCACGGCTTTTTCATTTTATTCTTTACAAGTTAGCCCTTGATTACAATCTCAGCTAATAATAAGTGATGATGCAATCTAAGATGGAAGCGGGCTAACTTGTTAGGAAGAGGATGAAAATCCACATCATCACACAAATACAGTGGCAACTAGACACGGCCGAAGCCTCCCACCAGCCAGCTGTATATTTTACTTGTATCATTCATACAGTTGACATACTACGAATATGTGAATGTATGTAGGTAACTCATTTTTGTCTTACGTCCCTGAGCCACCCAAGTCTGCTACATTATACATTATTCAATGAACGCACCGCTCGCTGAGTGGAAATACAATTCGTTTAGGACGCGGGAGTCACTTTGTTTTACTTTTTCGTTATGTCAAGTCACTTTGTACCAGCACAAAGGATGTGCAGCTGGTTCGAATTGTTCACTTTTCCTCCTGATATGTATCTTTTAGAGTGCGGTAAACTAGTTTCTTTGAGTTTAGGAAGTTTGAGTACATAACGACAAAGTCACAATATATATACACCGAAAAGAATTGATTTTTTTATTAATTTAATGTTTTTTTTTTAGGAAATTAAATACAAGTATCACGTGTTTTAAACGGTGAAGGAAAACATCGTGAGGAAACCTGCATACCAGAGAATTTTCTTTATTCTCTGCGTATGTGAAGTCTGCCAATCCGCATTGGGCCAGCGTGGTGGACTATTGGTCTTACCCCTCTCATTCTGAGAGGAGACTCGAGCTTAGCAGTGAGCCGAATATGGGTTGATAACGATGGCGATGAACGAACCTACCTATTATAGGTATATATAGCTACATTAACACAAGCGAAGCCGCTGGAATTAGCTAGTTATCTATAAAATTCATTTAACTTCGTATGCTACGGTGACATTCCTTCGCTGGTTATGCAATGCAGTAGGAACAAAAAGCGAATGGGCTCGACTAAGAGATAAAATGAGATAAAAACTAGAAAAAGTGCAACTAGTTGCGGATAATAATAAACTTGCGAAAATATGTATATAATAGAAAGATATATAATAGAAAGAAGGAAAAAACGTAAATTACAAAAAATTTACGTTTTTTTTCCTTCTTTCTAAGAAACTTTTGTTAGCAGTGCGGCCTGTTTTTTTTTTGAGGCTTTTTGTATAGACGGGATAAGCAGATGGGTCACCAAATGTTAGGAGGAAAAGCTTTCCCAGACGCGTAGGTGATGAGCCTTATTTGTATGTTTAAGTAAAACCTTTTCAAACCAAAATGTAGCGATGCATAGTTATGCATTTGCGATGTAAAAAATACAACCGACTTCAAAATCATAAAAAATTTTCTACTAAAGTAAAAAGCAAAAAATTACATCGTATATGCTACCTTCTGATCAGTTTGAAGGCGGTACTTTCACCCCCCACAACTTTTAAACACCTCAACCGATTTTGCTCAAACATGTCTAAGAACACTTCCACATAAGTCCTTTAATAAAAAAAAACTAAATTGAAATCGCTTCATCCGTTCAAGAGCTATGGTGCCATAGACAGACAGACAGACACGTGAAAATTATAACACCCCTTTTTTGCGCTGGGGGTTAAAAAAAGAGCTTGATTCTGCTCTCCATTTAATACACGTACCGCGGGATTTATATGAAAACAAAGTTTAATGAAAAAACTCAAAAGTAAAAGCACGTCTTTGCCAAAGAGCATAAAGAATTTACAAAAACTCCATAAACTTGTCTTGATACTGCAACTTGTAATATAGTGTCCATTGTTTAATGAAATATCGAACGATTTAAGACGATTGACATCCGATCCACTGTTGGACGTGAAACCAAGAGCCTGGATAAGCCACACCTTCTTCATTATTATCTTCATATTACACTAGAGGACGCCCGCGACATTGTTCACCCTTAGACCTCTTTAATCCGGCCCTATGGCGAAATCTGTTCTTAGTGGATACCTACTAACTGTAGACTACCTCCCTGACAAATTAGATATTCGCGTTAATATATTAAGATTAATGAAGTCAAATTCCGCTTAGATCTTTTATACTTTACGACAGATTTTAATGCAGTTTTCAGCAAGTGAGTAATAAAGGGAAAAGTTTATATGTATACAATGTATATGCATATTATAGAACAGAAAATATATCAGAGATTTGAAAAGCGAAGGCACAGCCGTACATATTGTCCCAGTTGGCAATGGTCAGCAAGCTGGAATGTGGCAAAAAAATATCCCTATAGTGTATACCTTTAGACCAATCATATCTAAATAGTATCTAAATGCGAAGTAGGGTAATTTTATAAAACTTGAACTTTGACGGCTCTCCTACCTTAAATGCTTCTAATGTAGTTTATTCAGTTCCTTGGGGCACAAACAGATTTTGGACCATCGGGTTAACCGTAGTTAACAAATGAATTGACTTACTAACTTTCGGCGTAATGGTCCAAAGAAGGTCTAGCGGTTACAGGCTCCTGTTCTATAAGAATAAAATATTCCCACGAGAAATTTTACGGTGACACATTTTATCTATACGTATATGGAAACTTGACTTGTGAATAAAATTGGACCATGTATGATGTATTGCAGGAATTTAAAACTGTTTCAATTAACACAAAAAGTCGACTGACCGAGTCTTTATAGAAAGGATAAAGGTAGACGCAAACAATAGTATTTTTTGTTAATGAATAATTGCCATATCTTTTATATATTAAATTAAATTAAATTAATTTCCAAACCATGATTACACAGTAGTTATATAATTACAGTGACAAGATAATTAAATATAGAATAGGATAAAACAAAACAGTGCGATATTACAAATTACATAGAATACAATCTTACAGTAATTTAAATATTTTACATTTATTTATATATTTATTTTTAATTAAAAGTTACAGTATTATTACGTAAAACTAAGTGTATAATAGCATGTTTTTTTTACAATTACAATACAAATTTTGAGTGTCAAAGTACAACTTAATTCAGTAAAGAGTGATTTTTATGACCAATATTCCCATTTCCCGTAAGCTAGTCGGAAAATACTGTTTCGACGACAAAAGTCAAGCGGACGGTGGTCGAACCTACCCCTGTAGCCAAGTGACACGTCGATTCTCTTTCTACGATCGCAAACGCTTCGAAAACTAGAAAAATATATGGGAATGACAGATCTTGATCACGTGACCTGTCGATAGCAAATGTCATTCCCATACATTTTTCTAGTTTTCGAAGCGTTTGCGATCGTAGAATGATAATCGACGTGCTACTTAGGTACAGGGGCTGATCAACTGACGACCTCTCATTGATGAATACAGCCGAATTACCTTTGAACTATTGAGACTTCAATTGTCTTTGTGTTGGCTATTTATCATAGTCCTATGTAGTAGGCACTTGCAGACGCCGCGTGGTTTTAGCCATGTGGTAACCGTTCCCGTAGGATTACGAGCATAAAATATAGCCTATAGCACTCGGGGATAGTATAGCTTTTATAACACTGAAAGAATTTTTCCAATCGGTTCAGTAGTTTCAGAGCCTGTTCAATGCAAACAAACAAACTATTAAAACTTTCCTCTTAACGAGCATTTAAATAGTTTAGACTAACAGATTTGTAGACTGTGGTACTCGTAACACATTGTAAGATGTATGTTCTGTGGGCCTGACATACGGACCGCCAGATAATTGTCTATTTGTGTCCACATAATATTGTCGTCAAGTGTACCATTTACGTGACGAAACAGTGCAACCACTACAGTAAAATCATGTTTATTTGTTATGGTTGATTCTCTATAGCCTAGTGATAGCTTGAGCCGTGACAGCCTACTGGATATGACTTCTACCTCTGACTACACCTCCGGAGGGTATGAGTTCGAATTCGGTCCGTGGCAACTTTTCAGTTGTGTGCATTTTAAGAAATTAAATATCACGTGTCTCAAATGGAGAAGGAAAAACATCGTGACGAAACCTGCATACCAGTAAATTTTCTTCTTTCTCTGCGTGTGTGAAGTCTGCCAATCCGCATTGGGTCAGCGTGGTGGACTATTGGTCTAAACCCTCTCATTCTAAAAGGCGACTCAGCAGTCAGCCAAATATGGGTTGATGGTAATGATTCTCTATATAACCGTTTTATGATAATATCAAGGGTATCCACACAAACATAGTCGCGGACGTCCGCTAGAAATAGATATTAAACGTTGGGTAGGACGTAAAGCTCAGAATATCTGCTGTTTGCGCGAACCCTTAGATAATAATATTTTACATTAAGTAATACTTTCAACGCGCCTTAACATGACAATCTTAAACATGAAAGTACTATAAACAAAATGCGACAATCTTAAATACGTGTCCATTAAAATTGCAAAGAGGTCGCAACGGGATATCCTCCACGTTTTTTTGACATCCATTCAGAAGTCCTGACTTTGGATGCTTTTGTTTTTCCATCCTGCCGCAGGTCGTTTTTTTGTCAACGCTACTTAAATGCAGCTTCTGTTTTAAGCGATCATGTCCGCGTTGAATGCAATGCGTTTTGGTAAAGAATGTCGTGGTACGGTCAACAAAAAAAAATAAATAACAAAAAAGAAAATTTACTATTTTCTGAAATGCATAGTTTAATAAAAATATGTTTTTTTTTATTCTTTACAAGTTAGCCCTTGACTACAATCTCACCTGATGATAAGTGATGACACAGTCCAAGATGGAAGCGGGCTAACTGTTAGGAGGTGGATGAAAATCCACACCCCTTTTCGGTTTCTACACGACAACGCTAAATCGCTTGGCGGTACGTCTTTGGCGGTAGGGTGGTAACTAGCCACGGCCGAAGCCTCCCACCAGCCGAACACCATGTCTAAACACCATGCCCAAGTTTAGCAGTAGGTAGACCCTTCCTTCTGTAACTAATGCCGTGGGTTCGATTCCCACATTTTGAAAAATATTTACTGTTTGTATTTAGAAGTTATTTCATATTTTATATAATCTCTTATAATATTATAGGATTTGCTAGCCATTTCTATAAAGTATTATTATGTATTAAACTTAAGCTTCACTTATTTACGTATAATTAGGTACATAAACATAAGATCAAATTAAATATGATAATCCGATATAATATTAATTCAACTATAAACACAAACAGCATATGCTTTTTAATCATTGGGTAAGTTTTGTTTTTGTTACCCGTTGATAGAATGTTATTACCAGAATAAAGTAACGTTTTTTGTTGACGCTCCAAGAATGAAACCTTTTCCACATGAAGCAAACATTCACAAAAGAAAATAACCAATTCATTGCGTTTACTTTATGAATTTTAAAGTAGGTTCGAAGACGACTACTATTTTTGGAAGTGCATTTTAACGTCTCCGTTGGTACCGTTAGCAGCACCATACTGAGGAATATTTTTTTTATTTGTACAGGTTTAAATGAATTATTTATTAATTTGTTATTATATTAAGCGATATTCCTCATATGGTGTGGTCTTAAGGTGCTCTTTTCAGTTTTTATATTCAATCTATCTGGTTTTCGCACCGTACCGGAATACTAAGTTACTTTGTGCTGACCAAGAGGTTTTTGAAGTGGGTATCTTATGGGGGGATAAACAGCTTCGTAACGTAACGCGTTACGGTGCAATTATACCTGGCTTCTGTTTCTTTCACACATACGGCAGCAGGTTTATGACATCACTTCTGTCGTGCGTCTCAAAAAGCACACGATTTTTTTCTAGAATTAAACTAATAATAACAAAATTAAACCAAATATTTGCCAATTGTGTTGGCAACCTGCAAACAAGAGAATTTTCTTAAATCTCTACGTGTGTAAAGTCTGCCAATCCGCATTTGGCCAGCGTGATGGACTAAGCTCTAACCCCTCACATTCTGAGATGAGACTCGTGCTCAGCAGTGAGCCGATTATGGGTTGTTAATGATGACTGTTAAAATATATTAAGTACTAAAAACATACTACCTCGACCTTATTGTTCACTAAACTTATGCAATGGAAAATCGAATCAAAAAATCTTTACTTACTTTATTTTAAAGAAAATCCGCTTTACCTACTACACGTGGAATCTACTGAATAGTTTTCAATGGGGAACATCACTATATAAGGCAATGCACCAGTATGTATTTCTATCACTAGAACTGGGTTAGTAATTATATTGATATCATTAATTATAAAATCTCATTCACCAATCAAACATACGTGAGTGGAACTGATATTAGTTTTCATTGCTGCAGCTGAAGCATAATATTATAGATACGTTTAATTTACAAGCGGAAGCGATTTCATTGGCAATTTATACAGAGAGACAGAACTCGTTGGGAAAAACTACCGCCATGTCTCGCTTCGCTTGGCGGTAGGTACGTCTTTGTACGTAGGGTAATAACTAGCAACGGCCGAAGCCTTCCACCAGCCAGACCTGGACCAATTAAGAAAATCTCTATCGGCCCAGCCGGGGATCGAACCCAGGACCTCCGTTTTGTAAATCCACCGCGCATACCACTGCGCCACGGAGGCCGTCAAACAACTTACAAACAAACTTACAAATGGCTGGAATCTACAGGAGAAAAAATTGTTTTATATTCCGCTTTCACCTATGAACTGCACCGCATACATGAGACTCGAAGACAGACGGCATAGCAGGCGCGACCAGTAAAAACAAGCGTCCAGCTAAACTGGTTACCTTCCTGTTTTAAAGGACAATTATAAACAGTAATAACAACTTGACGGACATTATGACTTATTATTGTTTTTACTTGCTAATTCAATCATTTAGCATATTTGTTTTTTTAACCTTCGATGCAAGAACTATAACTTAACTGTAGACATGTAGTATGTATTTGTTTAAGTGTGTGTATTATTGTACCTTCCAAATTGGAGAAACCGATTTGGTTTCTAATAAAGAAAAGGTTTTCATCCCAATTATCATCATCATCATCATCATTATCAACCCATATTCGGCTCTCTGCTGAGCTCGATTCTCCTCTCAGAATGAGAGGGGTTAGGCCAATAGTCCATCACGCTGGCCCAATGCGAATTGGTAGACTTTACATATGTAGATAATTAAGAAAATTTTCTGGTATGCAGGTTTCCTCACGATGTTTTTCCTTCACCGTTTGAGACACGTGATATTTAATTTCTTAAAATGCACACAACTGAAAAGGTGGAAGTGCATGCCCCGAACTAGATTCGATCCCACACCCTCCGGAATCGGAGGCAGAGGTCATATACACTGGCTATCACGTATTATCCAAATTATGTCTGTACCAAATTTTATCGAAATCGGTTTAATTGTTTAACCGTGAAAAGGTAACAGACAGACAGACTTACTGTGGCATCACACTTATATTATAAAGGCGGAAGTTTGTGTGTATGTTTGTTCCTCCTTTACGCTGCGGCTACTGAATTTTGGCTGAAATTTCGAATGCAAATACATTTTAATCTGGTTAAACACATAGGGAACTTATATAATGATTTATTTATTTTGCTATCCTCCGCGAAAAGTCGACGAACCCATGCGACAACGTCACCCAGGTCCGACAAAATACTCTCTACGTACGTTTCACCCCGAAACAGGAGCATCCTCAGGAGATGTTCTAGACACTCATGGGTTCATCGGCTTTTCGCGGAGCATAGCAAAATAAATAAATCATTATATAATCATGATGAACTTCCGCAAAGTAAAGCCTGCTTCTATCCAATATATAGGGTACTTTTCATCCCGGAAAAATCAATGGTTCCCGCGGGATTTGTCTAAATCTGAATTCCATCCGCGTGCGTCCGTTTATTAGTATGGATGGATTCGTAGGTATATACTCTCCTATCGTTACCTAGAAATTGAGTTATTTCTGAGTCAGAGGGGAAAGCTATTAAATAAAACATTTAACCCGGCTTTCTATCATTAGACCACGACTCGTCATTTAGGCAACGCCCACCGTGTAACAACCTAGATGTCCAGGGTTCGCTCGAAAGCTATAGCTTGGCGAAAGTTCGTCATTTAAATACAATGTGTGTTGAATTATGTATTGTGTGTGTATGTTTTTATGCAATCTCTGACCTGTTTTGTAATGATACACTTCTATGTGGGTGATGTGGAGTTTTGATGCAACGTCATATATTATATATGAGGTTTACTTATTTAGAGATAAATGTGACCCGGGCTACAGGACTTTAGTTTTAACTACGCTTTAGTTTGACAGCCTCCGTAGCGCGGTGAATTTACAAAACGGAGGTCCTGGGTTCGATCCCCGGCTGGGCAGATTGAGATTTTCTTAATTTGTCCAGGTCTGGCTAGTGAGAGGCTTCGGCCGTGGCTAGTTACCAACCTACCGGCAAAGACGTACCGCCAAGCGATTTAGTGTTCCGGTACGATGCCGTGTAGAAACCGAAAGGGGTGTCGGTTTCATCCTCCTCCTAACAAGTTAGCCCGCTTCCATCTTAGACTGCATCATCACTTACCATCAGGTGAGATTGTAGTCAAGGGCTAACTTGTAAAGAATAAAAAATTGGTCTCTTTTCCAAAAATATATACAATCAAAAAAAAAATTTTTTTTTCTTTAACATTTAAGTGTTCTCTAGGATTTGACGCCTGAGGCGACTACTCTTTTCGGCGTATGGACGGGCTGGCCCTGGTTCGACTGTACACTTCAAACTGCACGTTTGTGTTAAGAGCGCGCAGCGCGTCGGTACGATATGGATAAAATTCGAAGCGTAAACGAGACGCCGAATTATGACTTTCACGTGAATGAAAAGCACGGAGCGATTGACGCGCGACGCAAATTTTATGACGTGAGCGCCAAAACCATTTTTACCTAATTGCAAGTAAATTAAACAACATAACGAAAAACAAAATGGCCATGTCCAAGATATATACCTAATTTTCTATACAAAACAAAAATTTAAGAAAATAAGTTTGCTTTTCCTGAGATTGAAAGCAAAATGTGAGCTATCGAGAAAAGTTTTACAAACTGTGTATTTTGTCATAACGAAGCTAACACTTTGAAATATCATTTATCCAAATATCAGGCTCCTAACTTTTCCAGAATCTGAGATCCAGAACCATTTGTAACTACCCAATTACATATTGCACACTCTTAATGTTTAACTTATGTTTTTATTTATTTAAACTTAAACTATTAATTTATCAACGAGTATATTTAGTAAGCGTTTATTTAGTTTCACCGTTGTCTGTGTTTGCAAGTTTTATGGACATCACGATTACTGCTAAGTTCAGAATATTGAACTTATCAGGTAATTAGGGAACGTTCGCTACTTATTACGATCTCATATTATAAGCAGTATCTTGAGGACCGATTGTTCATTATTTAATTGATGGTGCGTTTTCTAAAAATGGAACCTAGCTAGATTTATTGTACTTAAATCTCCCAGCATACTAAATTTCACGAAAATTGTTGCCGCATTCCCAAATTCTGATTAAAGGTCCTATATACATATTATGGGTATAGGAATTGCTCGTTTAAAGGTATTAGATTGTAAAATCATAAGTATATCGACTTGTGAGAGCAGTTATTGTATGTTGTATGTAGGAATACATTAGCTGGCTAGGTCTCGCTCAGTCTCACACGCCGGCGTCGATTTTCCACTAGACGTGTCCCGACCGCACGCGAGGTGAATGTTTTTGTTCCTGTAATATCAACTTATAATTGTATGCATCTAATGCTACGGTGGTTCAGTCACTTAACTGAGTGACTGGTAATTCCGGGTTCATTTTGTACTTGGGTTTCATATTATTATTTTCTCTCGTTTATTCATACTTCATATTATAAATGTGAAAATGTATACTATATGTGTCTGTTTGTTTTTTTCATCTTTCACGGCAAAACGGAGCGACGAATTGACTGATTTTTTAAGTGTAGATAGTTGAAAGAATGGAGAGTGACTAGACTACTTTTTGTCTCTTTCTGACCCCCCACTTCCCTAAAATTGGGGGTGGAAGTTTGTATGGAGCATTCCGCAATTTTCAAGGTAGAAAGCTAAAAATTGGTATGCAGATTAATTGTGACTAAAAAAAACATCAGCTTCATTTTTTTTTAAATCCGCCCCTAACCCCTTGAAAGAGGGCGTGAAATTTTATATGGGACTTTACGCAGTTATCGAGGTAGGAAGCTAGAAATCGGTACACAGACTTATTGTTACCTCGCATTTAGCGCGGGCAAAGCCGATATTATAATCTGTTGCATAGTTTAAAACATCACGAATTCCTAGGTTTGAGTTCGGCTTTGCAAAATTAAGATTTTACTTTCTTCTTGAGAACGATACCGTACCACGGAGAGCACGTGAGGAGTTTAAGCACTACCTTGTCAACTTTTTTTTCACAACCCATATTCGGCTCACTGCTGAGCTCGAGTCACAGAATGAGAGGGATTAAGCCAATAGTCCAACGGCCCAATGCGGATTGGCAGACTTCACACACGCAGAGAATTAAGTAAATTCTCAGGTATGCAGGTTTCCTCACGATGTTTTTCCTTCACCGTTTGAGACACGTGATATTTAATTTCTTAAAATGCACACAACTGAAAAGTTAGTGCATGCCCCGGAACGGATTCGAACATACACCCTCCAGAATCGTAGGCAGAGGTCATATCCACTGGGCTATCACGACTCAACTTTACTTAATCTTATTTATTAGTTAATCAAAATTTTATTATACAAAAGCAGGGAGGTATTAAGTTTTCCACTCTATTTGTGTGTTTGTCTAAAGTATAAACCATCTTAGCTCAAAATTTGTTGGACTGATATTTTTATTAAAAAGAATTTGAGGATAATATTCTTAGCCCAACTGAGTTTTATCAAAACCTTTTTCTTAGCATTTTTCCGTTGTGATACAACGATTTTAAAAAAATACAGCCTGTCTTTTATCTCTACCAGTATGTATACTGTGTCTCTACCGTGAACAATGTGCATTCTTGTCTCCCATCGATAAATCATACTTTGCTTTTCCCAAGTTGTCCACTTCGTTATCACCGCAGCAGTAATAAGGTGATAACTCGATTACCACAATTGTCCCCACAGTTGCCACGGAAACCCATTAAAGGGAACATGATATTTATCTTAAACATTTAACATTACTCTAAATATAAAACATTACTCTTAAATAAAACCCTAAATAGTTTCACAGTTAAGGACAGATTCAAATTGTAGAGGTCTAGGCTTCGATTGTTGGTTGGACTATCCAAACGGCGACCGCGAATAGAGTGGGTATCCGATGTAAGTACAAAAATATATTGTTATTTTTTGGATTTTGGATCTACGAAGATCTATGATATCTACGAAGGGTTGTGAGTGACCACCGGATGCCATTTCTACCTTTAATAACAATTTTGATCAGTATTACATAAATAGTGAATACGAAATCATGTAACTTAAGAATACTTAATTACTAACAATAAGTATTGAATATGAAATCATCAAGGAATTACAATTGCTAGTTGGTAAATGTTGTGGTATATTAACTAAAGGTATACTCAGAGTTAGTGAATAGCTCAGATTAATTATAGAAGGACAAGTATCGCACCCAAATTCACGAACAAAATTGTCTGTCATTTTCTGAGGAAAACAAGCTTAAATTTGGTATACATTATTTTATTTTTTACTAAACTAGAAGTTCTTGCATGTTTACATCATTCAACTACACAAAAAGGTATTTATACGGAGCTCTTTAACCGACGAACACGATTACAACTATAAAATATCGGTATTATAGAGACAGTTTTTATAATCGCATTAGATTGTTGATCATAATATACTTTGACAGAAAAGTAACGTCTAGTGAGGCAGGCCCTATATAATAATTGGTCTGAGTTACCTCAGATCAATTATAGGCCAGCAGTTAGCCCTTGACAATCTCACCTGATGGTAAGTGATAATGCAATCTAAGATGGAAGCGGGCTGTTAGGAGGAGGATGAAAATCCACACCCCTTTTGGTATCTACACGACATCATACCGGAGCTAAATCGCTTGGCGGTACATCTTTGCCGGTAGGGTGGTAACTAGCCAACCTCAATCAGCACAGCCAGGGAACGAACCAAGAACCTCCGTCTTGTAAATCCACCACGCACACCACTGCGCCACGGAGGCCGTCAAACGAGTATAAGAATTTGATTATGTAGCCTGACGCATCCTTAAGTCCGAGGTTTTACTTGAGAGCTACTTGGAAGGTGTTGACACGAGCAAGGCATTTGTCTTTTTTCCCATTTCTGTTTATTTAAAAATCCTGCACAAAGAACATTGTTCGCAAGTTATGCAAATTCTAAAGTTCGAGTATTTTGAGACTAAACATATTAAACGATTCTAACTTCAAACACGATGCTGATAAAGACCATATTGTGGTGTGAGGACAAAAATGCGACTTTCCACAGTTTTTCCTTTTTTTCACGACTCGGTATATTGTTTGTTTTTGAAAGGTAGCCTTTTTTGCGCGTTTTGCGTTCGCGATTGTCTCTGTGTTTGATTTTGAGATGCCTTTTCAATACAGCCTTTGGTACACGGAGTGGTTGGCTGTGCTTCGAAATAATATCTACTAAAATGTATACTCGTAAATATATAAAAGCGAAAAAAATCATCATTTATTCAGCCAAATACATAAACAACTTGATACTAATAGCTTGGGGTAAATGGGGCGCTGCCTCAGCTCTATGCTACAGCTGAGAAACTGTAACGCTGATTTTCAGGAATGACCCCAGGGTGAGCTAACGGACCGATAGGGAATGTGTTTGCGTCGTACACATTACGACTAGTTTCAAATCTTAAAATAGATAAATTACCATTATATCCACATATCTATAGTAAGTTCTCTATCCAAGACAATAGGGATGATGACAGTTTTTTAAATTGTATATAAATTAAGATTATACTAATAGCAAAGCAATTTTGTAAAAGTAACAGTGTATCTGCGATCATTACTTTCGGAGCTACAGGGATTTAAAGGGTCAAATTTGCGGCGCTGCCGCGGATCCCTTAAAACGCTCCATACAAAATGGCACGATTTAGTGACGTCGTTGGCTCGCTGATCGTTAGGTTTGTATGGGCGTTCAAACAATATTACTAATATCTTTGTTATTTGTGCGTTTATGTTTATAGTTCATTTATTGAAAAATGTCACATTTAGCTAGAAGTTAAAACTGTATGAATTTTCATCTAATTGCGATTAAAAAAAATTAAATAGATTTTGAAATTTTTAAATCTTATTTATTTTGCAAATATCCAGACAATCTTTGCTTTTTATGTATAAATCAGTTAACATTGACCTTATTTACCCGAATGTATCATAAAAATCAATATATTCAAACCTAGTCATCATCCCAATTATATTACACTCCACTATTAACAGCTAGGCAAACAGATTTCTTTTAACAAAGAGAGAAATATGGCAGAAGTAGATCGCAGGGTGGCGATGAGTTGGAATAAGTACTGGGCTCGTAAAGAGATCTTTAAATCGCAGCTCCCGCTCACATCTAAAAAGATAGTTATGGATTCGGAAATACTACCTTGTCTCACTTACGGATGCCAAACCTGGACGTTTGATGCTAAAACAAAAAGGAAAATCCAGACTACGCAGAGAAAAATGGAAAGAAGTTGTTTAGGCATAAAGTTGAGAGACCGGGTGAGAAACGAATACGTCCGTAATAAAACAAAAGTAACCGACGCCTTAACTTACTGCCTAAAAAGGAAATGGCAATGGGCTGGTCACTTGCCCAGATGTACCGACAGAAGATGGACCGAAAGAGTGATGAAATGGGCAGGTCCAATAGGCACAAGATCGAGAGGCCGCCCAGCTGCTAGATGGGTAGATGAAATAGAGGCGACAGCGGGAGTGAAATGGCAAGAGGCAGCTAAAGATAGGGAAAGGTGGAAAACATTGGAGGAGGCTTTTACCCTTAGGGGGTCCATATAAAAATAAATAAATAAAAAACGTGTAAATATAAACAAAAAAAAAAATCAAATTTATTTTAGATATGTTATTTAAGATTGTGTGTTAGTTTTTAAGATTTATATGGAATTCAATAAAGCTTTATTATTATTATTATTATTATTATTTATTAACAGCTACACTGGTGCGGCAGTTACATTACATCATAGCCTAATAAAAGTTTTAAAACCTTCATGATATTTTGATAAGAGCTTCCTAAATGGAGAAGAATGCGAAGAACAAACACGCGCGGATCCGTCCAGCGCGCCGCGTTTCGTAAGTGTGATTGCGTTAATATACATACAACGCAACATTTGCTCTTCGTATCAAAGCGTGGTGCAAGGGACAAACGCTAAGAGAGTTGCTTAGAATTTTTTTTTTAATAATAACTTTTCCCGCACTAGAAGATAGTTTCTTAAGTGAGATGAATTTAATTTGTTAATTACAATGCCAGCTATAATATAATTAAAATCAAGTAGCGGACGCCCGCGGTTTTATTCTATCTATTCGATTTACAGCGATTCACTATATTCTACAAATTACGCGGGAGCCATGTTTACTTTTAAAATAATTGTTAATTCAATACAGCGCGTGAACGCACTTACGATATTGTACCTACATTATTCTGAAGTTAGTTGGCATTAAACATCTAAACAATCGACACGTATTTTATTCCAAAAGAACCGTACCAGCAAAAGTGAACCGTAATACCGTAACATATGGTCGAAATCGAGCCGGATCGCGCCGACTAGCAAAAAGTGAAAGGAACGAAGCGCGATCGCTGGATGAAGTAAACAAGTGCATCGAGTGACGAACGTTTTTTACGCATACTATCTACAATTTACGATTTATAACTTTGCATTTACGCATTTTGGAAGTTATTATATACTTATATTGTGACAAGCGAATTCAAGATGCCTCCTACGCAAGATCAAACGCACCTTTTAGCTGTATTGGAAGATACTGCCACATTATTTCGTAAAACCCAAGTGAATTTAAAAAAATGTCCCAAGTCTCGACTAACCAAAGGTTACATTGAAGCGCGCATACAAATACTTGAAGATTATTGGACGACGTTTAAGAGCGCGCATCACGACTTAGCTAAAATTACTCCAAAGGAACAAAAGGGATCCTTGCCGTATTTTTTAAATGAAGAATTCTTTATTTATGAAGACCTTTACAACATTCTGCAGGGTGACTTAAGGGACATGTTATCAACATTAAATGAAATCGAGAATGAATCAAGGGCGTCAAATATGTCAACGTCGACGGGCAATATAGGTGGCGGCAAGCAAAATGTACATCTACCGAAAATCTCATTACCGGTCTTCGGGGGCAATTATGAAGAATTCCCGTCTTATAAGGATTTGTTTTTGTCGTTGGTGCATCATAACGACTCCCTCAGTGATGTGCAAAAACTTCACTATTTAAAAACAACCGTCACTGGGGAAGCTGCAATGCTACTAAAAAACATCCAGGTGACTCAATCAAATTATCCAATTGCATGGGAGTCATTGCAAAGCCGATATGGCAATAGACGCCTTATCGTTAACGCTTTATTAAAAAGGCTTTTCGCGCAAAAAAAACCCAATACAAACATACAGTCCGCTCAGAATATAAAATATTTACTTGATACAACCAATGAAGTAGTAAAAGGATTAAATAATCAAAATATAACAACCGACTCCTGGGATCCAGTAATCATATTTCTGGTTGTTCAGAAATTGGACCCGGAGACGCACAAGCAGTGGGAAGACTTCGCGCACAAAGATAATATAGACGAGTTACCTACATGGAAAGATATGGAAAAATTTTTACAAAATAAATTTAGAACATTGGAATTAGTAGCGCCAACAACAAGCAAGGTCACAAAAGAAAAGGTATTTACCATAACTAGTACCTGTAAACCAAGAACATGCGTACGGTGTAAGAACGACCACACATTAAGCCATTGTCCGGAATTTGCAAAGCTTACACCGGTGGACAGAGGTAATTACGTAAAGGACAACAAAATATGTTTTAATTGCCTTTCCCCTGGGCACAGTGCTCTTGGGTGTAGGGTTCCCCAAAGTTGCAGGCGGTGCCACAAGCGGCATCATACCCTCATCCATCAGCCAAAATCACCAGTTATATCGGAGTCCTCACAAACGACAATAACTGATACCCAGGTGCAAGTGAACACTAAAGTAACTGATAACAGAGAGCACGCAAGTACTGCTTTGCTAGCTACAGCGACAGTTAAAATCATGGACGACAATGGCCATTATACAATCGTAAGAGCACTCGTAGATACAGGTTCTCAAGCAAGTTTTGTGAGTGAACGAGCCATCCAATTGCTGAAATTAAAAAGAACAAAAGTTAATGGAACTATAACAGGTATTGGCTCAACACACACAAATGTGAAACAAAGTACACAAGTAAACGTCTTATCCACACATGATGAAGGATTTAAAATTAACATTAAGACGTATATAATACCCACTCATCTCATCACAAGGTTGCCAACTAAGACAATAACGAACAACACCTGGCCGCACATACAAGGTCTCGTCCTGGCAGACCCAAGTTTTACACAACCGGGACGAGTAGACATGTTGCTAGGTGTCGATGTGTGTGCCCAAATTATGAAGAGTGAAATAATCAAGGGTCCCCCAGGTACTCCATGCGCTCAAAATACCAGCCTGGGTTGGATTCTATTTGGGACAGTACACGACAAGATACAAGAAGATGAGATTATAAGCATGCACCTGAATCTGGATCTGGATGATATGCTAAAGAACATGTGGGAACAAGAAAGAAATGAAACAAGATTACCCACGCCTGAAGAAAGAAAATGTGAAGAAATATATAACACTACAACCACCAGAACAGAAGAAGGAAGATATATCGTAAAACTGCCAACAAAAACAGAAAACCTAAAATGTGTCGAAGGAAACACAAGAGATATAGCTCTGAAAAGATTATATCAATTAGAAAAACGCTTAGAGAAAGATGAGAAATTGAAGAAAGAATACATAGAAATAATGGAAGAATACAAAACTTTGAATCATATGGAAGAGGTACCAAAGGAAGAAATGAAAGTTCCTGCTGTGTACCTACCTCACCACGCTGTTATTAAATATGAAAAAGAAACGAGCAAAGTTAGGCCAGTATTCAACGCATCGCAAAAGGGATCTAACAAAGTGTCTCTAAATGACGAATTACTTGTAGGCCCTCAACTACAAGATGACATGAGGAGCTTAATTTTGAGATGGCGTATGAAAAGAGTATGTTTTGTGGCTGATATACAAAAAATGTACCGCCAGATTCTGGTAACCAAAGAAGACAGCAATCTACAAAGAATTCTATGGCGTAGTAGCCAAGACGAACCTGTAAAAGATTATAGACTAGGAAGAGTCACGTTTGGGACAGCTTCGGCACCATATCTAGCCGTCCGCACGCTACATCAGGTTGCCACAGATGAAGGCTATGAACATACCGATGCAGCACAAGTTATAAAACAAGACTTTTACATGGATGACTTAATGTCTGGGAAGGATAACTTACAAGAAGCCATCAAAATTGCAAAGGATATAGATTCCATATTGCGAAGAGGAGGATTTATTATACAAAAATGGTGTTCGAATAATGCAGAATTCCTGAAACAATTTAAGCTAAGCCAAAGAAGCACTAAAGTAAATCTAGAAATACACATAGATGGTAGTATAAGAGCTTTAGGATTGAATTGGAATATTGGAACGGACAAATTCCAATACAACCTGAACTTACCTGCGTTAACTGATCGCATAACGAAAAGAACAATCCTGTCTGATATTCAAAGGTTGTTTGATCCACTGGGCTGGTTAGCACCATCAATTTTACCGGCGAAGCTGCTTATTCAAAAATTGTGGTTGCAAGGTATGGCCTGGGATGAGAATGTTACTGAAGAAATAGCTCAGGAATGGATGGATTTAAGAAACAGTTTTCTCAACTTACCAGGTATAGAAATAGACAGATGGCTTCAAACATCTGAATCCTTAATGAAAAATGTCTCAGTTCATGGTTTTTGTGATGCATCCAATCGAGCCTATGGTGCAGTAGCCTACATGAGAGTAATCACCGTAGAAGGAAAAGTAACAATTACAATCATAGCAGCTAAATCAAGAGTAGCATCAACAAAAGCTAAATCCTTACCGCGTCTTGAACTGAATGGTGCTGTCCTGCTTGCTGGTCTTTTAAAGCAAATAAAAGAAGCCATGAAAATACCAACCTCTCAGATATATGCATGGACAGATTCCACTATAGTACTGTCCTGGCTTTTTGGAGATCCTGCAAGATGGAACATTTATGTAAGAAATCGAGTAGTTGAGATTCTAGAAGACATTGGGAATCACAATTGGTATCACGTACAATCTCAAGACAACCCTGCTGATTTAGCCTCAAGAGGTATGCCCTTGACAAGCCTGAAAGAAAATAAACTGTGGTGGAATGGCCCTGAATGGTTACATAATAAAGAGATCGAATACAGTAGGCCAAAGAACATAAGTACAAACCTTGAAAGGAAAGAAGTTATAGAAGTCAACTCGAAAATTGAAAATGAAAAAGCAAGTTTAATAAACAAAATTGAAAATTGTGATGATTTGACAGAGCTACTAAAGGTTATTACATACAGTAAAAGGTTTTTAAAGGGAAAGAAATTACAGGATAAGGATACAGTCATTACTACAAGCGAATTAAATGATGCTTTAAAAACATGCATTAAGCTAACACAGCAACAAAGCTTTAAGGAAGATATTCACAATATTAAAACTAAAGGAGAAGTACAAGCTAAAAGCAGTTTAAAAAGTTTAAATCCTTACCTTGACGGTGATGATGTCCTCAGGGTGGGCGGTAGACTGCGGCACGCTGCTGTGAATGAAGATACGAGAAATCCTGTAATATTAAGTCATGATACTTACCTAGCCAAGCTCCTTGTCGATGATGCACATTTGAAAACACTGCATGGTGGACCACAACAGATGTTGGGATACTTACGGCTGAAGTACTGGATCCTGAAATCAAAAAATTTAGTCAAATTAAAATTTAGAAAATGTTTGATATGTGCTAAGCAAAAGGCTGCAGTGAAGTCACAGCTTATGGGAGACTTACCTCGTGAAAGAGTAACTCCAACTAGACCATTTTTGAACAGTTCGACGGATTTCGCTGGCCCCTATCAAGTCCTCTCTTCTAAAGGCAGAGGAATGAGAACGACGAAAGCGTACGTCTGTATCTTCGTATGTATGTCTACCAAGGCCATTCATCTTGAACTCGTAGGTGATATGACGTCAGAGTCATTTATAGGAGCAATGAAAAGATTTACGGCACGTCGCGGAAAATGCGCTCATATGTGGAGTGACCAGGGCCGGACGTTTATTGGAGCTAATAAGGAACTTGCAGCAGCTTGGGCAGAAGCAAAGTTGGAATTTGATGGTCAGATAGCAGAATCTCTTGCCCTCGATGGCACTCAATGGCACTTTATACCAGCATACAGCCCTCACATGGGAGGATTATGGGAGGCTGGTGTTAAATCCATGAAATACCACCTGAAAAGGATAATGCAATCCAACTTAACCTATGAAGAAATGTCCACCCTGCTCTGCCAAATTGAAGCATGTCTGAACTCGCGGCCTCTGTGCCCAATAGAGGACGATGATGACGCACCTCCTCTCACGCCAGCTCACTTCTTAGTTGGTGAGTCACTTAATACCATCCCAAGTCCTAATCTGGAAAATATTTCGATGACTTACCTATCGAGATGGCAGCGCCTACAAAAATTATTGCAAGACTTTTGGCACCGATGGCAATCTGAATATCTTAATAGACTTCAACAACGTCATAAATGGTGTAAAAGGACAAGAGAGTTAGATATCGGTCAGATCGTCACTATCAAGAGTGATAACCTGCCACCAGGCAAATGGATGCTAGGTCGCATAACTGGGAAGCATCCCGGCAATGATGGAGTCACTCGAGTATACAGCGTCAAAAGTGGTGACAATATCACTAAACGTTCTTCCAATAAATTATGTCTTTTGCCCATAGATATTGATTAATATACTTAATTGATATAATGTATTTAATTTAAATGTAATATTTATTTAATTTCTGTTAAAAATCAAATTATTGCAAGTAACTGATTTTGAAGTAATTTTTAATGTTATTTAAGTGATAATAATTCAAGTATAAATATTTAATTACAAGAAGTTATGTATTAAGAGTAAGCCTAATTATGGATGAGATATAATATTTATGTAGTTACCAGCGTTTGAGTCTGAAGTTTACTTACAATTTAAATGTATTTTTTTTCGTGATGGCATGTATAAATCTAATGATGTTTAACTGCGGTATAATGATTAAGTTTATGTATTTAGTAAAAGCCCTTTACAGTCCTTTTGGCGGGCGGCATGTTAATTCAATACAGCGCGTGAACGCACTTACGATATTGTACCTACATTATTCTGAAGTTAGTTGGCATTAAACATCTAAACAATCGACACGTATTTTATTCCAAAAGAACCGTACCAGCAAAAGTGAACCGTAATACCGTAACAATAATAAATTTAATTTCAAATTCCAACCAAATCAGTTTTGTATTTCTTTTTTTTTTCATTAGCGCTTGAATACGACCATGCCGGTTGGAAAGCAATGATGAGTTCTAAGATAAAACTCGCTTGCCTTGAAGATGTCTATTCACTCAATGCCTTGAAGGAGCACAAATTTTACGTGTCAGGGAACGTACGTGTAACGTATGGAATTGCACGTATAGTTGCAGAATTTATGTTAAAAACTTTTGCCTTAATAGTGTTGAAAGTAACTAAACATTATATAGCCCTATGTTTGAGTATCGGGCCAGGCAATGGGGGTTGAACAACCTACACCAAAGTGTAGGATTGTAATCACATCTTGAAATAATGATTTTAAACTTATTTTGTGGTTGTTCATTATGAATGTTATTTAAACGGGTACATACCACGATAAAAAGATTTTTAATGTCGATATTTCGACCCAGTTGCATGGATCGTGGTCACGACGGGATTGAAGTTGCGAGATGAGAAATGAAGTCAGCTGTTAGGGGCAGAATTCCTTGTTCTTTTTCTTTTTTCAACTACCTCTCGCGTTTTTGACTGTTTAGGCAAAGAAATCTATACTAATATTAAGCTGAAGAATTTGTTTGTTTGATTGAACGCGCTAATCTCACGGAACTACTGGTCAAATTTGAAAAATTCTTTCAATGTTAGATATCCCATTTATCGAGGAAAGCTTTATATTATCCCCGTATTCCTACAGAAATGGAAACCGCGCGGGTGAAACCGCGCGGCGTCGGCTAGTATTAATATAGAAAAAAAAATCCATCTGATTGGTAATGTTCGCTCTCTGTCAGTATCCTTCGTTCCTCTGCCATTCCCTAGAATCCATGCATTGTTCTATCAAAAAACGCTATAAGCTTTTCCCTTAGTCCACCACACAATAAAAATAAGACCACGCGGAGATGATGTCAGTTCATCTTGTGAACTGTTTGCTTAACGTTTTAATGATTGCCAAACAGCGTTTATACGAGCAAATCGGAAAAACTGAAGTGCGCACAAATGTTTGTGTGATACACTCGAGACGGAATAACATGCCAGTGTTGCCAATCGCGACGTTATTTTAATCTCAAGTGTTTATATATTTTAGACTAGCGGATCCCTGCTGTTTTATTCGTATAGTTCCCGTATTTTACGTTTACGTGGTGAATAAATAGAACTAACTTACTACTACTTTTTAAACAATTTTGCAAATTTATTTAGTATTTATTATTGATTAGCGGTCGCCTGCGACTTCGATCGCATGAAATTTAGTTTTTCACAAATCCCTCGGGAATCATGGATTTTTCCGGGATATAAAGTAGCTTATGTGTTAATCCAAGGCCATAATATATCTTATTACCAAATTTCTGCTAATTCGGTTCAGTAGTCGAGGCGTGAAAAAGTGACAAACATTCATATCATCAATGTCATCAGTTTTCGCAAACATCGGGAAACCATGGATTTTTTCGGGATAAAGAGTAGCCTATGTGTCAATCCAGAGTAAAATCTATTTCTATTCCAAATTTCAGCTTATTCGCTTCAGTAGTAGCGGCGTTATAGAGTAACAAACATCCAAACATCGAAACATCCATACAAACTTTCGCGTTTATAATATTATAAGTAGGATGAAATGTAGCCCATGTTCCATGGTCCAATTTAACTCTATATCTGTATTAAATTTCATTCAAATCGGTTCGGCTGTTAAGCCGTAAAAAGCTGACGGATAGACATACTTTTGCATTTATAATATTAGTATGGATTTTAAAGTGCGTCGTTTAATATTCTGCTGCAGTTTGCAAGTATCCTGTCAGGTGTGGTTTATCGATCGCTATTTTATAATCTTTAATATTTTATAACATATCGATTGGTGCAACGACATTTTATAGTACGAGAGCATGCGTTAGCTAGACATACCTCATTTTATGAAGGCTGAAAGTTTGTCAGCCTATGCTCCTACCCCAGAATAAATAAAACTCCAGAAGGTATGATCGCATTTTCTATATTCTGATCTACCATAGGTAAATACGGTAGCCAATTATGGAATTCTGACCGTGGTGCCTTTCAAGCTAGCAGGCTATTTAAGTATAAAACGTAATTTTTCTAATTCCAAGGTTCTTAATTGTCCAAGTATAAAACGTAATTTTCTTAATTCTAAGATCCTTATAATTTTGTGCTTTTAAAAACGTAACTTTCTTAATTCCAAGGTCCTTAATTGTCCAAGTATAAAACGTAATTTTCTTAATTCCAAGGTCCTTAATTGTACAAATATAAAACGTAATTTTCTTAATTCCAAGGTCCTTTTAATTGTCCAAGTTTAAACGTAATTTTTCTAATTCCTTGGTCCTTTAATTGTGCTATTAGAAAACGTATATTCCTAATTCCAAGGTCCTTAATTGTGCTATTACAAAACGTAACTTTCTTAATTCCAAGGTCCTTAATATTCCAAGTATAAAACGTAATTTTCTTAATTCCAAGGTCCTTAATTGTGGTATTATACAACGTAACTTTCTTAATTCCAAGGTCCTCAATTGTCCAAGTATGAAAGGTATTTTTTCTAATTCCAATGTCTTTAATCGTGCTAGTATAAAGCGTAATTTTCTTAATTCCAATGTCCTTAATTGTCCTAGTACAAAACATATATTTCTCAATTACAAGGTCCTTAATTGTCCAAGTTTAAACGTAATTTTTCTAATTCCTTGGTCCTTTAATTGTGCTATTAGAAAACGTATATTCCTAATTCCAAGGTCCTTAATTGTGCTATTACAAAACGTAACTTTCTTAATTCCAAGGTCCTTAATATTCCAAGTATAAAACGTAATTTTCTTAATTCCAAGGTCCTTAATTGTGGTATTATACAACGTAACTTTCTTAATTCCAAGGTCCTCAATTGTCCAAGTATGAAAGGTATTTTTTCTAATTCCAATGTCTTTAATCGTGCTAGTATAAAGCGTAATTTTCTTAATTCCAATGTCCTTAATTGTCCTAGTACAAAACATATATTTCTCAATTACAAGGTCCTTAATTGTCCAAGTATAAAACGTAATTTTTCTAATTCCAAGGTCCTTAATCATCCAAGTTTAAAACAAGTTTCAAGATGAGACCGTATCTGAAATTCACGAGGACATTCACCAACTATTAATATCGATATATAAAAAATCGATTCCACATAATCGATATTGCATAATCGTGCGATTCTCATTGTTGTAACTATGTCGTAAGCGTAACGAATTAGCATCCACCTACGAACACTTCCTACGAGGATATGACTAAATCGGATGATTAATCGTTTCCCAACCCGATAATAGGTGTCGATGTTGCGCGCAAGTCACTCTTGTCCAAATGTTATTTATTGTAATTGGCCTTTTGTTTATGTTTGGAAGGTCATTGTACTGTTAAGGCCTGCGCACACTGCTTTTCGTACGTGCTAAACAATACTCCCTACATATAAATAAATTTAAAGTTTCTGTCCGTGTTTTCAAGTTTTCTCAAGCGCGTACATACGATACTAAAACACTTACTGTCAGGGGATCATTCAGCCGCTGAGCGTCGAATTTAACCTCTATTTGTTTGAGAATTTGACACTCAGCAGTGAATGACCACCTGGGGGTGCCCCTACAACGTCTATGAATTCTTTGTAAAATAAAAAAGTATATATTTAATTTGCGGCCTATCGCCGTCTTAACAACACAGATTTTTTTTATTGGAGGTAAAAATTAAAATGCTACGTGATGTTATGACGTTTATAACCATGGTTAATATTTTTTATAAGAAATTATTAACCACATAAATAGTGACCACCTACCATGTGAAGAACGGGCGTAACCTCCCGGCTAGTAATTACACAAAACGCCTTTAATGAAGAGCCTCGGTCAGCGAGACAGTAACGATCTGTTACAGTAAGCGATATCATACTTAGAGGGAGATGATATGTTATGATAACTTTGTCAAGTTATTGGACCTTTGGGTCAGATATATAATATAACTAGACAACTTCTCTATTTGAAGATTTTTTATTATGAAAGAAAATACAAATGAAATCGAAGCGGTGTTTGTTATTGTTAAACGAATATTGATATAACGTTAATATTAAGTGTAAAATCAACTAACTGTGATATGCTTTCACCGTCAATCCGACATTTGTTGTAATGTTAATTAATTAACATATTACCATAACTTACAAGTAAGTCGTAGTTGATTGATGATGCATTGGTATTTTACGCCATGATGACTTAATGCATTATCCTAGCCACTGTGTCTTGACGGACTATTGTAATACCAAATAAAATTTCTCGAACACTGAACAATGAACATGCAGAGTAATATGACTAAAAAAATCAGTTTATTACTGTTTTTTTATCGACCCAATTACTTACGAGCAATACTTCCAATTAGAGACTTACATTACATTAGCGACATACATCTTTATAACATTAATTAAGTATAGTATGTGCCAAATTAAACATGGCGGCATACAAAAGGGGTCGTCGCAAGCGTCACGTTTTTTTTATATTTATTTTTGCTATTTAAATAAAAAAAAATGTATTATTAAAAATACAATAGATGTTTAACGCTTATTTACTAGGTATACCGTATGTACGGTATACCGCAATTGTTTTCATGGCACAATCTTACTCATTCAATAATTAACCTATAAATAGACGAATACTCAAACATTACATTTACATAAGCTGACAATATCCAGTCAGTCTCTAAAAGGACGACATAGCTTAGTAGTAATTTATCTTCTCGCAGACTTGTCACTCATTGAGTAGAATTTATCCAACGGATGTGCGTAAACTAATAAAAACGCAGCGGGCGGTTGATGGGAATCCACTTGCGGTTGACATAAACGTATAGGAAACCCCATTATATCGCTGAGAGCTCCTCTAATCATATATCTACTGTTATACAGTCCCTCTGGCACAGTTGGTCTATACCAACCGGCCCTGGTTTTGATTCCCAGCTCAAGTTAGTTGCAGAATATTTTCTAAGGTAAAAAACTTCGAACTGTGCGTGTTGCCTGTGATGAACTACAAATCTGAGACTTGGTCGCTAACTTGGGCTTTATTAGAAGGCTCAAAGTCACTCAGCGGGTGATCGAATCAGAAATGAAGAGATCTGTAGACGAACCAAGTAACATAGCTCAGCGAATTGCGAAGCTGAAGTGGCAGGCCATATAGTTAGTTCGAAAAGCCGATAGACGTTGGGGTCCCAAGGTGCTGAAATGGCGACCCCGCACCGGTAAGCGCAGTGTAGATCGTCCCCCCACTAGGTGGACAGAGGATTACAAGGGTTGCAGGGAGCCGCTGGATGCTGGCGCTGGATCCATCCAAGAGGCCTATGTGCTGCAGTGGACGTTCATCGGCTGATAATGATGATGATTGTAGCTCTAAACCAATTGTCTCAATACTGAATTCCACGCGGACGAAATCGCGAGCGTCCGCTAGTTTCTAATAAGAAAGAAAGTATCAGTATTTCGCAGTTGACGAAGGACTCAAACCTGAGACCTCGTGATCCGAGGAGACTGAGGCTAAACAATAAGGCAGTTAGGGTTTAGTTTAGTAAGAAAACTGGTTACTAAAGACACAAGACCGACCCAATTGGCAGCACCTGGAGAAGGCCTTCATCGGAAAGGGTTCTTCGTTTAAATAAAAGACAAAAAAGTATTTATAATTATAATATATTATTTTTTTGTCTCTCATTTATTTATTACTTCTTTTTTTTAATTTTTTAACAATATAAGTATAAAATACAAAACATTATTAAAAATTTATAAAAAAAATTCACCCTCCCGCTGCGGGACATTTGAGTGCCCATACAACCGGTGGTCAGGGCTCCAGAGTGAGGAACCTCCTCACAATACGCGCCGTCTCAAGAATCACTGCCTTTTGTATCCGACTCTTGATCCAACAGTTAAGCGAAAGCTTCTTAAGGTGTTGGTCGAAGCTTTTCGCTATAAGACCATTGACTGAAACAACTATCGGAACAATAATAGTTGACTCAACACTCCACATGGCGGTAATCTCGTGAGCAAGGTCCAAGTATTTTGATACTTTTTCCTTTTCGGCTTTAACCAGATTATCGGCCAGTGTGTGTGGATTATCGTCACAGTAATATCAACAATTATTGCACGACGCATTGACCGATCGACTAGCACTATATCAGGTCTATTGGCTACAATATACCTGTCAGTGATAATCGTTCGGTCCCAGTAGAGCAATGCACTGCTATTTTCAAGAACTGACGCTGGGTCGTACCTATAGTAAGGCATCTCAAAATCGATAAGGCCATTATATTATTAAGAAGAAATAAAAGGCGCTCATAAGAAAGTTTCCACAACGTCTGTCTCGATACTAAATATTTCATCTCCTTTGAAAGTTTTTAGTGACACATAAAATATGTCCACCATGGCGCGCTCGGTCATGAGGCGCCGTAAAAACGTCGTTGCCTCACGTTTTATGGTGACACCCCATAGGCTGCGACTCGTTACAACCTCGTACCAGTTTATCCACTCTCTCCTAGACTATAATTTGTTTATGTAATTAAATCTTAGAATAAGACAAACAATAGGGATGATGACAGTTTTTAAAATTGTATATAAATTAAGAGTATGTTAATAATAAAGCAATTTTGTAAAAGTAACAGGGTATCTGCGATCATTACTTTCGGAGCTACAGGGATTTAAAGGGTCAGATTTGCGGCGCTGCCGCGGATACCTGAAAAGCGCCCCATACAAAATTGGTACGAACTAATGACGTCGTAGGCACTTAATGATCGTTAGATTTGTATGGGCGTTTTAACAAAATTACTAATATCTTTGTTAGTTCTGCGTTTATGTTTATAGCTCACATATTAAAAAATGTCACATTTAATTTAAGGATGCTAAAACTGTATGAATTTTCATCTAATTACGATAAAAGATTTTTAATAGATTTTGATATTTTATAATCTTTTTTATTTTGCAAATATCCTTATTTACCCGAATTTATTATAAAAATGAATATATTCAAACCTAGTCATCATCCCTATAGTGCGGTCGGGGCAACCCCAGACAAGTAGTCTTTCAAAACCTTTAAGTATTATGTATAAGCAAAAGGTCACGATATTTCGTAAATCGCTTGTCATACAAAGTTGAAATTTGGCAGGGAGGTAGTTCATAGTTAGTAGATATCCGCTAAGAATAAATTTTGCGGCAGGGTTGGATTAAAGAGGTCTAAGTACGGACTCCTTCATTGTAAAACCATCTATAATGTATCTAAGCAAGATATCAAGCTACACTTAAGCCATAATTAAGCAATTAAGCAATTAATTAAGCAATGAGCTATTTAACAATGATAAATAAATAATAAATAAATAAATATACTTAAACAATACACATCACTATCTAGCCCCAAAGTAAGCATACAGAGTAGCTTGTGTTATGGGTACTAAGATAGTTGATATTATAATATTAATATACAATTATATACTACATATAAATACTTATACAATGTATAAATACACACAGACACAGGAAAACACTCATGCTCATCACACAAATATTTTCCAGTTGTGGGAATCGAACCCACGGCCGTGGATGCAGAAAGCAGGGCCACTACCCACTGCGCCACGCGGCCGTCGATGATTGCCAATTGTAGTATGAAAAATTCCATTAAGCAAATTGAACAAATTTGCATAACTGGACATGAGACGATGACGACAAGACTTTACCCACAGAGTAAAGATCATACAGAATGAGTTATTACAAGCAGCGTGGTACACTATTTATTAAAAACATGTAAATTTAAAAGCTGCCAACGCGGCGATAACATATTTGTGACGGGTACGACACCCTCGTGTTCCGTGCTCTCCATTTGCTTAATAATGGTTAATCTGTGACTTTACTTTCACCCATCAAGGTAACATCTTAGAGCAAGTCAAGTTGGGGATTGAAGAATAAGTAATATTACCCTAAAAACCTTACTTAAAAGTTTGAATTTCAACATCGGTTAAAATATTATCTATCAGCTATTGTTAAAAGTACTTAAAATAAACATAATTTGTTATCTTAATGTGTTAATATAATGTTGTTTATGAAGAATAACGATATGTAGCGATAAACAAAATAGTTGTGTACACAAATTAGGATATACTACATTTTTTTTGTCTTGATTACTTATTTACCGTATCCGTAACTAGTTGGGGGCAAAAAATATTGGCCATATTAAATAAATTAAATAAAAAAAATAAAATAACCCAACTGCCTAAAATATAAAAATTGAAAAGAAAAATCAAGCCCAGTCCAGACTTGTAGAAAGAAATTAGAAAACAGGACCAATATTTGGATAGAATGATTTTAGTCTGCATTAGTCGAGGTTACTACACCATCGATGAGTTCCTTAAAGATAAACGCACTTGGAGGCCATTGGATCAGCTTCCACCTTCACACAGGAAGTGAAACTATAAGAAATTGTAATGCTGTCTTCAATTGTAAATTATAATATTGTATGGCTTTTTTTAAAAGAGCAACTGTTGAGTTTCTTGCCGGTTTCTTGTCAGCAGAACCAGCCTTCCGAACCGGTGGTAGAATCATTACAAATAGTCAACTGACGTGTCAAAAGTACTTGAAATAAATGATTTTTGATTTTCATTTGATTTTTAATGAGTCGGTGGTCACACACAGTGGTCGTGTTGGTTTTTTTTTAGTTTCACCTATCTCAGAACACTTTTATCTTATATATTTTAGGGTTATCAAGGCGAATCTAACAATATTTTAATTACGTAAATCCGTTCAGCGGTTTGGAAGATATGAGGTAATAAAGAATATTACATAGTTACATACAAGATACGCGTGAAACACATAACCATTCTTTCTTGTAGTCGGGTAAAAAAATATAGCACATATTCTTTAAAAAAAACAATTAGTAGGTACTTTCCGAGCATTAAAGTCAAACCTAAGTATAATGTATTTTGTTTAATTTTTTTTTTCAAGTTAGCCCTTGACTACCATCTCACCTTATGGTAAGTGATGATGCAATCTAAGATGGAAGCGTTAGGAGTAGGATGAAAATCTTTGTTTATTTATTTTTTATTTTTACAGTTAGGTAGCTAAATAATGATGCAATCTAAGATACAAGCGGGATAACTTGTTACTCGTAGAGTAGGATGAAAATCCACACCCCTTTCGATTTCTACACGACATCGTACCAGAACGCTAAATCGCTTGCCGGTACGACTTTGTCGATAGGGTAACTAACCACGGCCGAGGCCTCCCACCAATCAGCCCAGCCGGGGATCGAACTCAGGACCTCCGTCTTGTAAATCTACTGCGCTAGGGAGGTCGTCATTCAGTTTAATTGTAAATAAATCTATGTAAACCCAAGTAAAATCGCAGGCGATATCTAGTATAACCCTACGTCAGTTACCCATTTAGGTATGTACCTATACGTTAATTTATAACCCAATTACCGTATAATACTTGTAAGGCCATCTGGTGCGGTTACTGAGTACTTTTGGTATAGCGTTAAGATTTATTGTTTGCAGCAGACGCATAGTGCAGATGATTTATAGACTAAGGCATATTGAATACAAGCAGGCGTTAGGTACTTTGCTCAAGTTCATTTTGCATAGGTAGTAAATAATTCGCTATCAACCCATATTCGACTCACTGCTGAGCTCGAGTCTCCTCTCAGAATGAGAGGGGTTAGGCCAATAATCCACCACGCTGGCCCAATGCGGATTCGCAAACTTCACACACGCAGAGAATTATGATAATTCTCTGGCATGCAGGTTTCCTCACGATGTTTTCCTTCACCGTTTGAGACACGTGATATTTAATTTCTTAAATAATTACCAATGACCTTATTAAACCGAATCTATACTAATATTATAAAGCTGAAGAGTTTGTTTGTTTGTTTGTTTGATTGAACGCGCTAATCTCAGGAACTACTGGTCCGATTTAAAAAATTCTTTCAGTGTTAGATAGCCCAATTATCGAGGAAGGTTATAGGCTATATATTATCCCCGTATTCCTACGGGAACGGGAAATACGCGGGTGAAACCGCGCGGCGTCAGCTAGTGTCTCATAAATATCAATATATTGAAGCTTTGTTATCATCACAGTTGGCGTACTTACTCGTACCTATATTATGGTACTCGAAGTAGAATGGGTTGACGAATTGACTGCCTTCAAAAGAGTAATCTAGTATAATATACAAGATTATTAGTACATATTTAATTTCTGTATAGTTCTGAAGTGGGCCAAATTTCGAACATCTCCTTTATTTCTGTTATTTTTCGTGTAACATTTTGGTGCAAATACACATTATAATCTAAAGGTGTAAAGTTTCCTCATTTTACGAGGGTCAGTAAAGGTTAGCCTGTAGCTGGGACCTTAGCCAGTTTGTTTTACGATTATTTATAAGGCCATAAAGAAATGTCTTTAATAGTCTCTCATTTCGAGTTGTTGTAAAAGTCAATCAGGCCTCTATGTAAGTGGAAATATGTACCTTTTATGTCTGTCGTATAACAATTTAGTCTTTATTCAAATAGATCTATGTTAAAGAGTCCAGTCCAGACTCACTGAGAGATATTAGGTTCGATTCTCACTTGCTGTATTATTATCATCATATAACAACCCATATTTGGCTCACTCTGGAGCACGAGTCTCCTCTAAGAATGTGAGGGGTAAGGTAATAGTCCATCATGCTAGCCCAATGCAGTTTGGGAGACATCACACATGCAGATAAGTAAGAAAATTCTCAGGTATGCAGGTTTTCTCACGATGTTTTTTTCTTTACCGTTTAAGACACGTATTTAATTATATAACAATGTCTTTAGGATGCTGTTGAGGCTGCCATGGTGCTGCAGCGCCTCAAAAATGTTCGCAGACGCGCATACAAATGACTTTTTTGCAATAAGGCGTAAAAAAAGCGGTGTCTCTCCTACAGAGATTACGTGCTAGCACCAATGGCATCCTAAGGGTATTGTCTGCTAGGCCCGACTGTCCAATTCTAGGCCATTGTGTGGAAGTAGCTATAGGGCGTACTTGATTGTTGTTTTAAAATATTATCAAAAAAAAAAAAAAAATTCCAATGTTACTAACTGTACTAATTTAATTTAATAAGTAAGATGAAAATGTCACCTACTAATATACTAACAATATATGGATTTGTAATTCTGAAATAAAATAAATTATTATTATTATTATTATTAATTTCTTAAAATGCACAACCGGATTCGAACCTATGCGCTCCTAATCGAAGGCAGAGGTCTACTGGGCTATCACGGCATTGTTGTACCTACTCCTATTTGCATCTCATGCTGATTGAGACCAACACATGATCAGTTTTATCGGACGTCAAGCCGTTCATACTGGAGGTATGAGATTACTTGATCGTCACTGGTTGACATTATTTTGTTTTATAACTAAATTAAGAATTAAGAATGATCAGAATAAATTAAAATTAAATTTAATATACTGACATGATGATAAATTTAAATATACGTGGCTGACATAAAACATTCCACATGTAAATCTTTTCAAGATCTACTTAACATAGATAATTAATTTCTTGGAGTAATACTTTAACTGGCGACGGGCGGGGTACATAGTTCGAAGAGCCGATGGACGTTGGGGTCCCAAAGTGCTGGAATGGCGACTCCGCACTAGAAAGCGCAGTGTTGGTCGACCCCCCACCAGGTGGACTGACGACATCAAGCGAGTTGCAGGAATTCGCTGGTGGTTCAGTATCGTAATGTTTGGAAGTCCCTACAAAAGGCTTATGTCCTGCAGAGGACGTCCATCGGCTGATATGATGATGATGATGAATACTTTAATGGGGAACTACCTTCACATAAATATTTGTTTAAAGCAGTTCGTATTACGACAAGAAAATTATTATAAATATTTTTTTTTCATGCATTTAATTAAAAACTTTGAAAGTGATTATGACTGTGATTGCGACACGCAATAAGCCCGTTCGATAGGGAACTATAAAATGATTTGCTATCGATTCTACGTAAATGATTCACACGAAACCTTGGAACTCTTGTTTAGTTTATCCGCAGTTTTAAATACTGTTTCATAGGAAATTCCTCTACTTAGCTGTGTTGGTCTTTTGGTTCAATAGTTAGCCTGTATGACTACGGATTACGAGTTCCTAAGTAGGAGTCTCGGGTATTACTATTATTGACTAAGAGATTATTAAGCTCCTGACCGAATTGGTGAAGAAGAAGAAAAGACTTAAAAAAAAAGATGGTTCTCAATTCGACGCGTATGTTTTTTTTTTAATGTTTTCATAACTCCATCATTTATAAACCAATTTTGGAAACATCACCGCTTCAATTTTTTTTTCATTCAACGACTAGCCCATAACCGCATTCTCACCTGATGTTAAGGGACGATGTAGTCTAAGATGGAAGCGGGCTAACTTGTAAGAGGTATAAATTCATTTTTCCCATAGCTCTGACGGTTTCTACACTGCATCGTACCGGAACGCTTAATCGCTTGGCAGTACATCTTTGCTGGTATGGTGGTAACTGGCCACAGCCGATGTGTACTTCCAGACCTGAATCCCCGAACCCAGAACCACTATGTTGAGACCACAGCACTACCAACTGTCGAAAGGTAGCCAAACTCTCTACTCTCATATCTGTCCCACTCTATTCCATTCTATTCCACTCTGTTCCATTCTATTCCACTCTGTTCCATTATATTCCACTCTGTTCCATTGTATTCTACTCTGTTCCATTCTATTTCACTCTATTGGTCTTCACGCACACATACAATGTTGGTGAATGACAGCTCAGATAACGTCGGCACTAAATATTTTACCTAATTTTTAAACCCATTCGCTGCGGAAGGACTTACATCGAATTCAGAAAAAATGGAGCGGTTGTTATTGTTTTTTTTGTTAAAAACAGATTATAAAGTAAAAGTTTGTAAATAAATGCTTTTTCAATCCCTCGGGATTAGTTCTTTTTGAAGATACAAACATAAAATTGTATTCAAAGTTACAGAATGATCGGTTGAATAGATAAAGCATGAGCACACCACATGATGTAATAAACAAACAAACTTACTTACTTCGCATTTATATTAGTATAGATTCACATAATAATGTAAATCAGTTAATTGACGACTGTGTAATACATATACTAATTAAATGAACCAAATAGGGTCCAGCGTCATTCCGCAAGCCTGTGCGCTATTACCATAAATATATTTATTTCTCAAAATCGTTAATCTTAACGCATATAAAGTATTCTGTAAAACTACACACGGCCACAGGAAAACCTACGCGTTAACTGCTAACTGCTAACATACTGACAGATTTGCTATAAGTATTACAACTATCTGATTCAGGGTTGTCAATTTAAAAAAGAGGTTTGGATGCAATTGAATCAGCTTCCATCTTCACACAGAAACTAACACTATTATCTAATATTGTAAATAAAAATTTTGTTAATGGTTGTTTTGTAAGAGTGAATACTGATTTTTATGCCGAGAATTAGAATCAATATTTACAGATTAATTTGCTTGTAAACTAAGCCTAACTAACCAAGTTAACTCAGTAAACTTCGTACCGTCTAAAATTATAGATAAGGTCTAAAATTATACGTACGTATCTTTTTCTATCCACTTGACAGTGGATGGCCGGATGGACGGATGGATATATCAGAATTTTTA
Organism: Bicyclus anynana; assembly: GCF_947172395.1. Taxonomy (NCBI): domain Eukaryota; kingdom Metazoa; phylum Arthropoda; class Insecta; order Lepidoptera; family Nymphalidae; genus Bicyclus; species Bicyclus anynana. Next base: position 3,195,689 of record NC_069104.1, on the reverse strand, counting down.
GACAGGTTTTTGCTCTATTATACAAAACTTACAGCTGGATACTTTCTTATTTGGCTCCTATAAACGTTTCTCCTAATCTCCACCCCCAACGTTCTGCAAATATAATATGAAATCGGTAACAAAAATGCTTTAAAATGTATAATTCTTATTAGACACTTCATTTATTTTGGCAACCCTAATCTGACGCATAAATGTACGCGATCATGGCATTAAATTTCCGAATAAGGCCAGGATTTGTAGACAAGAGTGATTATACCAATTACTATGCTCGCATTGCCACAGCAACTTACTTAATACGAAATTCATTTATCACACGGTATGCACTAGGCTTTACATTTTAAGAGTATTTTTTGTGTATGTGTGATGTTTTTTTTTTTGAACTATTGAGTTCCAGTTGTTTGAAAAACATCTGCAACGACCATGTTTATGGATTTTGGAAATTGATAAACATCATCATACTTTTGAGTTGCTTATATTTTATGAAATATATTTATTTTGCTTACACTAAAGAAGTTTGACTTGTGAGTACAGGTTTATATTTTACTCTTAGACAAATACATTATACTGTATACTTATTAGCCTATAACTTGACCACACTTTTATCTCTATTTAATTGGTAGGTATTTTTTTCTATCCTGTTTTCTTTCTTTCCAATCTATCGAGATGATTTTTGTTCAGTTAAAAATTAAAGTAAAAACAAAATTTTTGTTTTCGCGGAAAACAAAAACTTTCACTGAGAAATATGCATTTAATGGAACCCCATCCAAATGAGATCAGTACCTACTTAGTTCTGAGAAAAGAGCAAACCTAAAATGTGTATATACAAGGCCATGCCTAAGACATAAGGGTCAAAAAATCCTACAGATTAAAAATTTTTCCTGACACAATCGGAACTAGAAAAAAACTTCAGTAAATCGTTGACATCTCTTGTATTTGTATCTATAAAGATAAACTCAGCTTGTAATACAAGCGAAATGTCTTATAATTTTTTGTGCACAATCTCATACGAAGTGACAGATAACACAGTTTTATCTTGTTTGACATCACGTAACAGATAACACTTTACATAACGACGTATCTGCTTGGTAATTATTTGCGGCTCAGGTGCCGGGTCTAATAAAACATAATATCACGAGAATTTTTAACGAAAGAACATCTACAGACGTGCCAACACGGTGGCACTATCCAATTTACATGTAGCTTTGTAAAAAAATATCAATACGTGACCTAATAATTAATTGCGGCTCATAATGGCCCCATCAACAAAATAATTTTAACAAAACAGCAGTGTTAGACGTGCCAATACGTTTGCAAAATCCAGCTTAGAAATAACATTTTACTTGAATAATATGAATTACTAATGATAATTGACTTTTAATAACTATATCTATCAAATGAAGATTTTATATAATTACATTTATAAATTGTTTTCTTTACCTAACCGCTGACGTTTTCAACCAAAGAGATAGCGTTTAATGCCTTTAACTTTCATCAACTTTTAGTTTTAACAAGTACTAATTTATATTCCAATTAATTATTCAAATTTGATTTACAAGTCTAATCAAATAGGAACTAATCCTATAGGAAGTTTTGACCAACGAGCTACGAGAAAGAACTTTTGGTAAAACAGGTAATATTAACCATTATGAATTTAGTATTTTCAAAAGTCATAATTGCAAGGCGTATAGCTGGAATTGAACCTTATATCTATATCATTTAAGTCCACTTCCACTTGAGTATTAAGACTTTATAATTAGAAATTGGTTGCCAATCCAAGTTGGAGTTTGGCATATCTAAAAATGCCCCATCAAACATATCGGTAGTTTTTCCTAACTCAAAGGCACGCGGCTATCGCAGGCGAAGTGACGTGGTCAGCGATTAAAGGACGTAAGTACCGACTAGTTATGATAAACACTGATAATCTCATTCTAGAGCAACGCCTCAAGTGCACGCGCGTTTGTTTCTTGCAACCGTGGAATTCCATTTATAAAAAAAATAACGTATCCTTTTCTCACCGCGAAATATTCGTGCATCTATGTTATCGCGTTCCATTTTCGAAAATTCGAATGGTTCGAATTTTGATTAGTGATGTGTATTGTTTGTTGAATGAACTAGTTCACGTTAAAGGGACACAGTGATGTACCGTTAGAACGTTATTCAAACTCAGTGTTAATTTGTATGCACAAAATTGGAAACCAAACAGGTGTTTCGCTTGGACGTCGATGAATTATAAACCAACTAGTACTAATAGTAGGTGTTTTAACCGGTTGTTGTGCAACGTTTTTGGAGAAAATAACTTCGTTAAAAATGTGTTAATTCTACCGGGAAACTTGTTAGTGATCGAGTTCTTTTTTGTGATGAAAGTGAGCTATGAATCAGTGTTTACCAAGATGCGCGTGCCGATTCTTTGTTTAGTGTTTGTAAAGTGCTAGGCAATGAGTGTTCCCAATTTGAGTCCGGACCAAATTACAGGTGATTTGTTTTCGTTTGTTCTGTTTTAATGATGTTAAAGTTTGTTTTACTGTGTTTATCCTACTACTGTTTACATTGTTTCCAATAAGTAATTGTTTATAGACCGTAAAATACTTGGAATATCATTAAAGCAATAGGTTTCATTTATTATACTCGTAGGTGTACCTACAACTGTACAATTGTACATAATCAATTTGATAATATTTTAAGTTTTTAATTTCCGAAAACCTTTGCAAAGATGAACTAATCGATAGTTTGTGTAGTTACAAGTTCGCGCTTATGTTTTACAAGGTTATATTTTTCCGCTAATATTACCTACCTACGTGTTTCGTAAAAAATATTGTAGGAGTAAGTAAGTAAAAGTAAATATTGTTTAAAATATTAGGGTAACCATATAAAGACATTATTTTGCGGTGAGGGAAATGTTTTGATAAAATGTTTATTTTTCTATTGCGCTTGAGAAAAAACACGAACAATGAAAATTTTTGCTCGTTGCTCATTACAGTTTAACATAGAATAATAATGACAGTTAATAGTCCTAACGATGCGGTGAAATGAGGCCATCACTAATAAATAATTGTAAAGAGTCTATTTAAATTAATAATATTTGCTCATTTCAAATACAGTATCAAATTCTAAATAGGGCGTAATACTATTCCTAAGAAACGCGTAAAGCATCTTAAATATTCTTTGTCAAACTGTATAAAACTTACAAGTCATCCGTCGAGTCATCTAAATAAATCCCATAGATTGATTTTCATCCTAGAATTGTGTATTTTTACTACCATTTAGAAGATTTTTGCATTTAATAAACTCACCGCAACCTATGTACGATTAGATGTATCGACACACAAAATTTTCATTGGAAAAGTGTACTTTGTCCTTTCAGTTTTCAATATCCACTTATTTTAATTACTGTAGAGTCTTTGTCCTTATCGGAAAAGATGTAGAACTTAAACAAACCAGATCCACGCTGTTTAGCTTAACTTTAATTACCTAATTATTTTCAAATTAATTAAAAAGTCTAGCTTAAAATGCTTGTAAGCCCTCATTCGCACGATGATTTTTTTAACGGACGTTAAAAAGCGTTCAAATATAGTATGAAGTTCAATGAAGGTCTATTTCCAACGGCCAAAATTTAAAATTCAAAAAAAAAAAGCGTCGTGTTTTAAATACGCTTGTGTCACTTTTAAAACTGTGTTCCGTGTGAACATATACTTGGGAATGCATTTGTTGTATTTTAACGCTTTTTTAACGTCCGTTAGAAAAACTCTCGTGCGAATGAAGGCTTAACAACAACTTCGAAGAGGTCGTCAAAAAAACGATAAATATACTTCGATCTTATTAGACAAATAACTCTCAAACATACATTATCATCTGACAAACGATAATGAGTTTCGCTGCAATCCATCAAGTGAAATGTGAATAAACAAATGTTTCAACAAGTACAAATCACATCGCACGCACTAAAAGCGTCGCGTCTCTTTTTATCTGGCCACTTGATGGTGGTCCACCATCTGTCTCTAGCCAGCAGCCCAGTGGCTGGTAGGGTTACCATAAACTACATTAATAAGAGGATAATTTTCGTTTGTTTTTAGCGGATAAGCTCCATAACTACTGGACCGCGTTAGTTTTAGCATAAACTACAGTAATAAGATGAAAGTTTTTTGTTTGTTTGTAGCGGATAAACGGCGAATCTACTAGATTGATTTCAAAAATTATATTACTCACAGAAAGTTTCGTTATCAGCGACATGCCTAAATAAATGTTTACTTCAAAATTTTTGGACTAAATTACTGCAAGAACTGGTTCTAATTTGCCCTAATAACCTTTAGGTGACGGTAATAAGCTGTTTTTTTTTGTAGTTTTTTTTCTCTCAGACTGAGTGCTTTTTGAAACCTCATAGATTTAATTTCAAATGGGTATTTCTTAAATTTCTTACAGTAATTAGACAAATTATTTATTTACTCAAAACTAATGTGGACGTTTTTCTTAAATAAATTATTTTTCAATTTGAATTTTATCCGATTCCTATGTTTGAGAGACAGTTTAAGAGATTAAAAAGTTATATATTCACTGACCTTTGTTACCAGTGTACAAGATATACCGATAAACCGTTTAGCATTGGATAATTCACGTAAAAATTTATGAAACTTTGCCCACGTCAAATTATATTTTTTTCGTAATAAAATATATCTATAGTGTAGGCAACGATATTAATATAAAATATCATTGAGTGTAGGTATGTTTACAGGATGTCATGTATGTCGACACTCATATTTCATGTTCACAAATCTGTTAAAACGATAAGATAAGCCAGTCCGCTGTTATTTATATTTCATTCAAAATGTTCTAAAATTAAAGTTGTTAATCTATGGAAAAATTATCTTTACATGTTGAAAATATTAAATATTCTAACGATACACATTTGATATACCTAAATCTCAGCAATCTTTATCTTTAAGTTGCTAATTAATTAATTTTGTGACTCGTTGAACTAAGTCATTAACTTTGACTCTTTCGCGGATCTTCTCATCTCTGATTCGATCATGCAGAGATACTACAAGCATACGAGTAGTTCACTCAATCGCTCGATGAGTGACTCTGAGCCTTCTTTTGGGATCCATATTTAGTGACTATGCTTTGGATCCGTTCATCGCGAAATTATAATTCGAGGTTCAAATACTGTATAAGTCAATAAACGAATTCATCTCCAATAGTGCACTATCAAAATAGGTAGTCACATCTCAAAGTCCGTATGTAATTCATTCATTCATGGTGAGCCTACATAACAAAATTCACGCTAAACCTTTTCGTTAACATCAGAAAAGGCTGTATAACCTTCTCAGTAAGGTTGATTATAGTGTGAATAGTTCGTGTATTCTATAGTAACTCAAAAGAAAGAACCTGTGACGCCTTCAGTACAAAGTTCCGGTGAAAAATTACCACACGCAACAGCACTTAAAATGCAGACCTTTGCCGACCTTAACATTGGGTTACGTAATTAGTTATGTAAATTGGATACGGTATTATATTGTTTTGATATTTTTATTTTCGGTAAAGGTCAAAGTTAAGGTAAGGTTTATTTTTGTTGGTAGTAATTTAAAAATCTTCATTACCATAACGGTTCATTGTTGCACTGAAAATCTGAAAGGCTGAATTACCAGACAAGCGCAAGTTTATGGAAAAGAAAAGCTTTATAAAGAAGCTTATTCTTTATAAAATTTCTTTAGGTATATTAATTAATCTTCTTCTGGTATAAATAAAATAAATAAATATATGTAAACATTAACTTATCACTTCTTAGCCCCAAAGTAAGTGAATAGTTTGTGCTATGCGTACTAAGATAGCGGATTTTAGCATATACGTATGTATACTACACTGGAAATCACCCATCACACAAATATTTTCCAGTTTTGGGAATCGAACCCACGACTGAAGATGCAGTAAGCAGGGTCAAAGCACGGTCGTTTATCTGAAATCTATGATTAATATTTTAAAATAATATATTGCAAAGAACAAGCTTCAACTTAGTTATATATACATTATACAATGTACTTACATCTGAGCTCGATTCAGCTTATTCATTTCTATATCAGATCTGCCAATAGTAACGAATAAGCTAATATACTGCCATCAAAACGTGCAAGTATACCATTTGCATGCATCTAATCCAACGTCAGTACGTGTAATTTTATTCATTGCGCCGCATCCATTTTCACCAAGTAATCTCCAGTATTCGTACATCGCCGTCCACGGCTACTTTCCTCCATATTATATAGACATTAGTTGCTGTCAGACACACAATAGACCTGATTGGCCCTTTGCCCTGTATGAAACATGCATGTCCAGTGTACCTAGACCCGCCACTAGTGACCTATACAATTATAGTCCCAGAGCTGATTGCCAATTTTGATTTTTGATTTTGTCGTTTACTTGCTTGTGCATCATGTTGTTGTTAACTATTCGATTTAGTAGATTAGATATTAGGAAGAATAAATAGTTTTATGCTGGTTCGGATTTTAGCGGTGGGGAAAAAAATACTGACTCGGCGCTCGTGGCTTGAGAACTGTAAGGATTTATGTTACAACCCCTTCCTACTCTTTTAGGTTACATAAATCATCAGATTTTTTAAATACACCTTACTTTTATCTGACGTACCGGTTGAGTATTTCTAAAATTGATTGTTTTTTGGTTGCCCTAAACGTACTCAACAACATACAAGGTATCCCTTAGGTATACTCATGGCCCGCTTTAGTAAATCCAAGAATCCCCCTCTTCGGCTCTATTATGACAGAAGAACTCATCCGGTGAAATAATACTGCTACGATCTGAAAAGAACAGTACAGTTAAACGTATCATCAAAACTACACACTATAGCTCCTAGACTAAAACAAACAACAGTTTTCCAAGGGCGCCAGGGATCGTGAAACGGTGGTCCAACTTATAAATATTTATTAGACGAGGTGAAATGTTTAAGCCATTGTTTTGATGACTCGGTTTTTCTATATCACGTAAAGTGACGCCCAGTGGAATTTAAATAAGTTTTTCGGACGAGGGTTGGTTGTTTTTGACAAGGTTTCGTAGCCCTGCCGTGTATTATGGTAATGATCTGTGTGTGAAAATAATTTTGACTATTCTTTTGTCCTTTGAGAATGTTTTGTTTATGAAGTGAACATGAATAGTATGCTGATGATGATAATGATTATGATGATGATGATTATGATGCCTATAATTTATAGAGCTTTTTCTAACAAATCTTTTTACAGGAAGTACTATAGCTTAGAAAATTCCCACAGACAGGACAGACAGGAGGGTAGAGGTAGGGTAGGGTAGGGGTAGTTGAAAGCTTACATCGAGTTTTACGCGGACGAGGACGAAATTAGGGGTTGAATTTTAAAAATTCTTGTATTACCTTATATTTCGTATTTTTTTATGATTTATAGTTACATAGTTAGATTTATAGTTACAAAGTTTATCGAATATTTTAAAACTGTCATCTACGAACTGGCCAAGCTATAGAAGTTTTAATTATTACGACTGTCAAACAGCGGCTTCGACAGTCGTAAAGGTGGGTACAGATTGGTGCAATGCAACATGTAATGCAACATGCAATGCAAGAATTTGACGTCCACATTGCTGCAATGTATCACGAATGCTCGTGGTTTGGACGCCTCGCGCGCACGAACTGCGCCTGGTTCGCGCACGTTCCGAGCGTTACAACTCGTGCGCGGTTCGATCCAAGATTTGTCGGTTTTTGGTACGAACACAAAGGGGCGCGCAGTGTGCGCAGGACTGAGCCGACTGATTCGTAGTCAATGCGCGTACCGCGCGCACCACACGTCCAAGGCAGCAGGGAACATGCAATGTAAGGCAGAATATTACATTACATGTTGCATTGCACCAATCTGTACCCACCTTAAGACCTTTTATTCCTTCTCCTATTACGAGGATAATGCAAGACGTGTTGTAAAAAAATATAATAAAAAAAAACAAGCGAATTAAAAATCACATGAATGTTTCCACTAAACTAAAAAGCAAAAAAATAACATTGTATGTGGTACCTTCTGATCAATTTAAAGGCGGTGCCAAGCCAGTGATGTTTTAATTAGTGTGCGACTGAATGTTCGGTTTCGGTTTCGGCCGAGTTTCGGCCTTAAATCTAGTTTGCAGAAATTAGATTTATGGCCGAAACTCGGCCGGTAGTTTTGGTTTCGGCCAAAATAGGCCGAAACTTTTGCCGAAACCGATCCTGGTTTCGGAGGTAGTCGTGCACGCTTGCCTATCTTGGTATGTTTGTGGCTTTGGTGGACGCTGGCGGTCCTGTTCGGTAATCGTCGTGCGCCGTTCGTATAGCTTTATATGTAGCAACAAAACTATACTACAGCCTTTCTTGATAAGTACTGTTTAACAAATTAAAAATGAGGGTTTCAAGTTTATTATAAGCTGTGACGTTACACGGGTCTCAGCTGAAAATCAGCGCCGTGTATTATACTTGTACGTAGTGCACGGCATATGCTGATCTGTACACCCTTTCTTTTTAAGGGTTACAGACAGACATGCTGTCATAAGGATAGGGTTCTGACTTCTGTAACTTTTAGATTTGAATAAATTTATTTTCTTTCTTTCTTTCAATCACTAGTCATTTCACATCTTATAATAATTACAATAAACTTGTTCTTAAACTGAAAGTAAATTTGATTAATAAGCTTAGAACAATGGGGACGATGACTAGGTTTGAATATATTGATTTTTATAATACATTCAGGTAAATAAGGTCAATGTTAACTAATTTATACATAAAAAGCAAAGGTTGTCTGGATATTTACAAACTAAATAAGATTATAAAATTTTAAAATCTATTAAAAATCTTTTATCGTAATTAGATGAAAATTCATACAGTTTTAGCTTTCTTACATTGAAAAAAAATATTAAATTTCAAAAAAAAATCCTCCTTTTTTGAAGTCGGTTAAAAACTGTGGTTTGTTACAGAGATCGAAGCAGCGGAGGCCTGCAAATGGCTGCGAGCGGCCGGCTTCCCGCAGTATGCCCAGATGTACGAAGGTGAGTAAACATTCATAACTCCTTATAGAACAGGGAATTCGTAGCTTACACCCACCACGCTATTCTCTATACTTGAACCGGCTCAAGGAGAACTGGAGTGTGGTTCTATACCTAACGTTTCATCAATAACAACCCTCGGCTCAATCAATTTTTCTTTTTTTTTCGTGTTGAGTAAGTGCCGATGACTCCATGTGGGACCACTACGGCGTCACCGGGGGGTTTGGGCGAGCGCAGAAGCATCGCCTGATGAGACCCGAAGGCTGAAATAAAGATCGAGGACGGAATGACTCTCTAAGGGCGTCTCCTATGAAACTCGGACCTCGGCTTAGAGGGCCATTCGGGAGGGTGTAACCGTGACCTGAGTGAATCAGTCCGGACGCCCCTGAGATCGTGAGTTAGAAAACCCACGTCCGGGTGACGTTAGATATCGGGGACCTCGTCTTCGCCGGCGAAGATGCTGTGTTGTCCAGGAAGCATTGTCGGTCGTGGCTCAATCATCGAATCTTCTCTTAGAAGAGGGGTTAGGCTTTATTAGACCACGCAACCCAATGCAGGTATGCAGGTTTCCTTACGATGTTTTTTCTTCACCGTTTGATATATTTCTTAAAATGCGCGTAACTGAAAAGTTGGAGGTGCATGCCCCAGACCTGATTCGACCATACCCTTGAAATCGAAGGCAGAGGTCGTATCCACTGAGCTATCACAGCTCACACACCTAACGCTTAGGTACTAACATAATAAGTTAATGATGACAATTTATTAGAAGAGAAAAAAGCTCAATACATAGCCCAACTTAGGATTTAAACCCAGTATCAAGAAAGCAGATTCCAAGATTGGGTTGTAACAACAATGAGTGTTTTAATTTTTTACAGTAGTTCCTGAGATTAGTATGTTGAAACAAACAAACTCTTCAGCTATACGAGTATAGATATAAAAAATATAAATGAAATCAGTTAAGCCATTCTTCAAGTTATGGGACCAAAGGGAATAGTGTTTAATTTTTATATATTGTCATACATCTTTAAGGAAGAGTTTAAATAGGATTCCGACCTGCCCCAACAAACTATTAATCATACTTATCCATTGATGCGCTGCTTGGCCCAGATATACAGGGTGTTTCACCTACGTTCATTGTTATTTTTCCCCACTGATTTATCATCAAAAGAGAATTATTATTGCAAGTTTACCTCGATTCTCAAATATTTAATAATTTAGATACCTATTTTTATATTATTATATTTTATAAAAGTTATAATTGTATTTCAAAGTATATCACTTGATAAAATAAGAAAGAAAGAAAGAAAGAAAGAAAGAAAGAAAATAAATTTATTCAAATCTAAAAGTTACAGACAGTCAGTACCCTATCCTTATGACAGCATGTCTGTCTGTAACCCTTAAAAAGAAAGGGTGTACAGCTCAGCATATGCCGTGCACTACATACAAGCATAAAAAATGCTAAGAAAAGTAATGATTGTCATAATATATGATTTTCGCACGCAACGGAAACTCTCGTAAGGAATATTTTTTCCCATTTATGCCACATTTTTCACTAATGGTCCGCTTCTATCGGTTGCAGCGTGATCTTTCCAGTATATATAGCCTGTAATCTTCCTCGGTAAAAAAAGCATCCAACATGAAAAATATTTATCAACTCGAACCAGTACTTCCTGGAATTTGCGCCAAACAAAAAAAATCTACAGCTTTGTAGTATCTCAATTATAGACAAAATTATTGTAGAATTTTCGAAAAAAAAATAAAATGGTCTATTTCCCAAGCAGCCTGTAGCTAGAGATAGTAATGAAGTTCAGCTGCAGAGATGAAGCCAAATCCTTCTCAATTGAGCGCTATTCTTTGCTTCATCTGACAGCGCTATATGGATACGCCATACAAATACTGTTCATAAAATAAAATAAAAACATCCGTATTCCGTACTTTAGTTATAATGACGATTTTTGTATCAATAATTCTTTTATTAATGTACAGATGGTTTAAAAACAAATTTTCATCATTGATCATCGAGAACTAAAAATTCAATGGTTTTTTCCCCAGAAATCTATAGAATAATAACACATATGTGTTGCATTTAAAGTATATCTATTATGTCAGCAAAAAACATTAACTGATAGACATGGATTCTACGGATTCGTAGACATCATCGTTACATTCTAAGAAAATGAAATGACTAATGTAAAACGATTTGTATGCAATTGTGTCAAAGTATTCTTTAAATTATTCCTAAGATAGTTCCAAGGAAAAATTTTATCCTTTACATAAATTATAATTGTTTTTCATTGGTTTTACAACTGTATCGTTCTCCAATCTAATCTATGACGCCATTTCCGTTGATGATTGTTACTACTAGTAAAATATTTACAATAAGTTTTCATACAATAAATGAATTATTTATTCAGTCACGTAGCTACGTAATCATTGATATTGTAAAGAAGAAATACGTCATCATACTCTAAGATTTGAACAAGATATCCAACCGAGTAAATAGATAAGTCATTCAGTCAGAAATTCCTTATAAAAACAACGATCTTTATACGTTTCACAATTTCCATATACAAAGCAATGAATAAATATGGTTAGAAGGAAATATTTGTCACATAAATGACAAACTAGGAAATAAAACTCGAGAATTCGCATCGAGTCACACCGTGTTAATATTAATGTATTTAATATGTATGAATGTGTGACGTCACACCTCTAAACAGGCGTGTCACGACTATGCGAGAATAGAACACGTCATCGTTCGATTGGTTTTATTATTGTTAGGATTAGTCACTTAAAACATTAGGTGTGGAGTGTGTGCAATATTTATATATTTTCACCCAGAAAAAAAAACTCAAGTCAACTGGTGTCTAATAAATATTTTTAAACTAATTAATTTCATACAAATATTTAAAAATCATACAAATTTATAACTTTTATACATACAAGATACGTAATGCGATTTTTCTAAAGGCGTTACATTACACAAATTTTTTTTTTTTTCAATCAATAGACAATGTATTTAATTTGTACAATAATAATTTTACAATCAATATTTTGTGTGATTTAAGTGACGTAATAAGGATAATACTACGAGACATAAGTCATTAACACAAAACAATTTTTTTCCAAAAATAATAAGAAAGTTGTATGGATGTTCCATACAAAAACAAAGAAGATGGTCCAAAATTGTATGGAGCCCAGGATCAGACATTGTACCCTGGCGGAAATAAAAGAAAATATTTTTTTTAACTATTTTCAATTATACAAATCTACGAATTTACTTTAATTCTTTCGAAATAATATTCGATGATTCTCAAGAAATGCAACACAATTATAGGTAACAATGGCGGATTGATGACGTTTTCAATGCAGTAGTCGTTTTGACGTTTGCTGTCAATTGTCATGTCATAGTTGCTTTAAAGGCGCCATCTTGACATAACTCAAAAACTTGGGTTTTAATTTTATTTATTTCTTTTTATTTAGTTACATTTATTCACTTATTTAGATTTTAACCAGTAATTTTTTAATGATACGGGGTACTAGAGTGGACCATCTCCTTAAACATTTTTGTACAGATCATATCCATACAACTCCTTTCGTCGCCGATGACAATATCAACCAAATTATACTCCGGGAAGAGGACGCGATATGCGCAGTCACTCCTGCCTATTTGTGACATGTGAACATACATTCCATGTACATAATATAGAGCAAGTGATTAGTATTCATATCTGCATCTTTGGTCCATTGGTTAGCTTATACGGTTTTCGATCATGAAGTCCTGGTCGTGCCCTGGGTCGAGCTATGAAATGTTAAATGGTGAAACTCAACAACATGCAATGTGTACAGTCATTTGGACTAGTGGTATATAATCAAGGTACGATATACTATACTAATCCTGAGTTCGATTATGAGTAACAGTAAAATATTTTCCTGTACGATCCTGACGATGACATAATGAACAACAATGCTTCCTAGGTAACACAAACACAAGCTACACAGCGTCTTCGCCGGCGAAGGCAAGGTCCCCGATATAACGTCACCCAGACGTGGGCTTTTTAACTCACGATTTCGGGGGCGCCCGGACTGATACACTCAGGCCAAAACACCCTTCTCGAACGGCCCTCTAAGCCGAGGTCCGAGTCTCAGTCTTCTGCCTTCGGACCCCATCAGGCGATGCTTCTGCGCTCGCCCAAACCCCCCGGTGACGCCGCTTAGGTCCCTTAAGGAGCCTACGGCACTTACACGATCAGAAAAAAAAATGTAAGGTGTCTTCCCATTGCCGCGCTTGAATAAATCCCAAAAACCACCACTTCGGTTCCGCTACTATTAGTTAGTCTCAAGATGAGACTCTTGAGACTAAACTAATAGAGAACGATCGTCACTGTCTTCATTATTACGTCACTGTACACAATCCACTGGCGCCGGATTTTGGCGACATTGGATTATTTTTATCAACCCAGAACCCGGATTACGGATTTTATAGATTTTCACATAATAGTTGCATAAAGATTAACCACATAAACAAAGAGATTACGTTAAATCCTCAACTATAGAAGATAATACGATTACCAGAACTCTTAAGAACTGGTAAAGAATTCAACTCAAGTAGGTAATGATTTATGATAACGCCATTTCAAAAATTCTCAGTCCTAACCACAGTTTACTTATCAAACAGTTCAGTAATAAATGTTTAATAAATGAACTCTGATCTTATCTGATGGTATATAATATAGTCTTGCGATATAAATTATTTAAACTTGGTAAACAAAATAGTTTGCACTATTTAAAAGAGATAATGCCGCCAGTATCTTGGGCACTATGCCTTGCTGCAATTAACTCGAGAAGATTTTAAATTTAACTAAGATTACCGTACCGATGTACCGATTTATTTTTTGTTTAAATTATTTCATAATTGTAAAAAAACATACTTATTCATAATTTAATTCACAAACAAAGACAATGGACCTGCCATCAAACAAGGATAAAAAAGTACATATTATAGGATTTAAAATATATATGTAAAACTGCCAGACAACTAAGTTACTTCTAACTATTTGCGCATTGTTTTTAACTCTCTTTTATTTGTATTAATAAAAAAATATTATAGTTTAAATAACCACTAGTATTTTATCTCTAGCTTTTTATTTTATTTTGTAACATAACAAATTCATACATACAATACAATAACATCTTGTCCAATCTTAGTCAGCCTAGTTCTGACTTTATTAAGGTAAGATTATATATTCTAGTAATTAACAAACCTAATTACTAGAAAAATCTATCTAACAAAACACAGAAGCTCACATTATAAGCGCCCAACAGTCACTGTATGATAGCTAAACTGTGGTAACCCTTATCTTAGATAAGATAACCGTTTGGAGCGACTATTGACACTCGACTCCAGTGAAAGGCCCTTCTTCCGGGAGGTTCTATGACGCAGATTGTGGTGCCCTGGGAAAAAATATTGACATTTTTTGACAATGACTACTCCATTCGTTTTTTAGTCGTAACAGGTAATGGTGAATTACGTAACGTCATCATCAATATCAACTTTTGGGCCTTTAGAACAAAAGGACCCTCTGTGAGTTTGGGCCTATCTCCTTATAACAGGGGATAAAGAGATAGGACCGAACCCGGTACTCCAATACTGGATGGCAGGATTATGATGATAATTATGCTATTGTTTGATTTTGAATGCCCACTACCGAATTCTTTATGGATAATGACAAACTGAGCCCAAGGTTGTAAAATCAACGACTTCACAACTCCGGGATTAATTCCGGCCAGTAAAATGACAATTGCAACTGTCACTGAAATGTTATTTTACTAGTAAAATGACATTTGGCATTGAACTAGGCATTGAACCCAAGTACCTTATATTTCAATGCCACATTGGCTACCAAGTACACTAACGCAGTTTACTAATCTATACTAATATTATAAATGCGAAAGTAAGTCTGTCTGTCTGTTACATTTTCACGGCTAAACGGCTGAACCGATTAAAATTTATTTTGGTATTATAATAAATGGGACCTTGGAGCAGAACATAGGTTACTTTTTATCCCCAAAATAAAAAGAGAAGGAATGAAAAAGTGGTTGAAAGTTTGTATGGAAAGTCGTCCATTTTCAGAGTTACAGTTTTAGAAATTTGTTCATAAATCATAAAAAATACGAAATGATATAATGCGATTCAAGAATTTTTAAAATTCAACCCCTAAAATGGTTAAATAAAGGGTTGAAAGTTTACATTGAATTCCACGCAGACAATGCCGCTGGCGTCCGCTAGTATTAAATATTTATTAGTGCTACGTAAATTATTTAGAAATAAAAGTCAAAGCAAATAAAACTCTAAACCCAAACAGTTCTCACAAATAACATAATTTACGTTTTTTTTTTGTGCCACTGCTAAAGACCTTGAAATATTAGTTGGTAATAAATGACCCATTTACTATCCATTTCTATTTCTATGAAAAAACAAAGTGGTTTAAACAACTATAGAGTTCCGTATGTCCATTATTTTTATTTTGCTATAATAAGTTTAAAAATTTTATGTGGCATAATTAAAAATTACATAACATTTAAAAAGCCTCAATAGCTCAACGGTAAGAGCGGTCGGACTCATCACCGAGAGGTAATGGTTCGACCCCCGCTCCGCCCTATTGTCGTACCCACTCCTAATACAGTTTTCCCGACTAGTTGGAGGGGAATGAGAATATTGGTCATATTTAAAAAATTCTTTAAAAAAAAAGTATTATTGTTATACAATTTTATGATTTTCTTTATTACATAGTAAAATAAGTTTGCGTGTCGCCTAAAGCATAAAATACTGTTTCTTTAATTTAAAATAATTTAAGAAAATTCAACCATTTTTTTGTCTAAACGCGGATTTCTAAGTAATTGAAACAGCGCCATCTAGTTTCACTACTGCACAACTGTTTCAATTCCATATAAATTCGCGTTTACGTTAACGCGATAGTAACAGTATAAAAACATTGAAAACTCCCACTAGGCACACAGTTAATAAATTAATGTTGTATCGTATTGTAATATTAACATTGAAAGCGACTTTTGGGTTTTTTTTGACACAAATATGTGATTTAATTTATAAAAATAAAAAATATATGGCACAAATATTTTTCTTGTCGATCCCTAATAGTTTAGAAAAAATATTATAAAAAATTAGGGTGCCCGCCTATCATAAAATAGACAAATATCATTTATGTCATTCCGTTAACCAAAATACAAACAAAACATAAGCGATTAGCCTTATCATTCAGGTAAACGATCCTTTTAAATGACTAAATTCTTCAAATGTCATTGGTTAATCCAATTTTAGACTCTATACATAACACAATACATTCCAAAATTATTTAAATCGATTTCGCGTCGACGTGACTTGAACGAAGAATCAAAATATTGCAGATTGAAAAACAAATTCAATCAATTATATACTCTATACCTATAGTCATAAGGGTTGTTTAAAATATGTGAAGCAGTTTTCTTACTTTTGAAGTTTCAAAGCAGGGGGTCGGAACTTTTGACAGGATACCGAAAACAGATATGTCAAAAATATTTTTAACTGTCCGTGTTTGTCCAACCCTCAGGTATGTCAGTTGTGTTGTGTGTGTGATTGAGTGAGCACATATTTTACTGATCTTTAGTGTTATTAACTATTTTGTGTTATTTATAATTAACTGACTGTTCAATTATAATGGAGAGTAGAACTTAGTGTGTGTTGGATAATTAATGTACTGAGATAATAAGGAATCGTAAGTTTTTTTTTACATTCGACTGCACAGTTTTCTGTGTCTAATTTGAATTTTTAGGGTCTTGTTTTTACAAATACGGTTAATGGGATGCGAAATTCACAGAAATGTAAGAAATATTGCGTTATAGTGTGAAATTCAACACCAAAATCACATGTTTCGTTTCGGAAATACAGTCATAAAAAGATTATCCGCTATATTTCAGTATTAGGTATCTCGAGGTCTCAATAGGTCAGTGGTAAAGGGACTGGACTGTAGTATTTGGAAAACCTTATAAAAAGCCTGAATTAATGTTTATATAAGTAAGTATAGATATAAATGTAACCAATCAGCAGTAATAAAGGCTTGTTTTATTTTATTTTATTATACAAAAAACCTTCGTCCAGCAGTGAACGTCGATCGGCTGATCAGGGAGGCGTCCACAGTTCGTACGATCCGTATGATGCGGATCAGTGGACGCATTTGTATGAATTTCTATACAAAGAATACTAAAATACGTTTGATGCGATGCGTTCGATACATAAGTACGATGCAAATCAGTGGACGCCTACGTTAAAGATGAAAGTACACGATAAATATTATATACGTTCTAGAAGCACAGATGCAATCCCTGTGATCCAAATGCACACAAATTCCATGGATCAGCATGTAACAACAGCGGGAGTGTGTTACGAGGGATATGGATCAATCCACACACAATAGCCGCATTGTGTGATCCCGCACATGTCTAACCTTGGCTGTGGATCGCGCGAAATAAGTGGTAGCAGATTCATTTAATGCGTAGTTGTGTTTCTCTGAACTGATTTATTGGGATGAGTCTGCGGTTGCCAGATTTACTTCATTTTATGATTGTTGAATATTTCTCCTTCACCTACCAGAGGTAAGCACGGTAGCCAATTATGGAGCTTGCATGTGGTGGCTTTGGAAGGTTAAATATTTTCCAGTTGAGGGATTTTTTTTTATTCCTTACAAGTTAGCCCTTGACTACAATCTCACCTGATGGTAAGTGATGATGCAGTCTAAGATGGAAGCGGGCTGACTTGTTAGGAGGAGGATGAAAATCCACATCCCCTTTTGGTTTCTACACGGCATCGTACCGGAACGCTAAATCGCTTGGCGGTACGTCTTTGCCGGTAGAGTGGTAACTAGCCACGGCCGAAGCCACCCACCAGCCAGACCTGGACTAATTAAGAAAATCGCAATCTGCCCAGCCGGGGATCGAACCCAGGACCTCCGTTTTGTAAATCCACCGCGCATACCACTGCGCCACGGAGGCCGTCAAAAGAGAATCGAACCCACGGCTGTTGATACAGAGAGCAGGGTTACTCTCACTACCCACAGAGCTACGCAGCTGTTTACCACGAACTGGCAAAATAAACTATTTCAAAATTAATTTTCTATATGTACCTAAGCCCATAATATTTATAATCGTTGATAGCCCAATGGATTTGAACTCTGCCACCACCAAATAAACAATTTCAAAATGAATTTTCTATAATGTACGCCCATAATATTTATAGCCATTATAGCCCAGTGGATATGACCTCTGCCTGCGATTCCGGAGGGCGTAGGTTCTAATCCAGTCCGGGGCATGCACCTCCAACTATTCAGTTACGTGCATTTTAAGAAATTAAATATCATGCGCCTCCAACTTTTCAGTTATGTTGTAACAACCCATATTTGGCTCACTGTTGAGCACGAGTCTCCTCTCAGAATTACAGGGGTTAGCAGATGCGGATTGGCAGACTTAAAACACGTAGAGAATTAAGATTCTCAGGTATGCAGGTTTTCTCATGATGTTTTTCCTTCGCCGTTTCAAACACATGATATTTAATTTCTTAAAATGCACATAACTGAAAAGTTGGAGGTGCATGCCCCTGACTGGATTCAAAACTGCGACCTCCGAATGGAAGGCAGAGGTCATATCCACTGGGATACCACGTCTCTCTATTCTCTGATTCTGATACTGAGAATTAAATGTGGTAAAATCTTTATTTATAGTCAAGTAACCTTTCAAAAGTGCTTGTAAACTGACCCCACTTGAAATGATTTTTTTTTCCATTGTACAAATAACAAAAAGTGTTACATAATTAGGTACATAAATAGCCATCCTCATAAACTTGAAAAAATGAATTTTGAATTATTTGAATTTTTAAAGCTCAACATTTTTTACTTTAGCAATAGTGAACAGAGGGACTAGTGGCAGTTTGAAACTGTGACTATCGCGTTAACGTAAACGCGAATTTCTAAGGAATTGAAACAGCGCCATCTAGTGGCACTACTGCACAACTGTTTTAAATTCCATATACATTTGCGTTTACGTCAACGCGATAGTAACAGTATGAAATAATTGATAACTCCCACTATCATACAGGCATCTTCATATTGGAAATTGTAATGATTTCGCTGTTTTTTTATTCAAAGTTCCGTTCAAGCGTAACCCAGCACCGCTCACTTTTGTAACAAAGGGCATGAATTATAATATTCATAGGAAAAACTTACCTATAGGAAAAAAACCATTAAAAAAAATCGCCAAATCAGACTTTCGCCATTCTACCGTTTCCACATCAATGGTTTCTAATACGAATTTCAAATAATATAACAGTTTTTCACCACAAAAAGCTCCTCACCTCAATACCTCAAAAAAAGTATATTAAACACAATAGTCGTTTCTAAACGCGGTCTAAGTACGATTTTTTTAACCGACTTCCAAAAAGGAGGAGGTTCTACGTTCGGATGTATGTATGTTTTTTTTTTAAGGTACCTATCGGTAGTATGTTACTTTTTGTACCAATTAGAAAACGCAGTTACACCCGTGTAGTTTTTTTTTTTTAATTCTTTACAAGCCCTTGACTATTGGCTTTGCTACTTCGTTCGTAGCACTCTCGATGGTCAGCGCGGGAGGGGGTAGCGATGCTCCCGCGCGCCCGACTTCATAACCGCGCAGTCCTTCCCTTTGCACTGCGCGCACGACTTCACACCTCACAGTCCTTCCCACCCCGTCGCCCGCATATCATGGGAGTTTCATCAACTTAAGATGACAGCGGGCTAGCGTGGGTGAAAATCCACACCCCTTTCTACACGACATCGTACCGGAAAGCTAAATCGCTTGCCGGTAGGGTGGTAACACGCCACGGCCGAAGCCTCCTACCAACCAGACCTGGACCAATAAGAAAACCTCAAACAGCCCAGCCAGGGATCGAACCCAGAACCTCTGTCTTGTAAATGTACTGTAGGAATACGGGGGTAAAATATAACCTATGAAACTCACTGATAATGTAACTTTCTACACACACACAGATTGGAACACAGCAATGCAGCTTGGCAGCAAAAAAAAAAGAAATAAAATCAACATGGCGGTAGTATTAAAGTCAAGTGTTCAATTCCCGTTTTTGTTGAACTTATATCGTATCCACGCTAAGCAACGGCTTTTTGATTAGTTGGAAGGAAAATTGTAACATCAGCTGGCCTAAAATATTAAAAAAATAATTGTTTTGGTTTTTAATATCAACCTATTAAAATAAACATCAATTGATAAAGTGTCATTTACTTACTGTGTGATAGCCACCAGTAAGCACAGGATGACATTTTTACATAGAATCTCAATTTCGTATATGTCAACTAGCCTCAGACTCTAATTATAGAAGGACCTGTATCGCACTCATAGTCACGAACAAAATTGTCTGTCATTTTCTGAGGAAAACGAGCTTAGATTTGGTATATATCTTAAACTAAACTAGAAGTTTTTGCCCGTTTTTTACACAATTCAATTACACAAAAAGGTATTTTTACGGAGCTCTTTAACCGACGAACGCGATTGAAACTATTTAACATCAATTCTATAGAGACAGTTTTTATAATCGCATTAGATCGGTGATCATATACTTTGACAGAAAAGTAACGTCTAGCGAGGCAGGTCCTATACAATAATTGGTCTGAGCAACTAGCATACGTCAAAGATAGTGAATTAGCCTGCTGATCTTGTTTTAAAAAAAAAAGATTTATATTTAAAATTCAAAACACAAATGTTAAGGAGATTGTACATACGATGCCTGTAAAGCTCAAAATGCACATACTGCATTCGGTAGGTCGGTAATTCAATTAAGGCTTACAAATACACCAATCAATCTAACCGGCTTATACATGATACCTTACTCACTGCAAAGCCGACACAGAATATGCGAAAATGATCCCTATTGCGCTCGTGTTATGCACTATATTCGAATTTACATAACAGGACGTTTCACATATCTGATGTCACAGAGTTAGTGATCGCTTTTGCAACAATTTACCTGGTTTATTATAATTTTTGCTCTTAATAGGCAACCAGACATAGGTTATAATTAATTCTGGCTACAATCAATAATGTTAAATACTGTTAGATGTGTTACTAGAGCTGAAAAAAATATCGTCTACTATGTCGAGTTGTGTTTATAGTTATACCTGTCTATACTTTATAATTATCATTGGTTACAAAGTAAAAAGTCATGACATAACTTGACGTTTCAAAAGCGCTTGTTAACTAAGCCTAATTGAAAGAAATGTTTTTTTTTATTTTTATTTTTGATTTTAATGATATTGAACTAAACTACAATGTAGTATAACAAAAACCTTGTATTTTTGGTCACCACAGTGTTTTTGGTCGCACTTCACCGATTTTAATAAAATTGTTTTTCTATATTTGGTAGGTTTATCCTCCTACCACCGTCCACCACCTTCCATTTTTAATCGCGATATACGGCAGAACCTCCATAAAACACACCTATATCTACCGATCGGTTTGAAGACCGAAAGTGTAATGTTTTTTTGCACTGCTTTCAAACGTTATTTTGTTATGGTAAAAATAAGTTAAGTACAGCTGAGTCTTGCGGCTTATGTTCTAAATGTTTTCGCATATCAAGACCCCTTTGGCAAACCACTATCTAATATTCGCGAATGATGTAACTCTACCGATGTCTAGCTCTCGGACAACAGCAGCACGTCAATTAACTGTACACAAAGGGCGGCGATCAGTCGTCTGTGGATTCGATTAACTGTTATAAATGAGCGCGGGTGAATGAATACCCCCCCTTTAGCTCCGCTCGACCGTGAATATAAACCGTAATAAACTCTACCCGCCTTTTCGATGCCATTTCCTGAATATGTTACTAAGGGTGCTTTCACATCTAACGTAAACTCGGACTTTATTTCACAAATTCAAATTGAAATTCAAAATTTTTTTATTGAGAAAGAATACAATAAAGAATTAATTGATTATGACGGCTAAAACTCACGTGATATTAGGTCGGAGTATGGAGTATCAATTAATATGAATGACACTCACGATAGTTTAAATTCTAAAATACAATAAAGAACTTAAGCTAACTTATCCTAATAACTATACAAATCATGCCCACGTGGAATGGTGGCAAGAATACTGGCTGCATTTTCGCAAAAAATGAGCCAGCCCTTCTGTCACCAGTCGAGGCAACTAGCTGCGGTGAAATGATTCGGTTTTTTGGCACTGCGACTCCATGGCCCAAGGGTCTCCACGGCAAAAGGTACAAATATGTAACTCTCTGTCAGAGAGGCATACTTGAGCCACTTACCGGTTTCAGCTTTTTCTGCTGCGGCTCCTGGTCTTGATTCTGTCTCCCTGATATGTCACGGTGCTAATGTGTCAACGCATGTAGCGTCCACATTTATTCAAAATTTAATTATTTCAATGAGGCTTAGTTTACAAGCACTTTCGAAACGTGAAGTAATAATATTATTAGATAATGGTGATAAGGATCGGAAGATCGGTGAAGGAAAACATCGTGAGGAAACCTGCATACCAGAGAATTATCTTAATTCTCTGCGTGTGTGAAGTCTGCCAATCCGCATTGGGCCAGCGTGGTGGACTATTGGCCTTATCCCTCTCATTCTGAGAGGAGACTCGAGCTCAGCAGTGAGCCGAATATGGGTTGATGACGACGAATGGTGATAATTGGTAATAATAGAACGAAAACTTGAATTTAAAATTACGAGGGTTTCAAATGCGCCTTGCAACCACAACTAGCTAATGTCCCGCGGTTTCACTCGCGGGGAAAACGGGGTAAAATATAGCCTAGGTTACTCGGTAAAGATGTAGTTTGTGTGGTAGGTCTAAGCTGCATACCCCCTCTTCTATGAGAAGGGAGGCCGGGCTCTAGTGGAACTGAACGGTGAAGTAGTACAGTTTACACCGTTTAATTTAGTTTTTTAATAACTCACAGACATCATAATATTATTCTATGTATTTAAAAAAAAACGACTTAATAGTCATTATAAATCTTAACACATTAAGTAGACCTGCTTAGGAAAATTCCCCCTTTATTATGAGCTTTATAAAAACTCAAAAAAGATTTCGGATCCGATATCTGATTAGGGCTTTTCAATAGCCCTTTGATTTCGCGAAAACATCGCAAACTTGGGAACTTTTGAAAGCTTTTCTTTAAAAACTTTCTATTCTTGCTACGAGTAATTTTAATTAACGTTTTCTTTTTGTTTGTATCCATTGACAATAAATAATAATAATTATTATAATGTCCTTTGTTATTATATTAACAAAAATTAAAAAAAAAGTCAAGCTCTTTCTTTGGTCTATGTTGATACTATTAAACATTGATTTATCATCCACAAGCCGCCATTTAAGCATTGTAGGTCTTACCTCCAAATTCCCTCTCCCCTATGATGGGAGGACTGGCCCCACCTGGCCCTAAAGTGGGATGAAAAAATAATCCACCACGCAGGCCCAATGCGGATTGACAGACTTCACACACGCAGAGAATTAAAAAAATTCTCTGGTATGCAGGTTTCCTCACGATGTTTTTCCTTGACCGTTTGAGACACGTGATATTTAATTTCTTAAAATGCACATAACTGATAGTAAGTTGGAGGTGTATGCCCTGGGCAGGACTTGAACCTCTACCCTCAGGAAACGGAGGCAGAGGTCATATCCACTGGGCTAATGGATGGTTTAAGAATGCCACTGCTTAAAATCACTCTGAGTAGAAGCTTTTAAAAAATGTCAAGAAAGAAAAAAAATCAAAATTCTTCAAACCATTCGCTAAGACTGAAGATAATAGTTAATCAATAACTTTAATTAATTGTTTTTTCTTTAATTTGTTTTTTATTTTGTCACTGAACGTATCCCTTATAATCCCATATAAAATACCATTCCATATTCACGGTTTCTATATTCGCGTCACATTTAGAGAATGTATCCCCCGCAAATAATGAGCTTTTACTGTATTAGTAAAACTTAGTTAAAACTTAATTAATAAATATTTACACGAGTCACACATGATAGTAAAGCAATCAAAAAAGTTGAAAAACATGTTAAAAGCACCGGAAGCTTTCCATTTAAATTCCGTAGAAAATCTAGTTTCCGGTTTCCATTTATTTGCAGAGCACACAGAGGTTGTATGAAAGTCAATTTACAGTTTGCACACGTGCCGCAGGATGTATTGTTACAAATTTTTAATTGGAATTTTTCATTTTGCTATGAAAGTTAGGATTGGAGGATAGCTACTGTAGTATGTGAGCGTTAGTTAATTAGATCTTAACAGAGAGGTCCTGGGTTCGAGTCCCAGCTCTAGCTAGGTCGTAGCTAGTGACCACACTACTGGCTAAGACGTATCACCAAGCGATTTAGCCTTCCGTTTCCGTTAGAATTTTATAGTTTCTAAATTGACTGAGGTCTGGTGTACAAAGAAGTATCGACAAGCGATTTAGCGTTCCGGTTGTACCTCTTCCAAGTAAGCCCACTTCCATATTAGACTGTATCGTCACTTAACATCAGGTGAGACAATTAAAAAGTTGTTCCGCCTATTTATTCTGCTTCTGCCTTCGGGCCCCATCGGGCGATGCTTCTGCGCTCTTTCAAAACCCTCGGAGACACCACTGAGAATCCATTAAGGAGCCTACGGCGCTTACAAAATCAGAAATAAAAGTTCACGCCACCGCAGAGGAGGGGTCGCAGCGTTTTGGTTAGCTTCATCATCATCAATAGCAATATCAAATCAAATAAAAAAAACAAAAATTCATTTATTTCAGGTAGGCTCAGTATACAAGCACTTTTGATACGTCAGTTGACTATTTGTAAAGATTCTACCACCGGTTCGGAAGGCAGATTCTGCTGAGAAGAAACCGGCAAAAACTCAACAGTTGCTCTTTTTAAAAAAAATCATACAATAATATTATAATTACAATTGATGACAAAATTACAATTTCTTATACTTTTACTTCCTGTGTGAAGGTGGAAGCTGATCCAACGGCCTCCAAGCAACTTTATCATTAAGGAACTCATCGATGGTGTAGTAACCTCGACTAAGCAAATGGTTTTTAACACATTGCTTAAAGCTATGCATTGGCAGGTCCATCACAGTCTTGGGGATCTTATTATAGAAGAGTACACCCAAACCTACAAAAGATTTTTTTACTTTTTGGAGACGATATGCAGAAATAACTAACTTATGCCCGTGTCTAGTACGACGTGGGTTTAAAACTCCTTTTCGTTTGTACAAATTAATATTTTGTCTTACATAGATTATGCTGTTATATATATATTGACAGGCTACTGTTAGTATACCTATTTCTTTAAACTTTTGACGAAGGGAGTCGAGTCTCCTCCCCTGGCCAAATGCGGATTGGCAGACTTCAAACGCGGAGAGACTTAAGAAAATTCTCGGGTATGCAGGTTTCCTCACGATGTTTTTCTTTCACCGTTTGAGACACGTGATATTTAATTTATTAGAATGCTAGAATAACTGAAAAATTGGAGGTGCATGCCTTGGACAAAATTCGAACCTACGTCCATCGAATCGAAGGCAAAGGTCATATCCCTGGGCTATCACGTCTCGGTTGGCTAGCTTAAAAGGTTGTTTACGAGTATTTATATTTGATTTTAACTTCAGAACCGTAAAGATCCGTATCTTACAAAATGTATTCGTAAAATTAAAATTTCCACGTAATTGAAAAATGTTCGTTCATTTCGTAAACTACCCTGAAGCGATTTAGGAAACAAAATTTCCCTTGTTTGTTTAGAATCGTTTCCTGTTGAAATTTAATGGAAAATTTTCACGGCCGTTTCAACATTATGTTTGATCAGTTACTACTTTTGTTAATTATATTATATTTAAATAAATTAATATTCAGGTCCATCGATGGTCCAAACAAGTTAGTCACTTCTTAATTAATAATAAATTTTATTAAAAAAAAAACATAAAATACCTTATTAGAGTAATATGCAATCGTAAGCATAAGCACCCAGTCTCAACTTTTTACAAATTAAACTAAAGAGTTATCTCAATGTTTATTGGTTGAATTTGTTGTGATGTCAAAAGTGTATATACAGGGTGCTCGGGAGTATTAACCGTAACTCTATATGATTGTATTTAACAAAAATTAATTCAAATTGTTCAAGGAACGTGTTCTAAAATGTATTTTTTCGGAGAAAATAATATTTCTTTTATAAATAGATCTTAAATTGTACGCATCCGTAAAATAATGACGTATTTATATTAAAAATTAAAAAAAAAATCCTTTATTTCAATAAGGCTTAGTTTACAAGTACTTTTAAAATGTCAAGTTATGACATAATTTAATTTAATCTAATGGTGGTAATAATAATCGTAAACTTAAAGTTAAAGTTACGAGGGTTCCAAACGCGCCTTAGTCCGAGAAGAGCCCACAACAACTCAGCCAAGCCACTCACTATTTTAAAAAAAAAGTTGTCGTTTTGTTACCTAAAGGCGTGTTTTATATGGATTGTCGGTATTATTTGAATTACTATACCTAAATGAAAATATTTTTTTTAGTTAATAAAATAAGTTATGCAGTTCGGTTCCTATAAATGGTCTCGTTAATACCTTGAAGTTATGGCAAATACTCCCGAGCATCCTGTATATTTTACAACGGAATGCAGATCACTTGTCTACTTACTTCACTGTCTCCGACAAAAACATATTTTCGTCCACGCTTTGACTTGGACACTTATTTGCAACATTTCCCGATGCTTAGGCAAAATTACCAAGGCCAGTGGCACAAAGGAATTAGGTCAAAGAGAATTTGGGATGTATAATTATTATTATTCAAGATGGCCGACGTTGTTCAGCCTTCAGCAAGATTCAGGATTAAATAAATACCGCACTCGGTAAAATATTTGTTGATTGAATTTCTTTGGTTAGGTTTTAATTACTTTGTTCGTTCTCCTTACCAATATTCTTTGTCTTTTAATTAATTTATTTAAATTATATTGTTGATTAAAAGAATACGATGACCAGTCCTACCTTATGTTATAAAAGCTTTGACGGCCTCCATGGCGCAGTGGTATGCGCGGTGGATTTACAAGACGGAGGTTCTGGGTTCGATCCCCGGCTAGGCGATTGGTTGGCTAGTTACCACCATACCGGCAAAGCCGTACTGCCAAACTATTTAGCGTTCCGGTACGATGTCGTGTAGAAACCGAAAGGGGCGTGGATTTTTATCCTCCTCCTAATCAGTTAGCCCGATTTCCTCTTGGATTGCATTATCACTTACCATCAGGTGAGATTGTATCCAAGGGCTAACTTATAAAGAATAAAAAATATATATATAAATAAAACTGATCTGTCTGTCTGTAATTTCCATTCCAAATTGCAGCCAAATCGGTTCAAATAGTAACTTAGTGAAGGAGTTACAAACATACACACACACTAAATTTTGCCTTATATTTATAACATTAGTCATCATCATCGACAACCCATGTTTGGCTCACTGTTGAGCACGAGTCTCCTCTCAGAACAAGAGGGGTTTGGCTAATAATCCACCACCCTGGCCCAATGCGGATTGGTAGATTTCACACACCGCGAGAATTAAAAAAAGTTTTCCTCACAAAACTTTTGCCCTCACTGTTTGAGACATGGTGATATTTAATTTCGATAAAATGCACAAAACTGAAACAGTTAGAAGTGCATGCATTCGAACCTACACTTTCCGAGTCGAAGGTAGAAGTCATATCCACTATTTATTTATTTATTTATTTATTTAAAGCACGCCAACAATACACATATTAACCATTAAAAACAATACAATATGCCACAAAAAATCTGATATGTATACTAACGCTAGGCGCACATAACATTTTATATAATTTCATGTCAACACTTTCATAATAATTATATGTCAAGCTTATAATAATATTATATTATGTCAAAGTTAATAAAAAAAGTATACTATTATAAAACATTAGCATAAAAGGAAAACAAATTCATTGAATACAATTATTAAATTAGATTACTAGGTAAAATTACATACAAAATTAAATTAAAGTTGACAATATATTTAAACTTATTCTAAATTATTTATAACAAATAGAAAGAGAAGAAAAGTAATAAACTAAACCTAAGACAATTTATTTAATTAATTATTATTATTATTAAGTACAAAATGGTCGTGTACCTTGTTTTTAAAAACATTGAAGGAGTTGTGAAAAATGTCAATACCTGGTATGATTTTGGATATTTCATTATATTTGGCACAAATTCGTCTGATAGGGGCCTGCATACCAAGGTTAGTCCTTATAAAAGGAACATGAAATACTTTCGTAGTACGGTAGCGTGGATATCTACGCGGGACTGAAAAAAATATCCTTTCCAGTAAGTTACCACACTTGATTTTATTATTTATTAATTTGTGAAGAAAGCATAAATCAAGCATTTCACGTCTTCTTCGCAGCGGTAACATTTTAAACTGTGCTAGACGCTGGTGGTAAGGCATCCTATGCGACATACCGCTTGATATAAAGGCAAGATGTCTAGTAAATGCTCGTTGTATATTTTCAATTCGTTGAGAATGTATACTATAGATTGGATTCCAAATCACACTAGCAAACTCAAGACAACATCTCACCAAGGCATTGTATAGAATAATTTTGGTCTTACAAGAGAACCCCTTTGTGTTGCGTTTCAAAAATCCCAAAAGCTGTGCACCTCTCTGAACAATATCACGGCTATATGCTTTATCATTAGTGTGATAAACATACATTATGTACATTTACCGTAATCTCGTAAATCATATCCCTTTTTCGATAATCGAGTAAAAAGGTCGAGGTTATATTGTATGTAACTAATCGACCTCAACATCTGTGCAATGTGTAGACAGGTGTCATCCACAGATACCCAAAAGACCCGAACAATATTATCTATTCTACACACATCATGCAACTATCCATTGTATGTCGGACTTTAGACATCGTTTGCAGGAATACCTTTCTCATGTTGGTACACTGACTTATGCCACAATAATGGCTACTTCGATAATATAATATAGTTACCATTATCAAAATATTTCAACTACAGGGAGCTTAAAATTTTAGCTTTAGGCTCTCCACGCGTTTATAAGTTTAAAGTTTTCAATGCGGGTTTGAGGACGTCTCGTGTAATTGCGCTGGTTTGGTGACGTACGACAATAAATTAAAAAAAAAACCTTGGCTGAGTTTGTTGTGGGCTCTTCTCGGTCCAAGGCGCGTTTGGAACCCTCGTAACTTTAATTTTAAGTATTCGAATGATTATTATCACCATTATCTTAAGTTTAATAAATATTATTACCTGACGTTGAAAGAGCTTGTAAACTAAGCCTATTTGAAATAAATGAATTTTGACTTTGACTTTGACTTTTGACAGCCATGCTTATTTCTGCATTGCTATTTTCCGTTTAGGGCACATATTAAGATTATTAGGCAGATACACCGCACGAAACGCGACGTGTCGTAGCCGTTTCAAATACAAAATTCTAAAACGATTACATTCGCGGGTCAGTACGACACGAAGCGTTGCATCAGTAATTTTAATATTATTCAAGAAATATTGTTGTCAGTGTTGAATTTAGAAATACAAATCATGAAAAAAGTTTCTATATCCGAATTTCAAGACGCGTGACGTTTGGTTTTTTATGGGTTTCACTGGCTTCACCACGCTGCTTGTAAAGGCTCATTTTGGATCATTGTTAATCAGTGGTTTAGTGTTACTGGTGTTATACAGGCACAAGAGATCTAACACTTACCTACGCTTCAGGTTGAACGTTAAAAGAAAGAAAGAAATTATCTTTATTACTACATTACACCACACATCACAAATATTTAAGAATAATACCCAGCGATATGTGCCTTAACGTAGAAAAAGGTCCCAGCTCAGCATATTGCTTATGGGGAGCTTATAGAAGCTCCTCTTAAGCAAACAGCATACAGCTCTGATTTTTAGCTGGGATCCCTTTACAAGTACCACCACGAAAACAAGCAACATGAACTTATATTCAAAGCTAAATCAAATTAAAACCTATAACTACACTTTACAACTACTTTTGATTTATTGTATGTTGAGTATAAGTGACTTAGCCATTACGTATTCTGTGACTTCTGAGTTCGAACCCTAGGATTATGTGATCCGTATCACGAAGTCCTGACTTCGAATCCAGTCTCAGGTTATGAAAATATTTGGTTTTTGTTAGAAGTTGTTTTTTTTTTTAAATTAAGTGTCCCCATGCCTTGCAAGTAACCTAAGGCACTTACACAATCAGAAAAAAAATGCCTTGGATAGTTTGTGAAAACAATTTTCTTTGTAAACATTTTTTTCCTTTGGAATCTATATTAATATTATAAAGCTGAAGAGTTTGTTTGTTTGTTTGTTTATTTGAACGCGCTAATCTCAGGAACTACTGGTCCGATTTGAAAAATTATTTCAGTGTTAGATAGCCCATTTATCGAGAAAGGCTATATATTATCCCCGTATTCTTACGGGAACGGGAACCACACGGGTGAAACCGCGAGGCGTCAGCTAGTAATACTATAAGTATAAATGGGTCAGTACTCAGCTAGCTTCCAACACAATACGTGTCACCGCTTCCGACGCGAACAGGATACTGAGACGTAGGTAGAACGGAAACGGGAAGCACTACCACACAGACAGCGAAGTAACATCTCGCATTGTTTTACAAAAACACCTATCTAGAACTGTAAATCGTAGATATACTGCAATCAGAATCTATATTTATAATAAATCTGTAGAGAGGTCAATTTTGTACATGAAATATATTTCCAAAATAACTATCAGGAGGTGATTAGTGATCGATACTGATGCTAAAAATGCAATTAGTAAAATTTTTGTCTCTATGTTTTATGTATAGAAACAAAAACTACTTGACGGATTTTAACGAAACTTGATACAATTATTCTTCATACTCCTGGGCAGGTTCAACTGTTTCATGACGTCACTATAACAAATTCCTTACAAACGGAGCGTTTGACAAAAATATGAGTTAATAATTAGTACATCTAGTAACATTGTGACGTCACAAAATGCACGACAGCGTTTTTGGGGTTTGAAAATTTAAAAAATACTCGTTGATTAGAAATTATTTAAGTCTTATAAGAAATCCTTAACTTTATTAATTAATATCGATATATTTCGGACCATTATTCCATGTATGTACTAATGCGAAATTAATATTGTTTAATATTAAATTGAATGAGTCAACTACCCTATAGAAATAAATGAATTTCAACAGGCAAGCACTATCGAAACGTCAGGTTAGGTACCAAATATTATTAGATAATGGTATTACTTTGCCTGTATTTGAACTTTGACAATACTTTTGTAAGCCGGTTACAAAGAGAGTTAGTTGAAGGAAAATATTTACCTATATACATTATTCATATACATTTATTGCCCTGTATGGTTAAATTTAGTTCGCGCGCATTGGGCTGTGAGCTCTCGACTGAACGGGCACGCTTTCATCCTGTGCTCCCAAATCACGGGAATATGTGACGGCTCGCTCCCTGAACCATGGTTTATTTATAGAAACCGTTTATATGCCATCAATTGTATATGTTTATGTCAAATATAACCTCCCCGTTGAACCGTTGAAGAGAGATTTTGTATTTTTGGAAGCAAGTGTATTTGTATAAATGCGGCTTAAAGTTAAAGTACCAGGGTAACAGAGAGTATGAGGAGGTTGATTGATACGCAAAAAACACTGATTTTTTTTAAATATTACAAAGAACTTGGTGGTACGCGTTTGCTGGCTTAAAGTTAAAGAACCAGGGTAACAGAGAGTATGAGGAGGTTGATTGATACGCAAAATACAGTGATTCTTTTAATTATTACAAAGAACTTGGTGGTACGCGTTTGCTGGCTTAAAGTTAAAGTACCAGGGTAACAGAGAGTATGAGGAGGTAGATTGATACGCATAATACAATTTTTTTTTAATTATTATTAAGAACTCGGCGGTGCGCGTTTATTTTCTTGACTTGAAGATAAACAAGAAACAACACTAAAAGAAATGTAAACCACTTTAAATAACCCTTATGTGTTTTTCAGATAGGCATGGGTGACAGTTGCCTTATGACGTTCATAATACGTACTATTGTCGTGAATCGCGGTAAACTTTCAAGAGTGAAACAAATTGTCACCGTACCCATGCTATCTGTGGCGCTAGTGGGAGTTTTCGATGTTTTCATACTGTTACTATCGCGTCAACGTAAACGCGAATTTATATGAAATTGAAACAGTTGTGCAGTAGTGCCACTAGATGGCGCTGTTTCAATTCTTTAGAAATTCGCGTTTACCTACGTACGTGACGTTTCGTGTCACAGTATCAAATTGCCACTAGGCGCTGTGAAAAACACTTTTAGTTGCAAATAGTTTCAAAACTTCTTGGTTATAAAGCATCCCATTTCCAACAGTAGGTACCTACCTATCTAGAACGGCTTGATACAAAAGGAAGGACGGTTTACTACAAAATGCAACACTAGTATTTTTTTACGATCAATAGTCTTACGCTTGACTACAATCATGCCTGATTACCTAGAATTATCTACAAAATGCCTATTGCATTTAAAATGTTTAGGTTCTATTAGAAAACACAGACAATTAATTAGGTAATCAAATTATTAAAAAAGTTATGAAAAGGTCCTCCATTCCTTCTCTTCGTCAAAGTTTTTATTTGGTAAACTTTCAAACATAATTCGCGTACTTTCTCCTAAACACCGATATATTAAAAATGTCCCTTAATTTTCCCCTCAACTTCTAACCATTACTGGGTTCAGTGAATAATCGCGTAATATATAATGATACAAATATGTTTCATGGGAATATGACCCTTATTTCTAAACCGTTAAAGTATTAAGATTTATAGAGGAAGTTCACACCAACGATCGTAATGTACATATTGCTCGACAAAACTGGCCATTTTAATGTTGAAATTTTTAGATGACTGGACATATTCTGGACATTACTCTGGACATATTTTTGTTCTAATACCTATTTTGTAATGAAATATAATGTTTTTTTTACTTTACAAATACACACGTCTCTATTAATTATTCTGTATATCTCATATATTTGACAGATATAGACTAAGATATAGACAGGTTTTAATTTTTTTTCAAAACTGTAATAAAGAGTAACTACTGAAACTATTACAAGATTACTGAAACATCGGGCTCTTGAAAAATATGACTCTTATTTTCATCTGAAATTGAAAATGTACAGGATTTTTATAGCGTGATTTTACAGTACCTACTCGGATAATAGTTTAGCATCTAACTTTTAATCACAGTTTCAAAATATACTATCTGCCCTATCCTTTTAATTACAGTTTCAAAATATACTATCTATCGCTACAGTCGACAAGTCTTAAGACAAAAATTCTAAAACAAAATGTCGCAAATGTACCACCTCTCTGAAACTTATATCTCGTTTATTCGCATAAAGAGGTTCAATATAACGCTCATGTGACTTTAATACTTTTTTTGTAAATAACCTGCAGGTAGTATACGTAATATAAAGCTTTAGGATGTTTAGTTGTTTACGAGAAAATAAGAAAAAATGAGCATGATTGTCGTCAACTGGAAATAACAGCTGATGAGTTTTGTAATACTGAAATAAACATAGTGCCTCTACAGTTTGGGATCATGAGTAATGAATTCCTGATTTTTGTAAAGTGTGGCGTGACGGTTAGCAGTGACAGTGATTGTACCATTACTTTGTGGTAGAGGAAACACCTCGAGCAGGTCCCAGGACTTGTGACCTTGGGAGTAGGTTTAAGGGATCCCTTTAGAATGCATAAACACTCACCTTCCCTGCCCGACATGTTCTCCATACCCACACTAAACAATTTATGATAAACAAAACATTATTGCACAAAATTACTAACGCGACTGGCAGCGTGACGGTGTCTACGCTGCCTAATAAACAACTGAACTCAAGTCATCAAATGCCCTCTTATTTATACCAACACTGATACCTTCCCGCTACAATAATATAAATAATGAATGGTAATACCACCTGTAATTGAGGAACTTGTAACATAAGTTTTAATTTTCCGACTTTCCAGTAAGCATTGTGTTGGGAAGTTCTTGTGCGATATTTTGGAGAGTCTGCTAAGCTCGGTTCAAGTGTTATAATCTGATAAAGATTGATACTTGGTCAAATATTATCACCCGCCGCGTACCTGCATTAGAGAGGTGTTGGTTCGAAGCTCCAAATCTTCAGTTATAAAATCCACACGCCTTTCGGTTTCTACACGACATCGTACCGGAACGCAAAATCGCTTAGTAATCTTTGTCGGTAGGGTAACTAACCACAGCCAAAGCCTCCGACCAGCCAGACCTGGACCAATTAAGAAAACCTTCATCCGAATCTCCATTTTGTAAATCCACCGCGCATACCACTGCGCCACGGACGTCAATAATTGTTATTTTTTGCATAACCTAGTTACAAACTTTATGCATTCCACTGATGATGAAATAATGATAACTGTTTTGTGTTCCAGACCTCCAGTTCCCAATCGACGTGTCAGGGGTACAAAACGACCACCCGTTCCTCGACGCGGACTCCCTCCAGTCCCTCTTCAGGCGGCTCACGGCGCTCAACCGTTGTGCCAATATGAAGCTGGAACACCATCACCATCAGAAGAGATCCGTAAGTCCTGTAACAAAACACAAAAATATTCCTGTGATAAATATTTGTGTAAACATACATTAAATAAGTATAGTATTATGATCCACTATTTAAGTACCTACCTAAAATGAGCGTATGCTATAGGTAAGAACACTCGCACATAAGTAACCTTAACAATTCTGACGACGACATGACAACCGACAATGATTCCCACAGCGTCTTCGCCGGCGAAGACGAGGTCCCCGATATCTAACGTCACCCGGACGTGGGTTTTCTAACTCACGATCTCGGGGGCGTCCGTACTCCGTACTTATTCACTCATTCAGTGTATGACCCTCTAAGCCGAGGCCTGGGTCTCAAAGGAGACGCCTTAAAAGAATCGTTCCGTCCTATGTTTTTAATTTCAGCCTTGCACCAGGCGATTCTTGTGCGCACCAACCCCCCCCCCCCCCCCACAATTAAAATCGCTTCATCCGTTCGGAAACTATATCTATTGACGTTTAATTTCATCCTCAAGATATAGACTAAAAGAAGCTAAGAGCAAAGTTATTTCAAGAAAAATCCAGTATCACCTATATTCCATAATCCAAGCAATTTAAGTTAGAATCGTGTTAGAGGACCGGCAAACTTTATTTCGAGATAATCTTAGTTTCTAAACGAAGTCTCAGAATAAAATCCAATCTAGGAATTAATTGAAAAACTTTGTTTCGTAGACTCGTTCAGGCGTTATATTGTTGAACCATCGACATTTCGATAAAAGTTATCGGGATATTTGCGTTTGATGCCGCGTACAATTATAAGTCACTAGTGGACGCCCGCGACTTCGTCCGCGTAAATTTCGATGTCAACTTTACTACTACCCCTACCCTACCCAACCCCTACATATACCCTACCCCTACCCTACCGTACCCCTACCCCCACCCTACCCCTACCCTACCCCAAACCTACTCCTACCTTACCTACACCCTACCCCCATCCTACCCCTACCCCCCCCGTACCCTATCCCTTTCCTACCCCTATCTCACGCCTATCCTACCCCTACCCTACCACTTCCCTATCCTACCCGTACCTCTACCCTACCACTACCCTAAACCCGGCCATAAACCTACCCTTCCCCTACACTACCCTACAATGTAATTTCTCTATCTTACTCCTACCCTTAGTAAAATCGGTCCAGTCCTTCGAGAGTGGTGGTATGAACAAGAGAAATAGAAACTTCTATGCTAATAATATAAAGAGGTAAAGTTTGTGTGGTTGTAGGAGGTAATCTCTGGATCTACTGGACCGATTTGGAAAATTGTTTTACCAATAGAAAGCTACGTTATTTGCGAGTGTCATAGGCTATGTTTGATCCCCATATTCACACGGGAATGGGAACTA
The DNA here is from genome assembly GCF_947172395.1 of Bicyclus anynana. Classification (NCBI taxonomy): domain Eukaryota; kingdom Metazoa; phylum Arthropoda; class Insecta; order Lepidoptera; family Nymphalidae; genus Bicyclus; species Bicyclus anynana. The sequence goes on along the minus strand of NC_069104.1, from coordinate 3,159,568 downwards.
CGTAAATGAAAGCGCCGGGCGTCATATAGCGGAATTTCTGCGTCTTTTAGAAATTTTGTATTATCTCCGAAACTATTTAAGTAATTAACATACTGTAAAGGGCAAATCTTATCTCCATAATATCCTTGTGATTATTAAATAATTTATTTTAATAAGGACTAAAGTTTAGTTGTATAAATAATGACGTAAACCTAAGTATATAAAATTAATAATTTTTAAAACACAAAAGGTACTATATCTGCTAATATATAGGAGATAGATATATGGTGTCGCGGATTTTTTTGTAGAACTTTTAAAGGGTCATAAAGCCTCCATACATTAATTTCAATTTTACACAATAGTTAAGGCAGCGCATGCGAATAAGTCTGTTTAAGAGAATTTTCAGTCCGACCTGTATGACAAAAACTGTGATAACTCGGCTAATATATATAATATCTATATAAAATATAGCCTATCGCACTCCCCGATAATGTAGCATTCTACTGGTGAAAGAATTTTTAAAATCGGACCAGTAGTTCCGAAGATTACCCCATTTAAAAAATGTGACAAACTTACAAACTTTACCTCTTTATAATATTAGTATAGATAAAACCTTCCACTGTCTCTCTAATGGTAGGCGTCTACTGATCCGTATTTTTAATTTTATGTAGTAAGTCAAGATCAGAGTGCCTAGTGTTAGTTTTCATACTGTAACGTAAACGCGAAATTGTAAGGAATTGAAACATCTAGTAGCACTACTGCACAACTGTCTCAATTCCATATAAATTCGCGTTTACGTTTACGCGATCGTCATAGTTCTAAAACATTGAAGACTCCCACTTGGCACTCTGACTAGCTCATTTCTCTCGCATATAGCAAACAGATTTAAAAAATAAACCATTAAAAACGGACTATTATGATGAATACTATATTATGTATGTATAATCGTGACATTTAGAAGGCGTAATTATGCTCAACTTACACTGATTTTCAATCATTTCCTTCCAATAACTTAAGGCTTAGTTTCTCGTTAAACTTAATAGGAAAAGCGGCAATCAAATACAATGTTTACACTTATTGGTGCGGTGAGCAGGTAATAAATATAAATAGGCAAGAAATACACATAAAACACGATGAAAGTTGTCCACTTTGCGTATGACAGACCATTTAAAGCGTAGCCAAGTCAATAAAAAGCTCAGGTAAATAAAAGTAAACGCGCATTATGCAAATGGAAACGAAACCGCAAGTTGTGTCGTTTTCATCCTACTGGTTGTGTTGCTAAAGGTTCGCTGACATGGGAAATTTTTGGAGCAATTATTATTGCCCGGCAACTTTAGTCAAACCCTACTCGATGTGTAAGTACGTAGACAGTACTTACAATAAAGAAATTAGAAATTAAGGTAGAGAACGCATGTCATTGCATAATTTATTTATTTTAAATTATGTAGTGTTTGTGTATAAAATATTATTCAATATATATTACCGAATAATTATAACCATAATTATTATTGTTCTAAATATCGAATCGAATTAATTTAAGAACAAGTTACCCTCATTTAAATTTGTTTGTTGGTAAACAAACATCGATTAGGGCTTTAGAATAATTGAGCAATTTCAATAAAGCAATTGGCCGAATTTTCTTTTAAAGGAGTATGTAGCAATACTACAAGCAATATGCTGAAAAGTGAACATTTCTGGTTTATGGTGTGGCATAATGCAATAAATTCTTATTTTATATTTTAATTTTGTATGCAATATTATATTAAATTGCTCCATACAATCCCTTTTGCTCAATATCTTCAATACAAATTGCCAATTATTGACATTGAAATTCAAAATTCATTTATTTCAATTAGGCTCAGTTTACAAGCACTTTTGAAACGTCAAGTTATGTCATAATTATAGTCGAAAACTTAAAATAAAGTTACGAGGGTTCCAAAGCACCATGGTCCGAGAAATCTTGGGAATTTTTTGTAAACTTTTTTTTAACTCTTTCGCCTTGAACTATTTTATTAAAAATGTAATCAACCAGACGTATAAGACTGGGTATTTTGGAACTTAATAACAAACTTCGTTGCCGACGGTTGGGCATCGGCTAATTTAGCGCTGTAATGACCTATTTGGTCGCGTTTAACACTCTAAACAGCAATCTCCCTTTAAATTGAGTTGTTGCGAAGTTAATGTTGCTACTAATACACGTATCGATGTATTTAAGACTACACAACGCCGTGTTCTCCGTATGTGTTCTTTATTTTTTTTTACTATTTACAAGTTAGCCCTTGATTACAATCACCTCATGGTAAGTGATAATGCAATCTAAGATGGAAGCGGGCTAACTTGTTAGGAGGATGAAAATCCACACCCCTTTCGGTTTCTATTGAGACACGTGATATTTAAATTTCTTGAAATGCACACAACTGAAAAGTTAGAGGCATGCCCCGGACCGGATTCGAACCCACACCCTCCGGAATCGGAGGCAGAGGTCATATCCACTAGGCTATCACGGCTCTCAAGCCAAGCTATAAGCAGTAGCTATTGCGAGAAATGTTCGTAGTTATTTATCTGCAGTTCGTAATGCAGCAACATATTCTATACACAATATTGATTGTTTCAAAGGTCAACCGTTTTTTTTAAATAAATAAATATACTTAAACAATACACATCACTATCTAGCCCCAAAATAAACATACAGAGTAGCTTGTGTTATGGGTGCTGAGATAGTTGATATTATAATATTAATATACAATTATATACTACATATAAATACTTATATAATGTATAAATACACACAGACACTGGAAAACACTCATGCTCATCACACAAATATTTTCCAGTTGTGGGAATCGAACCCACGGCCGTGGATGCAGAAAGCAGGGTCAATACCCACTGCGCCACGCGGCTTTCAAACCGTTGGATGTCAGGCATTGTTCTGGAGTGCGGAGATAAAATTCTCTGAACAAATGTTTGTTATTAGAAATTGAAACGAACGTTCGATAACAGGGTATCGGAAAAGTAGAAATGGGCACACTGTTTGTACTGTTTACAGCAGGCGGTAGATTTTCAAGAGGTCCTGGGTTTGATCCCTGGTTGGGCCGATTGAGGTTTTCTTGATTGGTCCAGGTCTGCCTGGTGGGAGGCTTCGGCCATGGCTAGACTACCCTACCGGCAAAAACGTACCTACCAAGCGATTTAGCATTCCAGTACGATGTCGTGTAGAAACCGAAAGGGGTGTGAATTTTCATCCTCCTTCTGAAATGTTGGCCCGCTTACATCTTAAACTGCATTACTTACCATCAGGTGAGATTGTAGTCAAGGGCTAACTTGTAAAAAATATAAAAACAGCACAACAAATTAGGACCAGAGACGGTCAAAGATGTTAATTTTTTTTTAATTCTACAAGACTTTTTGTTTCACAACTATTACAAGACTTTTTGTTTTTTTTTAATCCACTCTTTTCACTAAATACCATCGATTAAAGAATCCGATCAGATAACCCTTGCCCTGTTATTACTCATTTTATAAGACCCGATAATTCATTATGATACGTGAATTTTTTATGCAATCGATTGGGAAGGTCAACAACCTCGCTTTTTGAATAACATTAATAATTTAAGATACAGAATCTTCAAGTTTGAATAATCTGAATTTTTTTAAAACAATACGCTTGTACTTCTACTTGTTTATGTTTAAAGTAAATTTGACAAAACAGTTACGTTTTCTAAAATAGTAAGTAACACTAAATATAAACCCCTATCCATAATAAGATCATAGACCAATTAATAATTAGTACCGGACGCTCGCGACTACGTCCGACCTTAGACCTCTTTAATCCGGCCCTTTCGCAAAATCCTTTCTTAGTGGATAGGTACCTACTAAACTATAAACTACCTCCTTGCTTTGTACATCAAGCGATTTTCGAGATTTCGTGATGAATGACCTTTCGCATTTATATATTATGATAATGATAATACTATTTACTATCTACATACTATCACTACATACTAGGTACTATCGACATCGCAGAATTAAAGGATTACCTACCTAGTTACTGCCAAAACAATCATGTTTTTTCCCAGGGACCTATCCGAAAAATTAACTATATTTTTTTATTATCTAAATATACCTACTTTATACCTTATATACCAACTCTATTGATTACCAGTTACCTCAGATACCTACTGACATCACAGACTGAGACTTAAACCTAAACTTTCGACCAAGATCTAAGTCTAGGTTGAAAGTCCTCATTCTTCCTCATTTTCGATGAAATATCACAATGGCAGCCGACTAATTCATTTTAAGTTTTAATCATAAAATTATTATTATCTTAAAGTTGTGTAAAAGCTCCTAATTATATTTTATACTCGCTTCTTTATTTATGGACTTCATTTCGAAAAATAAATACGTCTAAGTTAGCAAGTAACAAGCAATCCACCTACTAGAAGATTCGGTAGAACGATAATAATATCAAATATTGCACCGGATATTACTAAACCTATATGCCAACTGAAATGTTAAATATACGGTTTAGATAAATACTTTGGTAGGGTAAACATCATTTTCAAAGATAACGGACAAAACTTTATTTACGCACTGGTTGTGTACTGCGATTTCATTCGCAGTAAAACAAAGTCTTTAAATTGTTACTCTCTGAATTAAAACCAACTGTGGTTTGTGTTGCACTATGGTTAGGCGTAATTTAAATATGTTGTTTGTATAAATAATAAAATAATAATAAATTAGAATGACCATAATTAGACACTAAAAATGTTGGAAAGCCACAAACTAAGCTTTTAAACTAATAAAATTACTAATAATTAGCTAAACCGTATGTGTGTGTTTTTTTTTAGAATATTTAGTTTAAATGCGAAGCTAAGCTTTTAGAGTCTTAGTTAGCTCTTTTTAAAATTGAAATTCACCTCTCTCTTTATAAATACATTCGTATCACCTAATTTTTTTTCTTGTATCAACCATATTCAAAAGACGTCAGCTGAATCGAACACTGTATGTTTCGACAATTTTAACGAACGTCGAACTTAATGACGTCTTGGAAATAAGCTGTGGATGTCGCTACGTACAGGTGGTACATAAAGTTGGACTTCGGGTTGGTGGTGGCTGCGAATCTACGTTACCGTTGATACCTAAAACTTTTATTGCGCAGCTTTACGCATGGTGTTACAAAAAGTCATAAAGTTTGTTTTGTATTATACTTGCAACACAATGCTCAAACTTTATAATGATGTGCCACACATGACTAGAACGCTTTATTGAGTTGAGTGATTTACTACTGTATAGGTTTTCGTTTTGACATGCTCAGATGGTCGCATGGTCGCATGGTATTCATTTATTTATTTTATTATTTATTATGTATAATTTATATTTATACATGTAGTATATATAAATGTACTATTTTTATTATTATATAATTTTTCTTTTTTTTTTGTTGCACTATCCCGCATTTAATTACATTAATTCCTTTATCCAAAGGTTGTCTGGTAGATATTGCTATAAGCAATAAGACCGCCTTTGCACATACTTGTCTACTATGTTTTCTTTGTTATTGTTTTTGTTTTGTGCAATAAAGTATAAATAAATAAAAAAATAAAATGGTCGAGGCACTAGAAATCATCTTATGGATAAGTTGTCATTGTGTTTTTTTTTTTATTCTTTACAAGTTAGCCCTTGATTACAATCTCACCTGATGGTAAGTGATGATGCAATCTAAGATGGAAACGAACTAACTTGTTAGGAGGAGGATGAAAATTCACACTCCTTTCGGTTTCTACACGACATCGTACCGGAACGCTAAATCGCTTGGCGGTACGTCTTTTTCGGTAGGGTGGTAACTAGCCACGGCCAAAGCCTCCAGCCGATAATTATCATTGTAATATATATTAATTATCATTGTAATTTTGACACAGTTTTAAATATACCTCTTTTTCTTTATTTATGGTCACTCTACTCTCTAAACGTTACAACGTAAAGTCAAGTAATCTCGCCGTAATCTAGTATTAGTTTAATGGCGTAATTGGCTCAAATTACTTTCAAAATGGCGCGCGTAATTATTTCAACGGGTGAACTCGTATCAAAGGTCACAGGTTCTTATCTGAGTCGTTTAATTTTGGAATTTACCACTGGAACAAAATTAATATAAGTTCTAAGGTGAATATTATATTTCGAAATCTTATAGATGCTTTACTGTAAATTATCTCATTTATGTAGATACAAATAGACTTCGCAATCTTCAAGTCATTAAAATTGGCAAACTTTACCTTTGAAAGAGCTATAAGTTGTAAGTTGTTGTAGTGTTATGTGTAACTTGAAATTAACGAAAATTATCATTTCATCAACATTATCATCATCATCATTATCATCAACATCATCATCATAAATGATAAACATCCACAACAGGACATAGAGCTTTTGTAGGTACTTCCAAACATCACTATCCTGCGCCGCATGCATCCAGCGAATCCCTGCGACTCGCTTAATGTCGTCAGTCCACCTGGGGGATTGACCAATTGACTCATTGAGCTATGTCGGTGACTTTGGTTCTTCTACGGATCTCACTTCTGATTCGATCACTCAGAGATACTCCGAGCATAGCTCGTTTAATCACCCGCTTTTATTTCTGAATTTATAAAATAAAACATTTTAATACTTTTGACGGCCGCGTGGCGCAATGGGTAGTGACCCTGCTTTCTGCATCCACGGCCGTGGGTTCGATTCCCACAACTGGAAAATATTTGTGGGATGAGCATGGGTTTTTTCCAGTGTCTGTGTGTATTTATACATTATATAAGTATTTATATGTAGTATATAAATGTATATGAATATTATAATATCAACTATCTTAGCACCCATAACACAAGCTACTCTGTATGCTTACTTTGGGGCTAGATAGTGATGTGTATTGTTTAAGTATATTTATTTATTTTATTTATTTATTACTAGCAAATGAGACTTCGTCTGCATGGATATCCCTCCTTCATTACTCCCTTCGTACTTCCTAGAGTTCTGTCAAATGAGTTCATCTTACTCTTTGTAGGCATCAACCATTTTGCGTGATAATCTAATTTGTATCATATTACATTGAATGTAAAGCTGTCATAACCGAGTGACCGACAATAAATCTGATTGAGTGAATTAATAGGGTTGTACTCACTCTTTTGCCTCACCTCGCTACAATGTGTTTGAATTACTCTTCATTATGCAATATCCAGTAGGCAAATACCGTAAGACATTTTGAAGAATACTTAACTTAAAAATTAGGCATTAGCTTACGATGAACTGAGGTGTGATTCCGCTATTTTATACTCGTCGATGTAATATTCGCTTATATCAAGTTTTATTAGAATTTGTCAAAAATAAAATGTTACTAACAATGAAGTTGCCATGGAAATTAGCGATGTTACATCGCTGTAACTTTACAGAATGCTGTGGCTGATTTTTAACAAAAAAAAACAACACTACATGTCTGTCAAATTGTATGATGTAGTTCATACATAATCATACAATCCATACTAATATTATGAATGCGAAATTTGTCTGTCTGTATGTAACCTTTCACGGTAAAACCACTGTATCGACTTAGATTAAATCTATACTAATATTATAAAGCTGAAGAGTTTGTTTGATTGAACGCGCTAATCTCAGGAACTACTTGTACGATTTGAAAAATTCTTTCTGTGTTAGATAACCCATTGATTGAGCAAGGCTATACGCTATATATTATCCCCGTATTTCTACGAGAACGGGAACCACGCGGCATCAGCTAATTTGGTATATAAATTGAACCTTAAAGCAGATCATAGGCTACTTTTTATCTCGAAAAAAATCATAAATCGCGCGGGATTTTTTAAAAGAGAATTTCATACAAACAAAGTCGCGGTCGTATGTTAGTTTATAATAGAAGTAAGATACAAACGTACAAAGCCATATAAATAGTGATTAAATAAGCCCAGAAAAACGAAATTTATTTAAAGCTATATGACGTTGCAATACCTGCACATTGCCTCAGAATCTCAATTATTTCTGTCGATTGAACCCCATTGAAAGCTATTCAGCCGGAGGCTGTCATCTCCTCGTTAGTGATGCCTGAATGGTGAATGAATGAATGAATTAAACGTATTGGATTCACTCCCGGCGCGCGCTACGACAATTTGTTAGCATGACGCGATACAATGCTATCGAATGATCTAAGACCGAAATGTTGTGAACGAAAGTGTTATACAATTAATTAAAATATATTTTTAATTAGCTTCTGCCTATGGCTTAATATTTTTTAAATAATGGTTTTGTCTATTATTACCTACTAAGCAATGTTTAATGCTTTTTCAATGTTATAAAATTTAGCTTAAAATAAACGTATTTTTATAGGATATCTATTTTTTTTTTTTTATTGTCTACAAGTTAGCCCTTGACTACAATCTCACCTGATGGTAAGTGATGATGCAGTCTAAGATGGAATCGGGCTAACTTGTTAGGAGGAGGAAGAAAATCCACATCCCTTTCGGTTTCTACACGGCATCGTACCGGAACGCTAAATCGCTTGGCGGTACGTCTTTGCCGGTAGGGTGGTAACTAGCCACGGCCGAAGCCTCCCACCAGCCAAAATTATTAAAATTAAATGTAGGAAAAATTCTATCAATTGAACTCTTCGAAACTTTTAGCTGTCATCTCCTCGTTAGTGATGGCTGAATGGTGAATGAATGAATTAAACGTATTGGATTCACTCCCAGCGCGCGCTACGACAATTTGTTAACATGACGCGATACAATGCTATCAAATGATCTAAGACCGAAACGTTGTGAAGAAAAGTGTTAAATATAGCTGACAGCAACATATTATTATGAAAGGTCTTGAGTGAAATGGCGAATGAATGAATGAATTAAACGTAAGTATTGGTTTCCCTCCCGCCGCATCCTAGATACGCCTTATTTGCGTTAGACAGTAAACTCGTTTGATAATGTTTTGCTGACGCATTTTTACAGATTCAGGTAAAATTAAATGAATGAAAAAAGTAGAACAGTTACGACGGCGTAAAGGTTTGTGTTTTTTTTACAGATTGTAAAGCTACCTACCTTTGGTACTTACCAGGTACTTAGTTTGTTAAGACTACATTTAATCCTGATATTCCTACGGCGGTGAAACCAGGGCACGTCATTTACTAAATCGTACTAAATATTAAAATCATAAATACACAATGTTAAGATAACATCTAAGAATAGCTAAAAAAAGGTAATGACAAAATAAAAACAGAATAAAACATGAAATTGATTTAACGACAGCGAAAAGAAAATATTGTATGATGGAAAAAATTGGTTCCGAATAATATCATAACCTTTGACGCGAATAATAAAATAAAATACACAAGGTACATAATAAAACAACCCGAGAAGCAATGAAAATATCCGATCTTACTTGTGGAAATCGTTCTAAGAAAGACTCTTAACTTACATTCGAAAATTTCTCATATGATTGTATAGTAATTTCGAATATTGTAAGATCATTTAAAGTAATATTACTTTTTTTAATGATTTATGAATTAGGCCATATTTTTTAATTATGATTATTTGAGTAATAGGTACTATACAGTAAAATTTAAATAACTTGTTTAAATTGTGGTGTAAAAATCTATCCTAATATTATAAAGCTGAAGAGTTTGTTTGTTTGATTGAACGAGCTAATCTCAGGAAATACTGGTCCGATTTCAAAAATTCTTTTAGTGTTAGATAGCTTATTTATCAAGGAAAGCTAAGGGCTATATTTTATCCCCGTATTCCTAAGGGAATGGGAACCACGCGGGTGAAATCGCGCGGCTTCAGCTATTAAAGTAAAGTAAAGTATCCAATAAATTGCTTAAGTTGAAAAATATTAATATGATTGACTCAATTATTTATTTAATTTATTTTTAAAAATGATGTCTTCATAATGAGTATTTCTGGCATAACTATATAGTGAGTGTTGTTGATTCAAAGTACTCATATAATCTATACTAATATTATAAAGCTGAAGAGTTCGTTTGTTTGTTTGTTTGATTGAACGCGCTAATTTCAGGAATTACTGGTCCGATTTGAAAAATTCTTTCTGTGTTAGATAGCCCATTTATCGAGGAAGGCTATAGGCTATATATTATCCCTGTATTCCTACGGGAACGGGAACCACGCGGGTGAAACCGCGCGACGTCAGCTAGTATATTATAAATTTATAAGCAACAATGTAATAATGGACTACGTAAAACTTATTCAAGCGACAGTACGCGGCGCGCAAATGACTCGGCGCAATCTTGGAATACTTCGAAAATGGTCGTAATTGCAAAATTAGTATTTTTATTATAATTCCTGTTCACGAAGTTCAACGGCTCCAAGACTGATGACCCGGTGATAAACCACAAGTGGCATGTGATGGCTTGATTGTTGGAGATATTATAAACGAGTAGGTATAACAATCCTTGTGTACACGGAAGCATCGATTTTGTAACGGTATATTGATGATATTTTTTAATATAAACCGGTCAAGTGCGAATCAGGCTCGCGCACGAAGGGTAGGTAGGTATCCTACTAATACTATAAACGTGCATACCTCCAACTTTTCAGTTATGTACATTTTAAGAAATTAAATATCACGTGTCCTAAAACGTGAAGGAAAAACATCGTGAGGAAACCTGCATACCAGAGAATTTTCTCAATTCTCTGCGTGTGTGAAGTCTGCCAATCCGCATTGGGCCAGCGTGGTGGACTATTGGCCTAACCCCTCTCATTCTCACTCACTTGAGCTCAGCAGTGAATATGGGTTGATATTGATGGTAATGAAACTTTGTAAAATCATTGATCATTCTCTGTATTCTACGAGACCACAGTACCTACCTGTCCTTTAATGAATTCCACGTACCGTATAACAACAGTTGCGTTAATCCTAAATGAGGCAATCTCAGGCTGGCACAACGGAGGCCTAATCGGATTTGTGGATCCGACAATGGCACATTTATAATCTCAATAAAGATATAAATATAAAAAGGATCCGAAATTACGCTTTGCGAAGTTCTGGAATGCCATTCAAACTTTCATTCCGTCCAACCCTATTTTTTATGTACCTACAGGTGTCACGTAATTAATAGATTTATAAGTACAGTCATTGTAGGCCAAAACTAGCCCCAACCTCCGATTTCGTTGAACCTCCATAGATTTAGATGGAAATTTGGGATTAAATATCTTTTACCCTCTACTTCAAAACATGACATGTGCCCGTCTTGCGCTTTTTGCATTTTAGGGGTGAAGCCCATCCCTTTTATTAAAAATTGATAAAAATATAGATTTAACCATTCTGGCTTAAGTAATTGTGTTTAATAAGATAAAATAAACCTTATTTCATGTTCATATGTATGATTTAAGTATGGTTTTAATTAATTTTCAACCCTTTTAGCTACGACCCCTTAAATCAAAAAACTTTTTTTTTGTATTTCTGAGTTCTATTTTATAAACGCAAATGGTTGATACATCACAACAAATTTTAATAGTTTTGATAAAATTCCTAGGGTGAGCAAACTATATTTTTTACTGCATTAGTAAATTACGTGACACACTGTATAGGCTTATGAGGCTTAAGATGTGCCAAGAAGGCATCCCTGAAAGCAGATTCCGCGAGGACACAGCACTGCACCACGTCTGCAAATAAGCAAGTCTGTAACCCGCATTACCCAGGCAAGCAGTGGCGTGCATTACGAACTTGTACTGAAGAAGGAATTTTAGATTGTACACAATGATCCATTTTGTAATACCTACGCTAGTTAAAAGCCTTGTACACGCCACTGCAAGCAAGCATGCAAGCAATGCCTGGAGATCTATATCGTCACCCAGCAAACTCGGGAGGATATGACCCACACGACGATAATAAAGGCGTAATATTATTGTTTCAGAACGACTCAGACGACGATCAGTGCGCTTTAAGTGACAAGTGGCAGTACGAGAGGAAATCGCGGAGATGGTCTCGAGTCGTCGAGATAACGCCGCAAGCTCAGAGGAGATTACAGGTGAGTATTGAGACTTATAGACTACCTTATTAGCCTTTCCTTATGTAGAAAAAAATAATTTGACTGTTGAAGAAAATAAGGTTATTATTTGAATAAAAGGTAACACATAAAGTACGAAAAGAAATGTCTTTGTAATATTAATGTTATGGGTGTGCTTGTCTTGTCGCAATGGATTTAATGTTAGGAGTAATTTTGGACAATTTTGACCTTAATTCTGACTTGGTATCAGTTATCAAGACACCATTACGTAAATCTTGTCGCGAATGGCACTTTGAGAATTCTTGGCCTAGTAGTTAGTAGTGTTTCAAAGCCATAATGGCTTAGTTCGCCATTATGGCTTTAGAACACGAGATCATTTTTTTTTTTTTCTTTACAAATTAGCCCTTGACTACAATCTCACCTGATGGTAAGTGATGATGTAATCTAAGATGGAAGCGGGCTAACTCGTTAGGAGGAGGATGATAATCCAAACTCCTTTCAGTTTCTACACGACATCGTACCGGAACACTAAATCGCTTGGCGGTACGTCTTTGTCGGTAGGGTGGTAACTAGCCACGGCCGAAGCCTCCCACCAGCTAAAAAACCAGCTAAAGCTCATTGGTTTCTTCAGTCTGTTTCCAAGTCAGTTCTGTATTCCAATAAATGTTCAGTGCACTTTCTTGTTGTCAGTAGTCTTAAAGTTGATATTACACCCGTTAACTAAGAAACTAATTTGTAGGTGATAGCAGCTCGCGCCTTGGCAGAGCGGGAAGCGCGGGAGGCACGGGGGGAAGTCGAGGATGATGAAGACGAAACCCTTCCCACCATCAGAGTGGGGCTGGTGGACGCTGATGGACACTATACAGATGTGGAGCCTGATATGTAAGTACTTGATACATTCCCCCTTGGGTCCAGTAAGGTCCAGTTGGCTAACTTAAGTGGTAATGCGATGAAATAATCATCTTAGATGATCGTACAAACAAAAAAAACACTGCCACTTTATAAAGTGGCGTAGTCAAAGTCATTTTAGTTGAAATAAAAAAGCCATGTTGGATGATTACAAAATCGAAAGTACGAAGACGATTAATATGCTCTTTGAGACACGTGGATATACCACCAACTTCCCAATTACAGACTTGATTACTGTTACTGAAAAATTCTCAAAACATAAAATTAATCCCCTTTCCAGAAATGAAACACAGTAAGGACCTCATGTTCCATAGCGTCAAAACTAACCACAGTACAAAGATTTAAATAGTCACCAGAAAGTTAAAAGAAACCGAGGGCGAATGGTAGTTAAATAAACCAACAAATAAATCAATAAGTCCTACTTACAATACGCCCTAATCACGGTACAATCACGTTAATAAGCGACCCACTGTGAGAAGCTCCCAAAAGTTCCACCATTCGGATAATTGGCCCTTGTGCAACCGATTGAAGCGTTAGATACAAAGCCTCCTTTCTTTTAAACATCACCAATTTATGTTGACCCTTCATAGAACAACTGACTATCAAAACTAACTTGATTTGTATTCCATTTACGGCATGATAAAAGGGCCTTAGATAGTCTAGATAGGTGGATCCTATGGATAGGGAAAGAGGTGAACCGTCGAATCCAGCTTGACTGGGCGGTATTCATGAAACTTCGCGAATTCTTTACGTCCAAAATGCCTCGGTGCCTGAAGACGAAAGTTTTCGAACAGTGCATGCTGCTAGTGATGACTAACGGATCCAAGACTTGATTGCTAATTGTGGCCCTCGTAAAATATTCAAAGTCACTCAGCGGGTGATGAAGTGAGGTATGCTCGGAATTTCTCTGCGTGATTTAATCAGAAATGAGGAAATCGGCAGGAAAACTAAAGTTATTCATATAGCTCAGCGAGTGGCGAAGTTGAAGTGGCAATGGGCAGGGTACATAGTTCGAAGAGCCGATGGCGTCCCAAGTTGCTGAAATGGCGAACCCGCACTGGAATCATCAAGTGGGTTGCAGGGAGCCGCTTAAGACCGTGTAGTTTAGAAGTCCTCGCAAGAGGCTTATGTCCAGCAGTGGACATCCTGAAAATGCTGTTAGTGATGATGCTGATGATGAAGAGGGACGAAAATGTTGATAAATCAACTAGCGTTGTCTGAAACCTTTGAACCCTTGAAATATACTACCTCCCAAAGCTACCATATATTGTACAGACTTTCAAATGAAACGCGACGTGCCCTTTGGTATAAGTCCCAATTATAAATGGAGCCTTGGTGAAGACCCGAAACTTCTTAATCATCCCATCCAACCGACTCTGCCCAGTGTAATTAAGGTTACTGACAACCTCGTACTCTGCATTGCACTTTTTGTGAAAATGGTAGATAATAGAATGGAATATGCACATAAAATAAAGGTACATTGAAACAAGAAATACTTAAAACTCCGAATACTATTGTTTCGCTACATACCGTAATCTTTTGAAGCTTTGATTTGTCGAAAATCTTCGATATTATTTGGGAAACTGATGAACTTGAAATCGTGATGAATTTGCGGGATGCTCAAAAGTTATTCCTGCTGATAAAAACTGTGTCAAAAATTATTTCTGCGGGTAAAAACTGTGACAAAAATTATTTCTGCTGGTAAAAAATGTAAACGTTTGTGAAAATATTACAAATTAACATCTGTCGAAGAAAATGAACAACTTAGAGACATCAACATACATATAGGGATCCTTAAATAATAGGAGCATAGTGTGCCAAAAAACACTAACAATAGATCTCAAAGATAAAACAATAGACGCCATCGACAACACTTAAAGCAATAATTACATCGCTTAAGCATTCTCTTCATCGGAAATCTTTTCACTTACGACACGATAAAATAAAACTAATCGGTAGCTATATACAATGGGTCTCGTGATGTCCGTCAATCTGTCTGTAATTACGCCCTCTGGGTATTTGTTCTACTTACAATTTGGGCTCTGGCCCTTCACCTATCACGTTTCTATTTTGGGTTGCCAAACCGTAAGAAGTAATGATAGGTTATGTCTGTTCTTGTATGGCTTTCCTATTAGTGTTAACTACTCTGTCTGACTTTTTTCTATTATCATAGACATTTATTAAATCAAAGAAAAAAATGTTAGGGCATTTGTACTAGTATGTTTAAAAATTAAGGCACATCCGCCAAGAAACGAATAGCTTGTACAAGTTAGCCCTCGACTGCAATCTCATCTGATGGGAAGTGATGATGTAATCTAACACCGACGGAAGTGGGCTAACTTGCTAGGAGTAGGATGAAAATCCTCACCCCTTTCGTTTTCTACACGACATCGTACTAGCCTCCCTAGCCAAGTGACAGAACGCTAAATCGCTTGGCGGTACGTCTTTGCCGGTAGGGTGTGGTAACTAGCCAGGACATTATATGAAAGATAGGATAGACCTGGACCATATAAGAAAACCTCAATCAGCCCAGCCTGGGATCGGATCCAGGACCTCCGTCTTGTAAATCCAAAGCGCTCTAAAAATCTTCGATTATTTAAAAGAAACATAGTTTTCCGAGTTATCAATAAACAAATCAATAATAAATTATACTAAACCATTTATTAAGATACTCGATTTCAACCAGATCTTGCTTACTATAGTGTAACTTCAAACCGAGCACCACACGTCTTCATTTGATTATAACAAAGACGTACGAGTAAACACGGATTTTATATCGTAAGAAAACACTAACTGTAATTATAATAAGAATTTCCATTATTTTTTATCCTATTTATAAAATACACTGTCCAAGTTTAAATAGAATATTGTAATTGAAACACTAATTAAATTTTAACAAGCTGTTCCAAAAATAAAAGAAATCCAATTACTTGTCTATCAAAACATTTAACTGCCGAAAGTAAACGAAAACTTTTATTGCTACTCCTAATTAGTTTTTTCAACAAATTTAATTTAATTCAACAAAGCTCCAGAATTTCGCACCAACCACTGATGTTATTAAACACAAATTACAATTTGAATCAAAGTAAAACCAAAATTGAACAACAAACTAACAAAATAAACACTTGGATCGTAATTAAATTCCGCTAAACTTTGCGTTCGAAAATGCCTTCCCAAGAACGTTAATAGAACAATTATTGTTAACAAGTTATGTGTTAAACTCCAAAGTTGTCTAAGTATTCGAAACCCTAAGTTTCACATAACTTTTGAAAGATATCAAAGTAACCTATAATTATGCTCTACTTGTAAACAATATTGTCCTTGCCTGCAAGCTATTTAAAACTTGCTCTTTCACTTCTGGTTTAAACCCACTAATTATTATTTTTGCGTAATCTTATTACTAACACCTGCCATATTTACTTTCTATCTAACGAGCTCTGTTACGGTAATTATTTTTTCTTATTAATTAATATTCTGCAGAAGTTTCTATAATTTCTTTTATACCAATTAATCCGTATTTCAATCATTTTGATGCGTTCTGTTAAATTGAATTGACGAGTGTAGTCCAATTAGAGTTTTACGAGAAGTAATTGGAAACAATTTATATCATTTGCCATCATCGATACCTGATACTCTTCAATACTTCCGTAGTGGTGCCGTTTAATTCAATTTACATAATTTTAACACTCGATCAAAACATTATTCAACTTAGATACGTAACTCGGTAATTTGTCATAGGTAAACCAGTAGAATGGGTTCGCCTTTCCATGTCCGAAATTAATCTAATCGTCGTAACAAATTGCCATTTCATTAATCCATTTAGATCGGTATGTAAATGGTTACTAATTGCCTTGCTTTTGATATCTCCTCTGATATTCCCATTTACATATGTGATAGAAGCCTTTAATCGATGGGAATTAGATAAAACGATTTCAATGTTACCGTCATTCTAATTAATGTCTTCGAAATTCTGATGTAGAATCAAGCTTTTAACGGCAAACTAATTAGAGACTTCGGAATGTTGTACATCGTAATAGAGTTATTTATTTAAATTGTATTTAATGATGACACAGCATTTTATTTTTTCAGATTGACAGTGCCGGGTCAACAAACTCATATTCAGTTACCAAGCGATAAAGAAGATGAAGAGGAAACGGGTACCAGGTTTCGAAGAACTGGATCAGAAAGACTTCGTGATGGAGCGAAAGCTTTATTACGAAGAGTAGAATCCCTTAAAACGAGAAGAAGAAAACGGCAAAATAGAACAGAAGTTATAGTATCATCACCGCACTTTCTAGATGTCCAACAGGACAAATATCCTGATCTGAACTATATTGATATGACCCCCACGTCTCCCACGGCTTTTCCTTTTCCAGATTTCCATAGCTCTCCCATTCATGCACCAGCAATACGAACCCAACCTCCTTCACCAATGACAATTATGCCACCCTCGCCCATAGCACCTTTAGAACAAGCCTTTCCAATACTGCACCCTCCTTTTGGTGATGACAGTTCTAGTTACGCTTCAGATAACAGCATGGGTTCAAGCAATAAAAGTTCTAAGTCAAAGTTGGGTAGAGCCAAAAGGATTTTTCATCGGGGTTTGAAAAGTGATGATTCAAGCGCGCTAAGCGATTCTGAATGCCAACCAGCTAGTTGGAGACATAATTATTATAAGGAGCACAATACTCATCATAATACTGAGGTATGTATATTTAAGCCGTAAAATATTTCAGGAATAGCGGGGCTGCCGGGGACTAGGGGTGTGTTGTGTTTGTTCGGTCCATACAAAGTTTTGCCCAATTCTGACCACGCTGGGCATGCGGGTTGGTCAGCGCAGTGCTAGATTACTCGCGCCGATGTCGCTGCTGCCCGACACCGGCCTGAGGCATTTCGAGGGAATGGATATACCGCCATTCGTCGGTCGCCAGAGCCTCGTCGGTCCATCTGCAGGGTGCACCACGAGCAGGTGAGGTTGGCAGTTGGGGAGACTGACTGGTACTAGCCTCCCCCTTACACCCCAGGCGGCTCAGTATCATGATGTTTGGAAGTCCCTACAAAAGGCCTATGTCCTGCAGTGGACGTCCATCGGCTGATATGATGATGATGATGAAAATATTTCACTTCGGTGATAGTTTCATAAATATGTTAAACAATTACTAAATTGATTTTCAGGTGGAGCCACCAGCACCACAGCTAGAACTCAAACCGGATCCAGAAGTGCTCCGAGAAGTGCAGAAGTCCCCAGCGCATACCCCTCACAGACGACAAGCTATTAGAACAAGCTCTCTGAATCTGGGAAAAGATGGCCAAAAGTGAGTAAAAAACAGTAAACAGAGTAAACAATGTTTTTAACTATCGCAAGGCTACCTTTAGCAAAACGAATAAATAAATAACTAGCTTAAGAAAATAAGAACAAATGCTTTGAGAATTTATCACAAAAGCTTCTTTAGGAATATTGAATAAAGGAATTACTAAAACGTTTCACCATTAACTATATACATTATAATATACTAATTGGATTTAAGGCTAGAAATTATTAACAGAGTAGGGTGTTTTGTCTAGTCTGCATCTAAAGTCAGCAATACAAATAGACGAAAATCTCGTAGGGCATGCTAGATATATAGCATGTACTTACTGCTCTGCGATGAACAAATACCATAGGTGAATAGCCTCATTTGCCAGAAATGAACATTTTTACTTAAATAGTTGTTCTAACTTCTAAGATTCTCAACAAAGAAGACAGATTCCATTATTACTAAGCAATTGTAGCAACCTAAAACGGGCATCGTTTAAGATGCAAGGACAATTATGTAAACTAATAAATCAATGGCATCGTACATGGTAGCGTACACGTCCACAAACGTCAATAAGTGCGCCATTTTGAAAGCGATTACCGCAGACTAATTACCTCAACCGGGGCCATTACTTAATGCGTTTCTGTAACATCACAATGGATACAATGCGCAAGTTATTCAATATGCCAATGTCGTTGAGTGTATTGGACTAGAGTCTGTATTTTCAATGATTCACCACTATCGGTTCTTTAGAACCGTTCTCTCTATCATTATATCTGTTTTAGAACCAAACATAATATCCAAATTTAACCTATTTTTAAATTCAATATTCTTTTGTTTAATCATATCTATATTTTGGTATTTTGACTTACACTCGTATGTGTAATATCACTTGTTAACATATTTAGCTTCTTATCAACTGTTTACACCCAAACATTTGTGATAAAAGTAATCTCGAAAATTTACAATCTTAAATCGCAGAAAATCTTTTGCTTTATCTATTGAATGTATGTGACACATTCAACTTGTAGACCTAGGATGCCCACCACGAGATATTAGTCTACGTTTGTCTTAGATTGCTATCCTTTTCGTCCCATCGCGATGAAAAAAGAACGATATATTTGTAAAAAAAACATTTACAAACATTTAAAAATCGCTTCAGTAGCTGCAGCGTAAAAGAGGAACAAACATTCTTACACACTTACACACTTACGCACACACGAACTTTCGCCTTTATAATATTAGTGTGACAATATATCCTCTCTCTCTCTCTGTCCAACATTCGTTTTTCTATAACTGAGTGTGAAGGAGTACATAAGCTGCCGAAATATTCATAAAGTCATTTACAATTGAATACTTTCGCTCAAAATACCAAATCAAAGTTATTCATCGTGAAATTGTTTAATGCAGTTAGGAGTTGTACCATTCAAATTAGACGTTTCCCAAATGGTGCTCAGTAAAAGTTTTATGTAATTACGAGGCAGAGGCAGATCTATGTTGCATAAATTAGTTCATACAATGCCTTACATTTTCATTGTATAAATACATAGATCTGTGATCATGTTTCGTCTAGTTTTGAATCAAACACAGCGTTATGTGTGAAAGTTTCCTCAATATTTTAGGTATTGTTTTGGTCCGACATAAACCCTGGGGAATTTAACCCATTTTATACGGTATATACCGTAAAGATTGCTATATCTACATATTGTTGCATACTCTACATCATTCATCATTTTACACATACATTTATCTCAGTGCAAAACAAAAAGAGGTTTTATTGCTATGTCGTTGGAATTCTCTTTAACAGTATATTTTTGGAAACATCGATTTGCCTCAACTCTTCTCAAACGCATGACTGAAGTCTGCACGCGCTTCCGAGGTCTAATTATTACTGCTTATTAATTATATAATATGAATATCAATGAATTGAAATTATCTACTCAATCACTCTTACCGTCAGGTAAAATCGCAGACTTATTGCATTTCAAAAAACTTGCTAAATACAAGTGCTATTGCGATTTTTGCAGATTTCGAGATAGAAGCCTCAAAAGAGACAAATCAGCATCCAGAAGCTCTGAGCTAGATGGCAGTCCAAACTCCGCCGGCTCCAGATCACACGATGGGGACCATGATGACGATGACGACAGCCTTGATATTAAGAGTAAAAAGTAAGTACAAAAGTTTACGAATCGCAAAGACACAACCTGGTAAATGTGCAAAACATTATTACAATAATATTTTATAGATAATAAATTTTCAATAGAGTCAACATCTCCTGAGGATGCTGCGGACTCGAATCAAAAGATTCTTAGAAAGTTTTTTTTTCTGTCGGACCTGGTTAATGTTGCCGATTAGGGTTTCGAATATAGCACAATAGATCAGTTATTTCGTATTTGTATGTCCTGCTGTTTATTTATTCATTTTAATTACAATATTTAAAGACATTCATAATATGTTTCAGAAACAACATCCAAAGATGGTATTCCTTTAGAACCAACGCCCTAAACGGGGGCCCAAAAGCAAACAATACTTTACAGCCTGCACCAAATCAGAAAAATCCTGATACTTACCGTAAGTTTTATTGCCCCTTTATTGACTTTTATCGTCATCTTTGCTATGTGTTGTGGGGTTATCGCCTGTACCAATTATTATTACCAAGATCTGGTGGCAGTCTTCGACAGCATAAAGCATTTTAGAATAACTCACATCAAAGTTAAAAGGTAATAGAACTAAAACCAACCACTAGAGCGTTAATTATGTTTATTGGTTTAGTAATAATATCGAACAAAACATTTTGAAGTTATTGTACTCATTCAATTGAATTAAAAGAATGGTATTTGATAATTAATCTCAAACTTTTTGACTAGCAGTCACAGAAATTTTGCTAACTATTACGTAATTAATTAACATACTTTTATTTGTTCAAGAAAATATCTGCTAACCCATTGAATAAGATTTATGTATTTTTTGAAAGAGAGTATTTACTGTGTTAAAACTCTATTATACATGTATCTTATCTTCTTTGTAATTCCGAATTTAAGGACAATTATTATTAATTTAAATATTGAAATCTTAATTAAATACTTACGAACTTACTTCAAATAAATCGACGAAATTAGGGATAAAAATCCGTCCGGAGTCGGACAATACGTGGTTAAATAGTGTAGTACCTATACAAATACCTTCATATTCTTAAAAGTTATCAAAAGATAATTAATATTATATGGTATAACGTAATTTTTAGTCTGTGTAACGTAACGTAATTTTGTTTTTCAGTTTCCCGTCCAATGTCCTCATTATCATGTGGTCAGCTTCATATCCTAAGAAAATTGGCACTCCTAAGACTCACGGCGTGTATGGAACGTTACTGTCCTTCACATAAATCTGGTTGGAACTGGGAACTGCCAAAAATTATTAGAAAGATTAAAACTCCTGATTACAAAGGTATGATACATCATAATACTAATAAACTGTGTGGACTAACTGATTTTGTATTTATAATAATTTTATTATTTTCAGATAAAACAGTTTTTGGTGTACCCTTAACTGTATCACTACAGAGGACTGGTCATTCCTTACCGAAACCGATACAGCACGCTCTTAATTGGCTAAAAAGTAATGCATTAGATCAGGTAAGTTTTTAAATATTAATAATACTAGCGTTAAATGAATAGATTATTATAAGTCTAATAATGCTCCTTGCTTGAAATAAATTCTTAGTCTACAAGCATTTTTGAGACGTGAAATATACATGTCTGAAAGCTGGCAACAAAACTCAGTAATGGCTCTTATAAAACAACATCGTGTAAAATTTTAATAAAGAATTATATTATGTATCTACTTAACTTTAACTACTTGACTTCTTTTACTCTAAATCCATCTATGTACTTAACAAATATCGTTTATACAAATAACAAAGTATAAGTTCTATTTTTTTTAGATGGGTATATTTCGAAAAGCAGGCGTTAAATCAAGGATAGCAAAACTGCGGACGATGGTAGAAGCAGCCGGTGCTGCTAACGCGGCGTTTGCTATAGAAAACATGAACACCATGGATCCGAACCAGTCTAGTCTAAGCTTCGACGGTGCGCAGGCGCATGACGTCGCGGATATGGTGAAACAGTATTTTAGGGAGCTACCGGATTCCTTACTGACCAATAAATTGACTGAAACGTTTATTGCAATATTTCAACGTAAGTATGTTTTTAATTTTCATACAAAACTATTGGGGTAACACAAGGTACACTTACAGGGCCTGTTTGATTCCTAGTTTTCATTATTGAGATTTATATAAACTGATGAATAATATAATTTATGAAAGTAATGTTTATATAAACAGGAACTAATGTATCATTGCAATTGTTTTAGATGTACCTGAACCACTGAGGCCAGATGCAGTGCAATGTGCTTTGCTACTTTTACCAGAAGAACATTTAGAAGCGTTGCAATCTCTTCTAATATTTTTGGCTGAGGTTTGTACTACATTGTATATATGTTGGCTAGTGTTTGAGAAAGCAATTATGCTGAGAGCACAACATTATAACATAACTAAAAAAAAAACTCCTTTCTATGTACTATCTTTGCGCATTAACCTGTTTTTTAAGCATTATTTACCGGCCGAAACATTTTGATACTCTTTGGAAAAAAAATATTTTTTGAAAAAAATAAACACGACGTTAGTGTCTTCTACTTATAATTTCCTACTTACAGGATTATAATTTTAATTAGAATACAAAAAAAAATGTACTTATTAATTAGAATGAATAACTCTGCTAAACTAAGGTGATAGTGTTTACAAATAGTCAGAATTGACGTTTCAAAAGTTCTAATAAACTAAGCCTACTTTAAATAAATGAATTCTGATTTTGATTTTTTTAACCAGATATTTAATTGGTTTTCAGGTTGGCGAGCATTCGGCTGTGAATCAGATGACTGCGTCAAACTTAGCAGTTTGTTTTGCACCTACTTTGTTAAGGTTACACCACGCACCAACTCACACTGGCAGCACTAAAGAAGGCAACTCCAATAGGTAATAACTTGTGGACGCCCGCGACTTTTCCGCCCTCAGACCTGTTTAATCTGGCCCTCTCGCAAAATCCGTTCCTAACAGACGTCTACTAAATATAAACCTCCACTCTGCAAAATTTCCAAATTAAATGTTCGAGATTTCGTGATGACCTTTTGCTGTTATAAATTTACAAAAGGTCATCCAGATATGAGATAAGAGGTTTATTTTATTCAACGATCTCACTTGATGTTATTTGACGATTCAGTCTAAGACGTAATATAGCCAACTCGTAACAACAAACTAAATCTATACCAAGAACTACAGATCATATGCTAAAAATGCTACATGTAAAGTTAATTATTATTGATTTCAAAATGTTTTCCTATTTCAGAACAATCATAGAGAGCATAGCGGATCAGAGACAAATCAGTGAATCACGGGCAGCGCACGCGTGTTTATTGTTACTTATACAACAACATCGACAGCTGTTTCTGGCACCCGCTGATATGCTGGCAAGATGCAAGTTCAACTACTTTGAGGAGAGTGTGCCGGTATGCGTCAGAATAGTTACTTTAATTCATTTAACACTAGAAATGATAAAAAAAGGAAGAATCAATGTCTTTGACGTTCTTTTTAACTTGACACAAATTCTGGGTTATTCTGACTACGTTGCTTATAAGAATTGTAATATTAAGATGGTGATTTACTTAATCGCTTTACCTATTTTAGTTCTGGATTCTGGTCACCAAAGGTTTAACACAATTTTTTAAACTTATGTTCGAACTTGTCCATTCAGGTTTCCCTTGAAGAATTAGGCGCGGACTTTAATCAAGACTGGAAAGGCTTCCAACAAGCCTGCATCAAAGCTTTACTGAAAGAAGCCAAAGAAAAGTATGTACCTACAACACTCATTTGTTACTTTCCAATAACTTCTAACAGCACACTATAAAAATAATAATTAACAGTGGGGTATTTTTAGATCTCTATTTTATCCTTCGTTTATTTTATTCTTATAGCGTTTAACTTTTTCATGCCTTTTTAGAGTCAGTGGGCGATCAGGAAAGAGGTAAGAAGAATTAGGTGTTAGCGACGCACCCCATCGTGTTCTCATCTTATTTATAGAATAGTCTGTCCTTTACTGTTTCAAACAACCTTCTTTGTTTCTATCTTTTATAAAACGCAATACTTCTGAAACGCTCTTTAATTGTATTTAAGTTAATTGATAAATTTAGTTAAGTTTAATGTTGTTTATATATTTGTAAATTGTAAATTGATTAAGATCATAAAAGAATCTCACTTATTATTTTGATAGTGTATTAGATGTTTTGCTCCTTTTTTATAAAAATACTCTTATATATTTTATAAGAGTATTTTTATAAATAAAGATAAAGAGTACTTTAAAGAACAGATTATATTTGACTTGATGGATGTTCACTTCATCATCATTAGTAGCCGTATTGGTACCACCTAGATGTTTAATGCCGAATATAGTGTGTAGAAATAAATAGAATAAATAAATTAGTTTAAAATGATTTAAATGTTGAAGATACGAATGATATTATTGATGTTAACCGGAATAGTTGGTTTAACTTTTTATTCTTTAAGCAAATTGGGCAGAATTATACACCTGTAATGACTTATAGTATTATCAAAACGAATGTTGTCAATATTCAAAGTAAAGCTGCCCGTTTGCTAGCGCAAGAATGAAAAGGAACGAAAGACTAACGGATAAATAAACATAGCATGATAAAATTGTAAATCTAAAATATTTATAAGAACACAATATTACATACCTACATAATCGCATACATTAAGTTAAAACAACACTGGGCATAAAAAATGTTTTACAACTAAACACCGAAAAATTAATAAATTGAAATGAAGGGTTTCAAAACAATTGAGTAATATCAATGTTTATAGGATACTGAATTTTGCATGAATTGAATTGAATTCCAAAACACTTGATGATATTTTTTTTTAAAATGTTGAATTTCTTGTCGGTTTCAAAAGTGCTTACTTGAAATAAATGAATTTAGATTTTGATTTCAATTGCCTTTTAAAGTGTAACAGAAAGAAATACGAGTAACACTCGCAAATCAATGACAAAACACTGAATTTAAAAAAAAAACATCAACAGCTATAGAAAACATGTACCTAAATAAATTGATGATAGAAACAACTTGTGGATACAAGATGTTGAACTTCTCATGAATTGTATCAATTCGAAATACTTGTTAAATTACAGATACAATTGAACAATCAACACTACACAAATGATGAAAAATACTAGATTGAGAAAAAATACTGTAACTTTTAAAATTTGAAAACATAACACCAAACATTGATGTCACTCTTAAACACAAAGTAATTACTTCCTTACAACAATACTCACAAGGTGTCTTTCGCATGTTTTATGTAATCCCAAAACACATAATAAAATTCAAATGAACGATTCAACAAACACTAGATTTCAAAACACAACACCTGCCACTTTAGACGTTACAAAACACTATAAATTTTGATATAAAGCTAAAGTGCAGAGTAATTTCGTCTATAAAACAATATTCATGGGGTCCTATATTTCCAGAACGCGAGGTTGGATGTCAGTATCAGGGGCCGCCCCTCACGTTGAGCTATGCTGCAAGAAAGTAGGCGACGGTCATCCGTTGAGACTATGGCGCGCCACCACCGATGTTGAAGCGCCGCCGCAGGAGGTTATGCAAAGGTGAGGTTTTGCCTGCTTCGTTGATCAATTTCTTAGCCTAGTTAAGATGAACATTTGGTTCGAGTCCAGGATCCAGACATGAGAAATTGAGCTTTTCTTTCAGCTGATAATTTCTCAGTACTTAAAAGTAGATTATTGTAGGTACAGCATAAGATTGTGGAAAAACATCACCCAGACTGCATATGCTACGCAACGAAAGGAACATTAGCTAGAAACACATACAATACATTTCTATGCACAAGGCACTGACCTGAGGCGTTTAGCAACAACCAAACTCTTCGAACTCAAAAGTTGCAGTAATGTTTGGCAGTGACTGACTTATTAGATCTCTCTTACTAGATTTAAATTCTGGGTCAGAATTAAGCACTCTCGGTTTTACACAATCTTTATCATAATCCATTAAAGTATTGTATTTTTTTGGGCAGCTACGATTGTCAGAGTACCTCGCAAATTTTTTTATGTATCGAGAAGACTTTAAAGTTAAATTCAAGTTTACAGTTCCTCGGCTGCCATCTTGAAAAAGGGATACAAATGTTCTTTATTTTACCAAGCAATAGGTCTAGCAATCTCACGAAAAAACAATATTAAAACATTTTTATTGCAAATAAAATTCTATAAGAATTTAATCAAGTAAATTTTATTCTAGAACCAGAAATAACAAAGTTATAAGCAAAACTCGATGGAAGGTTGAGAAAAATTTAAGCAAAATAAAATTGCGTCCTTTGACAAATGCAAGGTTAAAATTAAGTTTTGAATGACTATCTAAAAATTCCAAAGTTACATTTAACTTTGCCTTTGTCATAGGACTATCGAATGAATATTGAGTACTGCGAATAATGGCCAACATTAATGGCGACATTGATTAAGTCCAGAATAGGCCCAGAAAAGAAGAAGAGAAGATGGACTCGTAATATTCTTTGTTTGCAGTTGAAGACTTTTTATTTCTTTTGCATTAACCATTAATTAGATTATATTCTTAAGCCGTTACCTAAGAGAGAAGACCAGAGTTAAGATAACAGATGATAATTATCATCATCATCATCATCACCATCATTAACAGCCGATAGACGTCCACTACTGGACAAAGGTCTCTTGCATGGACTTCCAAGCACAACGGTTTCGAGATGCCTGCATCTAGTGGCTGTATCCTCGTTCCACCTAGTGGCGGGTTCCAACACTGCGCTTTCCGGTGCGGGGACAGTTAGTCAGTGACTTGTCAGTGTCAGTGGTTCGTCTGCGAATCTCCTCATTTCTGAGTGACTAAGCCTTCTAATGAGGCCCATAGTTGGCGACCAAGTCTCGGATCCGTAAGTCATCTAGCAACACTCTGTTGGAAGACTTTCGTCGTTTTATTATAGATTAATACAAAACCACAGACAATATAATAGTACAAAGCATTCAACAAGGACAATGAGTATTTATGAAAAAATGATGTGTTTCCAGGATACTCCGCGAGCGGCACATTTGGGACGACTCGCTGGTGAAGTGGCGCGTCGCAGAGAAGTTGGGACCGACTGCTGAGGTGTTCCAGTACATCACGGCCAACAGCTTCAACTTGACTCCGAGGGACTATTGCGTTCTACGGTATGTGATTCAGTACAGCACACTCCAATGCAAACTTTATGACGTCTCGGAAATTATAGCTTGGCAAATTCGTTCGTAACACTCTCGATGTCCTACAGTCCAATGCAAACTATATGACGTCTCGGAAATTATAGCTTGGCAAATTCGTAACACTCCTGATGTCCCGCGCGCACGACTTCATACCCGCGCAGTCTTTCCCTCTGCCCGCGCACGACTTCACACCCGCGTAGTCCTTCCCCGTCGCCCGCATATCATTGGAGTGTCATCAACGAACTTGCCAAGCTATAGCTGCGGGGTCGCTTCTTTCACTGTTGGGAAGCTACACTATCCCCTATTGCTATAGGCTATATTTTATCCCCATATTTCTACGGGACCAGGAACCACGCAAGTGAAACCGCGTGGGCGTGGCGTCTGTATAATAAGCAAACTAAGAGTGAGACAGTTTTCAAGGAATTGAAGAAAGACAATATCTTTGTTCTATTTTTAAAAGCTTTTTTTTTGTAGGTCGTGGCAGCAAGGCGGTGGTGGGGGTGGATGGTGCGCGGTCGCGGAGACGTCAGTCGCTCACGGGGCGCCGGCGACGGAGGGCGCTCGAGGAGTGGTCCTCGCGTCTCGGTACCTCGCTCAGCCTGCGGGAAAGGGCCGGAGTCGACTAGTGCATTTAGCTAGAGTTGATACTATGTGAGTAGCAAGATTCTTCAACCCATACCTCTGGCGTCTTACCAGGCTGGCGGCACGTCTTTGACGGTAGAGTGATAAGTAGCCACGGCCGATGCCTCGAACCATGCCACCCGAATCAGAATGGGAATCGAACCCAGGACTTCTCTGTTAAGATCCACCAGTACCTACTGTGCTTGAGAGGTAGTCAAACCTTTGTCATTAAGGCCTACGATATAGCTCTATCTTTTATTGTTATGGTACGAAAGAGAGTATGATATTCTTCTTAAACTTCCTAACTGCAACTGAAAATTTCTTGGGGCAAAGAGAAAACCCAATAAACGAACAAAAAATAACATAATATCTACCTACCTTCAAATATCTTTATAAAAATTTACTTTACTTTATTAAGACCATATTATTAAGCAGTGGCGTGCATTTCATACATTCATGAAAGCTCTGCATAACCCTAATTAAACCCTAACCAATAATTTATTAATGCTTATCCAATGCACTTTTCCTAGTTTGTTTAAATTGTCTTACTAGTGCATATCCTAGTTGTTTATGTATTAGGATGTAAATTATTTGTATGTATGTGTATTACTAATACTATGGTTATTTTTGTTTTACGCCACCTGCTGATGTCCTTAAGTTTTCCTAAACCGAAGGTTGCCTGGAAGAAATCGCTACTTAGCGATAAGGCCGCCTTTTGTATGCTGATCTCTTCCTAATTTGTTTTTATTTCACTTGTTTTTGTCTTTGTGGTGTGCAAATAAAGTATATTTATCTTATCTTTATCTTATATCCTGATCACCTTATGCACGCCACTGTTATTAAGTAGTATCTAATTTGATCTTTTTTTTTTAATTTCAGGGGCCGAACACCCGAATGGTACAATAAATGCTACGGCCACATCTGTGCACTCTACCTAGCTAGAATCCGCGCCTCTTTCAAGCACAACACAGAAGGACCCGAGTCGAATGTATGATCCAAGCATTCCGCTTAAAGCCACCTCGTATAGGGTTGGCCTTAAGCCTGATATAAAAACTTTTTCACCCTTTTTCACATTTGTGAAGGCGTGTTAATTATCTGTGGATATTATGTGTTTCATCTGTGGATATTATATTGTTGTTTTAATTAGGCTCAAAAAGACTAGAACTCAGAGCCAGTAAAGGCAGTTTATAAAATTTACTATTAAAAATGGCTGACCGTTATCCATTAAATCTGTTCGCATGTTTAATAATATAATTTGTATTCGAGATCATCTGTTTTTCAGTACTCAATTATAAAAATCTTGTTTTATTCTGGAGCAAGTGTGAGTGACTTATTTAACTGCAAGAACATGGGTTTGGATGGATTAAGGTAATTTTGCAGTATTTAAATTCACATTCGTTTTGAGTAATGAAAAATGTTTGTCTCGAAACTACATTAAAATAGTAACTAAGTGCGGATGTGGGCATTTATACTGTGGTGACATTTCTACTTTTCGAAAAGCCTTTTATCTATGGTATCTATGACAAAAGCATAGTCTTTGGCGTCACAGACCAAACCACACTTAACAAATACACGTCACAGCAGAGTTTGTGCGGCCAGATACAAATTCTAATATTATTATGATGCAATATAAATGTTAAGCGTAATCTTTGATCATAAATAATATTTACTAGTTTAAAGAAGTTCTACCTACCTCCGATATTCGTGTTACTCTAAACCTTAATAAGGGTTGTATTACATAGAGCTCTCACAATCTACATAATCCAGTAAACCTTTACTTGTTTAAACAGTAACTATTTATAGTGCCACGACCGAAACTGGAACTGATGTCAAACGTTCGCAATTTTGCAGAACATTATACCAAAAGCGAATTTCCATATCTATGACGGCCGCGTGGCGCAGTGGGTAGTGACCCTGCTTTCTGCATCCACGGCCGTGGGTTCGATTCCCACAACTGGAAAATATTTGTGTGATGAGCATGAGTGTTTTCCAGTGTCTGTGTGTATTTATACATTATATTAGTATTTATATGTAGTATATAATTGTATATTAATATTATAATATCAACTATCTTTGCACCCATAACACAAGCTACTCTGTATGCTTACTTTGGGGCTAGATAGTGATGTGTATTGTTTAAGTATATTTATTTATTTTTTAATTTTTTTTATGACCCGTCTGGCTACATTTTATCTAAAAGTATTTTACTTAATGCTTTTTTGAATGCTTAAAGGCTAAACTAATTCTACCTTCACTTTTCATATTGCCGAATATCCATGTCAAATAGTATGGTGAAACTGAGGCTGCTGTAATACGACCCTTATCGCCCACAAGGGACCTACCAAAAAGCCTGACTGCATCATGCATCTTATATTTTAGTTTTTTTATAGGTTAGAAAAAATATTTTATAATAT
This sequence comes from Bicyclus anynana, assembly GCF_947172395.1. NCBI lineage: Eukaryota > Metazoa > Arthropoda > Insecta > Lepidoptera > Nymphalidae > Bicyclus > Bicyclus anynana. The sequence goes on along the minus strand of NC_069104.1, from coordinate 3,128,991 downwards.
TCGTGATTACAAATTTCTCCCCATGGTGCGTTATGTAAATATTATATATTATTACTTATTGAACTATAAGATCATCACAATGTTGATATAAATAAATAAAAAAGTTAAATGTATTAATAGAGTAATATCTTATTATAAATCAAGTATTATAAAACAAAGATTTATATAAATAACTCCTTAACACTGAAGCTCTATGGCTCTGTTTTTATTGATTTTCTCATAATTTTTTTTTTTGTATTTTGCATACGCACAGTAGTTATGACTACAGATTAAGCGGCATTCCCTTGTAACCAAACAATATATGGCTTTGTCTGTGTATTTTTTTACAAGATGTAGGTATAGGTATTTTGTGTGTATACTTACTTCTCAGTATCTATAAATAGTTACATCAGCATCCTCTGTGGTTTTGTTAAAACTCTATCTTCACAGAATGAAGGTTTGTCATTGTCTAAATTTTTTTTCGAGTAGGTGGTTCGTAAATGTTTTACCAAGCCCTATGTAAAGTTATCATTACATATCACTAGTCATATTTTTATGTAATATTTTATAATAAACATAATTTTAATAAAAAAAAAACACATTGTCAGTACCTGCCCTGTGTTCAGGATTATTAAATAGTATTACATGTTTCCCCAATAAATAATAATTATTATTGTTGTAATACTCTGTCCTATAGGTCCGCCATCTTATACCATAGACAAATACAAAGACTACTTGCAATTTTTTTAAAGTGTTATCTACATGTACAAGTGTCTAAATATTTGTAAATCAGGAATCAAAGTAATAATTCTTCACTCTGGGAGCCCTGACCACCGCACCGGGCGGTTGCTTGGGCACTCGACTTAACTTCCCGTTACGGGAAGGCTGGATTTTTTTTTCATAATATTTAGTGGTATTTTGAAAAGGAACTATTAGATTTTATAAACATTGTTGAAAATAAAATGAGTAGGTATAAATATTTATATGAGAGAAAAAGAAATTCGTTAAATTTTATGAATTTGTCTATGAAAAATTTTAAATTTATATTGATTTATTTTTCAAGATGGCGACTTATCAAACAACCCACAATTTTATGATATTGAAACCTAAGCTAAATGTTGTATTGATAGAAAATATTGGTGTTTATTAATGTTGTAAATTGAATTTTTATTGTAAAAAGTCTGAATGTAAATACTTAGAATTATTTAGCTATAGGTTGTACCTAATGAAGTGTTTCTTATTTGGTTAAATCTAAATATTTATTCGTCACGTTAAATTATTATTATGAGGTTTAATTGCGAAAACCAGGCGCAATAACTTACAATCTAACTAAACAACACCACAGTAAACACACATGGCTAAAAAAACCTTGTGTCGCCCTCAATCACGGATTTTAACATTATTTGGCAGACCATTATCATAGAATTGGAATTGTATATTTATACAAAATTACACAAATTATTATTATTAAAATCAGCTTTATTTAAAATCAGTTCAGTGAATAAATAAAAAATATTTACTTTAAATGTACAATTAGAATTTTAAATTTATTTGTCTAGATTGTAATTCGCTGTTCTAAAAATATTTCATATTGCACAATAAATATTTATATTTGATAAATTAAACAAGCAATATCCCCATTAAAGATAATAAAATTAGTATAATTGAAAATCTTGTACCTAATAAGCATTTAGCTATAAGAAACACTCGTACAAAAACAAACTATTTCCAATTAATATGGAAAATATAATATGGAGCCAAATATCACAAATTACTTATTTGTAAATACATTTTAATAGTTTCTAAGATAATGTTTTAAAATAAATAGTAATCTCAGTAGGTATATTGTAATTTATGTGTTGTTAGTTACCTGTGAAATCACAATTTAATGATATATTAAATACATATTATAGTTATAAGTGAGTGATTTGGTGCCGATAAGGATAAGTGCAAATGTATTTATTTCAATAAAATTACTTGAAATTTGTAAATCTTCTCCATTTCATAATATTGATATTAAAAGTTATTCGCATAGAACTAAAGTTGTTAAATGGATATGGTATTTCTACTTTCAGAAAAAGGTTTGCTTTTTGATGTAGTATTATGGTAACTAAACTTAAAAGTAAAGTGTATGCATGCAAGTATTTGATTGGTGACTTTATGTGTAAAACTGAAGGAGCAAGGAAAAAGCATATTTTTAAATTATCGGTTGCCTGTGAGTGGTTGGTAAGCAAAAGTTTTTTTTTTTTATGAATGGTTTTTGATATCATGCATTCTCCCTCTGTATCACTGTTAATAACGCGTTTTTGATGCGTAGACACACAAATATGATAGTGCTATTCATTTACTACTTTAACTGTAGGCAAACCGTCTTCTGAGCACAGAATAACTATGTGTAAAATGTAATAGTGTTGTCCCTTTCACACTGTACCCGATAGAAAAAGATACTATCTATACAGATGTAATTTTTATGACATTAATAAAATGTGATAATTAATGTATCATTTGCAGTCTTATTTTTAAATTAACATTATTTATTATCATGCCAAAATATTAATTATTTAGCTACTTCTTTTAATAATCACTGATTACTACTCAATTTTGAAATGTAATCAAACACAAGTAAAGTTAGTAAAAGCGCTTATTTGGTATCCTAGATACAAATTAATGTTACTTATATTTTTATGTAAATAATTAAAATATTCAGTAAATAATAATCTTACTAGTCACATATAGCAATAAATAAATAAAGTCATAAATATTTGAATAGGTAAGCATGATAAAAGTAATCGTTAATTTATAGATAAACACTTATACGAACGTATACGGAATGTAAATTAAATACAGTATTTTCCACACATTTACTATTAAACGGTAAAGCTGCTTCAGACAAGTTTGTTGTTGAATGAGCGAGTAAGACATATTATTTAATTACACGAAACTAAGATAATTATGCACGATACATGACTTTTCAACCAATAGCAACGTTGCTTTCTGTCTGGCATACATTCCGCTTGTCTGTGGTGCTTTAGACAACGTTCCAATGCACGCAGTTCTAATCAACAAGCAGTTATAAATAAAATATTAAATATTCACCGTTTAATACTCCTTGTATGTTAGTATTGTGTAAAATACCTATTTTAAGTAAGAATATAATAAACTAATGCAATGTGATTTATTCTTTATGAATTATATGGACCATTAAAAGTGATGACACTTAAAACGAATTTTTATTTTTAATTACTTAATCAACACTATCATCAGCCCCATAAAAAGAAGGTTTTATGGTAGAATAGACCTACCATGCTGCTCCAATAAAAGTTGACGAACTTAGCGTTGATAATGCTCGTGCTCTCCCAGTTTGCACTTCATAGATGCAAATACGCACTGCCTACCCTGAGGACTCATTAAGAACCTTTACTGAAGAAGAAGCTTTGTATTTTGTACAATTTGTACTTACTTAAAGTGCCTACCTTATTTAAAGACGTTGTGCATGCCACTGAAGCTTCTTAACTCTCGGTTGCTATTGAGAATTTCTGAGTAGGAAGAAAAACGAACCGAAAATTAGGTATACCTAACACACTACTCTTGCTTTTTGCGTTCCACAGCATGGCTAAACCACCATTTCAGCCTCTGGGGGCTAAAGTAATTTTGTTTTTTTTTTTAATATCTGTCTGTTACGAATACTAGCCAAATACTAAATTACTACAAACCGAAGGAGATTTTACTCGTAAATAGAATCATCTTAAGTAAGGCCCTGATTGTTGCCTTTTACTTATGGGATAAGAAAAATACAATTAAAGAGCAAGGATTTAAAAAACAATAGACGTTAATTTCTTAAATTCATGCTTGATTTTTTTAAGAAATTCAATGTGACTGCAACTTGCTTATTTCGCAACGTCAATTGTAACGTCTTCATTACATCGATGAGTTCTTGAGCATTTGTCCGCATTTCTTGATTTAACGACCGTTCTGTTTTAGATATACGAAATTGTAAGTTAATTCTAATAATTCCGAAATATCACGTAAAAGTAACCTTTTTATTAATGTAACCTAAAAGTTATCAATGCAGTCAAAAAATCACCTAAAAGGTTACAAAAGTAACCTTCTGGCAACACTGCCATCCATTCACCTTGACATTATCATTAATAAAGTACATTACATGCCCACACAGAGATGGCGCTCTATAAATAAATTGCAAACGAAACGTAATTACGATGAGCTATTCCGTAACAAAGAATGTCTGGTGACAGTCGCAGTTCGGTTGCAACCAGCTACGTTCGAAAAATTATTTGTTTATTGAGACAATTTAATTAAAGTTTATCAAGTTTATCTTTAGACTTTAACATTCACCTGACATCTCACAAAATCGTTAAAGTTTAAGTTTATAAATAAATGAAAATTCATTTAAAACTTTGATCATTTTGATATTTTGTTAATCATTCGTAATATACAGAGAGGGTTTGGAGTATAAACCCGCAACCCGCGTTAATGAAGCAATTTTGAAGGCAGTAGGCACACATCGCTTCTTCTTCGTCGTGGGTTGCGGCACAGAAAACATATTGTACTTTGCGGGTTGTCTAGCGACACAAAAAGTTACGAATTAAGGAGACAAATGCGAAATCGTAACGATTTTGACAGATCGAGTGACAGTTAAAAGAGCGGGGGAAATTCATAAAATAAACGTCAAACGTTAGTTGACAATCATACGGCGCTATGGGAGGTTATTTATCGACGGATTTCATTATTTATTATTAGTTTGTATTTGACCACGAGTTGTTCAGTTACCCACAATGAAACATAAGTAGAATAAATAACGTGACTTAATAACTGTGATAAATCTGTCCTCACGGCATTCTTATTATAGGTTGCTTTCACTCCAACAGTGTTTTACAAGGTGAATTTAAGAGAAATTCGGAAGTTTCTATTTTAAAATGGAGAAAAACGAAGGTAAAATTAACGAAGCGGTCAAGATGACATCCGCTGTAGAAGAAAAAGCTGAAGAGTTAACACGGAAAGAACCATTCTGGGTTTTTGGATACGGATCTCTGTGCTGGAATCCTGGTTTTGAATTCCAGCAATCAGTTACTGGCTACGTAAAAGGGTTTTCCAGAAGGTTTTGGCAAGGCAATACTACCCATAGAGGCACTGAGTCAAAGGTAAACGTTTTATTATTTCTAACCAAATGATGTCAATTAATATTTTTCGTATTTAATATCGATGCGTAACTTAATAATTTTATTAGGTAACTTTGTCTAAGTACTTATAACACTTATGACGTAGGTATATATTAGCCGAATTTATATTAAAAATAAAAGAAACAAACATTTTGCCATCTTTATCTTCAAATAACAACAGTCTGATGCAATAAACTCCGCACCTTTCACCTTGCGGGCTTTTCGATGCGTCAGTTATAAATGAACCAATTACTTAATTTACGAAGTTTACGAAATTAAGTTTATATACAGTGTAAAATATTAATTATTTGGTCATATCTAAATCTAAACAAATATTATAAAGAGGTAAGATTTGATTTTTCGTCTGTTGTTTTGAATATAAAATGTCCAGGAATTAAAAAAAAACTAGGCAAGTAACTATTATCCAAACCAGTGTATAATATCAACAAGAAACTATTATGTTACATTGTGGTGTAAATTAGCCTTTGATAATTCCTAAAATTATTTATTTTAAAATTAATCTAAATGTACTTAAATAAAAATTTCATTTGCTATCATCCGCGAAAAGCTGACGAATCAATGCAACAACGTCCCAGGTCCGACAAAATACTCTCTACACATATGTTTAAACCCAAATCCAGAGCATCCTCAGGAGATGTTGACTCTACAATCTGCAATTGCATGGATTCGTCAGATTTTTTCGTGGATGGTGGAGGTCCAAGCCATTTAAACTTACACTGATGCAAATCCTAGGATCTACTTTAGTTTATTATCTCTGCCAACACAGTATACAGTCTCTAAATCCATAAATGTTAAGATATATGAAGAGAGATCTCCCAAACCTAAACAAGTAATTTTGCTCAGTAGGTAATTAATAATTATTAGTAATATTTTCATACGGCTCAAATCACATCTGAAAAAAGGACATTTCAATGTAGACCAATCCAAATGACAAAAAAATAATGTATTTTAAAACACTTGGCTAAAAATGTTTTGCTATAGCTGTTTCATAAAAGTTAATGCATTTGATTTGTCATGTTAAGTTAATCTGACAATCATTATACATATAGGAGTACTTATTGTGCTTTTAGAAATGCTTTGATTACAAGTATTTGCCATACTTGTACTATAATTCCCTTATCTCTATGGGTTGGCAAATAAATGCTAAGTGATAGCTGTAATTCCCATCGCTTTTGAAATAAGTCTCTTTAAATAAAGCAAGCATTAAATTAGGTAAAAGGCATAGACTCAAAATTCTGAAAGTTATGTGTTGATTCCCACTCTCAGGTCTACCACTCCTAACCACTCCTAGCAGTAGCAGTTACCTACTGATAAATTTTTGGTCTAATTTAAAAGTTGGCTTTAGTATATTTACAATTAAAAAACAATAATTGTAATTTATATGTTGTCTAAGTTGGAGCATGGTTACTTAGAACAGCGGTTCCCAAAAGGTGTTCGACGGAACCCTGAGGTTCCGTGAAAGGCCCTCAGGGGTTCCGTGATAATTCAAGATTTTCTATATTGTAAATCGTTTCACTTGTGATTAATTAATTTGCGTAATTTATTATTCATTGTCAATTAACTTGTTTTAAACATTGCATTCCAAAATTCCACTTTGGGTACCATGTAGGAAACCGATATGCTCTTCCACATGCCCACGAGACGTAAGTGTATTTAGTTTAGGCACTTCTTTCTTAAGCCAGGGATCCACCGATAAATGGTTAAACAAAAACCGGGTTCCAAAGTCAACTGAATTTGGGAACCGCTGACTTAGAAGATGGCTATTCACTCTTGCTTTGAAGATGTATAAATTATATGTATGAGTATTTAGTATCATAGATTTGATAGCTTCAACAACTCTTATAAACTCCTATAATATACAATTTAACTTTTTTGGTTTGACCATTATTGGTTGTTATTGCCCATTTGGATGGTATGTTTAAAGGTTTTCACTTACCATTGAATGCTTTCAACCTGGTCAGTCAAAAAATTAGTGGCGTTTTCTTTCCATTATAATGTCATTTGCAAATTTCATGACACCCAGTTTCTATTAATTTTTTTATATTAGAGTAGCTTTTGAAAAGCCCATCCCCAGCTTTCGGGTTTGCCTGTGACAATATGAAGACAGTTTTTCATTAAGTAGCAACTAATCAAGAGCAGTTCAAGAATAGCTTGGCAAGTTTGTTGATTACACTCCCATGATATGCGGGCGACGGGGGCAAAGGACTTCGCGCGTGAAGTCGTGCGCGCGGAGCATCGCTACCCCCCTCTTGGCCCGCTCGGACCATAGAGCATTTTCCAAGCTACATGAGTCAAGGGCAAGCTCGATAAAAAAAAATTGCAGACAGTCAAATCACTGTTTATTTACATATTATTAGATTATAAAATAATTTTGTGTGTAAATTTAAACACTCGTGTGTTAATATTACATAATAGTATGGTAACTCCGCATTGTTTATTTATATCTTGTCGTGTCTTTGGCCGTGACGATTTTAGCGCGTGTAAACTTTTTATTATGACTAAAGTATGTGAAAATAGAAAACTCATTCGTTTTAACGCGTAGGTACTTATACTTTTAAACTGATCAGTACACAGAACTGATCAGCACATAGTGTTATTTTTCGCTTTTTAGTAAAGTAATTGTTTGCATTTTAACAACTATTATATGTATATATTTAAAATTTTGGCATTATGAGGTTAATAGGGCATTATGAGTGGATTAATGTTTTATTAAAATATTTTTTTTTGTTTACAGCCCGGGCGTGTCGCAACTCTAATAGAAGATAAAGAGGTAAGCACAATTTACCTTAATTTACCACAGTTTATATACCTACTCGTAAATACCCTTATCAGTTATTTTAGACGTCCAATATGTCAAATAAAACCTTTTATGATTAATTTAACTGTATAATTTGCCTTTGATCTAGTTCACGGTTTCCTAGATTTTGTATTAAAAATGTGGCTGGCCACAATTTAACTAGGCAACCTATTTGTCACTGAGAATATTATCTATCACTAGCTGACGCCGCGCGGTTTCACCCGCGTGGTTCCCGTTCCCGTAGGAATATGCGGATAAAATATAGCTTATAGCCTTCCTCGATAAATGGACTATCTCACACTGAAAGAATTTTTCAAATCGGACCAGTAGCTCCTGAGATTAGAGCGTTCAATCAAACAAACAAACAAACTCTTCAGCTTTATAATATTAGTATAGATTCAATAAATAAATATCATTAACTAATAATAAACAGATGAGGGTATATTTCTAATGCCAGATCATAGATCAACCACTCTGTAACCTCAGCTAGGCTATTCTGTAACGATATTTTTATAACTCGCAAGTGCGAGTTTGGAATTCACCTCTATTTAACACGATACTATAGAATGAGAAAGATAGCGGTGAATTCGAAACTCGCACTTGCGAGTTACACAAAACATCGTTAGAGAATAGCCGTGCTGACCCGCTAGTTCTCAATTCAATTATTTTTTTTGAGTTTATGGCTTGCTGCTGTACCAACTGGGTACAATTTACTTCGCCAATGTTACGTGGTAAGGAAGACACACTTTCAGAGGTTGATCGGTGTAAGCTGGGAATCAAGAATTGATTATTAATCAGCTTAATTTTGACACTATAAATAGCGGATTTTTTTTTGTTAGTGTGGTTGTTAGTCACATTTCTGAAAGAACACAAAATTAATATTGTTAGCACACATAATATTTACAGCTGAATGTTATTACATTGAATATATTTACATATAAATTTACAATAGGGACTAAACACAGACATTAACAAACACTCAACATTTAAAGGACGTGGGACTTTAGGAGGAAGAACATCATATAGGGGTGGAGAAGTTTAGGGCAAGAGAAGAGGTGGGAAACTGAGCCTTCGTCCAAACCACATTCGCACAGAGAGTGATCTCTCACTGTAATTTTGTTTAAGTGTAGACAGGTGTACCTGTAGACAGGTGTACAGGCACCGCTAGTTCTCATATGCCTGTATTTACATTAGCAAGTACCTTTACCCCTACGAAAAAAAAAAAAAAAGTATCTTTCAGACCGGAAAACCATTTTGTTTCCATGAAATGTGTTTTTAAGTCATCCTTTCCTAGTAAGAATTAGTTTTTATTTGACGTTCCGCATGATGCTGAAGTAGATTTTGTTTATATAGTATAAGATATTGGTTTTGTTTGTCGTTCCGAATGATGTGCCGAATGTAACTGCCGATTGTTTTTATTTACTTTAGGAAGCAGACTGATATTGACCTTGCCCGTGTCTTGTCATGTCTTCCGCTATGATTCATTATAGTTTTAACGTGTCTTAAACTATTTTTTGAAGTAAATCAATAATTTATTGACAAAAAATTATTATAAATACAGAAACCTATAACGATAAATACAGAAACCTATACATAGTTGCGACAATTTTGCAATTAAATTCTTTTTTCTCCTTTTTTTATAAAATGAAGGATCTAAATCACAAATGAGGGAAATATTATTATATTCGTACTCTTATGTGAACATTCATAAAAAACAATACATTCATAAAAAACAAAACATAAAACCTCCCTTCTTTTTCGCAGTCAGTTAAAATAACTGAACACAAGTTTACAAGAATATTTTTTCTCGCACTAATTTCGGTAAATCGCCATTTCCTTGAATTCAATTAACAATTTGGTTCCAACTCTCTAATTAACGGAGAATTACTCGTTGCAAAATCGATTATCACTAATTTTGTCGTTTGATAAATTTCGAGTGGGTTGTGACCTCGATCTTAATCTTTGGTCTTCCGTTGGAGGTTCATCAGATATAGGGCCTCATTAACAGACAAGGTTAGTCTGTAGACTTTCAAGATAGCATTATCTTGCGAGCTAAATTAAATGCATTTATCAGGTACTAGCCGATGCGCCGCGGTTTCGCCCGCGTAGTTCCTGTTCCCGTGAAAAATAGGGATAAATTTAGCCTATTTTTTTATTCTTTACAAGTTAACCCTTGACTAAAACCTCATCTGATGGTAAGTGATGATGCAGTCTAAGATGGAGGCGGGCTAACTTGTGAGGAGGATAAAAATCCACACCCCTTTCGGTTTCTACACATCGTACCGGAACGCTAAATCGCTTGGCGGTACGTCTTTGTCGGTAGGGTGGTAACTAGCCACGACCGAAGCCTCCCACCAGCCAGACCTGGAATTAAGAAAATCTCAATCTGCCCAGCCGGGGATCAAACTCAGGACCTCCGTCTTGTAAATCTACCGCGCATACCACTGCGCCACGGAGGCCGTCAAAAAAGTCAGTTGATCTAGATACCCCCTATAACACCACAAACTTTACCTTTTTATATTTATATAATTAGTACCTATTGTTTTTAATGCAAATAGGCTCGCGTTTGACCATGACCTAACCTGATGGGTAAGTGTAGATACAGTCTAAGATGGGACCCGCTTGCCTAGAAGGCGCCTATTCACTCTTGTTTTGAAGATACCCAAGTTATAAGATTCAGGAAAAATAGACTTGGAAAGGGCCATACCCTAGCCGTGCGTATGGGAAAAGAATAGGCTAAAGTGTCTTTTACGAGTCCTAGGGACATCTACATCATAGGGATGAAAACCCACCACTTATCCTGCGGTGCGATGGTAAAAAGGCGAAGGTATATGGATGAGTCTTGACCGTTGTAGATAAATAGGTGCATGACGAAAAATGCAATAATTATGAATCACATGCCAACAAGCACGTAAAACCTCGAATTACTCGAACAGTAAGTTACATTATAACAATGCCTTGATAAACGTGGGTGTCGGGTATTATTCCATATCTATATTAATTGCTAGCTAGCGGACGAATTCGTGTGTAATTCAGTTTTTTCGAATATCTTTTTTTCTTATCGAAATTTATTAAAATTTCCTCCGTGGTGCAGTGGTATGCGCGATGGATTTACAAGACGGAGGTCCTGGGTTCGATCCCCGGCTGGGCCGATTGAGGTTTTCTTAATTGGTCCAGGTCTGGCTGGTGGGAGGTTTCGGCCTTGGCTAGTTACCACCCTACCGACAAAGACGTACCGCCAAGCGATTTAGCGTTCCGGTACGATGTCGTGTAGAAACCGAAAGAGTGTGGATTTCATCCTACTCCCTTCAAATTAGCCCGCTTCCATCTTAGATTGCATCATCACTTACCATCAGATGAGACTGTAGTCAAGGGCTAACTTGTAAAAAATATAAACAAAGGCTATATATTTGCTCACTAAAGCTATCATGAAATGGTTTGAGCTACCATGGATAATCTCCGAAACAAAATAAAGCGAACAGACTAACAGACACAAATGACAAAGACACACAAAAAATCGTGGCTTTCTAGTGGTAAAAGAATTTTGAAGAGGTTTACTAGATACAGAAATTACCCCTGCAATAACACAAACTTTACTTTATACTAGTTTATAGCTTGGCAACTTTGTTCGTAAAACTCCCGATGATTCGCGCGGGCCGGGGGGCGTGTAGCGACGAATGAATAACCCACGACTGATGCATGTTATTCCCTGCACACACGATTTCAAACCCGCGCAGTCTGTCCCCCTGTCGCCCGCATATAATAGTTTAAGTCTTATTACAGTTCAATATAATTTAACATTATATTCAGACGATTTCGAAGTAAGGAAAATATGTATGTTAAGGTTTTTCCTTAAGATAAATCGGGATACAAATTGCGTGCAATTTTCAAACGTACGTATTTAAGTACGTAATATACGTATTTGTCATCTTGACTGAAGGAATTTCACCTCTGCGTATCTTTGCTTTTGGAAGTTTGTGATTTGTCTATGTCAATGTACAGGGATGAATACTGTATTTTTCGATGCGCAGTGGATGGATATAAAATGCGTGCAATTTTTAAACATTCGTGTAGAAGTATGTATAAATATCTGAGGTGTAATGTATACTTAATACGTAAGTATTTGCCATTTAGATTTAGATTGAATGAATTTCATCTGGGTCTTTAGCTATTTTATCGATATCGCAGCGGGATCGTCATCATTATCAACCCATATTCGGCTCACTGCTGAGCTCGAGTCTCCTCTCAGAATTAAAGGGGTTAGGCCAATAGTCCACCACGCTGGTCCAATGCGGATTGGCAGACTTCACACACGCAGAGAATTAAGAAAATTCTCTGGTATGCAGGTTTCCTCACGATGTTTTTCCTTCACTGTTGCCACCGATTCCGGAGGGTGTGGGTTCGAATCTGGTCCGAGGCATGCACCTTCATCTTTTCAGTTGTGTGCATTTTAAGAAATTAAATATCACGCAGCGGGATATCTGCGTACAATTTTCAAACGACATATTTTATCCTCGTATTCTCACGACGACGTGAGAATACGAGGATAAAATATATAAATAGTCTACACTCACAAATAACGTGTCTTTCTAGTGGTAAAAGAATTTACAAAATCAGTTCAATGGATCAAGAAATTACCTCCTACAACACGACAAACTTTACTTTATAATATTAGTATAGATTAAACAAAGTCTTTAGCCAATGGAAAATTATATTACATCTACATTTTCCAAATTCAACAAACACTTGTATCGTATCATCATCATCATGTCAGCCGATGGACGTCCACTGCAGGACATAGGCCTTTTGTAGGGACTTCCAAATATCACGATACTGAGCCACCTGCATCCAGCGAATCCCTGCGACTCGCTTGATGTCGTCAGTCCACCTGGTGGGGGGTCGGCATTCCAGTACTTTGGGACCCTAACGTCCATCGGCTCTTCGAACTATATGTCCCGCCCATTGCCATTTCAGCTTCGCAACTCGTTGAGCTATGTCGGTGACTTTGGTTCTTCTGCGGATCTCCTCATTACTGATTCGATCACGCAGAGAAATTGATACTTCAACATAGCTCGTGTATCGTGTAACATAAGTATTTCGAAATAGCACAGTTCATTAGACGCAATTTCACACACTTGTAAATATTTCCGATGCGCATATTATCTACACGTGTCAACACTGTGGCTTTGTAACATTCTCGCTGTATTGCCCCGACTTTATTATCGCTTCAATACAAAAAGATTCTTTAATAGTGGACTGAGAACCTGCGAGTGCCAGACATACAACATTTAATGAAGGCTGAATGTTTGTTGTACCATATTGTGTAAGTACGATAGCCAATTACGGAGTTTGGATTGATTGTGGAAGGTAGCAGGTATCAAGGGTCCAATTCCTTAATTGTCCAAGTTTAAGTAAAATGTTAACGACCAACTACGGTCCGACCAACAACGGTCGTTAACTATGGGCCTCATAAGAAGGCTCAGAGTCACACAGCGGGCGATGGAACGAGCTATGTTGGGAGTATCTCTGCGTGATAGAATCAGAAATGAGGAGATCCGCAGAAGAACCAAAGTCACCGACATAGCTCAACGAGTTGCGAAGCTGAAGTGGCAATGGGCGGGGCACATAGTTCGAAGAGCCGATGGACGTTGGGGTCCCAAAGTGCTGGAATGGCGACCCCGCACTAGTAAGCGCAGTGTTGGCCGACCCCCCACCAGGTGGACTGACGACATCAAGCGAGTCGCAGGGATTCGCTGGATGCAGGCGGCTCAGTATCGTGATGTTTGGAAGTCCCTACAAAAGGCCTATGTCCTGCAGTGGACGTCCATCGGCTGATATGATGATGATGATGATGATGAAGTAAAATGTCAAAAACGCTGTCGTCCATTTTGTGACGTCACAATGTTACTTGATGTACTAAACTTCAAACTAATTAGTTTGGGCGTTTGTAGGGGCATTGTTATTGTGACGTCATGAAACAGTTGAAATGTAGACCATCATGCTCGACAGGCGTATTGGCTCGTATTGTCAAAAACATATAATAAAAAAACTAAAATTTTCATGTAATCACGTTTTAAAAAAAATATGAAGAATTTTTTTTCAATCTAGTAGAACGATAATGAACTATGTATTTAAAAAAGTGTTAACTTGCCATTGTAAGATCTCTGCTCACGAAATACATGAACGGCCTCTTTCTAATCTACCTGCATCAAATGCGGTATGTCTGGCTATGACAAGTTCTTAGTCCAATTACCAGCTTTTGTCCTCATTATTTGAACTAAGTTAAAATTAAAATATTATATTGTATGTACATTGTGCATAAATCATAATTCACGTCACCATTTGTATTGAATGTCGTTGACCTACTGCCAAATTGCCTCGTTTGTACAGTAGTAATTTTTTTTATATCGGATTACGGGGTCCCACTTTCGAGTCTTGGGTCGGGTTATGAATCATTGACTTCTACGTTGGGGTCCCAAGGTGCTGGAAAGGCGATCCCGAACTTTTAGCGCAGTGTTGGTCGACCCCCATCAGGTAGACTGACGACATCAAGCGAAACGCAGGTATTCGCTGGATGCAGGAACCTATCGTAATCTCATCACATTACCTATATCAACTAGGCTATTCTATAACGATATTTTTATAACTCGCAATTGCGAGTTTCGAATTCCCCTCTATCTCTCTCTGTTTAACACGATCAATCAATCAATCAATCAGTTTATTTATTTGAAGATACATTATATATAGGTGGTCGATTGATATAGATGGTAAATGTATCTTGCAAATTTGGCATGCAAACTATTTATTAAGTATGTGTTATTAAATTAATTCAAATGACAATTTAACCATTTAAAATTTACATCTTTACAATAATTTTATAAGTAAACATTTATTTTTATAATTATATTACTACGATACTATAAAATGATAGAGCCGTGATAGCCCAGTGGATATGACCTCTGCCTCCGATTCCGGAGGGTGTGGGTTCGAATCCGGTCCGGGGCATGCACCTCCAACTTTTCAGTTGTGTGCATTTTAAGAAATTAAATATCACGTGTCTCAATCGGTGAAGGAAAACATCGTGAGGAAACCTGCATACCAGAGAATTATCTTCATTCTCTGCGTGTGTGAAGTCTGCCAATCCGCATTGGGCCAGCGTGGTGGACTATTGGCCTAACCCCTCTCATTCTGAGAGGAGACTCGAGCTCAGCAGTGAGCCGAATATGGGTTGATGACGACGACTATAAAATGAGAAAGATAGCGGTGAATACCTGCACTTGCGAGTTACACAAAACATCGTTAAAGAATAGCCGTGCAGATCAGGTTTTTTCTTTGTTTACATAGCAACATAGTCGGCAGATAAGTCACACAGTCACACTGTTTGTTTGTGTTATTGGATCATTATTGTTCCATTGACTTTCGGCGATTGTCTACCGCGTGGCCAACACACGTGCAATGATTACATTCATTGTTTATTTATATACAAATTCATTGTTTACATTTGTGTGTAACTTTCTTTACCGTTTTGATAGGTAGGTACTAGATGACGCCCGCGACTTCGTCCGCGTGTAACCTTCGCTTCGAATGTTAAAAATGTCTTTCATACAAAGTGGCCTCCGGATTTTTTTATTGATTTTTACCTGATGGTAAGTGATGGTGCAATCTAAGATGGAAGCGAGCGAACTTGTTAGGAGGATAATGAAAAACCATACCTACGTACCTAACCACGGCCGAGACCTCTTCTCTCTCAGCCCTGAACCAATTAAGAAAACCTCAATCGGCCTGACCAGGGATCGAACCCAGGACCTCCGTGCTTGTAAATCCACAGAAGCTGTCAATTCAATTAATTCTACGATCTCAGCTTTGGCTCAGCTGTGCTGCGGCTAGAAAGCGCATTGTTGGTTGGTTGATATGATGATGAGGATGAGGATGATGTTGATGATTATGATGATTATGATTATGATTATGATGATGATGATGATGATGATGATGATGATGATGATGATGATGATGATGATGATGATGATGATGATGATGATGATGATGATGATGATGATGATGATGATGATGATGATGATGATGATGATGATGATGATGATGATGATGATGATGATGATGATGATGATGATGATGATTATGATTATGATGATGATGATGATGATGATGATGATGATGATGATGATGATGATGATGATGATGATGATAATGATTTTTCGTTTCGTTCCTTTTCGTCCTCAAAATTTTCATCTTCAAAGGTCACCTTTTAGTCACCTATATCTCTAGGTTATCTTTAATTACATTCATGTATTTTACGTAGATTTATTAAATATTTTGCTTTCGATAACGTTACGTTTCGTATGATAAGTTATTATTTTGTTGTTTTTGTGTTGGACGACTTAGATTACGTACGTCATTAATTTATCGACATACGTAGGACGTTGACCTTAATTGAGCTTTACTGACATACATTAAACCTATGACTTAATAAAAAACCCCGCCCCGCGGTTTCACCCGTGTAGTTCCCGTTCCTTTGGGAGTATGGGGATAAAATATAACCTTTGTAACTCATAAATAACGTAGCTTTCTGGAGGTAAAAGATTTTTCAAACTTAATTCAGTAGATCCAGATACCAGAAGCCTCAATAGTTCAACGGTTAGAGCGGTCGGACTCATCTCCGAGGAGTGGTGGTTCAATCCTCGCCCCGTTGGTTCTCGTACCCACTCCTAATACTGTCTTTCCCGACTAGTTGGAGGGAAATGGGAATATTGGTCATATTTCAAAGATATGACAAATATTCTTTTTTAAAAAAGAAAAAAAAAGTTACTACATTTACAAACCTTACCTTTGTTTTGTCGTAACTTACTGTCCATAAGTTAGTTAGATGTTATATACAAAATTCTCACACAAGGGAACACATCACACCATTTCCAATTCGCAAATTGGCGGATGCAATTGATATCGTTTGCGTCGACAACTGACGGTGTAACGACATGACCATTCACCTTGATTATATATGACAGCTTGCAACAGCCACACATACCTCATCTTATGAAGAATGACACCCTATCTTTCTACCATAGGTGAACAATAGGGTAGTCGACTCATATCAAAGTTAATACAAATATTATTAATTTCGCATAGTACATGGAATAAATATACCGATATCGATATTATTTAATAAAAGTTAAGGATTTCTTATAAACTTAATTTAAAATCAACATGGCTGGTGGCGCTTACATTCGATTCGATTGCATCATCACTTACCATCAGTTGAGATTGTAGTCAAGGGCTAACTTGTAAAGAATACAAAAAATGTATTTTCAAAATCTCCTAAACGTCAAAAACGCTGTCGTCCATTATTTGATGTCACAATGTGGACACGTTTTTAACGTTTAGAAAATTTGAAAAATACATAATTTTTAAATTCGGACCCTTATTATTATGTGAAATAAATATTGTATACATAAAATTTGATATGAGTAAACTACCTTACTTGGTTAAGGCAAGGTCTGACAAAGTTTCAGCCACAAAATGAGGTATGTCTGGCTAATGCAGGCTTTTAGTCCACATTGTGTGTTATTTTTTTATTCTTTACAAGTTAGCCCTTGACTACAATCTCACCTGATGGTAAGTGATGATGCAATCTAAGATGGAAACGGGCTAACTTGTTAGGAGGAAGATAAAAATCCACACTCCTTTCGGTTTCTACACGACATCATACCGGAACGCTAAATCGCTTGGCGGTACGTCTTTGCCGGTAGGGTGGTAACTAGCCACGGCCGAAGTCTCCCACCAGCCAGACCTGGACCAATTAAGAAAATCACAATCTGCCCAGCCGGGGATCGTACCCGTCCTGGGTTCGATACCCGGCCCCTCCGTTTTGTAAATCCACCGCGCATACCACTGCGCCACGGAGGCCGTCAAAAAATGTGTTATCAGTTTATCACAGAATAAGCACTTTCGTCAGTCATAGACAAGATTTGTTTTGGTGATATTATTTGACGTGTCAATCATAGACTTAAGATTTGTTTAGGAGATATTATTGGACATATCTTTGGCTTTACCAAATCCTTTTTCTTTATCTAATTCTGTTTCTTCCTTAGATAATGATCTTAGATCATTTATATTATGTTACCTATAATGTACATTATATTATGTGCTTTGTTATTGTAATTATGCTATGGATAAACTACTTAATTGATTTCAAAAATTCTGTCACCTTTGTCCCCGTATTCCCACGGGAACAGGAACTACGACGGTGAAACTGCCGGGTGTCCGCTAATAACTGTATAATCTTAATCTAATCTATCTAAAACGATGTAATATTTGCCTATAAAAAGTTTTATTAGAATTTGAACTTTGGAATATTTCTATGGAATGCCAAAGTAATGAATGATTCGCTAACAACGAAGTTTCAATGGAAAGCAACGAATGAATACAGAATTCGTTTTTGTCTCATTTCATAGATACGCCTAGATTTTGAAGGTATAGGTAGTACCGAAAGTTCTAGTCCCAACTGGGTGCTAAAGAACGTCACAGTTCATGTAGGTACTAATATGTTAGAAATTGTAATATCAAATAATATTATGAGATAATATTGTGACGGGTTATCGACCACATACTCATATCTCACATCTACTTAGCCTTACCGACCTCTATTAAGCTTACGTTACATAATCTGATAATAGCTAACTAACGCTGAATATTTTCTAGTTACTAGCTTTCAAAATATTTTTTACATAGCTCTTTATTGGCTATTTAAATAATTAAATTAAAACTAAGAATTAATAGTATATTAAATTTAAATTTAAAATACTTTATTGTTAATTTAATACAGCGTATTGGGTACCTTCTTGCCTCTAGGTAAACAATTAGATGGTGTGTATTTCTTATAACTAATTTATTTGTTATAAATTTAAATTTAACATAGCTTACTCGAAAAATGTAATCTTATAACTTCTTATTTGACAAGTTCATTTTCAATACCTAACTGGATACTCGCCCTACATTTTAACTTTGCCTTCAAGCAGACTTCATCTATTTTAAAAAATCATCACTTTCATTTGATGTTATGTAAAGTTAAATTGTAGAGTTTCGCTGTATCTTTTACACGAAAAACATTTTATCTGTTAAATTAAGTTTCCTTATCCAGTTTAAATGGTAATAATTAATTGCTTGTGTAATGTGTCTACTATGATTAAATTTTATAATCCATAGATTTAGAAACTTGCTCATGTGGTTTATTAAACGGTTGGATACAACTTTATTTTATGTCTAAGTCAGTTCAACTATCCATGATTTTTTTATTGGTTTGGATTCCTATGTAGCTCATATTTGCAATTTCGCTTTAGTTGGAGTCTAATTTGTTGGTACGTCTGTCGATGTTTTAATATTACGTATTAATGATTCATTTATTATAATATCTTGTTAAACAGAACGTTTGTTTTTATAGATTACGTGCATAAAGGAGGTCTATTAAACAATCGATTTCATGATCAATAATACTTCTTTATGAAACGAAAGTGACAGTATTTACCTTTTACAACTAATTGAATTATAAAATACTACCGGGCGCCCGCGACTTCGTCCGCGTGTAAATCAATGTAAACTTTCAACCCCTATTTCACCTCTTTTTGGGTTGAATTTAAAAATTCTACATTATATTTTGTATTTTTTATGATTTATGATTAAATTTTTAAAACAGTAAGTAACTCGAAAAATGAAGGACTTTCCATACAATCTTTCAACCCCAATTTCAGCCCCACCTATTTTAATTTTAGGGTCAAAAAGTACCCTATGTTTTGCTCATAGGTCCCATTTACCGTTATACCAAAATTCATCTTTATTGAACGAAACATAAACGAAAACAAATCAATTTTGTGTAGAAAACTACAGGAATTCTGGCATTTTAGGAATTATGATGGATAGCAGTACTATTTAGGTTGCTGACACCTTAAAAAAAATCCAAAACTTAAAAACTTAAAAAATCCAAAAAAAAAATAACTTGGTCACCCTAGGGATTTTTTCAAAACTATTTAAATTAGTTTTAGATAATTAGGTTGTGTATCTACCATTTTTGCGTTTCATCCATTTACTACAGACTGTATAATATTTAGATTGGGTTGTTTAGAAGCGCCTAAAACATTTTTAGGAATCGATTATTGTATGAAGTACGTAGACATTATTACATAGACTAACCCTCGTAAATGTTCATTGGTAAAATTGATAAAACTTGGCTATCATCTACTAAATACCTACACCTCGCAAAATAAACACAGCACACACAAAAATAGATATTTTTCATTTCCGAATGGGCGATGTTCCATTAAATTTCAACGGATTTTTAAATATAAGTTTTAAGTAGTAAAACGTATTTGTTTTTGTAGTAGGGTTGAGGTAGGGTAGGGTAGGTGTAGGGTGGGAGTAGGGTAGGGTAGCGGTAGGGTAATAAGTAAGATCAAGTTCTCAGTTGTGAGATCATCTTAACCGTAAGCACTAACTGTAGTATAAAATGTCAGTGTTAAACTAAGTCACCAATGATTTTATACTATTAGACATGTCACTTACGCGTCGAAACTGAAGCGAACAAAAGTGGCTAGTTGTTATTCTTTAATAAAGATTTTTTTTTTCTAGTTGTCTAAATTTCATTGAGTCAGTTATAAAGTAAGTATGCATTTGTGCGCTCGTGTAGTGCTAATTTAGGATCACTTTTTCCGGTGGTTTTGTAGGCATGTAACATATTTATCAGCATATAGCAGCAATTCTCAAAATTTTTTGGTGACGGAACGCTTTTGGAAGGCAAAATACTTGCGAACCCTATAATAAAACAATTTTTTTTATAAATGTATATTCTTAATTAATAATAAAAGTACAATGTAACAGTTACTACTTATTACGGCTAAGTTTAGCTGCGCCTCATGATTTGACGTGAGAGAGGTGTTTTGATATTTTTTTTTTCTAAATCTCCCGCGGAACCCCTACAAGGGTTTCGCGGAACCCCAGGGTTCCGCAGAACACACTTTGAGTATGGTTGATCTATACCTGTAGTATAAAATATCGTTGTAAGTCACACTAAATTATGTGTGCGTACTCGCCCTAGCAATATACAAATGCGCAGTTACCGATAGGTTAGTAAACTCTTTAAAATTCTTTTCGTACAAGGTCACGTACTATTGACATTGAATCACTGTTTAGAATTTTTAAATACATGCTCCGCATATCTCATCGTATGCTACGGTTGACTGAGATATCAGATAAGATCAAAAATTTACTGGTTCGTAAGATGGTAGCCAAAAAGAATAATATCTTCGAAAAAAAGGAAAGATACAGATGAAAACTTTCGTACTGCATTCGTTTTGACTCACGCTATGTACCTCATCATCATCATCATCAACCCATCTGCTCACTCACTCACTGCTGAGCTCGAGTCTTCTCTCAGAATGAGAGGAGACTCGAGCCCAATGCGCCCAATGCGGATTGGCAGACTTCACACACGCAGAAAATTAAAAAAATTCTCTGGTATGCAGGTTTCCTCACAATGTTTTTCCTTCACCGTTTGAGACATGTGATATTTAATTTCTTATAATGCACACATGAAAAGTCGGACCGGATTCGAACCCAAACCCTCCAGAATCGGAAGTAGAGGTCATATCCACTGGGCTATCACGGCTCACGTTATGTAACTAATTAGGGTTAAAACTGAGATATTATTTGAAATGTCATTAATTAATCTTCTCAAAACAAAAAAATACAACATATTTAAATTGAATTAGGTATTATAAACAAAACCTCAACTCACGACACTAATTCAGAAATAATAAAATTATTATATTTTTTGATAATTTGACCTTTAAATAACCTTTAAGTACCTAAATTAAGTGCTAAAATTAATTATGAAAACATTTCCCAAATAGCCATAATCAATTTATCTTTTGACACAGAGAAAAGAAAAATCAACGTAACTATATATATTTTATAAAGACTAGATAATAAGATTTAACATATGTAAAAATTAGCATACTCGACCAAATAAATAATGAAATACCTATCGATGATATAATAAATCATACAAAAATATATTTAAATATATTTGAAGATTTATTTAGATAATATTTGAAGATCGGATAAAAACACTAAGTCAAGACCATTTAGGTCTAGACCTTTTTCATACCTCATAAATTAGGCAATGTTCAAACATAAATAATAAAATATTTGCATATTTTGCGACGCATTAAACGATAGGTTGGTAAACTCGTCTGAAGGTCAAAGATACGAATTTTGTATGCAAACAATTATTATCGGGTTCTGATTTATTATCAAACAGAAAGAAAAAAAAAGTAAATGCACATTATAAAACATAGTGAGAAATTAAATAATATGCTAAGTAGGTATCTACCTAAAAATAAGACCAAAACATAAAAACAATTTCCACATTTTATGGATGAAAGATTAAGCAAACTTGCTTAATTTTAAGGGCTTGTAAAATTAAGCGAACTTTTAATTGAACTTTTAATTATTTTATTTTATTAATTAAGAATACAAATTGAAAACTAAAGTGTTTAGATATTATTGCTAATAGGTACTATTACTACAAATTAATTCCAACAATTTGACAATTCGGCAGTTTAACTGTATAATTTTTAATCGTATCACGGAATTATTCGATTTACCTATATTTTTTATAATTTTTATTTACATTATGGTTATATTTTTGATTATTTTAGGGGTCGCATAAGTATTCAATAGTAGGTACACCTATAAAAAATCTATTACATTCATAATTATTTGGGTTCATTTATTAGTCCTTTTTTAAATTTTAACAATGTTAATAAAATACAAAATATACCTAATACAAAACACTATTAAAAAATGATAAAAAAAAAAATATGGGTTTATTATTGTTAAGAACCATGATTTTTGGAAGTCTACAGAAGACCTAACATGAACGGCAAGACTCGGAACTGTTTTTTGAGAATTTCTACCTTGACACTGATTCTCGTGACCGAACAAACAGAGACATACAGAGAATTGCGTATAAAAACAATTGCACATGAGTATATTAATATCGCACCCCGAAACAAAGCCATGACATATATAAAGGCTATTGGGATAATAAAGTTTTGTTGCACTTAAATTGTCAAACATCGAAAAAATAAAGCAATGCACATTTTTAGGAATATCGTGAACTAGCTGATGCCGCGCGGTTCACTCGCGTATTTCCCGTTCCCGTAGGAATACGGGGATAATATATAGCCTATAGCCTTCCTCGATAAATGGGCTATCTAATTCTGAAAGAATTTTTCAAATCGGACCAGTAGTTCCTGAGATTATCGCGTTCAACCAAACAAAGAAACAAATTCTTCAGCTTTATAATATTACTATAGATTCATGACGACAGTATACTAGTAATAATAAAATCCCTAATAACCTAAATTTTAATAAACAATACGTAATTAGCAATTGCTTGTAAAGAATGTTGTTTTATATGAAACAATAGTCAAGGTAATTGAGAAAGAATACAACAGAAAACTTAAGATAACTTATCCTAATAACTACACAAATCACACCGACGTGGGATGGTGGCAATAATAGGTACTAGCTGCATTTCTTCGTTGGACAGTCAGGCTGATCCTTTGCGTTAAAAATGAACCAACTCTTCTGTTACTAGTCGAGGCATCTAGCCTAGCTAGTTGGTATTATTTGTCCTTTTAAAATTATTACACCTACTTACTAAGAAATTACTTATATAATGGACTGAATCTACATTTACAAGGTTCGTTATTTTAATTTTAATTAACTTTCAAAAAAATTGTGTCTTTTTAAGGGCGTTTTACATTAATCAGCAATTTAATCCATCATAAACTAGTGTTTAAACACTTTAAAATATGCAATTGCAAAACAATTTTTTATTAAAACTGTTTGCCAACGTTTTATCTGATCAAACTGACTTGAAAGCTTTTGCTAAATGTAAATAATCGCTTTATTATGGTCTAGAACAATATTTGCACTTGTGCATTATTCGATTATTACAGTTCAAATGATGATACGGGGAATTAATTGTAAATATGTCCACGTGCTGTGTACATGATATGATAAAACCGAGTGACCTGTGACCGAAATGATAAGCTCGAATTATAGTAGAAGTCGTTTCGCGATGTTACTAACTTGTTAGGAAGTTGAAACTAATATACTGACGACAAGCGTTAAAAAAATATTAGGAAGCTTAAACTAAGAAACTATACGGGTTTTATCAAAAAAGTTGTTTATAAAACCTTGATAATCTTTTTCTAATTGACGGAACTATCACGAGCAAATTTGATTAATGGTAGGCGTCCACAAATCAGCACCGTACGGATGGCATCGAACGGATTTTATCTGCCGTAAAATTAAAAATCCGTTTGATGCGAAGTGTCCGATACGTAGATGCGGATAAGTAGACGCCTACGTTAATAATATTAGACTAGGCTTTTAGTGCAAGAAAAAGTTAGAGGAGATACGAGTATGCTTGACTTGAATGAACAATTTGATTGCCGGTGCAAAGGAAATACTTTTTAGGATTCTTACTTACGGTGCATGATTTGCAAAATGGTTTTATGACCATTATTGTACCAATACTCAACGTTTACAAAAATTCACACACACGTATAATACCTAGTTGCATTAAATAACTGTGTGCCTAGCGGGAGTTTTCAATATTTCATATTGTTGCTATCGCGTTAACGTAAACGCGAATTTATAGGGAATTGAAACAGTTGTGCAGTAGTGCCAATAGATGGCGCTGTGTCAATTCCTTAGGAATTCGCGTTTACGTCAACGCGATAGTAACAGTATCAAACTGCCACTAGACCCTGTGTACTATAGAGGTAATACGCTTTTTTCAGCGGTCTATAGTTTAAAGTGTTGCCAGTGAAAGTACATGCACATTATGCTTAAATAACTATGCCAAATTATCATACAAATGTACTTCTAACGCCACCTACAGTATTTTTAACGCTCAGCAGGGTTATTCTTTATATTTTATATAACAATTTATAAACAAACCAAACTGTAAAAAAAATTATGGATTAATTCGATAAAATTGCTTCGTCACATGAATATGACTTAGTTTATCAACGCATTAAACAAATTGACCATAACTATTGAACCTATCACACCTTTGACATTGGAGCGGCGACAAACAAGAGTAATAGCTTTATTAGACACTAGCCGATGCCCTGCGGTTTCACCCGCGTACTTCCTATTTCCGTGACAAGACGGAGATATAATATAGCCTATGATAATCACAAATAACGTAACTTTCTAGGTAAAAGAATTTCCAAATCGGTTTAGTAGATCCAGAGATTACCCTCTACAACACTAAAATCTTTATCTCGTCATAATATTAGTATAGAAAACACTTACTATCTAATAGTATAGTATGTTTTGTAGATTATTCACTTCCAGTAAACAATCAATTTCTAATGCTCACTTCAATATCATCGTATTTAATTAAAATGAATTACTATAATGTTCTAGAAAATTACTCCAATCAACTTTACTATTTACTTTTAACTGCTGTTTTTAACCGACTTCCAAAAAGGAGGAGGTTCTACGTTCGGCTGTATGTATGTTTTTTTTTTTTTTTTTTTTTTTTTTTTTTTTATGTATGTCCAGCGATAATTCCGTCATTTGTGGACCGATTTTGAAAATTCTTTTTTTGTTTTGAAGGGTTTAATTCCAGGGTGGTCCCATTTTTTTAATGTCAGGATCTGATGATGGCATCCTGGAGAAATCGAGGGGAACTTTCGAAAATCGTAGAGACGGCTAGTGCGTTTGTTAGTGTTTCCATAAGGTATTTTAAACCACTACAATTTTATGA
Source organism: Bicyclus anynana (assembly GCF_947172395.1). Classification (NCBI taxonomy): domain Eukaryota; kingdom Metazoa; phylum Arthropoda; class Insecta; order Lepidoptera; family Nymphalidae; genus Bicyclus; species Bicyclus anynana. Next base: position 3,103,160 of record NC_069104.1, on the reverse strand, counting down.
AGGTCTGGAGTTGGTCTGATGATGGAGCCGATACACAGACGATGGAACTCGTCAACGATTTACAGCAGGTACCTTTTGTTTGGGCTTAATTTATTTGTATTGATGAGAACTTTCCACCTAGATGGGTTGTGACTGTATTAAGGGTCTGATGATAAAGACGAAGGACAGTGAAGAGAACTCCTCGACGGTTCACAGTAGCTACCTTGTGTTTGGACTTGATAAATTTGTATTGATGAGAACTTTTCACCTAGATGGGTTGTGACTGTATTAGGGGTCTGGTGATGAAGACGAAGGATAGTTAAGGGAACTCCTCGACGGTTCACAGTAGCTACCTTGTGTTTTGACTTGATAATTTTGTATTGATGAGAACTTTCCACCAGGATAGGTTGTGACTGTATTAGAGGTCTGGTGATGAAGATGAAGGAGAGTTAAGGGAACTCTTCGATGGTTCACAGTAGCTACCTTGTGTTTGGACTTGATAAATTTTATATTGATGAGAACTTTCCACCCATATGGATTGTGACTGCATAGGGGGTCTGGTGATGAAGACGGAGGACAGTCAGTTCACACTCAGTAGGTGTGCTAACACTAAAAATTAAAAAATAAAAATTTTAATTAAAAAAATTCAACCGACTTCCAACTCAAAAATTAACCTAAACTAAAAAGCAAAAAATAACATCTTACCTATGTGCTATCTTCTGATCAGTTTGAAGGCGGTGCCAATCCAGTGTCATGTTTTAATTAAAGCCGTTTCTGAAAGAACCACAGAAATTGTGTAATTTAAACGGCTTGAATTAAAACATCACTGGCTTGGCACCGCCTTCAAACTGATCAGAAGGTAGCACATAGGTAAGATGTTATTTTTTGCTTTTTAGTTTAGGTTAATTTTTGAGTTGGAAGTCGGTTGAATTTTTTTAATTAAAATTTTTATATTTAATGACAGTAATGGCAGTTATAAAATTGTAAATTACTTTTGCACGAGAAACCGTTAACTTCAATTTACTAGAGTTTTATCCACATAGTATATTAATTTTAAAGCGATACTTACACACCTTACTTACAAGTGAGATTCAAACATGTCTGAAATACTTACTCCTGAAACGATGCCAACGATATTGAGATTTGAATTGCATCTGAATCATCTTTCACAGACTTGTATTTCAAAAGTATTTTTTAAAACTGTCGATTAAAATCTAAATGCAATACCTAAGTTATAAAATCATTAGTCATCAAATAGGTCTTTGTGAATGTAATTCAAGTTGTTTATACATACATTGTAGTAATCTTTACTCCGATACGTAAACTATGCCCTGGTTTTGAAAACATTTAATAGTTTATCGGACCGTCCGCGTCGGTGCCCTAAATACGTCAAGACGCTACGAAGATAACTTTCTACCTTGGGCAATAACGGCTTTATTTATAAACGTGGATTAAGATTTAAACCTGAAATATCTTCAAAGTAAAGTGAACTTTAAACAGTAGTGATTAGGTAGTTTTAAGAAAGTTGAGGTTTAATTTTAAATCTTAAACCATGTTTAATATGGCGATACTCGTATATGTATTGCAAACATCTTTGTTTTGTCCATTTTCACGGTTATCGCAATCATGGTTGCTAATTGCCTATATAATCTCTCTCGGCTTTTTATTTAGATTAACTTTTATTGGCAGGCGTCCACAGATCCACATCGTACGCATCGGACGCATTGCAATAAACGGATTTTAGTATTCTTTGTATAGAAAGTCATACAAGTGCGTCCACTGATCGCATCGAACGGATTTTATCTACCGTAAAATTAAGAATCAGTTTGATGCGATGCACCTTACGACGTACTATGCGGATCTTTGGACGACCATTATGGTCATATGTGTCACATTTAAAAATTACTAGCGAACGCTCGCGACTTTTTCCATCGCTCGCGACTTAATCCAGAGTAAAATCTATTTCCATTCCAAATTTCACCCAAATCGCTTCTCATCTCAGCGTAAAGGAAGAATACACACACACGAACTTTCACCTTTATAAATTAGTGTGATTAAGAGGAGGGGTGTTAAAAGTTGAGACAGCTACTTTTACTACTACATTTACGGCTTTTTTTACAAAGTTAAAAATTAAAATTATAATCGAAGGCTGTATGCGTCATGTTAAAAATAATGATATAATGTTTCATAGGTGTTAACTTTGTTATGGCCGCCTACGCGACTCTTCAATGTCATTATCTGTATACACGTAACAATACTTGTCTTACTTGCATTGTGCTTCTACAATAAACGGATTACTGTCTACACACGTGGAAGCTTATGCACAGCCAATTACTTGCACCTGATGATACAGGGTGTGCAAATAGTTATTTTTGTGTGGATTTTACTTAAAACCGATACTTTGACGATTTGATTTTACGATTTGACGGCCTCCGTGGCGCAGTGGTATGCGTGGTGGAAAGACGGAGGTCCTGGGTTCGATCCCCGGTTGGGCCGATTGAGATTTTCTTCATTGGTCCAGATCTGGCTGGTGGGAGGCTTTGGCCGTGGCTAGTTACCACCCTACCGGCAGAGACGTACCGCCAAGCGATTTAGCGTTCCGGTGCGATGCCGTGTAGAAACCGAAAAGAGTGTGGATTTTCATCCTCCTTCTAACAAGTTAGCCCGCTTCCATCTTAGACTGCATCATCACTTACCATCAGGTGAGATTGTAGTCAAGGGCTAACTTGTAAAGAATAAAAAAAAAACCTGTGCAAAACGACACTGGGCAAGGTTTAAGAATGACTTTGATATGAAGTTTTGTGCATGTAATTTTGTCGTCCGCAACTAAATTATATACTGGGTGCTCGGAAGTATTTCTTATTACTCTAAGGTTATATTCTTTAAGGAACATTAGCTGGATAGCATGGTAGGTATGATAATCTATCTCTATATAGAAGAGAAGAAAGTCACTAAAGACGAAAAGTATACGAAATATTTGAGTGACTAGATGATAAGTAGATTTCTGTTTGTAAAAAGGGAGAAGAAAATTGGATGTTGACGTGTAGACAGACTTAAAGATGAGGATCTACCGAATAAATGTTTAAATGAGAAAAGTTGTTATTCAAAAAACTAAATTAACAAATACGAGTATTTAGCTAATCTAAAAAAATGTCCTTCAATCGATTTTTCAGCCAACCTTCTATTTCGAAATGTGACAATCATAATTAATTTCAAAATCATAACCGACATTAGTCCGAAGTTACAAAAAATATGAAATTGATGGCGTTTCTGAAATTAGTTACGCAACGTTCATGGTTCAATGTCCTGTAATTTGCTGCCGTGGAAAATTCAATTGCGTATAGAATTGCAACAATTCTTTATAATATAATTTCGAATATCTTGAAATATTCGTTAATGACCATAAAATTTGATTTAACCTTTTAAACTTTAATAAATTTTCATGTATAAAGAAACAATTTAAATAAAGATGATCAATCCTTACTAGTTTGTTATCCACAAATGTACCGGAGAGGTCTTCAAATCATTTTTAACGATTTCTTTCTTTCTTTACAGGGCATAACATGGGGTAAAGCCTTCTTAATCGCAGCAGAAGACAACGCCGCTCTACCTTATCTATCAACACGAGAATGCCAATTAGGAGGATATAGGATTTACACAGTCAACTTCCACCCCAAACCACTGTTCCTGCCGTCCACTAGTCATAATTCCATAGACGTAAACCACAACACCATAGACAAGAAAGATGCCCTTCTGTATATAGCAGTCCCGGAAAATAAACATTGGCTTGGTGCAGCACCTTTACCCGAAATCGCTACACAGATTTTAGAATGCCGTGGTTCGTCTGGTACAAATGTTGAATATCTTCTGAGGTTAGCAGATTTCATGCGGGAAGAGATCCCCGAAGCTTTGGACGAGCATTTGTTCTCCTTGGAAAGACTGGTCAAGAAGTTTGCGGCAGACATGAAGATATGCCTGAACACTCTAATGGGTGAGGTTGAGAAAGCAGAAGAAAGCAAACCAGAAGCCAAAGCAGTTGTTCCCTCCTTCCAATTCGCGTCACGGATTCCTGACAAGAAATTACGTTGCGTCAACATGTGATTTCCGATCGTCGCATAGAAAGATGGCGATCTTAGAATCTACAGGGAGCTTTGTGATTTAGAGTTGCCTTTATTTACTATTACCAAAGCAGCTAGATGTAGCTACTTGACAAGACTGTGAAATGGATTATCGAGCTGGATTTTCTTGTCAAAAAGTGATACGAATGTTGACGATGATCCGAAAATCTTTTCACGGCATATCTCATTTTTCTGATAATGCTTTTGCGTCTAAAATATTATAATCTAAGGCACATGTTATATTTGTACTGCAGGACGGTCTTTGATATTTCCCTTGAATGGATTCAACATCTCTACTTTAACTGACCAAAAGTAAGGTGGTGACTTAATTTGACTGTGACAAAAGTAATTTGACTGACCCCATATAACTTGATAGGCTCATAATAACGCTGCAAATTAAACAATGCTGATTGAATATTGCTGACCTTAATATTAAAATAAGATATATTTTAGGTTAGAATTACTTAAATTTACCTTACTTCACTAAACTATATACGCTAGTTTAACTTTTGTGCTGTTTCATAACTCGTCAGTGAATGATTTGAATTCGTCTATATCTCTCTCTGCGTATATTATCGTGTTAGACAGAGCGAGATAGAGGCGAATTCGTAATATGTTATAAAAACTTAGTTACAGTAGATATATCTCTAGTGGATCGTCTTTGCTGGCGAAGACGTAGATGATAGTGGAGTTTCGTAAAATATGACAGAAACATAATGCGCTTTTTCTGTTTAAACCATTTTTTTACATAATATTGAAATATAGAAACGGTTGATACTCGCATGGTTTTTAATGTACGAGTTGGAACCCATACTGGGTTTTTAACTCCGAACCAAATAACACGAGTTGCATCCATGTTTCTATTTCATAATTACGCTTATTTTCATTTCTTAACAGTAATATGGCATTTCCTCGCATGAAAAGTATCCTTCGTGAGGAATCCTATATGAGATTTTGCGAATTTTAAACTCGAATTTTATAAGAATGAACATACGGGTAAGTTTTAGAGATTATACTATAGTCTGGCAAGTGCGTTAATAACACTCCTATGATATGCGGGCGACAGGGGGGAAATACTGCGCAGGTATGAAATCGTGCGTGTGGGGAAGTGACGTGGCGTTACTCGTGGGTATTTCATTAATCGCTACACGCCCCCCGGCCCGCGCGAAATATCGAACGAAGTTGCCAAGCTATATATCATTATGGAAATAATATTTTAGTTGACTATTAGTTAGTGGCTCAAATTACAAGAGCTAAAGCAGCAGGGCTATTCTATAACGATGTTTGTATATTCGAATTCATCGCTATCTTTTTCTTTCTATAGTGCTAGACAGAGAGAGATAGATCTTGGAACTAGCACTTGCGGGTTATACAAAATATCGATACTGAATAGTCCTGCAGCAAGTAGTTGACAACAGTCCCATGATATGCGGGCGACGGGAGGGGAATGACTGCGCGGGTAAGCAGTCGTGCGCGCGCATCGCTACCTCCCCTCCCGGCCCCCGCGGACCATCGAGTGTTACGAACGAATTTGCCAAGCTATAGCATTGTATAGTGCTTTTGTTATCATAAAATGTTATAATAATTATGTTATATTTATTATTTAATAACAAAGGCCTAAGCATTAATTATTCTCATCTATTGTTCGTTCATTTGTTTCAAAATAGTCATCTCTGTTATGATTTAGTATGGACACAGTTTGATAACATGCCGTAGCGTATATTAATAAACTACAAGCCCTTGAAAAAATAACGCCTGACTATATACCTTACACCAAGAAATTGTAACGCCTAGACGGCCTCCGTGGCGCAGTGGTATACGCGGTGGATTTACAAGACGGAGGTCCTGGGTTCGATCCCCGGCTGGGCAGATTGAGATTTTCTTAATTTGTCCAGGTCTGGCTGGTGGGAGGCTTCGGACGTGGCTAGTTACCCCCCTTCCGGCAAAGACGTACCGCCAAGCGATTAAGCGTTCCGGTACGATGCCGTGTAGAAACCGAAAGGGGTGTGGATTTTCATCCTCCTAACAAGTTAGCCCGCTTCCATCTTAGACTGCATCATCACTTACCATCAGGTGAGATTGTAGTCAAGGGCTAACTTGTAAAGAATAAAAAAAAAACGCCAGCTACTCACGATCAGGTTTACCGTCAAGTCTGCAGGAGGCTTATGTAGACTACAAACCTAAGGTTTAAACGACGAACTGTACAATTAAAACAGTGTGTAGGCAAATCTGAAACTGCACAGTGAAACTGAAAATGTGAAATCCAATTGAAATATCATTAGATAAAAGTACAGTTACCCTGAAGGTCTGTAGCCCACATTAGCAATGTGAGCAGTGAAAGAATATTTAATTATTATTTTCTCTGCCACATTCTTAAGTGTGTCCTGTAGACTTGACGGCAAAGGGGAATGTCCACCAGCCCATACAACGTTGGCCCAAGAAACCCAGTTACGCCCCCCCCCCCCCCATAAAAGTATATGGAGATGATAATATGATGTATAAATAAGGATTTGGTTAAATATTTTTTTAGTTTTATGTAAAGTGGGGGGCGGGGACGAAAGGTCTGGGCCGGGAATGGACATTCCATTGAGTGAAGGACGTAAGATTAAAAGTAAAACTTTTATTTTATATTATTCCATTTGTAAAAAGATCTATATCTCTTTAACTAAAACATACGTAACGTATCTAAACCACAGATAAGATAGTCTAATGACAAATCGGTATATTCAGTTGCTTCTACTGTGATAAACACTGATACTTGTATAATTAAAATACTAATTAAATTGTTAATTAAACAATTATAACGTTACACAATACCTGCTTTTGGTTAACATTAATATACTCAGAGGCACAATTATCCGCCCACTATAGTATACACGCGTCATATTAAAGAGGGCAGATAATTGTGCCTCTGAGTATATAATGATGTTTAACATGCTATCATCATGATAATTTATTATCAGCCAACCATTGACTGTTGTTCATTCACTGTTTAATTTTTTAATTAATTAAATATCACGTGTCTCAAACGGTGAAGGAAAAACATCGTGAGGAATTTTAACTTGAGACTTGAATTGAATTGAATTGAATTGAATTGAGACTCGAGCTCAGCAGCGAGCCGAATATGGGTTGATGATGATGAACCATTCACTGCTGCACATGCCTTGATTTCCAACATCACGATCTTTTGCCGCTAGCATACCTCCCTGTAACACACTTGATGTTATCAGTCCACCTACTGGGGTTTGACTAACCAACAACTTAAACAGTATGAAAACATTTAAAACTCCCACTAGGCACACAGATAAGTTAGTAGCACTTTAATGACAAAATATTGACAATATTATTGTAAGCAACTTTATATTTGACAAACTAAATCAATTTACACTGACTGACTGAATACACAGACTTATATATTTGGTTTCTTCTCAAATACTACTGAAGTACTGTTTTTTAATGACAAAAATGACGAAGTATTACATTACGATACTTAGAATAATTAAGGTTACCTATTTTAAAATGTGATTTTTTAATTGTATCAAGATGTTTTATTTTTTAATTTGTTAAATTAAAAATCTTTCTGTAATAAATAATAACAAATAAATATAAGTCTAATTATGTATTGACAATGTACCAACTAATGTATAGATGGTATGTTTAGATTTTTTATGACATTTTGTATAACAGCAAAAGAAATACAATCACGAATAATGTCGAATACAGAACAATAAAATTGATTCGAAAAATGTATTAGGTCTTTTTACTTACCTTATTCATTAAATAATTTCTATATAAACCAAGATAGAATACCTAAAGCCCCCATTCGCACGAGAGTTTTTTTAAAAAGCGTTCATATAGCAGTGAATGCTCGAAAAAAACGTCGTGTTTTAAAAACGCTATCGTGTTATCATATACTTGGGAATGAATTTGTTGTATTTGAACGTTTTTTAACGTCCGTTAAAAAAAACTGCTCTTAGGCCGTTTTTAAAATATGGCGGTAAGAGCGGCGACGATATGAGTTGAAACTTGGATTGAACACGTCGAAATTGACAATTTTCATTATAGTCCAGTAATTTTAGGCATTTTAAACTCCAATTTGGGGAAAAATTTCTACTGAGCAGAATTTTTGTATTCGCGTCGCGAAATATTTGCAAAAAAACTGATTTTCGTGACCTTTTGACGTTTGTAACTTATTTAACCGGCACGATATCGATGTTGATTTTTATTTATTTATTTATTTGTAACTAACAGCGTTTTAACAAAATATGTACAAAAAATATAAAATAAACAATAATAAGGCCACATACAGTTACAAAGAAAGTTGGTTGCAATATTAAGTAGGTATAACAAGTGAAAATGAAAAATAATTTTTAAAAGAAATGATTGTGAATAGAAAAATATTATTAAATTAATCACATATTAGAAAAATAGTACAAAATTTATTTAAAAATTCGCAAGTTGAATGTAAGTGTATGAGCGTAAGAGTGTGTGTGTAAGTCGATGTGTGCGTGTGTGTGCGTGTGTATAAGAGCATGAGCGTGTGTGTAGGTGTGAGAATTGGTGCATAAATCAGTTAAGTTTATTGAGTTTGGTATGTGTTTTTCTGATAGCGTTTGTTCATTGAGGTGTTATTGTCTTCGGTGTAAAGTGATAATTTCTTTTTTTAACTGTGATTTAGATAAATAAAAAAGATCTAAATGGGAGTAAATCTTATTATATTTTCGAGATAGTCGTACCAAAATTGCGTTTTGGCCATAGTTAGAGTTAGATTTAGGTGCAATTAGTAAGCGAGTGTGCCGGGGCCTAAACGACGAAGCATTTAACGAGAGAGCTGACAGTAAGCTAGGACAGTCAATACGGCCAGTCAAGATAGCTTGCAACAGAAGAATGTCACTCTGATTTCTTCTTTGCTCCAGGGTGTCTATTTTATAGTGCGCACAAGCTTCTTCATAATTGTTAAATCGCCTGTAGTCTTTTTCATTTTTCATATCTTTAGAATTACACCGTAATCTTTATTACGGAGTTATTACCTATACAAAAATTCAGTTTAGTGAGTAGGATTTTTTCCCCAAATATAACCTATATTACTGGACTAATAAAACAGGAAAATTGTCTAACCTCTAACACTTTTTGCGAACCTACGAACGATGGACAGGTGAAATAAAAGAAAAAAAATATCTGCACAATAATTTTATTCACCACGAACGAGTCTCAATACAACATTAATACATCATGCTTCATTAAAATAAACTCAAATATACAAACAAGATATAACAAATACTGCTCCGTCAGTGGAACTTGCAAATTATATTTTGCATAAAACATACGTTTTTTTTATGATATTCAAACAAAAATTGTACTTTTCATTTTCGAATAATTGTTCCTGAATAATATTTTAAGGTAAAGACAGTAGTTGTAAGACTTCACATCGCAGGAGCGCTATTTGGTTTTGGCACAGAATACTCTAACGCCGGCCACACACTGTCAAGCATATCATCAAGTCTGTCGCACACACTTAGGCCTAGTTCGGACTACGTAACTTTAGTATTTTAGTTGATTACGAACGATGTTTGGGCGGTAAATCCAAAAATTATTTGTATACGACTAAAATACTAAAATAGTCCGAATTAGGCCTTAGGGATGTGGGTAGTAAAAAAAAACCGAAGCTATACCTACGTACCCATAACGATATTTCGATATTTATCTATTCACTACCCAAATCTTAAAACGCTGCAGACTTGACCGTGTGTGGCTAGCGTAACGTCCAATACGGAAAAAAAATTAACATTTAATTTTTATGGTTTCTGATGTCTTTGCAAACTCGGAGGATTGTTGCTCCTCAGTAGATAGGTACGTACCTATTGAGTTAGGAGTTATTTTTTGTTGGACTAAGTTACGGTGTAATTACCTTTGCCTGAAAAAAATCAATTCTCCGAGAATTTCAAGAACTTAAATTGCCAAGAAACCGTGTAGCAGCTTTAAAAATAGTAATTTAATACTTAAACTAATCTTTGCAGTTGTAAATGGTAGGTATTATGTAATAATTATGCTCAGTAAACTATTTTTACATTTCAAATATTTACAATTTTTAACTAAGATATTTTTAGAGTACAGTTAAATTTAAATTATTGTTTAACTAAATACTAGTTAAGTACAGTGTTTATTATGGATTTTCAAAAAAAAATTGTGTGGTAATAAGCAGGTGCGGCAGATAAATATATAAAAAAGACTAGACATTTTTTAAAAAGTAATGCATATTCAACGTCACATTTAACAGAAAATGGGAATAAAAAATCAATTGATTGATATTAATTTGTGCTTGCAATACTTATTATTAAAGTTAAAAGGACTACCTATTTTCGTGCAGATTAATGGCTCCTCTACACCACAAGTCAGTCCTGAAGAAACTATAAAACTTTATTGAACGGACGGTTGAAAGTCCTGGATCTTTAAAAAATCCCTATCTTCCAAAGCCACCATGGTCCAGATTCCTATGGTAATAGCATAGTTTTTTATAGCAATAATGCTCCATTGATCATCCATGGTGCTGGATGGTGTAGAGGAGCCATTACAAACTAGTTATTTTCGAGTTGAACGGATTAGTACTATGGATGCAAATTCTTGTTGAAACACTTATAAATAAATATAGTATTTAACCTACCAGTTAATAATAGTATTACAGCAATAATACTTTTATAATAAATCGATTGCTAAACTTTGGCTCTACGAATTACTCACTTTATTTACAAAAACTTTTGCAATATCGCAAATAAAATTTTATAATTATGCATTGTACTTAGCTACTACTTTGTGATGCATTTTTGGTATGCAAAAATAATAAATAACTAGATAAACAAAAATACATACATACTAAAGTACTTACAAAAAATACTTACATACTAAGGTACTCCATATTTGAACGCCAAATATTTTTATAAAAAAAAAACTAAAATAAACAAAATAATAATAATTAACAAAAAATAGCAAACATACAAAAAATATCTACCTTTTAATATTGCAAAAAAAAACATTTTGCATGCAGTCTTCAAATAAACTTCATTACTTAAAAAATAAATGTTTCTTACATATAAATAATAATTATAATTAATTAATAAAAGTGTAAACTTGTTGATAGTTGAACTTATCAATTATAAATTAAATATTTTCCTACAGATTGTCAAAATTCTCTCAGGTAATAAAAAAAACTTATAAATAAAACATGCACATTCACGACATTCAGTCAAAATAAATACATAAAGACATTATAATACTATTCAACTCATTTGTTTAACTAAATACATATCTACATAATACATAGCAAACAATACGTTTGCAAGACTACTTGTTGAGTCTGTTCTAATAAATTACTAAGGTGGGAAAATATTGACATGTCACATCTAACTTATTTTAATTTTGTAGACATAAAATGACTAATTAGCCCGCCATTGGACCAGCGTGGTGGGTCTAAGCTCCATATCCACTCGTATAAGAAGGCCTGGCCTTTAAAATTGGATTATAATGATCTTATGATGATGATTTACTAAAAACTATTATTTTTTGTCGTAATTCAATTTACATGTAGCCCCATCTATTATTTTAACGCGATGTATTCAAGACAGCTGAATCATCAACTCTCAAGCTCTTTTCATTTTCAAGATTTGTAAGAGAAGGCATTTCTTCTTTTTTCAAGTAAATACAGCACTTTATCAACTGAGTTTTTAGGACTTAATTTTATTACAGAGACATAGGAAAAAGATTGTTGGCCCTAACTCTCTTAATCTCTCACTTGATAATGCGCTTACTACAGCACATAATTCATTAATTACCTAATATGTGTTCTTAGGTAACTGAACATAATAAATTGTAATCCATCAGCTCGTTCACATAGATAGTTTGTAAGTTTTTCGTTACAGTTAAATTATCAAACGTCGAATTATTTTCAGTTCAATCGAAAATTAAGGCACTTATTTCACTTCCAAGAGTTCTGAGAGAAGGTAAAAAAGTAAGTTCTCTTGAGTAATTCTTAATACTCGTACATCTATACTAATATTATAAAGAGGTAAAGTTTGTAAGTTTGTAAGTTTGTCACATTTTTTAAATGGGGTAATCTTCGGAACTACTGGTCCGATTTTAAAAATTCTTTCACCAGTAGAATGCTACATTATCGGGGAGTGCTATAGGCTATATTTTATATTGGTATCATATATATTAGCCGAGTTATCACAGTTTTTGTCATACAGGTCGGACCGAAAATCCTCTTAGGCAGACTTAATCGCATGCGCTGCCTTAACCATTGTGTAAAATTGAAATTAATGTATGGAGGCTTTATGTATCTTTAAAAGTTCTACAAAAAAGTCCGCGACACCATATACCTATCTTCTATAAATTAGCAGATATAGTACCTTTTGTGTTTTAAAAATTATTAATTTTATATACTTAGGTTTGCGTCATTATTTATGCTACTTAACTTAAATCCTTATCAAAATAAATTATTTAATAATCACAAGGATGTTATGGAGATAAGATTTGCCCTTTACAGTATGTTAATTAGTTAAATAGTTTCGGAGATAATACAAAATTTCTAAAAGGCGGAATGCCGCTTATGTTTAAGCGCCAACCGCCAAATTAAGTTGAACCTTCCTCTATAGGTTTCTACGTATTTTATAGGGATCAGCATTTTTGGTTACTAAACTCTATGTAGGCGTTTTATCCATTTACCAATAGATGGCGTTGAGCAAAAACACCATATTTTTGTACGGCGCTAGGGAGATTTATGCCGACTACATGATTCTCGAAATTGATTGTTCATACATTGGTGATGGTGGTGAAAATTTACTTAGATTTTGGCAAGTCGATGTTAATTATTAATGATTATGTTCTACTTCTAGGCAGTAGGCACGTACCACGTAGGTAGTTAAAGTTAGCTAGGTACTGTTTGTCTGACTCTGTAGTCTGTCTATTTACGTATTTGCTTTTAGATTTAGAAATAGAGATTAGAGACATACTTTAAGTTTTAATTTATAGTTTAGATACGTCGTACTTTCTTTGTTTAGGTTCAGGTAATCAGGTTTAAACTTTAAATTCAAATAAATAATTTGTAATTTTATTTTATTCGTTTCGTTTCGACTTTCGACTTTCGTCATACGTATTTCGTGTAATTAGTTATTATTTCGTTTTATGGTATTATTTCGATTGTTGTGTATATAAATTAATTAAAACTTAGTAAGTGTAATTATAGTGTTTTGTGTTAACTTAATTTTGTAAAAGATATATATACGTAGTCTATACTAATATTATAAAGAGGTAAAGTTTGTAAGTTTGTCACATTTTTTAAATGGGGTAATCTTCGGAACTACTGGTCCGATTTTAAAAATTCTTTTACCAGTAGAATGCTACATTATCGGGGAGTGCTATAGGTTATATTTTATATTGGTATCATATATATTAGCCGAGTTATCACAGTTTTTGTCATACAGGTCGGACTGAAAATCCTCTTAAACAGACTTATTCGCATGCGCTGCCTTAACTATTGTGTAAAATTGAAATTAATGTATGGAGACTTTATGTCTTTAAAAGTTCTACAAAAAAGTCCGCGACACCATATATCTATCTTCTATATATTAGCAGATATAGTACCTTTTGTGTTTTAAAAATTATTAATTTTATATACTTAGGTTTACGTTATTATTTATACAACTAAACTTTAATCCTTATTAAAATAAATTATTTAATAACCACAAGGATATTATGGAGATAAGATTTGCCCTTTACAGAATGTTAATTACTTAAATAGTTTCGGAGATAATACAAAATTTCTAAAAGACGCAGAAATTCCGCTATATGACGCCCCGCGCTTTCATTTATGTAGTTCCCGTGTGAATATGGGGATCAAACATAGCCTATGACACTCGCAAATAACGTAGCTTTCTATTGGTAAAACAATTTTCCAAATCGGTCCAGTAGATCCAGAGATTACCTCCTACAACCACACAAACTTCACCTCTTTATATTATTAGCATAGAAGTCTCTATTTCCCTTGGTCATACCACCACTCTCGAAGGGCTGCACCGATTTTGCTAAGGGTAGGAGTAAGATAGAGAATTTGTAGAGTAGGGTAGTGTACGGGTAGGGAAGCAGTAGGGCCGGGGTAGAGGTAGGGTAGGGGTAGGGTAGAGGTAAGGGTAGGATAAGGAAGTGGTAGGGTAGGAGGCGTGAGATAAGGGTACGGGTGGGATAGGGGTAGGAAAGGGATAGGGTACGGGGAGGGTAGGGGTAGGGTGGGGGTAGGGTGTAGGTAAGGTAGGGGTAGGGTAGAGGTACGGGTTGGGTAGGGTAGGGGTAGGATTGGGGTAGTGGTAGGGTAGGGGTAGGGTAGGGTAGAGGTAGTAGTAAAGTTGACAACGAACTTTACGCGGACGAAGTCGCGGGCGTCCGCTAGTATGTTATAAATTACTAAGTAATATTTTTACGCTATATTTGCATCTACATTCTAATTATAATTGATAACTAGGTACATTTTGTACAAGAATTTTAAGAACTATTTTTTACAAAGTAATAGTCAGGGATCCGTAGAACATTTTTTACATCTGATTACTAACAAGTTAATTTTTCGTGGCTAGCTTCGTCTCGATGAGACGAATAACTTTTAAAATACGAAAATTCTTGATTCTGGTAGCTAACTGAGTTACCAGGAAATGAAAATTTCTGAGCGTCGGAAAGAGATAATGTACCATTGCAAATAAAAAGTTGATCGTCATCGAGATGAAGGTAGGTACCTACTCACCAAAAATAATATAACCTAATATGTAATTAATAAATTAATTAATTAAACAAATAAAAAAACCCGACTGCATAAAGTAAAAAAAAACTGAAAAGAAAAAAAACAAGCTCAGTCGAGAAGTGTAGAAAGCAATTAGAAAACAGTCGGGACCTTAGATATTGGATAGAATGATTTTCTTCTACATTATTTAATAGGTCTATTTTATAACTTCACTTCACCAACCTGCTCGCACCTATAGTCATCCGCCTCGCGTATTTTGTATAGACAACTAATAAATAACGTTTTTCTAATTGTAGTTTTTTTAAAACATGGCCATGATATACCATTTTAGAATCCTCACAAAAAGCTCTTGAATTTGATACCCATACTGCAATATCAGAAAAAAAAAAATTTTTCACCTCGAGTCTCACAGTCGTCTTGTTATTTTTTTTTACTTTCCTATCTAAGAACACTTGGGTTATTGAGACAAATCTAACGATATCCTAATTACGTAAATCAGTGGTTTGGAAGATATGAGGTAATAATAAATATTACATACATACATACAAGATACGCGCGAAAAACATAACCCTTCTTGCAGTCGGGTAAAATTAGTTAGCTAATGAATCCCTTAGTTATATATTTGAAGAATGTTTTAGAAGATTATGGCAAAATTATGACCCGACTCCAGACGGCATGCTGATTGCTGATATCGTACAACGTCTTGCAGAGACTGGGTAATTATGCGCTTTGAACGCTAAATACCTACTACTCGCTGCATACCTACCTCACGAATAGCTACTACAGAATGACCTGTAATTAAGGGCTGCCAACATTAACTTTTCGTGTAATAATTATAGACAAGAAATTTTCTTTAGAATAAAAAAAAAATAATTGTAAAGAGGCTTCACTTCTATATTATTAGATAATGTTGATAATAATTGGTTGAAAACTTAACATTAAAGTTACGAGGGTTCCAAACGCGCCTTGGTCCGAGAAGAGTTTCGATTTTATTGCGTTTATTATAAAGACAGAAGCTTACCTACTTTAGAAGTTAGATATAAGTTAGAGAGTTTCTTTTTCGCATTAGTGAGTTACTATTAGTTAGGTTTGAAAGAAATTTGAGCACGTAGCCCTGTGGTCAGACCAAATCCGCGCCACTTTCGACACCAAGGTACACGAGGCTCTGCAAGTCACGAAAAGCCGAGCCACATGGCGCGACATCGTCAATCGTCATCGTCGCGAAGAAAGAAGAAGAGGAGTCACGACCCTCAGTAATGAGGAATACAACGCAAGGAAGGAAGAAAGAAACTGTCGCTCAAGAAACTCTTTGTGTAACAAGGAGGAAAAGAGTTTAATTAGAATTAATTAAAAATTCACCACATTTCATCCAGCCGTTTAAACAGACGTACGTTAGTCAACGGTACCATTACTAATTTCAATATTTATTTCAGGCAAAATGCTCAAAGACATTTGAAGTGTCCCAGCTCCTTGATATTTGATATTAAATTTCCAGTTTTACACTGTACTTACATTTAAATATCATCGAATTTAATTATAAGTTTTGTTTTATAACACTTTTTGTGGTGATTTTGTAGGCATGTAACATATGTAAAGTATCAAATTACTGGATTGTTACTTGTATGTTATCATGAGAGTGTTTATGGATAAAAAACTATTAGTTGCAGTAGACCAAGGGAAAATCCTATTAATATTATAAACGCGAAAGTTTGTATTGATGTTTGGATGTATGTTTGGCTGATTGTTACTCTTTAACGTCGCTACTACTAAAGCGATTTGGCTGAAATTTGGAATGAAAATAGATTTTACAGTGGATTAACACATAGGCTACTTTTTATCCCGAAAAAATCTATGGTTTCCCGAGATTGATACTGATGATTTTGATGTTATGAATGTTTGTTACTCTTTCACGCCTGGACTACTGAACCGAATTAGCTGAAATTTGGTATAAAGATATGTTATAGTCTGGATTAAACACATAGGCTACTTTTTACCCCGGAAAAATCCATGATTCCCGAGGAATTTTTGAAAAACTAAATTCGTCCGTCCACGCGGACGAAGTCGCGGGTGTCCGCTAGTCTTACATAAAAGTCATTTAGGTAGGTACCTACTTCTTTTAAATAGTTGAACTATCCATGTATTTTAAGATCGAATTTTTATTAATTCAATTAAGGCACTTATCACTTCCAAGATTTCTAAGAGAAGATAATCAAAGTTTATTCTCTATAGCATATTATACAACAGTCATAAGAAAAGTTTTTATTTTATAAACGGGAATTCACTGTCACTCTCGTCCCCTGACCCGTCGTAACTGGACGGGGGGGTGTCGAGCTGCGGGAGGCCAAGGTCCAGGTACTCCTGGTTGGCGGTGACGGTGAGGATCTTGTCCAGGTCCTCCACCAGCTCGGTGAAAGACGGCCGGTCGCCGGGGGAGAAGGACCAGCACTCGCGCATTAGCATGTATCTGTAAGAGAATAAAGGGTAGTTTTAATTTTATTAAATTAAAAGGTAGTTGGCTTAAATAATAAGAGAGACGCGTATTGTGAGGAGGTTCCTTATTCTGGAGCCCTGAATTTGCACCTGTTGCTTGGGCACTCAAATGTCCCGCAGCGGGAGGGTTATCTTTTTTACAAATTGTGTTTTGTATTATATTTTGAATATGTCGGCGAATGAGTTATTTGAGACTGAGGCTACTCCGTTATCAGAAGTGGAATTTAGTCATAACCCCGTTAAATGTATAACATTGTTAAAAATAAAAAAAAATAATAATAACAAATGAAAGTGATTCATATCTAATAGGTACTATACTACAGCCTTTCTTGATGAGTTCTGTTTACCAACAAACAAATTAAAAGTGAGGGTATAAATCACTAGTCATTTCACACCTTCTAATAATTATAATTAACTTGTTCTTAAATTAATGAAAATAAATTTGATTAATAATCTATAATAATTAGATATGGTTAATATATTTTATATAACATTTTATAAATAAACCAGACATAGTTTAAAATAAAGAAGTTATGAAATGACATGCGTTTCCTACCTTCATTTCTAATTTATTTGTTGGTAAACAGTACTCATCAATAAAGGCTGTAGTATGGGCAGTGAGTTCTAAATGGTGCCCATGAAGGCTTTTATTTATTTTATTTGTATCTATTGTATTCGCGACGATATCTTACTAATGGTGTCGTATATCTAGGCTTAAGTGGCAATGGGCGGGGCACATAGTGCGAAGAGCCGATGGACGTTGGGGTCCCAAAGTGCTGGAATGGCGACCCCGCACTAGTAAGCGCAGTGTTGGCCGACCCCCCACCAGGTGGACTGACGACATCAAGCGAGTCGCAGGGATTCGCTGGATGCAGGTGGCTCAGTATCGTGATGTTTGGAAGTCCCTACAAAAGGCCTATGTCCTGCAGTGGACGTCCATCGGCTGATATGATGATGATGATGATGATGATGATGATCTAAGCTTACATTTCTAGACTGCAGCAAGGCGGTTTCTCCATCCTGTGTCCCGCGCTGAGGTGCTGGTACATGTACTGGCCCGGCACCGTGGGGTACGGCGTACCCCCCAGCGTCATGATCTCCCACAGCAGCACACCGAACGACCAGCTGGAATTAAACAAACATCTGTAAGTATATTCATCACCTCGTCCAAATTCCTCAGTGCCTGACGACAGGTCTTCGAACAGTGTGTGTTGCCATGACCTACGAATCCGAGACTTAGTCGTTAACTATGGACCTCTTTTTTTTTATTTTTTTCTTTACAAGTTAGCCCTTAAACACAACAATAATTCTAATGATGCCTTTACGTCAATATAATGTCAGTTTATGTCAAAGATAAGTAAAATAATAAATTGCAAAAACAATTAGTCATTAATATGGTGTATTTGTATAGTATTAATATAGTCTTGAAATCAATTGGAATTGGTTTATTCATCAAGGTACTCTTTGATGGAGTAGTATGCTTTGTTTATTAAAAAATTCTTTAATTGTTTCTAAAACCTTTCCAAGTTTTAATTATTTTTTATATTAAATGTCAGCTTATTGTAAATATTTATTGATTGGCAAAATACACTTTTCCGAAACTGTGCTGATTTTGCAGCTTGTCCACACTCCTTTCGGTTTCTACACGACATCGTACCGGAACGCTATATCGCTTGGCGGTACGTCTTTGTCGGTAGGGTGGTAACTAGCCACAGCCGAAGCCTCCCACCAGCCAGACCTGGACCAATTAAGAAAACCTCAATCGGCCCAGCCGGGGATCGAACCCAGGACCTCCGTCTTGTAAATCCACCGCACTTACCACTGCGCCACGGAGGCCGTAAATTTCAGACCTCTCTGAAAGTTCAAAGTAACTGAGCGGATGATCACACAGCGGGCGATGGAACGAGCTATGTTAGGAGTATCTCTGCGTGATCGAATCAGAAATGAGGAGATCCGCAGAAGAACCAAAGTCACCGACATAGCTCAACGAGTTGCGAAGCTGAAGTGGCAATGGGCGGGGCACATAGTGCGAAGAGCCGATGGACGTTGGGGTCCCAAAGTGCTGGAATGGCGACCCCGCACTAGTAAGCGCAGTGTTGGCCGACCCCCCACCAGGTGGACTGACGACATCAAGCGAGTCGCAGGGATTCGCTGGATGCAGGCGGCTCAGTATCGTGATGTTTGGAAGTCCCTACAAAAGGCCTATGTCCTGCAGTGGACGTCCATCGGCTGATATGATGATGATGATGATGATGAGCGGATGATTCTCTATTTTGAATCAAAAATGGAGCAAATAAGTACTAAAGATAATAATAATTATATAACTCCTGCATAAATGTTAAGAGCAGAAACTCAGGAATGTTGTTTGGCGGCTAAAACAGCGATACGGGTACCTAACGAAGAACCTATCTACTTAAAAGTTATAGCGGTAGGTACCTACTGTAATCATCATCATCATCATCATCATATCAGCCGATGGGCGTCCACTGCAGGACATAGACCTTTTGTAGGGACTTCCAAACATCACGATCCTCAGCAGCCTGCATCCAGCGAACCCCGCGATTCGTTTGATGTCATCAGTCCACATTGGGACCGCAACTTCTACTATCTACCCACCTACTGTACTGATACCTACCTATAACCTACTTACTCGTATGTAAAATATCTGAAAATTTATGGGAATTCTTGATTATTGAGCGAAGAGACATTGATCTAGAATCCCCATCAATTGATTCTATTGTTTAACACGCTCTGCTTAATTATCTAGAATCCCTATCGATTTTGATCCAGAATCCCGATTTTTGACACTCAATTTCCCTGCTTACTTTCCTGGCTACTTCCTACGCCACTCGGGCAGTATCTCGTATAAGCGTCATGCAAACTTGACGGTTTTGATCTGGAGTGACAGGCATAATGATATAGTGTAATATTAAGTAGAAACGTAATAATAAGTACGACCCAGTGTCAGTTCTTGAAAATAGAAGTGGGACCTCTACTGGGACCGAACGATTATCACTGACAGGTATATTGTTGCTAATAGACCTGATATAGTGCTAGTCGATCGGTCAGTGCGTCGTGCAATAATTGTTGATATTACTGTTTTACATGAAGATAATCTAGTTAAAACTGAAAAGGAAAAAGTATGAAGATATGTTGGATCAACAATAATTGTTCCGGTAGTTATGTCAGTCAACGGTCTTATAGCAAAAGCTTCGACCAACACCTTAAGAAGCTTTCGCTTAACTGCTGGATCAAGGAGCGAATACAGAAGGCAGTGATTCTTGAGACGGCGCGTATTGTGAGGAGGTTCCTCACTCTGGAGCACTGACCGCCGGTTGCTTGGACACTCAAATGTCCCACAGCAGGGGGGTTGATTAGTTTTATAAATTTTTAATAATGTTTTGTAATAAAATTGTTTTTTTTTTGTATTAAAGATAGAGATTATAAAAAAAAGTAGAAAGAACTTACACATCAGTCTGCGTGGTGAACACTTTGTGGTACAGCGACTCGGGAGCCATCCACCGCACGGGCAGGCGGCCCTCAGTCTTCTTCCGGTAGTAGTCGTTGCTGTGGACGTCCTTCGCTAGACCGAAGTCCGCTATCTTGAGGACACAGTCGTCCGACACGAGGACGTTGCGAGCGGCGAGATCACGATGTATACACTAAAACAAAAATCAAAGTAAAAATCGTTATTTTTATTCAACAGAAACCCAAAAAGGATGAAGAAACACAAGACTCAATGTGTAATAGAGATGTCGATCAAAGAAAACGATTTATTCAATAGAAACCTTAAAGGACAAAGTAACACAAGGTTAGATAATAATTTAATCGTAAAGTAATGGTTACAAAAAATAAAATGAAATCTATTTCAAATGACATACCTTCTGTGAAAATCAGAGTGTTTTAAACAAACAAAAAAGTGAGATGAAACAGTCAGACATAGTGTAATAAATATTACAATGATTTAAAAAAGCATTACTCACTCTTCTAGATGCTAAATACTCCATTCCTCGCGCTACTTGGTATGAAAATGACACTAAATCCTTTTGTGTTAGCGTTTTCTTTACTTTATCTTCTGCATCTGATTCGTACCTAGAAAAAAAATTTATTAATTTTGGAACTAATCAAAAAATCCAGTGATTCTGCTTCAGCTAAGATTAATCGTGATTTAGTTGTACTAGATAGCTAAATTTAAATTTCAAATTCAAATTATTAGACTTAAAAGTATTAATACAATAAAAGAATGTATCATGTACATGTTTACAAGATACGCGCGAAAAACATAACCTTTCTTGACAAAAAAAAAATAAGTTGTACCCAGCAATTGAGCTAAAATATTTTAAAAAGATTATATGTTATAATTTTCGGATGTCATCTTGGACGGAAATTACAATATATATAGCTGTAATACTATCAAAAACTTACGAGTAAATTTAGAATTTTTGGACGAATATAATTTTACCTATTTCCTGGCCTATGGTTTCTTAGAAATTCTCGTAAGTTGCCATTTGGTGCGTATTCGACGATGACATAAAGTGGTCCATCTTGAGTACAGCATCCCAACAAATTAATGATGTTGACATGCTTGCCAATCATCTTCATCATCTCCATTTCTGACACCAGCGCCATCATTTCCGCGTCTGTGTGACCCTCTGGAATGATAAAAAATCTCTCATTAGATTTTATTTTTCTCTTATATTAGTGATCCAAGCCCCAACAGAAACATTCAATAAATTCAATTATTTATTAATTAAAATATAAATTAACTTATTTATTAATATTTCATAGTGTCTGCCTAAAATTCCGTTTTTTCTAATTTGCTTATATTTGATAGAATGAAGCCAATTAGAAAAATAGAAAGCAATTATTATCAGCATGAGAATACCTCAAGACAATCCTTAAACAAATCGCGGGTTAACCATGAATAGATAAATAACAGACTAAACAGATGTATTAATTATTGTTCCGTTTTTAGCTGCTCCTCTTTTATTGTTTTTTTTTCAAAGTACAATCCTTTCTGCTCATTTATTTTTCTTACACTTATATTTAACTTTAACAGTATTAAAATAATAACAATACCTTTCAACATCTTAACAGCTACAACAGACTGTAATCCAGGTTTAACAATTCCGACGCATTCCGCTTTCACAACCTTTCCGAATTCTCCCTCTCCGAGCACCTTGCCTATACTGAGAGATTCCCGAGGAACCTCCCAATCTATGTCCACCGGCAGTTCGTATTCTGACATCATCATTGAGTCGCAGTTACTCTGTACTTGGGAGAGCTTTTGCTTCTCGATCTTGACAACTGGCATTAGCTGTAATCATACATTTAACTTTAATTGGATGACTAGCTTCTTGGGTCCATGTTTAACTCTATGCTACTTTGAATTTACAGCTATTTTTGTTATATTAATTGATACTTTGAACTGTTTTCGTAGCCATTCCTAACTTGGGTTTTTACATTATCTGTGACTTTTAGGCTTTTAGAGGAGAAGCACTTTTTCTCCAGAAGTCCTTGAAATTGGTAATTGTGCTACAAATTTGTCGACATTTATAAGGTCTTAATGGTTCACTAGTCGTGATGTTCTATAGACTATCCAAGCTATCAAAGCTATCAAAGATGATGTTTACAAATCTCTCATCTATTATATTTTTATGATCTTTTATCTCACAAAATAAAAATCATTATTAAAATTAAATTATTCAGTTACACTTACTAATCCTTCTCCAGTAGTATTTACTGATCCATTCATCTGAGGTTTCTCCACAGTCACTTTCTTGGTCCAATGCGTAACTATCACTGCTCTCGCAGTCTCTATAGCTAATTGCTTCTTGATCTTCTCTTCTTTCAGCCTCTTGAATATCATCACTACTATGATGGCAGCGACGAAGAACATGGCGCCTAACACAGCCGTCAATATGTTTATAAGTAGGCTATGTTTACCATGGTCGAGGGGTTTTGTTTCTGGTAATGCTATAAAAATAAAATAATTAAATTAACGTTGTGGTTTAATGTAATTTTATTTGAGAAGAATAGTGATACCCACTGAGTGAGATTTGAAATTGAAGTTAGTTTATTTCAAGTAAGGTTTACAAGCACTATTGAAACGTCAAGTTTGACTGGTCGTAATAGCACTTCCACCTGCAGTTCAGATTTATAAAACTAAACATGCATAAATTTTATTAAGTAACTCTATTTTCCTGTGACAAGCCTATAAGCCTATTCCCTCCAAGGATAATAATAAATCACTGAGAGTGGTATAGTAGTTAACTATTGGGTTGGCAATTCCTTAACCCTCTGAGAGCGTATTATAAAAAAGGAGGAAAATCCAATCTCATAAAGGACTTCTGTATTTAATGGAGGCGATAGTCTGATAAGTGATACTTAACACTAACTTATGTCCACTTCTAATTTAATGCACATATTAGTTACTACCTACTTTAAATGATCAACATTTGAATGAAGATCAAACAACTATAATGATGGCAATAAACGATATCTGAAAGCGAAATTAACTTACAATCCAGCACTGTAAGATATCCTTTGGCCGTAGTGTTGCCGAGAGAGTTAAGTGCTACACACACGTACCAACCCTCGTGTTCTTTCGTAACATTATAGATGGTCAACTGTTCTGGTTTGTCTGCTGGATTATCACTCTGGAAATTTTAAACATGATTAAGTGCATCCCATGGCGAATAATATCTTGCAACGCTTATTTTCTACACGCTTAACCAATACATAAAATATATTGTTTTCTACAGAAAACTGACATATTATTTTTAAGGCAAGTGTTAATACATGCAGCATGCAATAATTGCTATTTTCTTTATAGAATTAACTGGATCAGACCGGGTAAAGAGCATTGTAGTTTGTTCTAAAATTTTATTTACAGTAAAATCCTCGTAAAGTCAATAGTTATAGACAAGTTATCCCTTGACTGCGATCACACCTGATGTTAAGTGATGATGCAGATAGATAAGATGGAATCGGGCTTACTAGGAAGAGGCACAAGTTTAATCTATCCGTTCCTCCGATGCCTTCTACGCGACAACGTATCGGAACGCTCAATCGCTTGACAATACGTTCTTAGAAGTCAAAGAACTATCAAAGCGCTTGATTCTGAAGATTATTATATAAAACTAAACATGCAGTTACACACAACAAAACCAACTGTTAGTGACACAACCCTCACCGTAACAAATTTAGTTAGATCTTCGTAAACAACGGACTCCTTCGAAGAGGGGTCTGTGGTGGTCTCATTATATATGTACTCGTTTTTATTGAAGTACATCCAGTAAATGTATGGATGGAGGTCTGTGAGGAATTCGCAGGTGAACACCGCAGTGGAGCCGACCACTTTGGTCTGGTTCACAGCTGCTACGGTTAGGACGGGCTTGGCGTATAGACGCTCTATAAAGAAACACATATACCGATTAATTAAAGCTTCCTTATTGGATATTTATATGTAGCTACAAAACGTAAACGCTGAAAGTATAGTCAATCTATTCCGGGAATTCAATTATGTTTTGTATATGGTGGTAAAATTACAGACCAATCGCATTTGTGTGTATAAACTGAACATTTGTTTTATTGAAGAAAGTTTGTCAGCTTATTGCGAGCTACAGACTTTAGTTAAAAATGCGCATCCGTGAATAAGCAAATCTGAAACTGTACAGATTTTGCTAATGCTTTTGATTGAAATTTTGATTAGATAAAACTGTACGTCTGTAGCCAGCATTACACACCAATTTGTAGTCTGTCAACTGTCTAAACGCTGGTCTGTACACCTTACCACTAAATCCACAAACCAAATGCAGACTTACAAAATAAGACAAACTATACCTTTAATTTTAAAGTTAAATTAAATAAGTAGTAGTAATAATACCGATGTTAAACATATTAAAAGACATAAAAACATCGGTATCAAGGTACAAGCCTATTGATACATTTTACTAAAATACTCGTGTAAATAAACATTAACCATCACCAATTATTTAACCTCCACCCTCCACCAATATGTACAATACTTTATGAACGAAAATTATTGTGCGTTTTTTTATGAAACAAGTAAATTTTTAAAGTGTGATAATTTTCAATACTGTGATTTTGATTGTGAAATTAAAATTAATATGAAATTGTGTGAGCAATTCATGTAAAGTAATCAAGTTCTAATTAGAAGAAACCACTTATGTGATAGAAACAACTCAATTTGAAATATAACATTACATTGAAATACCAATACAATATTTAAAATGAATAGATAAAAATTAAAATATTGGAATACCTAATAGAGAAAGCCTACTTTCCGAAACAGTTAAAGTTTATTTTTGCATGAATTGCCATTTTTCCACCACCGCAACCAAGTTACCAACCGTCACCTAAGTTCAATACAAATAAACACCTCAATAGTGTCTCCTATAGGAGCAGCTGCATCACTCGGTCCAACTTCCGTGTCTTTAACGGTGTAGTTTGTAGGCCTGAGCCAGTATAGGAAAGGTTCCAAATCAGAAACAGGTGGGCAGGTCATCGTGACAGTTTCATTGACAAGCACTGTGAGATTCCCTGGATGACCCTCCTTTATATATGGCTTAGATGGATAGCGTTCTAAAGCAACATAGTTTATTTCAGTGTTTTTTTTTTAATTTCTTCATTAAAATGAGCAAATGAAATAATTTCAGATTATGGTGAATTACCTACTTATTGATTATTATTATGCTACAGTTTAGAATAATTCCATTTAACTGTCACATATGACATTAATAATCATTGATCTATGTAAACAAAATCAATAATCAACTAATCTAAATTTCACAATGAATTATTCAGCTGTGAAATTTTCAGTCCACGTAACAAATAAGTAACTGTACTAAAACCACAAAAGTGGTTTTGATTTTGCAAAAAATTTTGCAATTTTGCAATTTGCCATAGTTTTTGCAAAAAATCTACAAATATCTAATTGATATGATTATTTTTTTTTCATTGATTGAATGATTCTTTAGCTCCCTGTTATTGAAATATTGTTTGAGAACTGTCTTGCAAAATAAAATCAAACAAATCAGTTTTACATTCGCAGTTGTAAATGCTGAACGAAGATTTGTATCTTTGCAAATACTCAAACTTTTATGTCAAGTATCTTATAACTCGTATGCTGAGTACCCACTTATTCAAACTGTACATTTACAATATTTTTAAGGGCCATTAACACAAATAAATCACTACACTGCAAAAAAGCAGATGACAAAGCAAAAGAAATAAATAGTTGAAGAACGTTTACTTAAGCAGCACTTAGTGTTTTTTTTTGAGATTTTATACTCTATCATTTAGCAATTTGACAGTAGTGTTGTACAACTTGATGTTTTTATATATTGACATAATAGACTTGATGACTAGCATTTGGATGTTACGCCTAAAGTTAAGGGAATACAAGTATGTATGATGATGGAAGGCCCTTGCGTTGAATGTGAGTCAAAAATTAACGGTATAAAGTTTACCTTGTATATGTAGTGTGTAAGTATGTTCAACACATCCCAATTCATTACACACTTTGCAGGTATAGTTTCCGTTATCGGCTTTCGTTAGTTCGTCGATTGCCATAGACCATTTGCCGTATGAAGGTTTGAAGAAACTCCTCGATATCGGTGTACCGTTATTTTTGTACCAGGTGATGTTCGGCATAGGATTACCTGCGAATGTTTACATTGTAATAAAGTTGAGGTTATTTTCGTGTGCCACGTATTACCAACCAATGTTTAAATTTAGAACTTTTATTTACGAGTATACGTCGAGTTTTACTTTCATGTAAGCTTTTCGAAATGCATCTACATTAAAGTCTATTTTATAAGAACTATCGTGAAATTTATTTATTATTGATTATAAATTAATATTGTCGTCAGCATTATCAATACATACATCAATGAAAAAATTTGCCATGTTCAGCTAAAAGAAATTCTCAAAAATAATCTACAAAATAAATTCTACAAACTCGACCTTGGCATTCATTCTATAAGAAAGAAAGATGATACGCCCGAAGTTGGTTCGTGACGCCAAATGCAACGCCTCATCATTTGTATGCGTACAGTTGGGTGTTCGATCAAGAATTACAAAGTGCACGTAAATACGATAACACAAGTTTATATAAATAATATTATACTGATATCTCCGACATTAAAACAACCTAGGAATGAGTTGAGGTGCCACGTAAAAATAGCTTAACTTGAATATCTAAGATTCCGCAGTTCCAAATAGAAGAAAAATAAAATAACACTTTTCATACCTTCAGCTGCACATTTAAAACGTATAGAGCTTCCCGCAGGCTTCATTTCCATCTTAAACAATTTTGTGGGATGTTTGAACTTCGGGGCATATTTTGATTTAGTAACATCTACATGGCCGTAATTGAGATGTTCTTTCTCATTTTTGTCGTCAATATCATCGTCCTTGGCAACGTCGTACTCCTTGTACTTGAGTCTAGGATCTGTCGCGTTCTCTTCGATTGTGTTGTTCTCAACTAGTGGAGCGGAATGTTGGGAAAGTATTTCAGGCATCGGCTTAAGCACGTCGACATCTGATTGATATTCTGCAAATACAAAATAATTTTAAATATCTCTATAAAATAATGATCCATGAAGTGACGGGGCTTTCTTCAAGGACGAATTCACGTATCAGCTTATTACATACATGGCTCGCGTTTCAAATTCTTCTACATTTATCTTATTAGTTATAGATATTCTCTTTTGGGATCGCAGAATTATTTAGCCTCGCGAAAAATAAGAAAGAGTTTACGAAGCTGACTGCCAACCTTCGCTAGTCGGAGTGACACTCATTGAAGAAGAATTCTCCTTCTGAATAACATTTGCTATGGATGTAGAAGTAAGATGACAGAACGAACGCATTTGTATGTGTAAACTAAAGGTACCTCTGAACATCAGAAACGCATAGTTACTTTATTTTGGGGGATACCAATAACAAAATATAATCACTGGCCAAAAAATTTTATATTTTGAAGATAATTTGATTATCAAATTTTCATGCCATGATACTCGATTTGAGACATCATACATATTCTCTGTAAACTTTATAACATTGTAATGCAAGAGAGTTTAAGAGCACTCGAATCGCAAACGATTTAATTGGAAATAATACATTGGCAAACGTTTGCAATACAAATTTGCATTTCTCGGGCTAAGGAATCCAGGACGCTGCGTTGTTTACGCATCTGGTGGGCAATGAAGACGTCGATTGAATGTTATCCCCAGACGCGAGTATCTAAGGACAAATTCAGCGCGCCGCATACTTACTGGCTCTAAAGTTGATCATCAATGAAATAGCGGATACTGTAGTGGTTTTAGGAAACATTGAGAATTAGAAATATGCAATCTCGACACGTTAGTGAAACGATGGAAAGTTTCTATAATTTAGCATATTTAAGGTTAACATTAAAACAAGTCTCAAAGAGTAAATAAGTATTTTTGGGCAAGGCAACAACATAATAACGGTGTCGCAAAAAACCTGGTTATTAATGTAATATTGAAAATATTCAATCAAACTTCATAGGCATACTTTGCAAAGCTGTTACTTAATAACAATTCATAAACACAAAATAAGGATAGAATTTGAAATTGAGACGTTTAATGGTATCCATGTTTTTCACCACGAGCTTTTTTATGTTATCTTTACGAAAAGCTTCAAACAAAATTGTATTGTAAAAAAAATTCCTTATAGACTCGCAATATGACTGGTTGCATAAACCTTTAAGCTCCGCTACATGAACCAGAACCAGTTTAAAAATCTATAGCAAATAAACTATGAACAAAAGAGAAAGAAGAAGAAGAAATTAACAAATAGGGATAGATAGTTCATTCAAAGTTCATTTGTAACAAAGTATTAACTATTAATACTCATATAATGTAAGACATACCTTCAATGTTGTCAGAGCTTAGATCTGGCTTATGTTTGATTGTGACGCTCATTTCCTTGCCTTTATCCTCTTCGTTATGACACGTGTACAGCCCGGCGTCTTTGGCTCGGAATGCTTTTATTTTTAACCTAAAAAGATATAAAGTTGTTATTAGTTCTCGACATATCTGTGCTCATTAGGTTGTTGCACTCATAAAAGTTAAAGCTAAGCAGTGCTAACTTATTTCTAAATATGTTCTATATTGAAACAAATTTCAATTCCTTTCATTCCAGAAGGTTTAGTATAGAAGCACTTTTAAAATATCAGGTTCATCTGTAAGTGACTCGATTGATTTGGAACACAGGATAAACAGGCAATAGTTACTCTGTAATAAAAGTTATATACTTTACAACAAAACTTCTTTAACCGTTATTTGAGATGATAAAAGTGATGTAATTCATTAAGAATGCAATCAAGAAAGATAGATAAAATAAATTTAATGTAATTTTTCTTTACTAATTTTAAATGGGCGTAAATGTTTAAATAAAAAAAAATTACTACCAGAAAGATAGGTACGTACATAAATAAAAATGTGAAATATATTGCTCAAATAAATTTTTGGAAAACAATTATCTGCCAACCGCAGTCATTATGAGTTTTGCATTTAAAGGTTTAAGATACCAAAAGAACAGTAAAAAGTCTTTTTAACAGCACTTGCTATCACAGTAGTTTTGTTATTCCACGTGTATTGAAATATGAATATTATTTAAATTCACATAATAAATCGTTAAAGCCCTTCAGATATGTGAGCTTAAATTATCAAGTGATATATTTCCCATAAATACACCCTTCAACACGATCTGAATAAACTCTCCTTGGATTTGCTTGTAGATCTGCAATTCCATGTTTTGCGTATCGTATCCTATGCTTAAATTAATGACTAGGATTCTAAAAATATCCGACTAAACCCAACTAGTGCAGTATGGGTCAATATTTATGCATTTCTGTCCGAGCTTGCAATAATTCACTTGCAACGCGATTCTATTTGAGGCATGTGGATAGATGCACATTGCATACGATCATAATAATGCATCAATCATTTTGTAAGCAGCACTAGCATCAGTAACTTAAGATTATAATAAAGTGAGAATAATGAATTATGAAATAAGAAAGAAGAACCAAAAACACAGAGTCCAAACATTGGTCGGTAGGGATTTTGTGGGTCTAGTATAACGCGACGGGTATTATCACTTTGTTGTAGAAGAAACATCTCAAGCAGGACTTGTGATTCTACGTTTAAAGGATCCTTTTAGAATGCACTAACACTCACCATCCTCTGGTGTTTGTTTCAATTAAATATGACTCACGATATCAAAAATAATATTGACGAAACAGAAATCGTAAAAAATTTCGATTTTCAGTTCGATTTCTTTGCTCCCAAGTTTAATAACAAAATATTTTTAGAAGGATTTTTTACTATTCCTTAATGGTCGTATACCAGACTCGAAGCCTAAGCTCCAGAAAAACGTGAGGTCAAAACATCTCTATAGGTGTCTCCTTAGAGACTTCAATTTAGCTTGGACGTTGGAACCGATGGGAATTGCGACGCCACCAGTCGATCTCGATCGATCACCAGTGCTATTTTGTAAGGGACCTGTATACGACCAAACTTTTAGTCAAATTAAACGTGTTTGTCACACAATTTGATCGTTTGTGGGAAGTTTGAAGCGTCTGTCAAACATTGCTTAATGAAAATGTCAAGTTTAACAAGCAAGTTTCTCAATCGTATTTGATCGTTAACGTTCGCCCTAAATAACTTGTTTATATAACTGGACAGTATGAGTCAAATTCGTCTATCTCTCCCTCTAAAACCATCAATATAGATATAGCGAACGTGCGAGACACAGACCAACGAAAACTCACAGTGTCGAGTTGTGAAGAAATCGTAACAGAATAGGGCTTCTGTAAAGGACGTTTTCAGGAAAGGCGTTAACTATACTTAATACATATTAGTACATAATGTACTAGCGGACGCCTGCGACTTTGTCCGCGTGGAATTATTTTTTCACAAATCCC
Source organism: Bicyclus anynana (assembly GCF_947172395.1). Taxonomy (NCBI): domain Eukaryota; kingdom Metazoa; phylum Arthropoda; class Insecta; order Lepidoptera; family Nymphalidae; genus Bicyclus; species Bicyclus anynana. Next base: position 3,071,818 of record NC_069104.1, on the reverse strand, counting down.
TCGGGAACCATGGATTTTCCGGGATAAAAAGTACTCTATGTGTTAATTATAATATATTTTAATACCAAATTTCAGCTAATTCGGTTCAGCATTTGAGGCGTGAAAGAGTAACAAACATTCATATCATCAAAATCATCTGTTTTCGCAAATCTCGGGAAACCATGGATTTTTAGGGAATAATCCAGAGTAAAATCTATTTCCATTCCAAATTTCAGCTAAATCTCTTCAGTAGTAGCGGCGTTAAAGAGTAATAAACATCCAAACATCCATACAAATTTTCGCGTTTATAATATTAGTAGGATTCTGTGACTAACCATTGTTTTAGCTGCACAACTCTCGGCCTCAGCTGGTTGTCGAGGGGTTTCCCGTCAATCAGCCACCGGACGGTGTGCACCTGGTTCCTCGGCTTCAGTCCGCAGACCAGTCGCAGCCTCTCATTCGTCGACGCTGCTATCACAGTGTAATTCTCATCTGGAACAATATAAGTGATTTTAATAAACTAAAGCAAGCCTTTTTTTATACCTACTAAATGTGGCGAGCCCAAGGTTTTACTAACTAATTAACTAGAATAGGAACTACCCTCATATAAAAAACTATAAATAAATAAATATAATATAGGCGGAGACAACTTGCATCCACTCCTCCGGCCTTTCAGGTATGGTCTTTTAGGTTTTTTTTTATTATTCTTTACAAGTTAGCCCTTGACTACAATCTCACCTGGTATGGTAAGTGATGATGCAATCTAAGATGGAATCGGGCTAACTTGTTAGGAGGAGGATGAAATCCACACCCCTTTCGGTTTCTACATGACGTCGTACCGGAACGCTAAATCGCTTGGCGATACGTCTTTGTCGGTAGGGCGGTAACTAGCCACGGCCAAAGCCTCCCACCAGCCAGACCTGGACCAATTAAGGAAACCTCAATGGTCCAGCCGGGGATCGAACCTAGGACCTCCGTCTTGTAAGTCCACTGCGCATACCACTGTGCCACTGAGGCCGTCAAATAAGGTCTACATTCTTTGGCTTATAAGCCAACCCAAAGACCCTGACAGTTTTCACGGCAGGCGACAGAAACCACAGAAAGCTGTAACCTCTATCCTCACACCTCTGCGGTTGTGAGGGCTTTCAGTATACCGAAATCTGCACGGCTATTCTCTAACTATGTTTTGTATAACTCGCAAGTGCGAGTTTCGAATTCACCGCTATCTTTCTCTCTCATTCTATAGTATCGTGTTAAACAGAGAGAGTTAGAGGTTGGATTTTTTTTCCAAATTTATATGGGACCTAATTCGAAACCTTTTCTGATTAAAAAAAATATAAAAATAGGACTTTTCAATATATTTTTATAGTTACAAGTGTTCAATTACTTAAAAAAATATACAGGGTGATTCGGACTTTAGTGCGGACATTTTTTTTCGTGGTTCTGTATCATTAATAGAACATAAATCTACAAACAGTTCGATACATTTTATGTAATTTTTTTTTTCAATTTATGTCTCAGAAATAACAAAATAATGGACACATTCCCAAACAAACTGCGCAACTGCTGGCGGCACTTTGTAAGACGCCGACAAAGAAATACCGGCAGTAGTCATATCGCTTCGGCTTCGGCTGACGGGGGTGGCAGGGGTGAGGGGATCGAAAAATCCCTGAGGACGCCTGCCGAATTGCCGATGGGCGACCAGTGACAGACAATCTGCCGTCGCTTGCGCATTTAAGTCGAATCATCCTTTAATGCAAAAGTTTGCGTAATAATAATCATCATTTGTATTTCATTATTCCAATCGAAAGTTTATAATTTTTATTATTACTACGCATTATTGATGGTCCTAAGCCGAATAAAGTATGAAGGGAAAAACGATTCTCAACTCAAAAGTGACGACCTTTAATTATTATAAAAAATAATAGGTACAAAAATAAACGTAGAAAGGTCAACGGCCCTCGGCGCGGGCGCTCGCTAACCTAGTACCTACCAGCTGATTTTGTAGTTGCCTATTACTGTGCTATTACTTAGTACAGCGATAGGGTGACCCTCAAATTCTGTTTAAATGTTTAAACTTTAGCTAACGATAACTTTGTTATTGTTGAGTTAAAAAAAAAAAGAAAAAATACGTGTTCATTAAATTTTGTTTATGTACAAAATATAAAAATATCCGTACTTGAAAAAATTTCTTCCTGTATACACGTCGAATTGTTAGCCTTCGCTCTGTCTTTCGTCCTTTGGAAAAAGTATTTTGACAATTCTTCAAATGTCAACGTACCTAACTTTGCAAAGCAAATAACACGCATTAAACCTGTTAATGCATCCTATAACAATTTGTTACGCTTATCTCGTAAAGTATGGTAACTCATTACTAGGGGCCATGACTTTGCAGTGAACTACAATGAAAATACAGCTTTATACATTCATGTACGTGTTTTTTGTTTGTGTCAGCTGTTTTTTGTTACAGATATCATACAAACTATATAATTTTATATGTGGTTTTAAGGCACACTGAAACTAGCTTCATAATTTTTAAACAACTTTATAAAGAAAATTCATCCGATTCCATTATATCAATTTATCAATGACGAACAATGTATAATTTACCTACACAAATACCTACCAGGGCTTGTAGCCAAGCCAAGTTTAATTATTTTTCTACAAACACTAACGTTTCGAAAACTAAAAATGTATGGGAATGACGATTTAAAGGTTGATCACGTGACTTATCGATAACGAACGTCACTCCCAACTTAGCTACAGGCTCTATAGTCTGGCAAGTTCGTTGATGACACTCCCATGATATGCGAGTGACGGGGGGAGAGACTGCGCGGGTGTGAAATCGTGCGCGCGGGGAAGTGAGATGCATCAGTGGTGGGTTTTTCATTCATCGTTACATGCCCCCTGGCCTGCGCGGATCATCGGAAGTGTTACGAACGAAGTTGCCAAGCTATAGTCTCTAAGCGCTCCCATGATGCTTACATATTTCGTCGCTTGAATCAAAAAGCCATGGCCTGATGGCAAATCTGCTGGCCAAAAATAATGCAAATGTTTTTACAACCACACGCCTCAATAGTTACGAGGGTGGACGCGATATTTGGCGAGTTCAGACCATGTGCATCACGTACAATTGCTTTTATTATTGTTTACTCTTTTTCTTGTTACCATGGCATTTATGACACTTGTAGTTATTTAGTGAGAGCCATGATAGCCCAGTGGATATGACCTCTGCCTCCGATTCCAGGGGGTGTGAGTGAATCCGGTCCGTAGCATGTACCTCCAACTTTTCAGTTGTGTGCATGTTAAGACATTAAATATCACGTGTTTCAAACGGTGAAGGAAAACATCGTGAAGAAACCTGCATACCACAGAATTTTCTCAATTCTCTGCGTGTGTGAAGTCTGCCAATCCGCATTGAGCCAGCGCGGTGGACTATTGGCCTAACCCCTCTCATTCTGAGAGGAGACTCGAGCTTAGCAGTGATGCATGATCCATGATGATGATGATGATTTCCACATAAATAAGAGAAACTGAAACTGCGGGCAAATCTAGTGATTGTAAAAAAGGTACACATAATTACTGCACTAAGGAATTCCTTAAAAACTAAAAACATCCAAGTGCTTATACACAAGAGCATCTAGAACCTGAATGTTGCAAGTCAAGGTTAAAACGCTAGTATGTATTGACAAGTGCAGTCTGCAATGTCGTATTCCTTTATTTGGGTAGTGGGTCGGTTGAAGTTTTAATGACCCTCCAGATTTGTGGCCCGTGAATTATTGCTTTTGAACAGTGAGGTCCTTGTTGTCCATATCGACAACTTTCAGAATATATAAATATAGATTTTTCCTCGACTTTGTCCGTGTAAAATGCTGATTTAGACATTTCATATGGAGTTTTTCACTTAATAAAGCTACTTAAGTGTACTTGTGTTAAATTTTGGTCATATTTTGTGAAATCCTACTAATATTATAAACGCGAAAGTTTGTATGGATGTTTGTTACTCTTTAACGCCGCTACTTCTGAAGCGATTTGGCTAAAATTTGGAATGCAAATAGATGTTACTTTGGATTATCACGTAGGCTACTTTTTATCACGGAAAAATCCATGGTTCCCGAGGGATTTGTGAAAAACTAAATTCCACGCGGACGAAGTCGCGGGCGTCCGCTAGTTTAAAAAAAAGGAAGTTTCTATCTTGACTTATTTTATTTAAATCTCAATCTATTTTTATCTTTGATTTTGCGTAATGTAGGTTTTGGACTACTACTAGTATCATTTCGACTGAGGGAAGCCATTAATGAAATGAAAATTGTATTCGTTTAAGATATATATTACTAGCAGACGCTGAATGATTACCGTTCCTGTAGGATTACGGGGATAAAACATAGCCTATAGCACTCGGGGATAACGTAGCTTCCCAACAGTAAAACAATTTTTAAAATCGGTTCAGTAGTTCCAGAGCCTATTCAAAACATACAAACAAACAATCAAATCTTTCCTCTTTATAATATTTGTATAGATTTGGTAGTTTATAGTTAACCAATCTATTGTTTGTTGATCTCAATATAATTTTCATCATCATCATCATCATATCAGCCGATGGACGTCCACTGCAGGACATAGGCCTTTTGTAGGTACTTCCAAACATCACGATACTAAGCCACCTGCATCCAGCGAATCCCTGCGACTCGCTTGATGTCGTCAGTCCACCTGGTGGGGGGTCGGCCAACACTGCGCTTACTAGTGCGGGGTCGCCATTCCAGGACTTTGGGGCCCCAACGTCCATTGTCTCTTCGTACTATGTGCCCCGCCCATTGCCACTTCAGTATGTCGGTGACTTTGGTTCTTCTGCGGATCTCCTTATTTCTGATTCGATCACGCAGAAATACTCCTAACGTAGCTCGCTCCATCGCCCGCTGTGTGACTCTGAGCCTTCTTATGAGGCCCATAGTTAGCGACCAAGTCTCGGAACCATAAGTCATCACTGGCAACACGCACTGTTCGAAGATATATGATTTTCAAATGGATCTTAATGTACAGACAACATCATGCTACAGTTTTATAGTATAGTAGGTATATATTATGTAGAAGTTAAATAGGTATGTGGTGGCGCCAGCAGCCAAATAAAATACAAGGAAATCGTGAAAAACAAATCTTCAGTTGCAGAGGGGAAATATTTTTTATTGCTTTGATCAAAGAATTTATAAACATTTTTACAGCTTTTAAAATGTTTTACGAATGATTGAATGGTTTATGAATCACTGGTCTTATTTATTCAACACTCATTTTTGCTCAACGTCAAAAACAGAGACATTGAGCCTCAATAGCCTCAATTCAATAGCCTCGAAGAGCCTCTATAGCTCAACGGTAAAGCGGGACACATCATCGAGGGATGGTGATTCGATCCCCGCCCGTTGGCCTGTCGTACCCAATCCTAAAACAGTATTTCCCTACTAAATATAGGTTATATAAAAAGAGACTTTCAGATTAGAACTTTTTAAGAGTTCTTTGGTGAAGTTAGTGGATTGCCCTCGTATTTTGGTAATATGTAGTACTGGCACAGAATGTAGAGAGGTAAGTAGACAGAGACGTCGTGTGGCTATCCATGTACTTGTCCTGCGCAATTTTATGCCGCTCGTCCTGCGCTATTTTATGGCGCTCGTCCTGCGCTATTTTATGCCGCTCGTCCTGCCCATCGCTCCCTATTTTGTCGGTTTTGTGACAGTAAGTACGGGACGTCGCAATTAATTGCGCAAGTAGAGCAGTGTGTTGATAGACAAGGCAAAATCGCAAGAACATCGCGGCAGCACGAGTAGCAGAGCTAGGAGCTGTCCTATCTTTCCTTAGAGGGGCCCTGTATAAACATTAGTTAGGGGGCCTAATAGAAAATCTCTTTAGCAGTTTTTTATGTTTTTTTTTGTCCGGGAAGCACCAGATTAAGAGATATTGTAGATAAAATTCTACTAATTTTTGCTTTCACACGTAAGGGGCCTCTGTAGATCGGGGTCCCCGTATCGTTCATACAGCTAATACGGTAGGTACGCCCCTGAGGTCCTAGAGCCTCCGAATATGCGCGAGGGTTTTAGTGGTAAGTCAGTCATCTTACAAAGAACATCCCCCCCCTCCCAAATCTACACTCCTGGCAAGCAACACTGTGTGCCTGTAATGCAGACGCTTACGTTTAAATTCCATTTCGATCTATCGATACATTGTCAGTAGACATCACTATCTTTTTGCAAAACCCAATAGTCCGATTTGGTGCACATGTTGAACAGATGCAAACCTGTGCCCTTGAGTCCAAAAAACCTTTCTCAAGACTCAATCGATAGTCTTTTTGTTTCTTACAAAAACAATGGCGACAAAGTCCGTGAGAACAAAACTGACCGTCGGTTTTGGAATTTTTTGATTATTTAATTCCATTCGCGATTCGCAAGTGACAGGAAAGGCGAAAGGAAGCCAGCCAAAGTTTTCTGTAAACGTGAATATTTTAAATTATCTGATAACGATTAATTTGGAAGGAGTCACTTAACTGAACGAAGACTTGAAATTAGTCTTTGTTTACCAGTGACGTCATATTTTTACCATTTACCTATTTATTTAAAAACATCTTCCATATTGGACTTATCTTTACCTACTCTGTAAAAAATAGGTATTAAGGATTAAGGATTCTGCAGAAAAACATCATTCGAGTGTCTATTCACACTGACACTGTATACTTAATTACTAGATAGATGTAAGTAACAAATGTAAGTTTTTGCTGATGGGAGGCTTCGGCCGTGGCTAGTTACCACTCTACCGACAAAGTCGTACCGCCAAGCGATTTAGCGTTCCGGTAGTTCGTGTAGAAACCGAAAAAGGGTGTGGATTTTCATCCTCCTCCTAATAACTTAGCCCGCTTCCATCTTAGAGTGCATCATCACTCACCATCAGGTGCGATTGTAGTAAAAAACCGGTGCCGGTGCCGGTGGTATAGAACCAAAGACTAAGCTTTTTAAAAGCGTGTCTATATGGATTCTTGAAATAAATTATTTTCATTTTGACTTTTATTCTACCTCAAAATCTTTATTTGATTAGTCGAAAAACCTTGGCTGAGTTTGTTGTGGGCTCTTTTCGGACCAAGGCGCGTTTGGAATCCTCGTAACTTTAGTTTTAAGTGTTCGAATATTATTACCACCATTAGATAAAATTAAATTATGACATAATCTTGACCTTTCAAAAGTGCTTGTAAACTAAGTCTAATTGAAATAAATGAATTTTGACTTTGACTTTGATAGGTCCTACGCTTATTTACTTCAATCCGTTCAACTAAAATGCGTGTGGCCTCATTGTTCTCAAATTATTTATTGAATTATTCAGAATTATTCTTACTGGGAAGAGATCTCTAATTGTCTTACAACGTCCAATCCACGCAGTGTGTTATTTGTATTGTACACTTTGGAACAATGGCTTTACTTTATAAACGGTTTATCTTAATCTGGGATATCGAATCTTATATTTACATACGATTGTTATCTGTATAAGTAATTTACAAAGAATAATTCAAACTAAATATAGGTTGAACATAAATTTTTAAATTGTAATAAAAGACTTAGCTTAACTGTCTAAATCTCCCTTCAATCAAAGAGTTACCTATTATCCTTTATCTATGTTTACTACAAAATAAGAGTTAATGAGAAAAGTATCTCTTCTTTATATAAATCTAAATCTTTATGTATAATCTACCCCTCTCATTCTGAGAGGAGACTCGAGCTCAGCAGTGAGCCGTATATGGGTTGATAACGACGACGACGATGTATAATCCGCATTATATATGTTTATAATCTGAAATACTGAATGGATTTTCATGCAGTTTTTTACAGATGGCTGGCAGAGGGATGGTTTTTTTTGGCTGGTGGGAGTCTTCGGCCTGGCTAGTTAACACCCTACCGACAAAAACGTACCACCAAGCGATTTAGCGTCCCGGTACGACGTCGTGTAGAAACCGAAAGAGGTGTGGATTTTCATCCTCCTTCTAACTAGTTAGCCCACTTCCATCTAAGATTGCATCATCACTTACCATCAGGTGAGATTGTAGTCAAGGGCTAACGTGTAAAGAATAAAAAAAAAATTAACTTTCGTTGAGGTAACTTTGGTTCTTCTGCGAATCTCCTCTTTTCTGATTCGATACTTCAAGTTTAGTTTGCTCAAACCCTCACTGACTCTGAGCCTTTTTAAGAGGCTTTAATCTAATGGTGGTAATAATAGTCGAAAACTTAAAATTAAAGTTACAAGTGTTCCAAAGCCAAGGTTTATTTTTTTTTGTTTACCACCATTTTACAAACTTATTTAAAACTAAGCACACAGTCGTATAATACAGTTCAACACCAAGATTTATTATCATTTGTAAACTCATTAACATTATAATTACATCAAGTCTCAGTGCGTTTTGTGCTAATGCAAAGAAAAGGTCACCGATTTCACCAGTTCCAAATTTTCCGAAAGTGTTATGATGTGATAAACAATATTAAACTGGATGTAAACCATGGAGGTTTATAAACGAATGTAAACTGTACTCATATAAACGTTATCTACGGAAAAACCAACCGCCCACGTGAACCTTTGTAGAAGTAGAGACTATACAAGCCAGACCTACTTCATTTTATTATTTATAAGCTGGATGTTTGTGCACTGATGATTGTATATAGATATTCACGATAGGCAACTTTTGAATTTGGAACGTGGTGGCTTTGAGGAAGCATACACTCAAACGATCAAATATAAAGAGTATTTTTTAATATTTTCCTCGGCTTATTATGAAAAGTCATGTTTACTCGTCAGCGAAGAATTATTGTCACGAAGCTAAACTGGCAAATGATTTCTAGCGATATTTTAGAAAATATAAAAAAAACACGTTTTATTTTTGAACAGTTGAGAATATGGATACAAAAACAATACCTAGTAATTTACCTAGTGTATAGTAGGTACTTTGCAAACTTTACCACGTGAATGTACGTAAAGCAGCCAACACATGAATTTAGATATCAGCGGTAACGAAGGGGCGTGGGTGGAGGCAGAGCATCAGCCGCGCCCATACTTTATCTATCAGCATCCAAGACGTTAAATAAAGTTTGCATCGAACTGTACTGTACCTAGGTAGGTTTTATAGGACCTTGCATATCATGAGGGAACGCACAGCGCCGTAAATTTGATAACGCTTATCCTAAACAGCGAAGGAGAGTGGCACGCATATGCACAAATGATAAGAGAGACAATGAGAGAGAGAGATAGATTAGAGAAAAAGATGAGAAGAGGAAAAGAGAAAATTCGTAAGAGGGCATGAAGTAATGCATTGCGGTCCCGTGCCACCTTTGGAGTACAGAGGAGGTTATTTTAGTCCGTGCAAGTTGGACATCCTCCACCACCATCCTCCTCCATCCACCTGTCGACAGGCAGAAGTCCGCAGGGATTTTTTCCTCCTCCAGGAAAAAAAAACATCATGAGGAAGGTCAGGCCAACTCAGGCTCCTATTCCATTGGAACAACTCCAAGCTATCAAACACGCTACATGGATTTACAAAAGACTCGCACAGTTCGCGGTAATGGCAGTTTAACTATGTTCTGTTATGATTTACATTTTTCTTAATCTTTTCGCGTGGACGGTGTTTGCAGTTCATCATTACAGTTTATGTTTGAGTTATTATCATCTCTACTATAAATACCTACTGAAGATTAACTAGATTTATTTTGTTATTGTCTGCGACAAACGTCAACTAGATCCGACCTTGACGGCTTCCATGGCGCAGTGGGCTTACAACACGGAAGTCCTGGGTTCGATTCCCGGCTGGACCGATTGAGGTTTTCTTAATTGGTCCAGGTCTGGCTGGTGGGAGACTTTGGCCGGGGCTAGTTACCACCCTACCGACAAAGACAAGCGATTTAGCGTTCCGGTACGACGTCCTGTAGAAACCGAAAGAGTTTTTTTTTATTCTTTACAAGTTAGCCCTTGACTACAATCTCATCTGAGGGTAAGTGATGATGAAATCTAAGATGGAAGCGGGCTAACTTGTTAGGAGGAGGATGAAAATCCACACTCCTTTCGGTTTCTACAAGACATCGTACCAGAATATTTGGCGGTACGTCTTTGTCGGTAGGGTGATAACTAGGTAAGGCCGAAGTCTCCTACCAGCCAAAAGTGTGTGTGTTATTAAGAGCGCGCAACGTGTCGGTACGATATACCAAAACCATGTTTACCTAATTGCAAGTAAATTAAACAACATAACGAAAAACAAAATGGCCATGTTCAAGATATATACCTAATTTTCTATACAAAACAAAAATTTAAGAAAATAAGTTTGCTTTTCCTGAGATTGAAAGCAAAATGTGAGCAAAACACGTATTTTTCAAAAAATAAACTATTGAGAAAAGTTTTACAAATTGTGTATTTTGAAGCTAACACTGTGAAATATCATTAACCCAAATATCAGGCTCCTAACTTTTTCAGAATCTGAGATCCAGAACCATTTGTAACCACCAAATTACATATTGTACACTCTTAAACATCCTAATTCAGTTGGATTCTCCGAAGCTTTCTCACACCAACTCATTTCTCATGCGGCACGCGTTATTTGTCTTTTAGCGTAGTATTTATATCTTGATGTCGTATGTCATAAGCATAACTCACTTTTATTAGAAGCTCAGTAACGATGTTGGTAAAAGACCTGCCGCCCGCTGAAGCGTCGACGGGTTTATTAGTAAAGAAATATGATTCGTTGGATTTAATTACTATACGCCCGTATGCTAAGGTACTTCTTAATTAGGTCTCTCAACATCATTTACAGCCGATGGACGTCCATTGCTGGACATAGGCCTCTTGAATGGTCTCCCAAACAAAACGGTCTCGAGCCGCCAGCATCCAGCGGCTCCCTGCAACCCTTTTGATGTCCTCGGTCCACCTAGTGGGGGGTTGCCTTTCCAGCACCTAGGGACAACGTCCATCGGCTCTTCGAAGCTAATTATTATTATTTTTTTTCTCTAATCGGCTTTTCGAGCTATGTGCCCCGCCCATTGCCACTTTATCTTCGCGACTCGCTGAGCTAATTTTTTTTCTTCTACAAGTTAGCCCTTGACTATAATTTCACCTGGTGGTAAGTGATGATGCAATCTAAGATGGAAGCGGGCTAACTTATTAGGAATAGGATGAAATCCACATTCCTTTCGGTTTCTACACGACATCACACCAGAACGCTAAATCACTTGGCGGTACGTCTTTGCCGGTAAGGTTGTAACTAGCCATGGCCGACAAAAGAAAATCTAAATCGGCCCAGCCGGGGATCGAACTCAGGCCCTCTTTGTAAATCTACCGCACATACTGCGCCATGGAGGCTGTTAAAACCTTGTCAGTAAATAAACTTTGGTGTTGTCTAATTTACTGTTCTAAACAGAAACATGAGGAAGATCTCCCACCGGCTGTGTTTACTCAAGCTATCCGTTTTTCAGCAATTAATACATCAGGAGGCAAATGACGAGTTCCTGCGGGAACTAGGAAGTCGTTAAACTGTTGTCGACTCAACACTGACCTTTGTTTCTAAATGTCAAGAAGATAAACTTAATTAAAAGAGCGAACAGAAACCTTAAGGTGGGTTCACACCTAACGTAACGTCTCTGCGACTATTAGCCACAATGATTTATTTTTCCTTCTGAAATTTGACGGATAGATTAAAAGTTTTGTCACTTTGTTACTTTATGATAAACTAGCGGACGCCCGCAACTTCGTTCGCGTAAAATCAGTTTTTTTTAGTCCGTAGATTATTCCGTGAAAAAAGTAGTCCATTTTCTGCTCCAAGGTGCACCTTACCAGCGGCTTAGCCGTAAAAAGGTGACAGACCGACAGACAGACTTACTTTCGCATTTATAATATTAGTATAGACTAGCGGACGCCAGATTCTTCAGCGTAGAATCCAGGAAAAGTAGCCTATGTGTTAAACCAGAGTAAAATCTATTTCCATTTCAAATTTCAGCCAAATCGCTTTATTAGCCACAGCGTAACAGAAAAACAAACATCACTCACACACTTACACACAAACTTTCTCCTTTATAATAGAAATAATAAAATTATAATGTAATAAGTCTGTGCAGACTCAGTTGGTTTTATCCGAATATTTTTTTTTGCGAATAAACCAACAGATGTTGAAGGTATCAATTAGTTTTATCTTTATTAAGACGTTACAAAAGCACTAGTAAACTAAGTCTAGGTAATTCAAATTGATGAATTTTAACTTTGAATTTTGACTTTATCATTATTAACACCAAATGTCATCTTCAAACTCTATATTACATTAATTCATCATTTATAGTACAATTTTTAGTAGTAGTTACAAGTATGCGACATCACGTTAGATGTGGACTCAGCCTTTGAATTATTTCATACTCGTAGCACAGTAGATATAACAAGCTCGTAGTTAAGTACTGTTTGCTGTAAAGAATAAATTAATTCGTTTTACCCATTTTACAACATCTTGTTTTTGTTTTTAATTAGTTCGTCATTTATTAACCAATCTTGAACATTATTTTTTATTCGAAAGGGTAAATATCCATCCATAGTAAACTCCAGATTAGTCCCATTTCAATTTCTTGAAAATTGGTTTAGTAATTTTGTGTTAAAATCAATATGATTTAAATACGTCTTTGAAGTTGGTTCCATTTTTATGTTAAAACGATTATTTATTCAATGATAAAGTTAGAATAATTAGCCGTTTACTGCTATTTCGCCTAATGAAGTCTAATGCTAGCCACAAACGGTCAATTATTCTCACGTTTCTGTAGCACCCACGACTATAATTGATCGTGTGTTGGTCACTGCGTATATGACTTGTATAGTATGCCGCGTGGGTACTGCCGTTTTCAGAAACGTGAAAATAATTGACCGTCAATGGCGGGTGGATTTGAGTGGTAGGTACCTACACAATTTTTATTTCTATTATATTTGTAATGATTTCTTAAGTTTACAAACACCACTGTCTACAAATATCAATAACCTCTTTTAATATGTCAGTTGAAAGATATTTATAATACTCAAGTATTTTGAGAATTCAGTGAAGCATAATATATTATGACTATTTCTACAGGCGCAGTTTGTTCAATAAATTATCTTACAAATACGTACATAGCTTATAAATCAAGATTATCTTCAACATTGTTTCTGTCCCGTTTATTATTTCAACACGTTTTTTTTTTCTCCGAAAGTTAATTCTTTAGTTTACGAATCATTTTCTCTACTATCATCATAACATCTGTCTATGATTAATTTCTTTTATTTACGTGTGTAATTTTAATTCTTATCTAATATTTTTTTAGAGATAAAAGAGTTTTTGTTTGTTTGTTTGTAGCAGGTAAATGTTTTCTGAAACAGTAGTAAAAAAATTACAGCAATGGAAAGCTACATTATCTGCTAATAACATTTTAATAACATAATTTTATCCCCACATTCCTACATACAGCAACTACGCGGGTGTCTGCTTGTATTGTAAAATTGTAGTATGCAAATTATTAAATATTAAAAATAATAACAATTTATAATCTCAGTGAAAATGAGGAAGCTACTTTGCATAGAAGCATTCTCTACAAAAATAGTGAAAAATATTAATAAACTACAGTAAGTAAGCAAATCAATAAAAAATTAAGGAAGCCTTTTCTACAAAATATAGAATTATGAATAAAATATAGTATACAAGTAGTAGGTACCTATAGTGATAATAAAAAAGCTTTTAAAAAACCGCAGCTGATACTCACAACAAAATAAGATGTAAGGGCTTATTCACACGATACTTTGCATCTGTTAGTCTTGTACAAAAAAAGCGTTTCTTTCTTTTTCTCCAAAAAAAAACTTTGGCAACAAAACCATTAAAATATTTAAAATTTTATAAATAAAGCAATCAAAAAACTGCAAGACACGGGGCGTCAAGTATCGATGTCGTTTGTAAAAACGATACTGCATGGCCAACCATTCTATTTTACCATTGAAAAAGAAGTTGCTTAACCATTTTGAGCTTTAGAGGTTAAATAATAAAGAATTTGAGAAAGTTGTTGAAGTGATGAATAAGTTTGTGCGGTTGAGGGTGTCGCATGACGACCGTTACATTAGTTTTGGCGTATGACGTATGGAAATAGCGTCGTTTCCTCTCCAATAGACTAAGAGCCAGTGTTCCGTATATTAGCGTAATCCACACTCATTATCAACCTTTATTCGGCTCACTGCTGAGCACGAGTCTCCTCTTAGAAAGAGAGGGGTTAACCAATAGTCTACCACGCTGGCCAATGCGGATTGACAGACTTCACTCACGTAGAGAATTAAGAAAATTTTCTATGTATGCAGGTTCCTTAACGAAGTTAAGGACGTTTCCTTGACCGTTTGAGACACGCAATATTTAAATTTCTTAAAAGCACTTAACTGAAAAGTTGGAAGCTGGACCGGATTCGAACCTACGCCCTCCAGAATCGGAGACAGAGATCATATCCACTGGGCTATTATGTCCACACTAATGTATATTGTTTCATCTGCCGTTGGACAAATGGAAGTCCTATTCCCTTCGAGGGTTCATTTGGGCGTGCCTAGAAGTCGAAATTGACTTTCAAAACGTAATTTCAGCATGTTTGCCATTTTGATATATCAAAATATTCTTTTTTTCTAGAAATATTTAATGGCAGATCTGTACTAATATTATAAAGCAGAAGAGTTTGGTTGTGTGATTGAACGCGCTAATCTCAGGAACTACTGGTCCGATTTCAAAAATTCTTTCAGTGTTAAATAGCCCATTTATGAAGGAAGGCTATAAGCTATATATTATCTCCGGGAACCACGAGGATGAAACCGCATGGCATCAGCTAGTTGTATATAATTTTAAAGCTACTAAAATTTTATATAAATTTTCGGTATTTCAGCAAATCTGAAAATTATGTAGGTATGTAAATCTAGCATTAATATGGACAACTTACTATAGGTACTGTTCTTAAGTTTGCGAAACACTGACTCTTGTACTACAAGTGATGGTGTAATTTTCTGTCATAACTAATATCGGGGCACGTACAACAACCGTCTTGGCAGAGTACGTTTTAGATAAATCGTCATATATAAATACATTCCCATTTGTCAGCTGATTTAGTTTCTGTAAATATCAAACTGTACCTAACAACTTATATAAACGGTTGTAAGGTATCGTTATCATCAGCCAATTTTATCACACAATGGACCAACCGGCAAATTCACTAACTTTGACTTATGTTAGCTACATAATATAATTAACATCAATTCAATAACAACCGCATTTTCTGTAAGTATTTCATAAAGCAAGACAAGAAAGAAAATATGTTAATTAATTTTTAGTGTCACATAATAGTGTACACTCTATCTTAAATATTAGACTGTCTGTGACACCAAACAGAAAGGGTTTACAGCTCAGCATTAGACGTTCATCGCAAAAAAGCAAAGCCACAGCCAAAATAAACAGCCAACACAACATAAGCCTACTGTTTGCCCTTTGTTTTAAAGATTACAACGTCAACTGGGCAATGTCATCTACCTTCTCTATGATATCAAAGTATGATTGTTAGTAGGCACCAGATGACATTTTTTAACTATAATCTCTGTTTTGATCAGCACTAAATAAATAGTGAATACGAAGTTAAGCGACTTAAGAATTACTAATAATAGCTCGTTGGTAAATTTCTTATATGTCCTACTCTTCCAACTACGTCATAGTTAGTGAATTGGCCTGCATTCTTAGAGGGGATGTTAGGTTTAGACAGATAGACGAACTCTATCAGATGTTGATAATAATGATTTGAACCGACGGCTATATATTCTACAACCAACGTCAACTCAATCTAAGTTCTCCTTATGGTGTCCTCACACAAGCCAATAACTGAACTCACAAGGCAAATTCTAGTTATAACAATCTTGGAAATTGAGCATGAGATTAGTCTTAGAACTAAGACAGGAAGTCTATTTAGAATCTACCAGAATCTGTAGAATAAAGACACTACAAAAGACTTCATAGAAAACTGAGAAGCATATTGTAATTCCTACGCACGAGAAAGTAATATTAAAGATGAATTATGAAACTAAATTGTAAGGAACTTCAAAAGCAAATTTTTCATATAGGAAACCGTACGGCGAGATGAAAAGAGATTCTTTATTTTTAATCGCCACAATCGTAGACGCGACCGGAATATAAAATAGAATTATTAAAAAGGCGACAACGTCACATCCGTTTCCTCCCGTATAGATTTCGGGCTTCGAACCCACGTTTCGGCGTTCCTCCTGCGATTACGTTACAGCTCATTTGTAGAGTCCTTTTCATGAAAAAAGTCCCGTTGCTAAAACCTGAACAAAAATTGACAGCGCCTTACACAAATGACAATAATACCGCCATTACCAAATGTCAATGAGAGTCACTAACAACCAGTTTCTTCAAAGCTAAAGTAACAGTAAAAGTAGTAAGTAGTAAAGAAGACTTTATTTTTCAGTGAATTTATGACGACACTTTGACTGTTACTTGCGATGAAGAAACTGGCCGTGAGACATTAGCGCCGCGTCTAGGGATCTTTTTTCATGAAAAGGACTTTATTACAAACGTCGCTAATTATAATCCTTGTCTATTTGAATATGGAACTGTTTAGTCTATCAACTGCGCTGATATAACGTATTTTTACTGCTAATAGAAAATCAAAAATCCCACAGGAGCCAAAGATTTATCGGGGATAAATAAAACTTGTCTTGTTAGGTCCTAGTGATAACTGTACCTACTAAAAGGTTTCAAAATTAAAAAAAAATTTAAATTTCAAAATTCATAATTATTACACATGGCCCCCCAAGTGGACAAGCACCTTAGAAGCTTCAGTTTTGTCTATTTAAACGGGTTCATAATGAACAACCACGAAATAAGTTTAAAATCTTCAGTTTTGTCTGTTTGTAATTCTACTACTTTTTCGGAAGACAGGATCTGAGAAGGGCTGACAATGTACTCAATAGTTATTCTTTAATCTTATTTTACAATGATTAATTTTGGTTTCGTTGGTTATAGTGGTTTAATTCATTACAAGATAAATAACTTCCTGAGTGAAGGTGAAAGCTTTAGGTTATCAAGTAGATAAAACTGATTTAGATTTTTGTAGTCTAACAAAAGATCATGAAGGAAGATTTTGTCGCTGGTAATTATATAAATTAGCTGACGCCCACGATTTCGTCCTCATGTGATTAAATTTTTTACAAATCTCGCTTAAAAATTGAGAATTTATAATGATTCAATATTTTAATTCCCAAGTATGCATATATATCCGTTTGTTTATTGACTTTCAATCAAAATTAACGATCCCAAAACTTAATGAATGTCTCTCACGTGTTGACTTTCGTATGAGCACCAACGTGTTCCATGAAATCGATTTCCCACAAATCAAACTAATTGAAAGCCACCGAAAGATGCGCACGCGCCTCTATAAATAAATCCAATATGGCGGGTGACCCTTCGTACGTAGACAAAAAAATATTCAAACCGGCGTCTGGCTTGTTTGGAGCTATTAGCAGAAATGCAGTCACTATGGGCCATTGTTAACTAGATGTTTTAAAGACGTAATGAAGGAAATTGTAGTGTCTGCAGTTTTTATGGCCAGACGCATTTTTAATGTGTGCGTAAAGTATAAATCAAGTATGCGTTTGAAGTCCAAGATTGACCATTAGGTTAATTTCTTGGATAGCTACTACGTTAAAAGATTTTTTTTTAAATTTTCATCCTACTCCTAACAAGCTAGTTCCATCCAAGATTCCACCATCACTTACCATCAGGCGAAATTGTGGTCAAGTGCTAACTTGTAAAGAATATATGAGTAAAAATACAAAATGGATGATGATGACATGGAAGTGTTTTGTTAATCTATATCGCAATGTGGATTAATCTTTGGATATTTATATTTGCCAGTAAAGTTCAAGTTCAATATAAAGATTAAGCCAATATTCTTTATCTAACACCTATCATAATTCACAACAAATACAAAGGAATGTGATCACAGACATGACCTAACCGCCAGACCGAGATTTAGACAAACAACTCGTCGAGTTTATCTCCGTCGTAATTGAGTCTCATTAAATTAGCCCGCAGCAGATTCGTCTTGTTTCCGACGCCTGCGCATCTATCTCCCTTGATCTACAATTTACTACATTACACAATATTATGCCAAGAATATAAAAAGTAAATTGTAGTAATTAATTCGAAGAAAAGTAAGACAAATTGCCAAAAATAATAATTAGTATTCGCTAATGCCACTTTGGTCCACTAGTTAATTTATGTGGTTTCGTATTATGAAGTCCTGGGTCGATCCTATATGAGATACTTTTCGGAGTTTCGGAATTACAAAGTTGGTGGTTTTACGCCTGTGCCTCCGAGAGCAAATTAAATCGTCGGTTCTGATCATTGTCATTAATATCTGTGAGTTATAGATAGATAGTCATAAGAGTTTATTAACATTAACTATCTACAATGCAGCAGCGTGGTGGACCCTTGACTATATCTCACCTTATGGTAAGTGATGATGCAAGCTAAGAAGGAAGCGGGCTAACTTGTTAGCAGTTAGATGGAAATCCACACTCCTTTCGGTTTCTACACGACGTACGCTAAATCGCTTGGCAATACGTTGGCAGTAGGGTAACTAGCCACGGCCGAAGCCTCACACCAGCCAGACCTGAACCAATTAAAAAAAATCATAACTGGTCCAGCCGGGGATCGAACTCAGGACCTCCGTTCTGTATATCCTCTGCGCATGCCACTGTTCCACGGAGACCTAAAGCTCTAAGCTCAACAATTCTTATACATCATCATTATCTACCGATGGATGTCTACTGCTGAACATAAGCCTCTTGTAAGGACTACCAAACACCAGGCTCGAGACGCAAGCTAAAAATGGAGTAGCCTTTAAAATAGGCTAATAAGTAATACCTAATCATAGTCCACTCAATGAACTTACCTTAAAGTTTGCGGAAATGGGCCGAATTTAGTTCTTTACCCAAGCCACCGCTTTTAGCAAACATTGATCAAGGAAACTGACAGGGTAAGATAATAAAGCACTCAGAAACGCCATAAGTGACAGTGCACTTGCAACTATGAAACTAAGTTACTTTTTGACGACGTTTTAGCGCAATTAGTAATATAGTTTTCATAGAGGTCTTGTCCTCGGCTCGGGACAATTTAGGATTAAATATTTTCTGAATTAGCTCAGTGTGCCTAGTGGCAGTTTTTAATGTTTTCATACTGTGACTATCGCGTAACTGTAAACCCGATTTATAAGGAATTGAAACAGTTCTGGAGTAGGGCCACTAGATGGCGCTGTTTCAATTCCTTCAAAATTTGCCTTACAGTTTAGCGTAGAAACTGTAAGACGAGAGACGACGAAGAGAGTAATAATTAATTTCAAGAAAAAGTAATCGCTTTCAAATCATACTATATACAATAAGCTTCCCTGACAACTCTGCATTTTAAAAACGAAAACTCCCAATCTGGATTGCGGATTTGCTCAACTGAAAAAGACGTTATGTACACGTCTTTTTCAGTTGAGCAAATCCGCAATCCAGATTGGGAGTTTTCGTCGGAGAAAGAACCTTTTACGAACTCGATCAAAAGAAATGTCCAAACGTAAATCAATGAGTCTCGACACTCGAAGCTCAAGTTGCAACGAGTGGGATTGGTACCTAGCTTCATGTTATTAATAAAACGTAGTAAAAAACAGTCTAGACACTAAGATACGAATCACCGCTGACAAATGCACCGTCAAATCAATCATTCAGACTTTTTACGTGCGAAATATCTTTTATTTTGAACAAATTGGCGTAACATACGATGTATTTCACGCAACACATCCGTTGGCCACGCACCTACACTATAAAATAACCACAATTTAATTCGCTAGACGATCTTAATGATCGTCGGCATTTCTATACATTACTAGTATTATGTATTCAGTCATATTACTAAGGAAGAACTAGCAAATAGCATTGCAATTCCATAGACAGATCATCAAATATACAAACAATGTAATCGTGGACAAAGAATTATAGACCCTCGATTTTTTTCTTAAGGTCACCCAGACGTGAATTACAACCATTATCACCGTGTCAACCTGCTAACCATCGGTTCCATCGTCTCTTTTTAAGCAGAGTGACAGGTGTTATGTTTTCTTAGAGTTTCGTAACTCTTAGTTCTTCAGGCCCTCCGACTCCATGCTAGCAGAGTTTCTACGCTCGTAGTGTTAAACGATTTAGCGTACCGGTACGATGAAGTATCTAGACGTAAAAATCGTCAGAGGTATATGGGTAGAATAACCTGTACCCTCTACCAAGTAAGCCTGCTTCTGCATCGTCACTTAACATCAGACGAGATCACAGTAAAGGTACAGGACATGTGCAAGGTATAATAAAAAGTGTGTGTCAGCTCCGACGTTACTATCGCGTTCACGTAAACACAAATTTATATGGAATTAAAAAAAATTGTGTTTAATTTAACGTGATAGTAACAGTATCAAACTGCCACTAGGCCCTCAGATCGACTGTCTAAAAAGGTGTATTTTGCCCCGCAGCATACACTATGTACGTATCAATACTTCCGCCCGAAAAGTGAAAGGTGCGCAACCGAGGTGCAGCAGGTCGCGGGGGGGGCGTTTTCTTACCGGGGCTATATATGAAAAATCGATTCGGAGTAAACTCCAAAAATGTACCGCGTATATCTAAAAAGGTCTATAAAACTCTCGGCAAATACTTTCGTATTCTTATTTCACGTCTTGGTTTCAGTGATATCTTCCGGTCGGTTAATTTGGACCATCCCAAATAGCCAAGGAAACCATTTGTCACCGCTACCCCGCCGCTATAGCCGGCTAGAACCGGAAGGAATAACCGGGACAAAATTAAAAATATCACCGTTGAAATTAAAATCAGACGGATGTCATGATACTTTACGAAAGGAGATCAGATATTAAACTACCAATGAATAGTTAGCCAGAATCTTACTTAGAAATTGAATGACATACATAATTATTTTTATTAATTCTTAGGAATGTTAAGTTTACCTGGTTATGTTAACCTGAAAAGTTACTACTTTGTCTGTATTTTACAGAATTTAAATATTTCGGAGAGTTTGCTAAGGCGTTATTCAACCTTGTCGTATCGTAACACCTCAGACCGATTACCAAAGGACATGCCTCGCTAGACTTTACCCCTCTGTCAAAAGTATAAGATCACGATCTAACGTCTCTATACTATAAACTGCGTCTACAGAATCGATGTTTCATTGTGTTAAAATTTCATGTGTATTACTATTTAAATTTATAGTTGTGTGTAGTGTACAGGATATATTTATTGTTGTTAAATATTTTCAATGTGTGAGTTTACCTGTTCCCCAAAAAAACGACTGACAATTTTGTTAATGAATTTGAGAGCGATACAAGTCCAAACCCATATTCGGCTCACTGCTGAGCTCGAGTCTCCTCTCAGAATGAGAGGGCGGGACGATCGAACAAGTCCAAACGGTAATTGGTCTGAGTGCAACACGGATAGGTTTTCATCCCAATGTTGGCTACGGGTCATTAAAACCAATGCTCTTCCAGAGTCAGGTTTTCATGATTTTTATTAGCTGGATTTTTAAAACTAGGTTGATATTTTCTAAAAAATGGCATTCTATTCTATAGATAGTGAAGGTTTTCCAAACCAAGCGATAGTTTTATATTTTCTCTTATCAACAAATGGAAACAATTTATTTTTTACTAAATTTTATGTAGAGAAACTTATGTCATTTTTAGTTAGTTAAAGGACTTCTTTAATGCCAGAAACGTTTGACATACAAAAGAAGAAAATGAACGTTTTGTTTATATTTTTGTTACACCATAATGACTTAAGTCGTTAACCAAAATAATGTGACATCTGAAAATGATGCGTTCGTATGTAAAAAGTTATTTTCTATGTTTAAATATAATTTCAAATAAAAAAAGGAATATCGGAAGAAAAAACCCATTGACCCGACCTGGTATTTGAACCCAGAGCCTTAAATAATCCAAGACTACATAGGCTAACCATTGAACCAGCAAGGCTCTATGAAGCTCTAAGTTTTAAGGCTATTTAATTAAATCCGATATTGTAAGCAAAAAAGACATCTCTTATCTTCTCAATCGCATGGTACTATAACTCACTAGGGCACTGTAAAGCTTAATTGAAAATCCACGTCATGTAGATTAAAGATACCGGTATTGTTAAAATTGAGATTATCTAGATAATGCTAAGTTAATGCGCTTACCGGTTAAATATTTACTACTTTCACCAAGACAAATACTTAAAGATAAACTCATATAAGTCGCTGATACTTGCTTGATACTGATCGGAATCTATGTATCAGCTTTAAATCTTTAGTTATGAATGAATTTATAGTGAAGAACGTAATATATTTCAATATCGATATTAAGACATTACATTACATTACACTCAGCGATCGAATCAGAAATGGTGAGATCCGCAGACGAATCAAAGTCACTGACATGACTTTGACTGACGCTCAGCGAGTCGTGAAGCTGAAGCGGCAATGGGCAGCCCCATAGTTCGAAGAGCCGATGGAATGGACGTTGGGGGTCCCAAGGTGCTGGAATGGCGACCCCGCACCGGAAAGCGCAGTGTTGGTCGACCCAACACTAGGTGGACCGAAGACATCACGCGGGTTGCAGGGAGCCGCTGGATGCTCGCGGCTCGAGACCGTTTTGTTTGGAAGTCCATGCAAGAGGCCTATGTCCAACAGTGGACGTCCATCGGCTGATAATGATGACGATGATGGTTAATACATTAATTTTATAGAACGAGAACCTGTGATAGTTAGACGTTCCTCATTTTATAAAGGCTAAAATCGTTGTCGTCATAGTGGTCTTAGTCGTCATTGTAGTCGTAGTCGCCGTTTTCGTCATTGTAGTAATCGTCATCGTCATAGTCGTCGTCATCGTCGTCGGCATCATCATCATCATCATCATCATCATCATCATCATCATCATCATCATCATCATCATGATCATCATCATTATCTACCAACTGACCACTCCCTGCAATCCGCCAAGGACCATATGCTATTCGAACTACATCCCCGTCTATGCCACTTCAGCATCGCTACTCGTTGAGCTATGTGACTGATTCTTCTGCGGATATCCTCATTTCTAATTCGATCACGTATAGATACTCCGAGCAAACTCGTATCTTGACAACGTCTGGTCGTAGCAGTACAATGACTTAAAATTCCTCAGTGCCAGAAGACGAAAATCTTCAAACACTGCGTGCTACCAGTGATTGACGTAATTGAGACTTGGTCGCGAAATCAGGCCTGGGCGTACGTATTTTTGATACATGTTCCTCGGCTTAACAATATGAGTGTCCCCAGTTACATAACTTTTAATCAACGTTTTAAAAACACTATTTAAGATTAAAAATTTCAACGGTCTTTACGTTCTACTAGACAATAAACTTTCCAAAGATCCTACCATCTTTAAATTTACACGTCATAGCACATCGTAATGGCGCCTAAATTTGAAATTCGAATGCTTGTAATCCTGGCACCTGTCCTGCGCACAACAAACATTCGAACATGCGTAAACAAATCCTCTCGCATTGTTCGTCGTGACGTAAATGGACCCAATTCGGCGTTGGTCCCGCAAATGATGACTTATCGATACATTGTGATAAATATAGTCCAAAGATTTCCTCAATAACTTGACGAATTAAAACTAATTATTTCATAATTCAGAAAACCTTAACTTTTTAAAAGATCCTACCAACTTGAAATCAACACGTCACATCGTAATGGCGTCTACATTTGAATTTCGAATGCTATTAATCCTGGCGCCTGTTCTGCGTCCAACAAACAATCGATCTTGCGTAAACAAATCCTCACGCATTGTTGGTCGTGACGCAAACTGACCCAACTCGGCGTTGGTTGATTGGTTCCCGCGAACGATGACTTATCGAAACATTGCGATGTCCAAAGGTTTCCTCAATAACTACTGACGAAGAATCACGCTGATTTCAGTAATGTTCATTCGGTGACCTGACTCCTATCTTACAAATGAGCGAACAGTTTAACGTGCGAAGTTAAAACAATCTTTAATCTAAATTTTCTATTTTTTTTTGCAAAATTTTCTTCCATTCTGTAATAAATTTTCCACAAAGTATCAGTAAAGTACAATAAAGAACAAGCGGACTTCATCCGCCCTTACACCTCCTTAATCTAGCCCTGATGCTACTACTCCCTCCCTGCTAAATTCCATCGTTGTAAAACCAACGGTATTCGATATTTCAGCCATTTCAGTTTGTTTATCAACCTCATTATCGAATGGACGTTCACAACAGGACAAGGCTTCTCTCAAGACTTTCTAACACCACGTGGGCTCAATGCCACCGATGTCAATTTCATGCCATTCAACCAACGTTTTGTTTATGAAAGAACAATTCTTTATATCATGACCCAGGACTAGAACTCATGGACCTGCTAACTACAAACCAACAAAGCTATACAAATGATGTATTGAATATAAAGTACTATTATCATTTTATTAATCTTCGGTTACAGTTAGTCGAACGCAATGGTAGCCCGGTTTGGTGCAGCTGATATACGTGATGTGATAGTACATTCTACGTAAGGATATTGGTTATGACAACGTGTTACTTTGACCTATATAATAATTACTAGCTGACGCCGCGCGGTTTCACCCGTGTGGTTCCCGTTCCCGTAGGAATATGGGGATAATATATAGTCTCTATCCTTCCTCGATAAATGGGCTATCTAACACTAAAATAATTTTTCAAATTGGAAGAGTAGTTCCTGAGATTAGCGCGTTCGACCAAACAAACAAACTCTTCAGCTTCATATACTTTGTCAGCCTATGCTTCTACTATGGAACTTGGAAGATAGCAGGCATCCAGAGTTTAGTTCTTCAATCATCCAAGTATAAAGTCACTATCATCATCATTGACAACCCATGTTCGGCTCACATGCCGAGGAGTCTCAGGTAATTAAAAAAAAAACAAAAAAAATAACATTTTTTCTTTCCGTTTGTTTTCTTTTTCCTTTTACATATTTTCGTTTTTCTTCTTTTAACAGTACACGAGTCAAAATTCATTTATTTTAATTATGCTTTAACAAAAAAAAAAAAATTTTTCTTTCCGTTTCCGTTTACATAATTATTTCTTTTGACAGTACACGCTGCATTCAAAGACAAATTTCACTTATTTCCATTGGGCTTACTTTACAAGCACTTTTGAAACTTAAGGTAATGGAGATAGGTGATAATTAAAGTGTAAAACTTAAAATTCAAGTTTCAGCCCACACTATAGTATTCGCCTCCAGCATTCTTTTGTTTTAACCACGTGTAAAGTGCGATAGCTAATGGCGAGATTAGGTATTTCCACCACCTCCCGCGCGAATCGAGCACTCGCCGCCTGACTCATAGAGCATCTTAAGTAGAGCAAGTGTTCATCATATTTGACTTTCGTTTGTTTTTCTATGCTTTAACAAGAGCAGACGGATGTGGGGAAGACGTTTACAATAAGATATGATTAGGTTAGCTCATGATAGCCCAGTGGATATGACCTCTGCCTCCGATTCTGGTGTGGTTTCGAATCCGGTCCATACACCTCACAACTTTTCAGTTGCGTGCATTTTAAGAAGTTAAATATCACGTGTCTCAAACGGTGAAGGAAAAACATCGTGAGGAAACCTGCATACCAGAGAATATTCTTAATTCTCTGCGTGTGTAAAGTCTGCCAATCCGCATTGGACCAGCGTGGTGGACTATTGGCCTAGCCCCTCTCATTCTGACAGGAGACTCGAGCTTAGCAGTGAGCCGAATATGGGTTGATAACGATGACGATGATTAGTAAATTACGATGTTTGAATACAAAAATGTACCGCAAAGTAACGGCTATTTGTATTAAATAATAAATTAATGATTGAATAAATGTATATTTATTTGTAATGCTGTTAACTACTGAACAAGTAGTTTTAGCTAATGATGCGTTCAAATATTACTTAAAACAAATAAATAATATCAGGTAGTGCAGGTAGACCAGCTAAACGACACCTATTACACTATTTGCACTACACTTCACATAACTTAGCACTTAGCTTATTGGTTGACTATTGGTTTTTGTGACGCCTTGTAACCATGTTAGCTTATTGCCCAAAGCAAAGAGCTTGACCAAAGCTAGAATGATGAGTGTGTGGGGTTAAGTTAGATTTTTACATATTTTAACCCCAAAGGTTTTGACGACCTCCGTGGCGCAGTGGTATGCGCGGTGGATTAACAAGACGGAGGTCCTGGATTCGATCCCCGGCTGGGCCGATTAAGAAAACCTCAATCGGCCCAGCCTCCCAGCCAGCTTTCGGCCGTGGCTAGTTACCACCCTACCGGCAAAAGACGTACCGCCAAGCGATTTAGTAGTCAAGGACTAACTTGTAAAGAATAAAAAAAACATGACTTTAGTAGACATTTACGACTCGCAAAGTCAAAGAACGTTTTTCAAGCAATAAGAGGAATTTAATGCCTATATAAATATTTTCACACCATCGTTATGATTCATATATGACCTTGCACCGAGATGAGACGCGCCTCTCAGACCAGACTGTACTTAGTCATCGATGTCATGTCGCACTCAAATAGATCGCGCATGGAATCACCCCTGATTGACTCATTTTAATTAATAACATATAAGGGCAATGAACTTTAAGTGATTTTTTTATTTATTTTAGATTATTTTTATATAGTATAGCCAAAAGCTATGGTCTAGTCTTGAAGCGCGCTTGATCAGGAAGGAAGGAATGCCCTTCCGACGTTTGTGTTTCTTGACACTAATTTGCATACTTTCAAAGCAAAAGTGAATAGGCATCTTCTAGGTAAGCGCGCTCCAACTTAGACCATAGCGCAAGCTTATTATATGCTATTGTCCTTGTCAACATAAGGAAGGTCATTAATATAAATGAGAAAAAGAAATGGTCCTAGCAAAGATCCTTGAGGAACCCCCATTTTTACAACAGACCCGTTAAAACATGCATAAAAATTAAAAATGCATAGGTATAGTATAGTATAGTACGGTATATCTTTCAGTATGCTCCTGAATAAGCATGCTTAAAGCAAACATTCCAATTACAAATGCTAATTTGTATTTAACGCTCTCTGTATATAGTATCGTGTTAGACAGGAAGAGATAAAGGTTAGGAAAATACATAATAGCAATGCTGATCGACTAGCATACTCAATAAGCAAACCTCAAACCTGTTAAGACGCGCTAAAAGCACGCTCCCTTCTTCCCGCGCAGCAAGTAGCATGCTCATAATTCGCACGACTGTTGATTCTTGAGCAAGCTCGAAATAAGCATGCTCATTATTAGCAATGTTGCGATACACATGCTAAAAAGTAGCAACTGCTCAATAGTGGCATGTTTTCGTGCTTGAAATGAGCGTATGTAACAGTAGCTTAAAATTCGATTATCGAAACCCGCAAATCGTTTGACATTGACCTCTGTCTGTGTTTCTAGTCAAATGATCGTAATACCTAAACTGATTGTAGACAAAGTGCTCTCAGACGACCTCCAAATACAGTTACCTAATGCAGACGACTAAAAAACCAGACGCGGAAAGCGTTTTAGTGTTATTACTGAGATAATTCGCGATAGTCATGGTGCATATTGACCAAATCTGCAGTATGACCGTAGCATTTTCACTGCATTCAAATTGAAAATCTATCAGTAACAGTTTAAAACTCATTTTAAATTATAGATTTTGTAAAGTTCGTCTGTTTTGGGTTATATTATTTAGAGCAAAGAGGATCTGTTTTTACTATAGATGAATTAATTATTATTGACTGACTAATCTATACGGATCTAGATTAATTTTTTTGCCATTACGATAGATTATAGTCTGGATTTCCAAATAGGTTTCGTTTTTTTATACCAGTGAAATGGTTGGGGAATAGAAATGATTATTAAAATATAAAATACGACCAACTCAAAATGTAATAATAGCTATTTCACAATCATCATTGTCTTGCCTTCCTCCTTAAAAAAGAGAAGGAATACGTAACTAAGACCCACCACGCTTATTAGTTGTGGGTTGACGGGCTAAGGATAATATTTTTTTTAATCTGGAACGATCATTATCCGATGTTAATTAAAATTACCTTGGCCTGATAGCTTACTGTGGACTTAACTCTGGACTGAGAATTTTAACTAAGAATTTCTTGAAAGGAAGATAAATTCAATATCTTGTTACTGTTTTACTTCTACCCGTCTGAGGACTTGAACCCCTGATCCGCGAGCCATTTTCTATAGGCTTCTAATAAGAATTTTCAAGAAGAAAGATCTACATTTCACAGCTCAACCTAGAACACAAACCCATAACCTCTAGCTCCAAAGGCTAACCTCTGGACCAAGGAGGTAGTCATAATAGATGCTATGTATAGAATTTTAACCATATTCTATTTCTGTCCCACCCCTGCGCATTCACCTATTTACGTCACGTTCAAGGGCAGCTATGGGGTACAACGGAACCTATGTTTACTTTGTATCGCCTCACGCGCGAACTTTTACAACTTACTCAAATAGATGCCTCATTGGTTCTGTGGTTAGTCCCTCATTTATCTATCATGGATATCAATCATGAAGTCCTGATCATCAGGTCTTGGATACGAGTCCTTTACCTAAAGAACAAAAAAAACCCTAGCTGAGTTTAGTGTGGACTCTTTTAGGAGCGTTTAAATACGTCCCTCGTAACTTTAATTTTAAGTTTTAGTTTCATTATCTTACTCTCAATCGCTTTATATTCTGTAATTATATTAAAACCAGACGTTTTAAAAGTGCTTAAGTAATAAGCCTGCTTGAAATAAATTACTTTTGACATAGACATTTTATATTTTTCCATTTTGAATTTTCTAGCAGCCTAGATTTAGTATTTATATTTATTTAGCCTATATTAGTTTAGTATTATACAACAATACTCTATTTGTGTGATGATTGTTACAGTGACTATCTATAAGTTTGCGTTTACTTCGAGTAAAAGACGCTTGAACTTATTGTGAGTATCTAAGTATATGTTTATTAACTAAGATAGAAGCTAAACTGTTCTATTTATAGTAAGCAGTAAAACGTTTAACTGACTTAAGGTGTGGTCCTACAGAAGACTCTTGTATGGTTTAATATACTTTTCCCTATTTATTCCTTGTTTTCATATAACTAATTTATTCTTATTTTACCTTAAAAGGACCTTAATTCTGAAGCTTTGAAGAATTGAAAGAGAATTACCGTCCCACATGGCAACATGCCTACTCGTAGGTAACAAACTCAATGTCTTCTTAGTAAAGTGAGCTACCACGTAAAGTGATACTGTTTGTAATAAAAACATTAGCCCCGGATACTATTCCCGGGATCCGATTGTTACATTAAAACAGTATTTTGTGACATTTGTTACTTAAAATCTCAATTTCGTATATGTCAACAAGCATACGTATAAGATAGTGAATTAGCCTGCAGCCTATTTACGGATTCTCTGCCGTGAATTGGAAAATGACGATTGTTTTAAAAACAATGGATTGTGAATTGCCTTAATGCTTTCAATGCTAGGCACCTCATCGTTCGTGACTATACAGACTTACAAACAATAGTCGCCATGAGAGCTTACTTCTCTCCTTTAGTCTTCTAAGTTCTACCCCTCGAGATTGACTCTGGCAGAGCTACTGCGCTCACCTAAACCTTTACAAACATCCATTTTCTCACACTCCGACCATCTCTATCTCTTCTTTGATCTTCATCTTCTCTTGTGTCTTTTCACTTGCAAATTTTCAATACCTGTCTATTCTATACTAATAGTCAATAGTCAATATTTATTTATTTCAATTAGGCCTAGTTTACAAGCAGTTTTGAAACGTCTGGTAATGATATTATTAGATAATGGCGATAATAATTAGTCGAAAACATAAAATTAAAGTTACGAGGGTTCCATACGTGCCTTGGTCCGAGAAGAGCCCACAACAAACTCAGCCAGGCTTTTCCCTATAATATAAATATTATAAAGAGGTCCAAGTTTGTGGTATTGTATGGGGTAATCTCGGGATCTAATGGACCAATCTTTAATATTCTTTTGCCACTAGAAAGCCACGTTATTTGTGAGGCTATATTTAATCCCCGTATTCTAACGGAAACGAGAACTACGCGGGCGTCGGTTATTTTAGAATAATCAGAAAAATGGCATACCGTCACCATTTCGCCAGTACGAAGGCACTGTTACATTACATATTAAACTGTAGCTACAGTATGGTTATACAGTAGGTACAGCTTTTCCTTTGAAAGAGAAACCTACGCATCAATCATTCAGTACGTTTTAGGGTTCCTACATAAAATGGCTACTTTGATCTTCAGACGGGCCAAGAAGAAAACTTTGTTCGGAGTATAATTTGTGTGGTCAATATAATGATGTACTAATAAGTTCATTACTTTGCAGAAATAATTTATTTATATTTTATTTACTTTATTAATGATTAATTTTACTTACATAAAAGTTAATTAATTTAAACTTTAGGATAAATTGTATTTACGTCGTAGAAATCCCTTTTGTTTTTAGAAAAAGTTTTAATATTGTGTTATCTTTATATACTTTATATTATTTATTTGTTATTTTATTTAAATCGCGGAGCTACGGAACCACGCAACTGTATTAAAATTCACGCTTGACCAGTTCGTTTTTAATTCACCGCGAGTAAAATCCCTTTCGCTTCATCCATATTAAACATCCGTTTCTTGAATTCACAACCACTGCGCAGGATTCCCGATCGGGCACATGTGTTCGTGAGAAAATCGTAATAACATACACACATGCATCCCTTTGTGAAACGCCGACACCTCGCAAAAAGGCGATGCGTGTAAACAAACGGTAACCTATCTTTTTGCATCCTTGTTTATCGGTATCCACTTTTTGAGACAAAAAATGTTTTTAGATAAAGAAGATAAGTGTCATTAAGTGTTAACTTTCTCACCATTTTAATAATTGGCACAAAAAATTAAGCAAAACTTCAAAGTCGAAAACAAAAATGTAACATAAGCATTATGCAATGTAAAACTTACTATTTTATAACCATTGAACAATGTTTTTAGTGTAATGTTATTGAGCCAGAATAAGCTTTTCTTTATTTTTATAAATTGTTAAAAAAACATTGAGAAACATAAATATAAAATTATTATTCCAGGATTATGGATTTTAAGAAGTAGGCTTAGGAAATGGCAAAAAACATTTCAAATATTTGTTATAAGAGACCATAAACCTAATAAGCGAATAAATTAGAGAATTATAAAAAGAATTATTATACTAATGTTGTAATAATAAGAACCTCAAACTTGTAAGCGAATTATTTTAATTAAAAAACACCAATAAAAAGAGACATCATTAAAACCCTCGGATATTAAATAACGAATCAGTCATTGTCAAGTAATTGGGTTGATACACCACAAAAATACTTCAAAACAAAATCAAGACTCACTTAATAAATCCAAGTACACCCAAAGACCTAATAAGACAAATTGCCCAGAGTGACGTCCCCTGCAAAAATTTTGCAAAACGAACAAAGTAGTCACGACATCTGGCCACCTGACCAAAAATACACCAAAGATATGGTGGAATATGATTCCTAGAATAGCATCAGACTGTAAAATGAATGCAGAGACACCATGTGCCTTCAAAAACCTGCACAGATACGCACAGATACACACACATGCAGCCAACAAACACAGATAGTGCAATTTTGAGCTTTATTGTATTGGAAATAAAGGCATTCGTTTTGCCGATTCAGATATTTTTACACCAGAACCTCGTAAATACTGACAAGTGAAATAATTTGTCATTTGCTTTTGGTGGCGTTGACGTTGCGTTTCGCCCTGTTGCTAATGGTCTTTAGGAAACCATGTTTTGTGGCAAAATGGAAAAAAGGAACGATTTCTAAATAATTTTGATGGTTGACTTGATGAATTCGCTGAAAGCATTTAAGTGTTTAACTGTCAATGTTTAACGTTACGGTGACAATCAAAATTAAAAAATAAAATGTAATTTTGTAGTTCACTTTGGGCTTGGCTACCGTATCCATGAGGGGCGACCGGCGGCTCAAGATCTTAATGTGTGGAAGCTCCTACAAAACGCCAATGTCCTGCAGTGGACTTCCATCGGCTGATATGATGATAAGGTAATTTTGTATGCCATCACATAAATGTATTACCATAACAGTAATGGCTAGGGGTTTGGCTGCCGTATCTATGAAGGGCGACCCCGCACTAGAAAGACCCCAAGCAGTTGGATCAAGTGAGTCGCAGGGATTTGCTAGATGCAGGTGGCTCAGGATTGTGATGTTTGGAAGTATCTACAAAAGGCCCATGTCCTGCTGTAGACGTCAATCAGTTGATATTACGATGATGATGATTATCATAATCATCATCATCGTAATATGATAATGATGATGATGATGATGATGATGATGATGATGATGATGAATAGAAAGGCAATAAGGTTGATACCATAAATGCAACCAGATGTGTTGAATTTCAGTGATAAATGAAATAAGGTAGGTTGCTTCAATAAGGAATCTAACTCATTATACCGATATTACTACACGATTATTCCTATTAGACCAGTACTGTAGCGTAGCTATTCAATAGCAGTCTGTCCATCACAGTTTAACAAAAAAGGGCACAATACAAGCAAGCATTTAATTGAATAAAAACGTCTCCCCGTAATGGACTGAGAGTTTGTGATCGCCAGACATACTTCATTTTAGGAAGACTTTAAATTTGTCCACAAATTTAAAGTCGTTTAGAGAGCTATTGAGAGGGCTATATTAGGAGTCTCTCTGAAGGATAAGTACAATTCGGAACTAATCCGTAGGAGAACGAAAATAATCGATGTAGCCCAAAGGATTAGCAAACTGAAGTGGCAATGGACGGGCCATATCTGTCGTAGAACATGTCATGGCCGCTGGGGCAGAGGCGTTCTGGAGCGAAGACCACGCACCAGCAAGGGCAGTGTAGGACGCCCTCCAGCTAGATGGTCCGACGACATCAAGAAGATAGTGGGAAGTGGCTGAATGAGGAAGGCGGAGGATCGTGTGTGCGCTCTCGGAAAGCTCCTATGTCCAGCTGTTGCTCTGCGGTTCCCTACTGACCGGCAGATACGAAAAAAAAAAAAAAAATAAATAAAAATGAAAAAAAAAAAAAAAAAAAAAATGTCCACCTGTGGACGAATACAGCCTGTTGATAAAGTGTGTATTTAGCATAGTGACAATATCATAAACACCACAGTATAAGAAAGTTTGTTCATATATTTCAGTTATTTTAATTTTAACACAAAACTACTGATTTTTGTGATAATTTAATGAGATTTTTTTAAGTCGCTTAAAAATCATGGGCTGACAAACTTTCAACATTCCTAAAATGAAGCAAGTCTGCCCATTACAAGCCCTCGGTGTATAAAGTAAACCACCGTGCAACTATATGATACGTATGGAAATACTAGTTTCCCTGCGATCTCAAATATAGATCGACGTGGCAATGAACTGTGGTATCATACTGGCAAATATTTAGAGAAGGCAGCTGCGTGGACGACTGTTTAGTTGTACATCAATGACACTCGACACTATGAAAGACAATTAATTAACTTTACTGCACACTGACGGAATACACACAGCATGCAAAAAGCAGTAATGGCAAAAATGGATAGGACCAATATCAGAAATCTTTATAACGAATATTTATACTGTTTAGACTTGTACACATAATTTATATTCTGAGATATGAATTTAAGATTATACAATGATTTATTTATTTAGTTATCGTCCGCGAAACCGGAGCATCCTCAGGAGATGTTGACTCTACAACGTGCAATTGCAAAGGTCTTTTCGGGGTGAAACGTACGTAGAGAGTATTTTGTTGGACCTGGGTGACATTGTCGCATGGGTTCGCCGACTTTTCGTGGATGATAGCAAAATAAATAAATCATTATATAATCATGATTAACTTCCGCAAAGTAACGCCTGCTTCTATCCAATATTTGAATTTAAGATGTTATTTAATGCAGTCTTTTACTGTGAATTGACAATGCTTCGCAATTGAACATGGTAGAGTTAACATCTCTTGAGGATGCTCCGGTTTTGAAGACAAACGTACGTAGAGGTCTATTGTACTAGGTCATAGTGTTTCTTGAATTAGTCGGTTTTATGCAGAGATTATAAAAATTGCAAATTTAATATCTACCAATAGGTAAATTTAATTAAATAAACGCAAGTAGTTATGATAGACATAACATGTTGGTCTAAAATAAAACAAAGTAGAACTTGTAAAATGGAACGTATAGAATGTTTTGATAGACACACATAATTTCAAGATCAAGTTCGTTTTATTATACTACAAAATCGTAGAATATTTTATTCAAATTCCATACTAAGATCATTTTAATACTAACATTTCTAGAGAGTTCAGTATTAAGATCACTAAGGCCATTTACAGATCTCAAGGCACTGCCACTTAAAACAGTGTTTATCATTTTTAGCTTATCTTAAACAATTATTGGCAAAAGTCACGCGTATTGCCAATAACAATCCAGTCACTAAAATTATTTATCAAGACCTTAGACTACATGACAGGCCAGTTATCCACAAGTCACGCAAAGCGAAGAATTTATAATTCCTTTACGCGTACTGTGCTGAAGTTAAGCTAGTATAAATACTACAATATAATGTTCATCTAAAGTAATTACAACAGCGTTCATGATTTCAGCTTATCCTAAACAATTATTGGCCAAAGTTCTTGGTTTTACCAAATGATGATCCCATCATTATTGGCAAAACGCAGGTAGCATGTAGTCTACATGGCAAATTAGTTATCTACAAGTCACGTCGTGAGAAGAATTATTTTTTGCTATTTATAGTAAATGCAGTAGCACCAAAAGTATTTTGAAAATCCGGCGATTTCGCCAACAACAATCCAATCACTTAAATTATTTGTCAAGACCCTAGACTACATGACATGTAAGTTATCCACAAGTCACGAAAAGAGAGGAATTATAATTTGCTTACTTGTTGATGCTGATATATCTATACAAACTACAGTATAACATGATGACAGCTGAAGTAATAACTTTGCTGATTTGTATAATGCGACGAGCTATTCGTAAGTTAATGAAAATCTAAACGGATATTATGTAAGGAATGCGCGTTATTCATGTGGTGGATGATGTGTTGACAGCTGCTTGTAGCAGCTGCTATGAAATAAGAAGAATAGTTGTGCAAAATACTGCAAGTAAAACGATAATAGACGTATAGACCAAAACATAATATGAGGATTGTAACGCCTTATTACTTGTGATTATTGCTAATTTCCAACCAAATAGCTACTCAGGACTGTGTAAACAAATCTAAACAATTTTGTTGATTTGATGCTTTGTGTTTTTCAGTCTGCTACTTTAACGACTTTAAAAAATAATTTAATTATGCTTTATATTCTTTTATTTTTGCTTCGCTTAAACTACATATTATCACACCTATATAATATAAAAATGTACTTGCGAAGCATACAAAACAAACTTTTGTATCCAATGATAGCCAAAAACACTTTATAGAACTTACTGATTTTATTACTAAAGGAAATACACCAAAAAGAACGAAAAATGCAATTACCAAAATTCAATTAGTGCTAGTTTGTTTAATAAAAGAAAACTAATTATATTTGTTACTATTAGGACCCTCGTAACCTTGTTAGAATATCAAGCTCTATATTCGTTCAATCATAAACATGATACAATTCAGTGATAGAACACAACGTTAGTATAAGTAACATATTTATGTTCGAAATCTCCATGTCCATTTTGAACTGTACCATACCACGAAACTTACGTGCGCTATATTTCACTTCATTAACGATATATAAATCAATATTTATGATTTACACGTATCATTTATATCTATCAAGCATTCCACAAGTTGTGGTCAGTATTTTATGGGGACATTTATTTTCACATCAGGGTGGTTCCAATGGCAAATCCATTACAACAGGCCATAACTTTCACAAACAAGCCGTATTGACTAATCGTGCATTTAATCCTAGCTTACGCGTGGGTCCAGCTATAACAGCTTTTATAGAAGTTTCACCTATATTTGACAAAACACAAGGTTCAAATTCCCTTGATTGATTAAATATTGTTTAGTTTGATGAGAAAATGATAATGATTTATGAAGAATACAAACGCATTTGAAAAGCCAAGCACATCTTGATAAATTGACTTATTAAACATGAGCATTGTGAGTACAGAATATTGCATATTTTTGGCGCGAAATGTATCATACGCGAGGATAATTCTGGATTTGATGGCACTTATATTTTTACTTATTTCCTCGACACAGCTGTCTGCTCTTCATCTAAATTTCATATTTAATGGACCTGTTCAGGAGGTGATAATGTTATTTTATTGCAAAGTCAGCAGTGAGATGCCTATTTAAAATGACATCGTTGCAGAGTAGTAAATTATATTTGTAAATATATGAAGAAACATTTACATGAGCATAAGATTTTTCTTCGTCGTCTTATAGTAAATAGGAAAGATGCTCTTCACAAAAGTTGTTTATTGTTTAATTTTTGTCCTCTATTGAATCTGTTCCAATATTAAACATTTCAAAAAGAAAGCCTGGTAAGAAGAGACTCTTTCTGTATTTACTTTTGTGAAAAATCTATACTCTATAATTCTTTAGTATTCAGGGTTGTCTCTTTCAAATATTTACTGTGACACCCTAAAAAAAGTAATCAAAACGATAAAAGGTCAAATAAAATGTATAGCAAGGGTGTATTTGTATGCGGTTAGAGTATCGGTTACGAAACGGTGGCCACTCCTAAGCCAGTCTATTTTCTTACAGTTGTAAACTTTTTATTGTATATCTCTCCGATGGAGCACAGCGAAAAACTATTTATTTTCTTTCAAACGATAAAATGTTTACGACGTTTTAAGCGTCATCTCCCTAACTATATAGTTTGGATGCTGAATTTGTTTTCATTGGACTTAGTGGATTTTTATAGATGTCAAACGCATAATGCCCTGTTAATCCTATTTAATGGCTTGTTTCGTGGAAAACAATTGACTGCGGTGGATAAATTGTCTGCCAAGGATAGGAGTCGTAAACATTTGACTTTAATTTGACGCATTTTGGTAACAATGTGCTGTATTTCAGCAAATTTTATTTCTTATAATATAATTGGGTCCATGAATTATTACTTCTTGAAATCTTAAAGTAATTTATATACCTACTTACGAGTTCTACGTATCATTGGTATAAATAAGTGTTATTATGAATTCTGTGAGAGAATACATAATGCACAATTGCAAATAAGCTTTAATTACTGTAAGAGTTGAACAAAATAATTTACTAACTCAATTCAGTGTTTATCTTTTTACTTTATTGCAGAAAATAAGTCTGTTCTTTTATTACAAGTTTTTATCTAACTTGCCCTGTAACTATGTGTGTGTTATATCTTAGAAGCTAAATTAGTATCACTATCTGGTGTTCGATTAAACTCAAAGCTGACATACCTACTAGCGTATACATAAAAACTGAGATTTCGTTAAAAAACGTTTCTTCGCGTTTACAAACTAACACGATGTCTGCCAACTAACAACAGTCTGTACAAGTAACCACTACATTCAAAGCCTAACAGACACCCAAAAATAGACAAACCATACACATACGTTATAAAAGAAATAATACACCAGTGTGCAAAGGCGTGTATGAATATTAATTAGTTTATGTAGATATTTTATCTATAAGAAACATTTTTATTCACTTCGAACATTAGAAGCTAGAAAGCCATTAGGATTTGCATCCACCATTATTGAATATCAATGAAGTTCACGACGGAAGTCGGTATTCTTTACCCAAGTTCACCCTGACGGATGCATCCTATGAGAAATCGTCATATCTTGATACACGTCCCATGCATGCAATATTCCACATACTGGGAAACTCGTGATTTAGCTTCGTGACCGTCCACGTCCTTATACAGCCTTGGAAGATGATATTTGTATTCCAATATTGTTGCGATCACAATAGCTGGATTAACATTAGTTTTAATGTTTAATAAATATACTTTTAATTCTGCATTGTGTGTGTTTTGAAATTTATTGGCATTATCCTCTTTACCCGTTTTTCTTGGATCTTCGTATGCTTTACGACTGCATATTTTACTTGTTTGTGTGTTATTTCAAAAATATTTATTCTTCTTAATTTTATGGTTATAAGCGACTCCTATTAGTTTTTATGTCTCAGAGTTATATATTTTTTAATAAAATTCGTTGATATTATTGAAGACTGTATTGGTCTGTTCGCTAATTTGGTCTATGTAAACATTAACCATCAAATCAATTGAGGATATTCATCTATCTACTGTATGATATCCTCAACGGGTTGTCAGTGGGCACCGGATGACATTTGTTACATTTTTATATGTATGTTAATAACATACGTAAAAGTTAGTAAATTAGTTGATGTTGATCTGTTCTTTCCTAATCAAAACCACTCACCAGTAGAATCACAATTAGATGAGTAAAATGTGTTGAGGACTAATAGACAAACCTTTATAATTGCATTATATTTTAGATATTTCATCATAATTACATTATAGGACTTTTTTATAACTTTGTTTTGTTTTGCATATCTAATCGTAGTATATCATTTTATGTACATTCAAAGATACGAGATAAGATATCTCGATTGCATGAACTTGGTCGCAAAAACTTTCATTTTCGTCGTAAATCTTTCTTATCGACATTTTTATGTCTATTTGTTTAGGACCAAAATTATTGGGGCAAACAGACAAACACAGTTGTAGCAAAATGTCATCCGTGTAAATATTTGCCGACTTTAGATAAAGAGAGTGTTTGTGGTGCCATCGTAAAAGCGCGATAGTCTCGGTCATAAAATCGAAAATAAATTTTATCGGCATAGACTAAGCATTTGAATCTGTTTCACATATAGAGTGGTAGACTTATTTTTATTGAGCATAGATTTGAATGTATATTTTATTACAAGCAATAAAACAAACAATTTCTACTGATGGATTTGAAAAATGGACCTAAACTTTTTCATTAGAAAATCCAACTAATTTTCTAAGTAAAAAAAAAATATTATGCTTCCAAACCAAATCTCCTCTCCTATAGAGACAGACTGATGAATTGATGATGGTTTTACAAAATAGAATCCAAAATGTTTAAATAAATATATAAAATAAAATATTTGGCTTGAAAATATAATATAAATATAATATAACTATGATTCAGTATTTAGTTTACAACATAGCTTATGAACTAAATACTGATATCTACAATAAAACGGTGTAGTAAAATATCGTTGACTATATATATTATATACCAATAATACACGTATCTAATTTGAATGTAGGTATAACACAGTTCGGTAAAAGTGTAAAAAACGAAATGTCTCATGAAAGTAATTTAGCATAACCGGAGCCGATTGGTCTACATCAAATGAATTGTTGAATAAAACATCCTAACCATTTAACCAATCACTGAAGATCCCCACCCTCTGCACGCTATTCAGGAATAATCAACGTGTGGACAAAGAAAGCAAAGCGCATGGTAGACTGGTCATTACAATAATTGTCTATGCATCCGGTGGCTTAATGAGTACCAAATGAGAGGGTTGTCGCATTTGGGAAGCAATCGATTTGTGCCCGTGAAATAATAACGGGTTCCGCTTTGATTATGCCCTTCAATTTGAGTCCGTATGCCTTCAATTTACTGCCCTTGCTTGCATGCTTTACAACAAAGAAAATGTCATCTAAAACTAATTGAGCCTCAACACCATCAAGTTGTTGATCATACCTGCCTAAATAATTGTGATATATTTAAAACGGGCTTTTTATAAGTGTGTTACCGCATTAGGCACTTTTTGGTAAGGGATAATATTATGGGTTCGTGTCACTGACATGAATAAAGCAGTTTAGATGTATTTGAAAAATACTAAAAGTTAAGTTTTCAATTCTATCGGTAGTCTCTTTAATACTGCCAATTTTTTTAAAGATCATATTGTATTTAAGGCAAAAAACATGAGCCAGTGACAGTAGATGCAGAAATAGGCGTAAACTGCTAGTATAGAAATACCTAGGTGTAAAACTTTTTCCTGGAAAGGTGACGCACCTGAAATGCAAACAAGACCACCTACAAGATGAACCGACGACGCGACATCGATCGGGTTATGTTATGAAGTCAAATGGAGTATTTGTCCTTACAAGAGGCAGCATTTGTCCAGCAGTGGAAGTCCATCGAATGATAATGATTATGGTGACACCTTCACCATTAATTGTTCTAGACATGTTTAATTTAAAATCAAAAATGTATACTGGCGTTTGAAATTAAAATTAATGATAGCTTTTTTTTTCAAACGACTGACAATAATTTAAATTCAAGCAACTCTTTACGACGGAAGTAATATAAAAATGTTTTTTTCTGTTCCGGATATAATAAATCATACTTTGCTAAAAATCAGGACCCCGTGACTTCAAAATCTAAATCCAACAATGGGCTAAAACGTACATGACATGAATTTTTATCATCCTAACAAAATGGAAATGCTAAATTCTATATTAGATATTCGTTTAACATCCCAAGCATTACATATTAACAAAAATCCTCGATATGCTGTCACGAATTTAAATTTTTGCATTGAGCTCTTGCATACAAATTATTTTTTGATTATCTTCAATCGATGTTGGAGTTTTTGATGTTAGATATCTGATTGCTACTATTCTATTCTATTCGTAAAGTTGCAAGGCTTTTTGTTCATCTAATTGGTTTTCGGTATTATAAACTTTCTAACACCCTTATAACTTTTTTCAAGATAGTAACAATCATTGTCTAAATGTACTCGTATAGTCTTTCGTTAATATTTCTACACCCAATGGTCTTTATATGAAACTTGTACCTGATATTGAAGACTTAAACTGTCTTTTTTTAAATCAAATTCTAAACTTATCTTCGCAAGTCCTTTCATCAGGAGATTTCCTGGTAGAGATTGCTTATAGCAATAAGGCTGCATGTTAGGTTAAAACTTTTCAGTTGTAATGTTTTTTTTTTCATTATTTTTGTATTTCTGTGTACAATAAAGTATTCTTCTTCTTCTTCTTAAAAAAGTTATAAAACATGATTGAAATAGCGCTCTGCTTTTTATAATTCGTATAGTGCAATAGTTTCTTTAAGGTCAGGGTTTATTTTTAAAATATCTACTCGTACCTATCTATTGTTCAAAAGGTATATAGTGAGAATTGCATTCTGTTAACAAAAGTTTTTAAAGGTTCTGCGGAGTCTTTTTACAGTAAGAGTTTCCAGTTATTTTCCTTTTGATTAATATTA
Organism: Bicyclus anynana; assembly: GCF_947172395.1. Classification (NCBI taxonomy): domain Eukaryota; kingdom Metazoa; phylum Arthropoda; class Insecta; order Lepidoptera; family Nymphalidae; genus Bicyclus; species Bicyclus anynana. Next base: position 3,030,372 of record NC_069104.1, on the reverse strand, counting down.
ATTATTATTTAGCGTATCACAATGTTTGTCATTACTATCGCAGTTTTCATGGCCACAACACACGGGTCACATTCAAAAGTTTCGTCACACGAACGGTGCATCAATATTTTTGGCCATGGAAAGGTACTGATCATTGTTATTCATTGCAAATTATGGCTCATGACATATTCATGATATCCATTAAAATTGTTTATGACATGATTGTATTTTTAATCAATAAGCAGGTACCAACGAACGCCTGAGTCTTTAGTCTCATGGTGCCTATTTTTTTTATATTACCAATTAATACGTCAGTATTTTTTTAACTTTATTTTTGACACCTTTGTACCCTACTTCTTATATTTATGTGTAATTGTATATTTCTTTTGTCGCTTTTAAAATGTTTTTCATGTCATAGCTGTAAGTATACACGTCCTGTGGCTGAACACTTTTTTCTTATTACATTTACTCATAGATTAAAGAATAATGGGCAGATAGAGCGCACAGAACATAGCAGTGATACAGCCATTCCAAATACAAATTCAAAACTAATACATTCTCGAGCCAATACGACAGTGTCATCAGTAAGTTTCAGTAGTATTCAGGGTCTTATGTTTTTAAATATTTTAAAAACTGTTCATAAAAACTTATTAGATATACAAGTATTTTTATAAGTAAGTTATTGATTATTAGTCTAATATGATATTAATTTACTTAACTGTTGTTAGTGAAATACAAATAAGAAATTATTACGCTGATGTCAAGGAACGCGTGACGTTTGTTTTTTTATGGCTTCACTGCGCGGTTGTAGAGACTCATTCTATATCATTCTCTATTCTGTGTACTAACTGTATCAGATACATAAATAAATAGCTGTAGCGTTATATTCTGTGGTTAACCCAACCTTCTGCCTACTCATTAACTTGCGCGCGCGGAATGCAAATTGTACGCCAAGAATAATTCTCCAGTTTAAATTAGTCTCAAATAATTAAACATTTGTTTATTTACTCGTTTCACTCACCCAGCACAATGTCTCTGGCCGACACGCACACTAGCGCCGCCAGCGCGAAGGTGACGGCGATTGGCATTTCGCGCCAAAACGCAATGGCCGCCGGTCTCATGTTTCAGCGTTCAACTCGTCTTATTGGGATCCATTAGTTGCTGAAACAATGGAGAGATTATGAAGAATGGAGATTCGTGAAAAATAAGTATTCCTGTAAAGTCGTTGTCGTTTAAAAAAGAGGGTAAATGGAGCTCGCTTAGACTTCCTTTCTACAATGCAGTTTTTTAGGATTCTGGACGTACGAACATACTAAACCTTTTTTATTTTCTATTTCTTTACCTATGTCATTCGTTTTTGTCTAATTTTTTGATATTTTTGTTTAAATTTCTAGTGATGATTTTGTTTATTTTTCTTTTTCATGTATGTATACCTACTTAATTATGTAACTGAATTAGTCAGTACTAAAAAGTAAATAAATAAATAATAGGCTCGCGTGTGACAATTATCTCACCTGATGATATTTTGGTCTAAAATGGGACACGCTTGCCCAGAAGAATGCCTATTTACTCTTATTTTAAAGATGTCTAAGTATCTATTTAGACAGAGTATATTAGTGATAAGAGCGTTAAAAGTTATAGAACGTTAATTGTGTTGTCTTCCTCAAGGACCAGGAAACTAAACCTTTTGAAGTTCGTTTGTTTTGAGTATGTACTTTAAATAGCATGTCAGTCACTGAAAATTTTCCAAAACCTAGATTTTAGGAACGTTTCCGACAGAACTGGCCAAATATTTAACTGTGGACCTATTTGTTGCGAAGATGTATAGGTTTGGCTGAAACATCTGTTGCACTTCCAAAAATATTCCTACTTACACACCGCCTATAAAATTTAATACGCAATGCATGTTGCAAAGATAGGGTTGTCACCGCAAAGACAAGGTTGTAACCCGTCATGCAAAAAAACTTTTCACACTAAAAAGAAAAATTACATTAAAAACGCTGACGAGAGTGAAGGTATACTTTAATTATGAAAACATCGATAGCAAATTTTCGTCCCCATACATTTTTAGGTTTTCGAAGCGTTAGCATTTGTATAGTTTTCTATACAAACGCCAACGCTGCGAAATCCTAAAAATGTATTGATGTGAAACTTGTCCCAATGTATTTTTATTTCATTACATACTACATCAGTGACTAAGACGTCAGAGTCTACGTTCACGCGAAATCCAGACTTAAATAAGAAAGGATCGAACTATTGGACTATTGTACCTTTGTCGTAGTAAAAAAATATTAGTAAAGTTAAAAAAGTAATGATTTTAAGAAAAAGATAAGTAAGGTGTAGATTGTTTTAACTAAACTAAATTGCTACAAGTGTCAACCCTAGCCGCGACTGAAATACAGGGTGCGTGAAAAGGCATAAACGTCGAGATGCATTCCCTTTACTGCCCGCCTTATATTACGAGTTATTTACCGGCGAAGATTTAGCAGTCCGCACCTTGGAGCGTCCTTTCTTAAATGCAACCCACTGATATACATCATACAAGATATTGACTTAATCTTTAGCCACAGTTAGGTAGCTACGACTATTTTGGACTTACATCCAGCCTGTTAAGCGAGAAGCTGTTGAGGCTTTTGAAAATTAATTCCAGTAACAACTAAATGGTAGATACAGCGGACGTAAGATTGTTCTGGATTGCAGCACAAGAAAATTCTCTGATATGCAGGTTTCCTCATGATGTTCTTCCTTCAACGATTGAGTCACGTGATATTTAATTATGCACATAGCTGAAAAGTTGGAGGTACATGCCCAGGGCCGGATTCGAATCTACGCCCTCCGAATCGCACTCAGAGGTAATAGCCACTGACTTTTCATGGCTCCGTACAGAATTTTGTTATAAATAAATACATGTATAAACCCGTTTTCTCTTTTGTTTTTATATGTCTACGTATTTAAAGTTAAACAAATGTTTGCTAAAATGTGTGTATCTTCAGCTATTTTGATATCCACGTCTCAAGGCATTAAATCTCGTAAAAAACGGTTATGGAGGTGAATGTATTTTTGTTAACGTTGACCATTAATGCCTGTGTAGCAATGCTATAAGTTAATATAGACTTTGGTACGTAAATGTTAAAGTGGATTATTGATTGATTTACATTTTCGTAAGTTTTCTGTAGGATGCACGCACTGAAGAAAGTTCAAAATAATAATTTTGAGATGGTAATATACAAAGTACAGCGACATTTTATAGTATGGAGAATTCCAATTTTAAGGAAAGGCAAATTTTTTTATATCGTGTTTATGAGTCCATTTTATCGGCTCACTCAGGAGTCAATAGTTTATTACTGGACTAATTTAGGATCTGGACTTAGAAACCTGCTATTTCTTAAAGCCACCACAATTCAATGTCCTTAACTTATCTATAGTAGGAGATTGGACTCACAAACTTTATAGAGGTATAGTCCTTTTCATGAGAGAAGTCCCCCAGACGCCGCGCTAATGTCCTAATGGCGCTCATTCTCATTTGGTAATGGCGGTCTTACTGTCATTTGTGTAAGGTGTTATTTTTATGCCAGAAATGGCTGAATACATTTGATTATATTGTTGTATGTCAGAAATGACTGAATACATTTGATTGTATGTGCATTTCTCAGCAAATAAAGAATTGAAATTGAAATTGAAGGTGCTGTCAATTTTAGTTCAGGTTTTAGCAGCGGGACTTCTTTCATGAAAAGGACTCTACATCTAGATTAGGCTTTCGCAGGCTATTGCTGTGTCATGGCATAAATGTTGATTCAATTTAATATGGCACCAATTGACAAACACTACTTCATCTTTACCTGTTATAACCCCAATTTTCTTTTTTCAATTTATTTGACTGTTGGCCTTTCATTAGAACATAATTACACGCGGACAAAATCGCAGGAGTCCGCGGCTTAATTATTAAATTAAAAAAAAATAGGTAGGTCTGTGATGGATGGCTGGCTGACAAGAAACTTTTAAATGCATTTTCCCTTTGGTGGTAAACTCCGGTGTTACTTTACATGATTTTAACCGGCAACGCATTACGCGGGGTTCGTTGGCATCGTATAAAATTAAACATTAAATAAACAAGGATATAAAATTCTCGGTTTTGATTCGGCGCCGGTGTGTTTAAAAGGGGTTGCTTTAGTTATTTTTAACAACTATTATCTGTTATGAAAGTTCTTGTAACATATTTTAAGGTTAAGAGATAATACATTTACTTGAGTAGGTATGTACTTGAGATACACTTACTAAAAACATGATTACGTAAGTGAAACTACTTTTAATGAAATTACAATTTAAAATTTTGAATTTGGTACTTATTTTAAATGATTATTATAATCGATTCAAAAGACAAGCGAAATTAAAAAAGAAATTCATTTTTAAATTAAAAGACAGCCCTGGATTTTACTTAGCTGGGTTCTGTAATTTTAATGCGTTGTCACCAGATTTGAAAAAAGTGCTTAATATTGGACCTGCAGGTACAGTTACAGTTAAACAAGTACAGTATAAATAAATAAAATGTAGGGTTAACAACTAGCTAAAATAGTAATTTTCTATCCGATTGATTTCCCTTTCAAACAGCTTGTCTTGTACAGACAAAGGCCTCCTCTAATATTTTCCACGTATTTCTGTCTTTTGCTAATCGAATCCATTCTGGTCCTCCTATTTTCTTAAAATCATCTTCCCATCTCTTCATCTGTCTTCCTCTATTTCGTTTACTATCTCTATGGTACCATTCTGTTATTATTTTTTGTCCATTTCTCTTTCTTTTCTCTCAACACATGTCCCGTCCACTGCCATTTTAATTTTCTGCATACATTGTGAACATTTTTGAACTTAGTTTTTTCTTTTATTATTATATTTATTATTATTACAGTTATAGAATAAGTTAAATAAAAACTTGTTTTTCTTAGTGTAAATCGCTCAAGTCTTACTGAAAATGTTCTACGTTTAATTCCATGGCGGTTAAGCACGTGCCTTCGTCTCATATTTCACAGCGCAGCAATGAAGGGTTAACCTGAAAAATTTAAAATTGGAAACAACTCAGGGGTTAGATTACTTTTTTATTGTTCTGTTACCCTCGTTCGGAAATAGAACTTTCAACGATCTGTTTTTAAGTTGATTTATTTTAGTCTGTTTTATAATCTGTGGTTTAGGTGACGTCTAAATAATTGATACAAGGGTGACACAATTCTATTTTCAATTTATTTTTGTGTGACGTATCTTACATAAATTATATTTTTAGTAACAAACAGAAAGATAAATTCTAAACTTAACGAAAAAAAAATAAGAAAATTTTATGTAAATTCCTTTTATATAAATTAAAACTTTGCGTGAGATAATATTATATGCCGATCGATTTTTTTATATATAATATTATAATATTTTAAAAAAATCGATCACAGAAAAATTAATTTGAAATGAAAAGTTGGAGCAGAAAAAACTAGAAAAAAAGTAATATTCAAACACTTATTATTTTTTTTATTTTTTATTCTACTTTGGATTTATCTCTTTACAACTGTATTATTATTTTATATTTGTAGTATTATTTTATGTTTAGGTAAAGATTAAAAACTCAAAAAGTTAAAGTACCCTGAACTGTAAACCAGAAATTAAAAAAAAGAAGTAAATCACAGAAGCATTTTAACAATATTTTAGTATAGATAAACTAAAGCACTTCAATTAGTTTCAAGTTCAAGAAGAAGTGCGCTTTGAGAGCATTCCAAACTTGTTCACAAAAGAACAATATCATAGCACTCTAGCCGTAAGTAACCCTTTAGGAATCAAACAAAAATAAATCAATGGCGCACGTCTCACTTGGATGAATGCGCGTTATTTATGTGGGTGTGGGTTAAACAACGAAAAGCTGCATGTTGTGATAATGCATGTGCATGTTTTATATGTTATTTATCCGAGGCGCGCGCAGATAAAATATAACAAGTTGGTGTAGATTAAAAATATCCTTCTTGGTTTTTTCCTTCTTTGCCTGTGGCCTTCACGGTTCTACACCTTATGGAATCTGTAGAAACTTGCGACTGTATTATCTATACTAATATTATAAATCTGAAGAGTTTGTTTGTTTGTTTGATTAAACGCGCTAATCCCAGGAACTATGGTGCAATTTGAAAAATTGTTTCAGTGTTAGATAGCTCATTTATCGAGGAAGGCTATAGGCTATATATTATCCCCGTATTCCTACGGGAACGGGAACCACGCGAGTGAAACCGCGCGGCGTCAGCTAGTAAATTATAAATCGAGGCAGGTAGCGGCAACAAGAATAGGCTAGTTGAAACTTTTTTTTACTAAATTGAAAAAAAAAAATATCATGATATTGCCATGATGGTCTATTTATCGTTTCATGACGTCACGTAAACGTTAAACGTTAACCAAACGGATTGTTTGACAAAATAATTATTTAATTGACGTTTAGTATATGAAGTAACATTGTGACGTCATAAAGTAAAAGACAGCGTTTTTAATGTTTAACGTTTGGAAAAATTTAATAAAAAGGTACATAATTTTTCATTCTATTTTTTAATGATTGTTTTTTTTTTTGCAAACATCATCTTTATTATTACTGTCTTTAAAGTAGAGTTTGCTCTGTAGATAATTATTTGTTATACTAGCTCATTACTGGGAGCTTACGGTACAAAGTCTATACTAATTTGGCTTCTATATTTACTAGCTATAAGGCACAGGTGTTTACAAAACCCAATTTAGCGTGTGTTGTGCTATTTTGCACTTTATTGCCATTGTGTTACGGCGTGTGTGGGAGGCATAATGACGTGGTGTTCCGAGGCAGGAAGTTTACTGAACACGTGCGTTTGCCTGCACAGGATGTTGTAGGAATCGGGAATCGAATTCGCTACATTATTGTACAGTGTTCCGTGCGAAATGATGAGTGATGAGCTTTGTTAGTTTAGGTTGGAGTGAGTAATGTTAAAAAACTTGGTCGCTAACTATGGGCCTCATAAGAAAGCTCAGAGTCACACAGCGGGCGATAGAACGAGCTATGCTAGGAGTATCTCTGCGTGATCGAATCAGAAATGAGGAGATCCGCAGAAGAACCAAAGTCACCGACATAGCTCAACGAGTTGCGAAGCTGAAGTGGCAATGGGCGGAGCACATAGTTCGAAGAGCCGATGGACGTTGGGGTCCCAAAGTGCTGGAATGGCGACCTCGCACTAGTAAGCGCAGTGTTGGCCGTCCCCCCACCAGGTGGACTGACGACATCAAGCGAGTAGCACGGATTCGCTGGATGCAGGTGGCTCAGTATCGTGATGTTTGGAAGTCCTTACAAAAGGCCTATGTCCTGCAGTGGACGTCCATCGGCTGATATGATGATGATGATGATGATGAGTAATGTTATCGCCGCGTTAGCCCCTTTTAAATTTACATTTTTTTAATAAATAAGGTAGGAAATAGTAGTCTATGACGGATATGACGTCGCTCGATCTCGTGTTGGCTTCAGTGTGCTCGTGGCGTTCGAGCCGTCCACATCTCTTGTTGTGGACGTGTTGTTCTTCAAAAACTTTCTTTTAAGAAGTTCAAAGTGACGGACAACAATAAATATGCCGTAGATCATAGATATAAATCGTTAGATGAGCCCCTCCATACTAAAGAATACAATTTTATGTCATTACCCAAAGACATGCACGCACATCTTATCTTAGTACATAACAAGCGCATGCTGTGAGTGGACGTGGACTTAAAAAAATAATTTACTAATGTTTTTATATTTTAATCCTTTAATTATGCCTTCGTGTTCATTTTGGAAGTGTGAAAAGTGTATAAAGGCTGTAGTATATAAACAGTGAGAGATAGTCACTTTTTAGGTACACCCTAAAAATGCGCCCTTGAGGTAGAATCCACCCGCCCTAAGGCTGAACCCAGAGCATCTGTAAATGATCGTAAGCAAAAAGATCACTCTGTATGCGTTATCTTCAAACAAAGTTTACAAATATTCATAAAAAACGCCGCACGCGCCATCTGGCGGCGGGGGACCGTTGTATAATAATTGTTTATTTTATTCACACCGTTTGTGTATAGTCTATAACACGCGTTTGTTTTTTAAGCTATATTGTTTTATCTGTATACAAAATATTATCTATTGACTAGTTAAAAAATGATAAAAGTTATTACTTATCTAGGGGTATTTTAATTTTTGTAATAATTGATAGTTTATTAACTTTGTATTAAATGAGTTTTTATATATTTTATATACGCGATACCGCGTAGAAACCGTCCGAGGTGTGGGTGGAATGAACTTGTACTTCTTCCAAATTAGCTCGCTTCCATCTTAGAAAGCATTTTTTTTTTACTAGTTAGCCCATGACTACAATCTCACCTGATGGTAAGTGACGATGCAATCTAAGATGGAAGCGGACTAACAAGTTAGGAGGAGAATGAAAATCGAAAAAGGGGTGTGCCCTTTCGGTTTCTACACGACATCGTACCGGAACGCTAAATCGCTTGGCGGTACGTCCTTGTCGGTAAGGTAACTAGTCACGACCGAAGCCTCCCACCAGCATCGTCACTTTATTATCAGGTGAGATCTGATGAAAATTTCTTAGAAGAAAGGAAAGCAGTATCTCACATCTCGAACCCATGATACGAAGCCACATACATACCACTAAATATAAATACATACACACAGAACAGAATACGTTAGCTTTGAATGTTTTCTGTTATGTGTGTGTATTCGCTTTAGCAATAAGGCTATCTATACACGTAACTATCTTGCCCCAAAGTAAGCGTAGCTTGTACAGTTCGCGCGGCGAGAGTTTGGCTTTGACCTTCGGATGGAGGGGATTACTGCGCATGGGTACTGTCACGCACACAATACTTTTCCTTTTTTATGTACCAGGTTGGATATTTGAGTGGGTCAAAATTCATGTATAGTGATAATAATGCTAGAAAATAATACGAAGTAGATAAACTTCTTCATTTATTAAAACTATTGATAGTTATTTTACATATTTAAAATGTTTATACAGAGACAGCAATGAAAATTCTAAATAATTGTTTTTAATAAAATTATTTATTCCAAGATACATGTAAAATTGGTACATAAGAACAAAAGAAAACTTAAAATAATTATTAAATACAGTGTGTCCCTGGATAATCTGCAACACCAAAAGGGGGTAATATTAATATTTAACAAAAAAACTTAAACAAACAAACTCAACAAATAATAACAATCGACAACAATTAACGAAAATAGCAATTCATTTGTGAACGTGATTGTACAACAGGAGTGCGCGGTACGTCGTTTCGGTGCGAGAGGCAGGTAACGACTGGAGCGCCAATCAGAGCACCGCGCACCCGCCCCGCACCCCGCTAATGCCCGTTGATACCCAATTTCTGATTTCTGCGCAATAACGGTCAAAGCCAAACTCTCGCCGCGCGAACTGTATTATGGTTACTAAGATAGCGTATTTTATCATATATACATTTATTTATTAGGTACATATAAAAACTTAAGAGTATATAATGTATAAGCACACCCAGACACTGGAAAACACCCATGTTCATCACAAAAATACCTTCCAGTTGTGGAAATCGAACCCAGGGCCGTGGTTTCAGAAAGCAGGGTCACCATCACTAACCACTTCGCCACGCGACCGTTTCTGAACCTGAACTGTGTGGTACACGTCCAAATACCATACGTCCTAACTAATATCCACAAATCATTCATAAAAAGGAAAACAACGTTCATTGCAATAATTGAAACGACAAATTTTACTTTACGTGTAAATTTCAATGTACAGATTTCCCCGGAAATTAGTAATGATTTCAGTGGAAAAAACTTTATTTATTTCCTCGATTTTACCCAGAATTAGCTCGCACATATTTATAGAAACAACTCATTCGTTGGAAATGTAACTTCATATGGGTAAATTTTAGGAAATGCTTTTACATTGTAAGGAGTTTCTGAAAACCACTCTTGAAATATTTATGTATATAACAATTATTTTTATACCTACTACTTAATAACCATGAGTGGGCAATACACATAAGTAGGGTCGCCAACATTTCTTAAGAAAAATATAGTATTTTTCAGATTTAGCGATAAAAAAAGCCAGTGGCGTATTAATTAAAGCCGTTTCTGAAAAAACCGCATGAAAGGACCATCTGAAAATCCTAAAACTTTATGATTTAATTAATCACTGTTTTGGCACCGCCTTCAAAGTGATCAGAAGGTAGCACATAAAAAGTGAAAAATAACATCCTATGTTATTTTTCACTTTTTAGTTTATTTTTGTGATATTGAAGTCGGTTGATTTTTTTTTTGTTAAAAAGATTTTACTTTTCTGTTTTTAGCGTAGTGAACGAAAACGCCACAGTACGGGCAATTCCATTATTCTCATTTTAACACCGTAAAAATTACAAATTACTGAACCGATTTTCATGAAAATTAATTAAGACTGATCTGGAATCTTTTTCCAACAAATAATTTTTTTTTTAAATTAGTTAAGAAATGACGAAGTTATGAGTTAACAAACCTATTAAAATACATACGCGGCCAATTGAGAACCTCCTCCTTTTTTTGAAATCGGTTAAACATGTCATCTACATACTGTGTGATATCCATCAGTAAGCACCGGATGACGTTTTAACATAGAATCTTTCGTATATGTCAACTAGCATACGTCAAAGATAGTGAATTAGCCTGCTTGTACGAGTTTAATGTAACGCGCGGGTGCGATCGCCGATCGGTCAAATCTTGCACGCAATACGCTATTTCTGTAGATTGTGTACACAGTGCTGCGTTTACATACCTACTCGAACTTAACTGATGATTAGTCCAGTAGTCTTTAGATCATTTAGCAACCCTCTACTTCGCTTAAGTACGAGTAGATGATATATGTATAAAATAATAATATAGATGACTAGCGGACGCCCGCGACTTCGTCCGCGTAAATTTCGATGTCAACTTTACTACTACCCCTACCCTACCCTACCCCTACCCTACCACTACCCAACCCCTACATCTACACTTCCCCTACCCTACCCTACCCTACACTACCCCTACCCCCACCCTACCCCTACCCTACCCCTACCTTACCTACCCCTACCCCCATCCTACCCCTACCCTCCCCGTACCCTAGCCCTTTCCTACCCCTATCCTACCCGTACCCCTATCTCACGCCTACCCTACCCCTACCCTACCACTACCCTAAACCCGGCCCTAAACCTACCCTACCCCTACGCTTCCCTACCCGTACCCTACCCTACCCTGTAACTTCTCTATCTTACTCCTACCCTTAGCAAAATCGGTCCTGTCCTTCAAGAGTCATGGTGGTATGACCAAGAGAAATAGAGACTTCTATGCTAATAATATAAAGAGGTAAAGTTCGTGTGGTTGTAGGAGGTAATCTCTGGATCTACTGGACCGATTTGGAAAATTGTTTTACCAATAGCAAGCTACGTTATTTGCGAGTGTCATAGGCTATGTTTGATCCCCATATTCACACGGGAACGGGAACTACATAAATGAAAGCGCCGGGCGTCATATAGCGGAATTTCTGCGTCTTTTAGAAATTTTGTATTATCTCCGAAACTATTTAAGTAATTAACATACTGTAAAGGACAAATCTTATCTCCATAATATCCTTGTGATTATTAAATAATTTATTTTAATAAGGATTAAAGTTTAGTTGTATAAATAATGACGTAAACCTAAGTATATAAACTTAATAATTTTTAAAACACAAAAGGTACTATATCTGCTAATATATAGAAGATAGATATATGGTGTCGCGGACTTTTTTGTAGAACTTTTAAAGATACATAAAGTCTCCATACATTAATTTCAATTTTACCCAATAGTTAAGGCAGCGCATGCGAATAAGTCTGTTTAAGAGGATTTTCAGTCCGACCTGTATGACAAAAACTGTGATAACTCGGCTAATATATATGATATAAATATAAAATATAGCCTATAGCACTCCTCGATAATGTAGCATTCTACTGGTGAAAGAATTTTTGAAATCGGACCAGTAGTTCCGAAGATTACCCCATTTAAAAAATGTGACAAACTTACAAACTTACAAACTTTACCTCTTTATAATATTAGTATAGAAGTATAGATGAAACGTTTATATATAGTAGGGGTTAGTTTGTTTTTTTTACGCCCTATACGAATTTTACCAAGAAAACACGGCATACTTAATTGGGAAAATAAACTAATGAAATGCAGAAAAACAATACGTTAACTAAACTCCGGCTAATAGCTTATCATGCTAATATTTTAAAGGCTATGGTTTGTGTGTGTGTATACAGCTATATATTTTACTAGCGGACGCTAGTCCGCGTAGAATTCAAGTTTTTCTCAAATCTAATCAAACCATAGGTTTTTAGTTTTGTTACTTCAAATCGAAAGTGATACTAGTAAATAAACAAGACGAATACAAAGAAACATCCTAAAACTCGTCAATCACACTAATATTGAGTGTAAGTGTGTAAGTCTGTATGTTTGTTCCTTCTTTATGCTGCGGCTTGCAAACCGATTTGCCTGAAATTTGGAATGTAAAGAGATTTAACTCAGGATTAACACAACACTTAAGCTACTTTTTATTCCGGAAAAATCACGGTTCCCATTGGGTTTGTGATAAACAGAATTTCTCGTCAACGAAGTCGCGGTTGTCCGCTAATTCAATAGATGTTTGTACAAGTCCATCGGACCGGCTAGCACTAGCTATCTGTAATAATAACGAGCAAGTAACTCGCCCAAACCAAACGCTCGCCAGTCGACGGCTGCTGCTTTCCATCTATCGATGGTTTCTGCAAAATCGTATCCCAAATAATGCGCCGCGCGAATTATGAGCTGATAATAGCTGGAAACACGCCACCACGGGTTTTTGTACGGGAAAACTATATTTGGAAATTGTTAGACACACTACAGTGTTTTTCATATAGCATGGGTACAGTGACAGTTCGTTTTACTCTGAAAAGTTAGCCGCGATTCACGATAATAGTACGTATTATGAACGTTATATGTCACCATACCCATGCTATCTGAAAAACACTTTAGCGTACTGACCGTAGATGTATATATGCGTTGCCTAACCCTGTATGATGCCTATATGGTATTACTAATTTTTTTTCCAGATTTTATTTTACCATTACTTATCTATTTTTAGCTGGTTTTGTTAGTAATGATGGAGATGTAATAAACTATTGGAGGCCCACGACTTCGTCCGTGTGGAAAACGGTGTTTAACTAGGTTTAAATCATAACCTTTAGCATAACATTTAACCTTTAGCTTAAATCGTTCTATAATGATGCTATTTTCGCATTAAATTCTGTTACAAAAATTATCTGATGTATGTAGAGATAGTGAATTGATAATTTTTTCTGATGTAAAGATCGTGAATTGATTTTTGTTTTTTTGCACTTGCGTTTTGTGTTTTAATTCAATAATTCCTTCCTCCAAAGGTTGTCTGGTAGATATTGCTTTATGCCTTTGCACATACTTTTTTACTATGTTTTCGTCTATTTTCTTTGTTATTGTTTTTCATTTATGCAATAAAGTATATATAAATTAATAAAGCACACGTAAATTGCATGCATTTTTGAAAAGTCTAGTGCGTCTCTAGATAAAAGACACTTCTGTCGATTGATTATTATTAGATTCTTCTAAAGATAGATAACAAGAAACACGGCATTGGCTACTGAAAAAAAAAATAAACCATCAATTTTCTATTAATAAATTCCGAATGTAAAAAATCCCTAATATTGTTGTTGTTTAATATGAGGGTACTTTTAGGATCCTAAATAAATCCTCATAATATTGAAAAAAAACAACCCTCGTGGAGTAATATTTCACACGAACCAAACAAGCGTCCCATATCGAAGTGAAATCAGCACCTATTAATAACCTATTCAAAACCCATAAAATCCAACATAATCACAAAAAAAAACTTCCGTATTTCGTACTTCAAGGATCAATGTTAATCGCTAAATAGCCTTAAATACATCAAACGGTATTATACCTTAATTGTATATCAATAGAGATTATAATAGCATAAATATAAACGTAATAGAGGTTCGTATTATTCTCCCACTGTAACGAAACTGACTATTGTGTCAAGATAAGTGTCCGGGATTTACTAGTGATGTACGCGTAATTGATCTTTATTGTCGATAAATTTGCCAAGTTATTGCCGCTCATATTGTAGGAAGTAATATTACGTGAAATCGTCTGCAACGTGCATTATGTGGTATTTGGATTATGTTTACAATTCACCATCGTTTTTCTATATTTATGATCGAATTTCGCATTTCTTATGTTCTCTATGGGATTAACATTCCATTTTACGAAGCGGATTTACATAATTTAGCATTATTACTAGCTTTTTGTATGTGATAGTTGAAATTCTTTTCAAATGGATTCAAATATTTCAGATTAAAGTCTGCTACCCACCAACATTGTTTCAAAAAGCGTTTCAGGAAATAGAACTTTGCTTATTTAAATTTTTATAATAGTTTGTGATGTGTATTTAAACATCTCTGAAAACCACAAGCATTTTTCTCGCTTACTTATCTCTTACATGTACGAGTAATTACCTAGCTTCCTTTACTGTTTTCTAAATAAATACCTGTGCTTTTAAATTTACTCATATATTCCTCTATTTCCTTTAAGTATGCTAAACTTTCCACAGCTATGGATAGCCAGCATTATAGTACTTTATAAATGGCCATTTAGCATTCTTCGATCGGGCTCGTAAACTCAAAAAGCGACAATTAAGAGTAGATACTCATAGCGTTGTCATTGGTTGGCTTTATCCCAAAGCTATATGTCCATTAACCTCATTCAAAATGTTCACAATCTGTTAACAATTTTGGCGCTCGGACTGTATAAAAGTCACACACATCATAATATACACCATGGCCTTAATATAATAATGAGTACCTAATGAATAATGTCCAACTATCTTAAGTTGGTAGTCGTTGAATGTAGGCGGTTCATGACTTTTGTGTTTAGAACTCCGGCAATGGACGCCCATCGAAGATGGTGATAAATACCGGCCAGTCACAAATTCCGCGTCACATAAATGTCAGTTACATCGACATTTCACATCACTAGTCGCCAACTCGATCGTTATTCAATTGGACGCTACGAGCCATAACGGTCGCTACAAACGGTTACGTGATCCGAATCCAACGCGCAACGCTAGTGACCAGCGAATTGTACTACGTTGGTACTACGTTGGGCATTGGTGTTGGTCCTGTTCGTAGATTCCAAGTATCTCAATAGGATCTGCTCAATATTCTCCATTGGTTCTGAGCTATATCTGATAGGCGTGCCCATCGGGTGGATAGGTTCTATATATACTGGACAATATCAATACATACTTATCTATTTAAATAAAAATAAAGTATCTGTCTTTGATTATATGTGTGTTTTTTTAAGTAGGTACTTAGAGTTATTTACACCATCACACTAATATTATATAGGCGTAGTTTGTGTGTGTGTAAGTGTGTAAGTTTGTATGTTCCTCCTTTACGCTGCGGCTTATAAAGCGATTTGGCTGAAATTTTGAATGGAAATATATTTTACTCTGGATTAACACATAGGCTACTTTTCATCCCGCAGAAGTCCATGATTCCCTCGGGATTTGTGAAATCGCGGGCATCTGCTAGTACTAAAATAAGTCAGGGTTTTTTTTAAATATTTTTCTCTGTCTGTCTGTTTGTCCGGGCTAATCTCTGAAACAGCTGAACCTATTCAAATGTGAATTTGTAAACGGGTAAAATTCGAGCCATATTATCTACTCGCTATTTTCATCAATTATTTTTTATCTGTTAATTACTCTTTGCAGTTTTTAAAGTATATCACAAATCAAAGATACACCCACCTAATAAGGTGTTCCATCACTTAAAATAAAAAAAGAACACTAAACACACTCGCATGAAACTAAAAATCTTTCTAAAGATTTCCGTTTCTCCGTCCCACGGCTAAATCATTCGGCGGTGCATTAGTAAACATTAATGCGATCTAAATTATACCCTATGTCGCTGTAATTACAGATTAATTCTGTTTATTTACGCCGTAATGCTGTCCACGCCTCGGTAAATTCACGGTGATTTGTCTACGCGAGAATATCTCGAGACTTTTCACATATTCTGAAGCTAAACACTTGGATTTTGACTATTCATTCAGAGAAATTAAATATATACAGTGTAACAAACTATTCTGAGACTTAACAATAGTACGGAGAAACAGAATAATAAAACTATCATCATCATTAACAACCCATATTCGATTCACTGTTGAGCACGAGTCTCCTCTCAGAACTACAGGGGAACAAGAACTGAGAACCAGAATAACAAATTATAATCAACATAATAACTTCTAAGTTTGTAAGATAGAAAAATTATTTAAATAAACTGATAAATAATCTACAATTTTTTTCTTATAGTTTTAAGCGACCCACCTGATGGTAAGAAGCTAATAGTAGTATTTACCAGAACAGGTATGCAGAAAGATTTACTACTTCCTTACACTAATAGTTTACCACATTATTAGCAAAAATCCTTAAAATACTCACCTTTAAAAGTGACTTTTTAATTATGTGACTAGGTTATATAAATGGCTTAGCAGCCCTTTATGATAAATGGCTTAGCCGTTAAGCCATTCAACCTAAAGAGAATTGAAAAGAAGAACAAAAATCTTTATTCTTAAGTCATAATTGCAGGATAACTTACAATAATCGTAACAAAACAACACATCAATAAAATAGATTAAGGTCAGATGAAGGTAATGGCCAAGACAAGATTCAAGAACCGGGAATAAAGATCAGTCTGCTAAAACATTACGTCAATCTTCCTAATCGGAATAACTCTCAATTCTAGGCGAACTCTACAAAAGAAAGAAGATCTTAATGCTATAGATATAAAAGTGAAAATGCATTAGAAATCTTGGTATAAGCGTTTACGTCCAGGCAATTGAAGTTCCTTAGTTAAGAAGATAAATGTGCAAATAAATATTTTAATGTTATCAAAAATCGGGCGGAACGTGACTCCAAATGCTCTCTTCAATTAGATGATGCGGAATTATTTTAAACTGGCAAAGGCCTAGCCACACTTGACCGGACTACAGCAAACTGCAAAATAAGGTAAAGCTTCAATTCTCACTGCTTGAAGCGAACGTACCTCTACTCTATCAAAATTACTACGTATTTTTAAAAAAAAACTTTGACTATTGTAGTGAATTAATGTAGTCCAAACCACATGGAGACGCGTATAAATCAAACATTTATACGCGTCTCCATGTGGTTTGGACTACATTAATTCACCACAATAGTCAAAGTTTTTTTTTTAAGAAGAAGAAGAAAGATTTTTATTTGGCAAAGGAACCAAAAAAGCATAAATATAATAGAAAATATTAATAATTGTGTATACAAATAATCGTAAAATTCTTGTTTTCAAACATTATCATCATCGTCATCAGTATTTTTAATAGTTCACTTTAAAACACAGCTTTTGTAAAAGCTTCTCTTTAAGGAGTTTTCTGGACATTATGTTTGACAATACAACAAGAAATGGGTTGATTTTCGTGCAATTTTCGCAGTTAAATGAAGTTAACTTCGGAGCGGTACACTATTCGAACTTTATAACATTAAGATTGGATATAAGAAAAAAATAATTGTTTGCTAGACTGTAAAAATATGTTTGTGTTGGATTAAAGAATAAATTATTTATTTCACTAAAAGCGTTTCTAAAACTTTTTGTTATAACACTCAACTAAGTTTCATTTCTTAAAATCATTTTCTTCGCACACACTTTTTCATCATAACTCTTACGTTCTACAATAGAAGACATCTTATCAAGAAACCCAAAAAAACACCTGACAGTAGTACGTCCGAAATGAAACGAAATAACATTTTATTTTATAAATAAAACATACGAGGAACACGCATCTCGTTTTTCTATGCGACACATTTTACCAATCACATGTAGTTGCCGCAGACGTATCCTAAATTAATTCGAGGTCAGGAAATCCGCTAAAAAGATATACGACCGGCTGCACGTTTCTAATTAAAATATTGGCTTCATTCTACATTGTGCGAATTCTTTATCTGAAACTACATGAACTTAATGTAAATTTGAATAAAGTATAAGGTACAGTAAAAACTCCTTTTTACGCAGAAAATACGTTTCGTAAATATGCCGCGAATATTGGAGGACTATTCTGTAACGATTATTTGTATAACTCGCAAGTGCGAGTTTCGAACTCACCTCTATCTTTTTCTTTAGTATCGTAAGACAGAAAGAGAGAGATAGAGGTTTTTTTATGCAAATAGGCTCGCGTTTGACCATGATCTAACCTGATAGTAAGTGTAGATTCACTTTAAGATGGTACACGCTTGCCTAGAAGATTCCTATTCACTCTTGTTTTGAAGAACCCAAGTTTTATAAATCAGGAAACAGAGACTTGGGAAGGGTATTCCAAGCCCTAGCCATGCGTACGAGAAAAGAAGACGCAAAGCGATTTATACTAGTCCTATAATAATAATAAAGCCTTTATTAACAATCTTACAATTTACATTTCATCTTAATCTACACATAAATTATACAAACAGGTTTATGTAAATTAATGCTTTTTTTTGAAACCGGTTTTTGGATTGTCTTTCTTTCCAGCATAGGCCTCCCTAAGTATTCTCCACAAAGAGCTACGCCGTGCTTCCAAGTTTTTCCTGCTATCTTTTTGATATCGTCTTCTTAACGACGATGCGGTCTTCCTTTACTTCTCTTTTTGCATCTACGACACCATTCTGTCACTTTGGCCCATTCAGTCTTGCTTCTTATTAGATATCCAGTCCATTTCCATTTTAGTTTTTTTAATTTAGTATTATCTTGGTTTGTTTTCTATTTTTTGTTAGTCGAACTTTATCTATTGTAAGAGTCCTACAAAGACTACAAAGGGTAAATTCAAACATATTTAAGAGTTTTGAATTCACCTCTGCGGCATGCAGGTCGCAATTTTTTGATCCGCTTATAGTGAGAACGCTAATAAAGGAAATTAGAATAAGAAGCTAGCTGTATATTCAGCTATTCTTTAACTCGCCCTGTTACTGTTATAATGCCGGCTCCACATTAGTGCCGTGAAACTCCGTGAACAGGTGCGAACGTGGATGTGGACGGTTTTCGCAGGGTTCACGCTCGTTCACCCCTGTTCCCCGATCAAAGTCGGTATTGTGTCCCGCGAAAATTGGTTCGTGCTTCCTTCGCGCGGCGTTCGCACATACACATCCACATTATTACTACATAAATAATGGTATAGAGACACAGCAAACAAAGTTATTGCTGCAGCAGATTCTACGCCCATTTCGCGGCGGGTTTCAAACGATTGTGAGCATTCCTCGGGCATAGACTCGTGCTATGAATTCATGGCGAGTATTCGAACGTGAATTCACGGCACTAATGTGGAGCCGGCATAAGGGTTTGCACCCTTATTCGATTAACATTCTATAAATGTGCATCACGCTTAGCTTTCACGTTTCTAATGCGTACGGTTAAGGTGTGGAATGCCCTTCCGGTGTCCATGTTTCCTGCGACTCATAATTTAGGTACGTTTACGGTAAGAGTTAATAGCTTTCCAGGAGCTGTAAGTACTACTTCATATTTATTGAAGTATCTGTCTGTGATATCAAAATAACTATTTTCTTAAGTGTGTTTAGTCATTTACACGATACCAAAATATAAACAAGCTATTTTAAAATTTCTGTTTCTCAGTTTTTCCGTGCTTATCTTTGAAACGGCTGAAGCGATTTTAATTTGGATTTGGGGGTTTGTGAAAAAGTTAATTTCACCCAATTTGGATTTGGGGATTTTTGAAAAACTTAATTTCAGTTTCGCACTGCGAAATTGCGCTAGTTTCTAATAAGTCTGGTTGATGCACTTTAATTTTATCCCATAACCATCACAAATCCTGTGAGAACCATGGATTTTTCCGCGATAAAAAGTAGCCTAGTCTTAATCCAGAGTAAAATCTATTTCCATTCCTGTTTTCAGCCAAATCGCTTCAGTAGCAATCTATTTTATAATATTAGTGTGATTGTCTTGGTCATTATTATCTACTGCCTATATTTTTTGTTTGTTAACTCATTATAGTTTGTTTAAGTCAAACTTGGATCAGCTTCGTTAATTGTTGTTGTAACTATAAGTATAATTTGTTTATCCTAATTATTGTAGTTAATTATGTTTTTCTGAATATTAACTATTTGTAATTTATGAATTTAATTTAAGTCAGCATATCATTATTAATAACAATTATCATCATGAGAATTTCTCAGTAAGATAAGTTTAAGTTTAAGCACCGCTTTGCTTTAGTTTATGTCAGTGTCGGTTACTAAGTCTAAAATTATCACCATAAGCCCACCATTCTACATAGAAGTAGTGTGGTAGGACTCAGCTCTAAATCCCCTCTCCTATTAAATCTTGCCCTGTACTGTGCCATAAAAATAGGCTCACAATGAAGAGGAAAGCCTCATTCGCACGAGAATTTTTTTAACAGAAGGTTTTTGTCCAACTTCTTATAATTTCAACGTATGCCAATTATAAGAATCGAGTATATTCAGATTCATGCGAATCAAAGCGATTCTTATAAAAAAAAATTTGATTCCACGGAAGGTCGAATGGTCTCAAAGAGCCGTCATACGTATATTTAGAACGAAAAATCGTGCGCGAGCGGAAAATAAACACGGCTTTGTTTACATTGTGGAAAAACTGCATTTTCAGAACATTTGAAAATCATTCCAGAGTTCCATTTAACAAGGCCGATTGAGATTATCTTATTTGGTCCAGGTCTGGCTGGTGGGAGGCTTCGCCCGTGGCTAGTTACCACCGAACCGGCAAAGATGTACCGCCAAGCGATTTAGCATTACGATGTCGTGTAGAAACTAAAGGGGGTGTTGATTTTCATCCAGCTGCTTACAAGTTGGCTCGCTTCCATCTTAGATCATCACTTATCATCAGGTGAGTTTTTTTTTTTTTTTTGGTTCGGTGGTTAAGTACATCATACACATAAGGTCCAGATTGAATCTTGAGTCAGATTAGTAAAAAAATGCCAATAAGTTTTCTTTGAAAAAATATATCCTGTAGTAGCCTAGAAATCAGAAGTTAGTGATTTCCAGAAGTTGATTTAAAAGAGCAACTATTGAGTTGACTATTCTAAGGCTATTTACAGTAGAAGCCTTCCGAACCTTCCTTCCTTCGAACTTCCGAAGATGGTAGAGTCTCTATAAATAGCCCAAATTCACGTTTCAAAAGTACTTGTAAACTAAACTGATTTTTATTGGTTCATTCATTGGACGTCTACTGCAGAACATCGAATAGAACGTTACCTAGAATTCTCGAGATGTTCGTAGCAATATTTGGCTCTATGCTTGGCTTGGTTGAATTAAAAAAAAAAAAAAAACGAGGAAACAATCGAAAATGACATTCCTTTTTACTGCCGAACGATCACGGCTCAGAGCACAGAACGTACATAAAATATAAACGAAAATTCCCGCGGTCACACAAAAATAAACATCTAACGGATATCCCCAAAGAAGTTCGCTTTTATTGCTCCTACATCAGAGGGAATCGGTGGAGAAAAATATGTTTTACGTTACCACTTATAGAGTACTTTCATTACGGCAAATCGGTTTATTTGTTTATATCGCAGTAGTAAATTACGTTAATTTGACTCCACTCGGTAAACTGCCTTGCTTGTTAAGGAAAGAAACTTTATTTTTTTCTATTTTGGTTACCATGTCTGCTAGTTAACTTTGGTTTTAATTAATAGCACTATTTTATTAATAAACTTGTATCATGAGAGAAGATGGGTGTATTTTTTTTTTCTACAACTTAGCCCTTAACTACACTCTCACCTGATGGTATATGATGCTCTAACTTGTTAGGAGGAGGATGAAATCCACACCCTTTTTGGTTTCAACACGACATCGTAGTATAATAAATATACAATAATAATAATACATTGTAATAATTTATAATACACGAATCATCATTATCAACCCATGTTCAGCTCACTGCTGAGCTCGAGTCTCCTCTCAGAATAAGAGGGGTTAGGCCAATAGTCCACCACGTTGGCCCAATGCGGATAGGCAGATTTCACACACGCAGATAATTAAAAAAATTCTCTGGTATGCAGGTTTCCACACGATGTTTTCCTTTACCGTTTGAGACACGTGATATTTAATTTCTTAAAATGCACACAACTTAAAAGTTAGAGGTGCATGCCCCAGGTCGGATTCTAACCCTCTGGAAACGGAGGCAGAGGTCTTAACCACTGGACTATCACGGCTCTCAATTAATAATTAATTATAGGTAGATATAGTATAGCATTGAAGCAAGGTGGCCAAACAATAGGGGCTCTATGTAGGGCAGAGTCCAGATTGAACGAGAGCACTTGAGTTTGATAGATTGGGTCTTTGTTTATTTTTAAACTGTACCGACTCCAGTTACTTAGCCAACCCTCTTGTTTGTCTATTGAGTAGTTTATTAGACTGTAGAAGGATCTGTGATACATGATTGGATGTAGTACGTACCTATACGTACACACGTAAGACTACGAGTCCTATTTACTGTGTGTGTAGATATTCTCTCAATAATATCAAAGTTTCTATTTAACGCCAGCTTATAGAAAAATCACATTATAGTGTTAAGGTTTATTTTGAAGATAAAAAGCTTGGTATTTAATTGCAGTATACGATGAAATTAAATTTGTAAATTATTGTAGGGCTCATCACAGACCAAGGCGCTCTAGAACCCTAGTAAGTTTTCGACCGACTATTATCACCATTATCTAGTAATACCTACCTGAAGTTTCGAAAGTGTAAATTAAGCCTTATTGAAACAAATTAATTCTGACTTTAATTTACTTTAATATGGATAATCAAGGTATTATACTAATACAGTAAAACTAACTAGTTTTATTCAGTTACATCCCGTTTTTCCAGAATATAAACTTTATATTATTCACCAGGATCTGTTAAGCGTTTCACCAGGATAATTATGTCTCGATGTTCTATGTCACATCAAGGGATAGTGATCATCTAAGATGGTTTTCTCAACTAAATGGTTTTAAATATTACAAACAACGTCATTTAGTTGAAAGAACCGTGTTAGATCATCGCAAACACGAAATTTAAAAAATCATTTTTGAAAATGTTTGCTTATTTCCTACCTAAACAAAGGAATGTTTGTTTTTCTCTCTTTCGTCCTAATTATCATCGCGCATCACATAATAATGGACAAATAATTAGACACATAACAATTAAGTTAATAAAAACTAAAATAAAGTAGGGTAACATTTTGTCAACGACTAACAAAAATATTTATAAAAAAAAAACACATCAGACACTACCAAAATTCACAAAAAAAAACGAAATAAATCAGTGATGCTACCCTCGTCTTTCGAAAACGTTCCACGGGTATCGACTCATTTTTTTATCAAACAAAACAGTTCTAAGAACGCCTCCTAATTCTCAATTCATCTCAGCTAGGTCAAGTAATATGGTGCTGCATCACAAATGACAAGATACCTATCTCCCTTGACAATGGTGCTGAGTTTAACACCTCATTGTAAGCAATTTGTTAGATGAGGATGATAGTATGAGTTGAAAAACTGATGATTGACAGGAAACTTGCCTTGATAGTGCAAATAGTTTATACGGTTGTAGGTTTATTAAGAGACTAGCGGACGCCCGCGACTTCGTCCGCGTGGAATTTAGTTTTTCCCTCGGAAACCATGGATTTTTCCGGGATAAAAAGTAGTATATGTGTTAATTCAGGCTATAATATATCTTAATACCAAATTTCAGCTAATTCGATTTAGTAGTTGAGGCGTGAAAGAGTAACAAACATTCATATCATCAAAATCATCAGTTTTCGCAAATCTCGGGAAACCATGGATTTTTTCGGAATAAATCGGCCTATGTGTTAATCCAGAGTAAAATCTATTTCCATTCCAAATTTCAGCTAAATCACTTCAGTAGTAGCGGCGTTATAGAGTAACAAACATCCAAACATACATACCAACATCTATACAAACTTTCGCGTTTATAATATTAGTTGGATAGGACGTGACTTCTGTCTTCGATTCGGAAGGCGTAGTTTCGAATCAATTCCAGGGTATGTCATCATCATCATTATCAACCCATATTCGGCTCACTGCTGAGCTCGAGTCTCCTCTCAGAATGAGAGGGGTTAAGCCAATAGTTCACCACGCTGGCCCAATGCGGATTAGCAGACTTCACACACGCAGAGAATTAAGAAAATTCAAAAATATGCAGGTTTCCTAACCCACGCGCCACACTTTCCGGAATCGGAGGCAGAAATCATATCCACTGGGCTATCACGGCTCTTGGTTCAGTGTATGTACCTCCAACTTATTAGTTAAGTAGGTGCATTTTAAGAAATTTAATATCACATGTCGGTAAAAGAAAAACATCGTGAGGAAACCCGCGTAACTGAGAATTTGCCAATCCGCATTGGGCTGTGGTGGACTATTTGTCTAACCCCTCTCATTTTAGATGAGACTAGTGCTTAACAGTGAGCCGAATATGTCTCTCTCGAAATATTCGTAGAATTAACGTAAATCCAAATTTTATCATGAAACGTAAATAAAAATTGTCTCACTCTCACGAATTTCAAACAAACACTTGACGAAACAATTTGAATAAATCACAGGATTCCAAAATCGTATAGTAAATAAGGTCAATCGATTGTGTGGGTATAAAAGAGAAGTCGACCATTAGCATGCCCAATGATCATTTGGAAGTCTCACAACAAAGTCGTAACAGAATTCTTTCATGTTAATCGAACGGTTAACACGATGGCGGTACGAATTTACAAGTGGACAATGGAACGTGATGATAAATGTTAACCTTTATATATGTTACCGTTAAATTGTAAAATACTATTATAATCCGATTCGCGATATTGTAATCTGTTGATATATTGTGAACTGAACATACTGATTACAATTTAACGTGTTATTTTTCGGTATATTATAATCTATCGAAGTGAAACCATAAATTGCAATATAAAACGTCAACTTTTACTTAAAAAAAATAAATGAAATAAAAAAACTGTCCGAACTTGCCCCTGATTGGTCAGCCTTAACGCAAACCGTTCTGTGTCCATAGAGTTAGGAATTAAACACATATTATGTCAGTCTAAATCGTAAAGTATAGATGGTTATGTGGGATAGTATTAAGTATAGTCTCTAGTGACTTATGCGATCCCGCAAATCTTTTCCGACTAAATCGTTAAACTTATAAATTGATCATCGATTGTACAAGAATCAAGATTTACAATTACGCCCAACTAAATTAAATTATAATACCCAATTTAGTCGTTCCATACCCAGCCATCTCAAAGCAACATTGTTGTACGCAATAAATTTCTCAAAACCCAACCATATCAATGTACCTAGAAAAGCCGTTACATAATTTTGTAATATCCCAGACCATCAAACTTAACGTATCCAGCACCTATTCCTTGAGTCAATGACTTGACAGTACCGGAAGCTTCGATAATATACCACTAGCCACCACGAATGAAGATGATCAACTGCCACCAGACGTTCTCACTTCTCGCTCACACTTTACCAACATCACATAAGACAGAGCAGGACATAAAACAGCCAATAAAATGCACGACACGTACAAGGAAGTGGGAACGATTTCTGATGGGCGCAGAGAAATATTAATCGGGATGCATGTATGACAGTAAATATATAAAATTTGAATATTGTATAATACGGTCGCCATTATCGTATCCGAGTGCACTCTATATAGACATGTTATAATCCCTAGAATTGTTATAATAGTAGGAGAGCCGAAGAGGGGATTTTTGCAGTTACTCGAACGCATCAAATAAACATAAGGAACTATACCTGGGACGTTGTTCAGTATCTCCACCAACCATGAGCCCTTAATATTGGTGGTTATGTTTAGGGCAACCAAAAAAAAACTAACTTCAGAAAAACTCAACCAGCACGTCAGATAAGATTAGGTATATAGTAGGTTAGTTAATTACTAAAAGATGTGGATTTCGAAAATCTAACGATTTGAGCATAATGTAATGGTATGGGAGGGTCCCAAAGTTACAAAATAAAACCCTTATATTTTAATCTTAATTAATCGCAAAAAATTCTGACAACATAAGTAAGCCAAAGTAATAAAAATTGCTTATAAAGTCTGTAGTTTTTTTCAATTGCTAAAAGCGAAGAAAGTAAATAACCATTTATTCTTCCAATCACTTAATCTACCAAATGTAATCGGTCCCATGACGTTTTGTTAACTGCAAATTTAGCATCCCGGGCTCCCCTACTATAATATATTTGTTGATTGAAAAGAAGATAGCCACCAGAAGTTAAGAGGAGAATCACATTAGAATCACTTTTGTATCAAATTAGAAAAAACCGATAGTGTAATCTTCATCGTACACAAATACGAGTCTTCCCTTAAAAAATGTTTTCTAATAAATCAAAATCAAAAATCATTTATTTCAAGTAGGCTCAGTTTACAAGCACTTTTGACACGTCAGTTGACTATTTGTAAAGATTCTACCACCGGTTCGGAAGGCAGGTTCTGCTGAGAAGATACCGGCAAGAAACTCAACAGTTGCTCTTTTGAAAAAGTCATACAGTATTATAATTTACAATTGATAACAATTACTGTTTACATTTCTTATAGTTTTACAGTTTTACAAATAAAACATTATCCAAATTGGTCCTTCCGTTTGGGAACTGCGATGCCTCAAACTGTGCACTTATTTGGCACCAATGATGTTAAATACTAGATGTGTTACTAGGTCATGAAAAATGAGGCGCTCAAAAGAGGAAATTTCCACATCTCAATGTTAGTTGTGGTCGACAAAGAAATAAGAATTTAAACAAATAATACCTAAATATAGTCTACAATGTCGAGTTGTGTGTTCAGGAAGTGTAAAAACTATATATACATAAATAAATAATGGTATTAAAGACAAAATTGTCAATGTGTGTGTCCCTTTTTGCGGTGATTTTTAGGGACGTAACCGATCTATAGTATAAAAAATAGTTTACATCAAGTATTGTTAATTCTATTAAAGGCAATACCTACAAAATATGTTGAACAAAGTCATAAACTTTAAAGTATAAAGTCTAAATCTTCAAAGAACAACTGTTTAACAACTTTACTACAACAGATTGACACGTGCTTACAATAACTCGTATCCACGTGCAGTTTACATAATACTAGTAAATAAATCACTCGAGCAAACAATAGGATGGCCACGTTTACATACGCAAAGTGACCGTAAATATTTGAATTTATCAATACATTACCCACTGACAATATACTAAGATGTTCGTTTTTCATATAACATGCTCAATGTACACTTGGAAATGTTTTATCGCTTTATTATCGCTTATGCTTGTGACTTTGTGATAGTGCGTCTTTTATACCATGCGATAATATATCGGTAACGACGTTCGTACATACGTGCTATAAATTCTGATGAAACTGATCTTTTTAACCGACTTCAAAAAAAAGAGGGGGTTCTCAATTTGAGTCTATGTTTTTTTTAATAAACTATTTAAAAAAACATTATTTTACTTTATCTTTTTTCTCAATTATTTCACTAAAATACTGCAATTTGTGTTAAATTTTGCTTAGAACCATAACAGAATCATTGAAATTAGGTACATAAAAATTAAAAAAGGCATTATTTACGAAAATTAATTCAGAATTCTTTATGAGTCGATAAAAGTACAATTTGTTGCTAATACGAATTAGTAATGGATCCTATTCATCTTAAATTTCTGTCTCCGTCTTTTAAAATTTTTCTTTTCAAAATCTTTATACATATATATTTATAAATTATTTATGATTAACATTCCTTCATCGTTTTAATAATAACTAATTTAAAACTAATAATATAATTTTTTGACAAATAACGATTCATATTTCTTATGCTGTAAAATAATAAGAGTTAATCAAGTTGTTGTTGTTTTTGAACAGTGGTATTGATCGGGTATTTACAGTAAACAGATAGAATACGACATTTTGTCGTATCGTACGAAGCAACTGTATCGTGATGTATAAACCCAGTCGGTGCATCGCACGGTCGCCAGTCGGTCAATAAACAAGAAAGGCGAATTGATAATCAATTGCTTATTTGCTTGTAAATGGAAGAGAATGACCGCCACCGACAATTGATATAACATTAGGGGATGTGCGCTTGCATTGCAATGTGATGTTTTGCTTGTATTCGTGTAATGAACTTAAGCTTATTTTGTTTGCTGCTTCTCTCAAGTATTAGTTATACAATTTCTGAATACCGTTCTATGTTTAGATACATTATAAGAAAATATATTTTGACCATCTAGCGTATGGGGTGCTTTATTTTATAAAAGATAAGTTATGGGTTCGATTAGCCCAACTTTAAAATATGACGTAGCATTTTTTTTTTTCAAAAAATATATTTAAATTAAGCCTAACCATAGTGCAACACAAACCGTTAATGAAGCGTCTAACGCTAAATTTGAAAATAATGGAAAATACAGGTAATTTTTAATCTACAGTTTTTTAAATATTCTTTTATGCTCTAATGCCAACATCATTATGATATTGACATTATCATCTGAAATAAATAATAGATACACACAGTGACACAAATAGGTTCCATAGTTAAATTGCGGCTGATACAATTTACATACAAAATCTAGGAAACCATAAATTAACATAATAATCTTAACATAATCTTAATTTATACAGTTAAAAGAACCTTAAAATGAGCTTCCATTTGACATATTAGAAGACTAAATAACTGATGAGGCTATAATATATGTCTTATGCCGAAATTCTAAAAAGAAGTTGTAATGATACTTGAGGTATTATACCATTTTGCCTAAAACTTGTGTTAATATAGAAATTCTTACGTAGGTGATATACAGATAGCAAGTAAATGGCGATAATGATACTTTCAACTACAAACAGCCACTGCGCCTATTATAATCAAGGGAAAAATAAGCTTCTCACAAAAATACATTTGAGCCATCTCAGTTTTCAAACTTTAGGATTAAAGATTAAAATAAATTAATAGTTCCATAAATTATTAAAAATACAATTAATGAGAGAAAAGTTCGCACGAACGAAATGAAAAATCATAGCCAAATCTCTTTGTAAGACAATACGCTCCTGTCGGCGGTATTAATTGAAATTTATTGCGTCTTATGCTTGAATCGGAACGGTGAAGACACTACAAGGAAAATAGCTTCACAATTTCCAACCATAACATCACGTAACAAGGTTGCTTTTCAATTGAGGGTTTTCAGAAAGAAGTACTTGAAATACTTCATTCAAATCTCGACTCAACGAGCAGGAGCTTAAGTTTAATTTTAAGTGATAGGTTTCGAAAACGTTCCTTTATATTTATTGTCGTTGGACAATCGAAGATAATGTACCACTCATGTGATTTGAAGCAATCAGGGGCCGTTTTTGTTTTATTGAATTACCGTGTGTTTGTTTTGATTTGTATACTTTGCTTGAGGATAAGCAAATACCCTCACTTTTGATACAGT
Source organism: Bicyclus anynana (assembly GCF_947172395.1). Lineage (NCBI taxonomy): Eukaryota > Metazoa > Arthropoda > Insecta > Lepidoptera > Nymphalidae > Bicyclus > Bicyclus anynana. Next base: position 3,000,782 of record NC_069104.1, on the reverse strand, counting down.
ATGAAGTGTACAATTAAAATCGTCTTCAGAAAAAAATTAAAAAAATACAGTAACACGCGTTTAGTTCACTTGTCGTGCCCACCTACAGACTTATCGCATATTATTTAGGTGGTCACGCAAGAAGACATAATAAGAAGAAAAAATTCTTCAAAAAAATCGTCAACCCTGAGCTTGTAAAAAAAAATAAGAATCAATCTAAAAACCAACACAAAAGGCAACCTCCACAACCCGACAAAAGAAGAACTTCTGTACATGTTAGATACGTTTTACTCCATATACAGGAGTATCCTCAGGATATATTCATCATCATCATTAACAACCCATACATGGCTCACTGTGGAGCACGAGTCTCGTCTGAAGATGAGAGAGGAGGCTAATAGTCCACCATGCTGGCCCAATGTGGAAATATTGACTCTACTATATTCAAAATCTAAAATGAACGAATTTGTTTATCCTTTTTCTATCGAGTGGTGTAATTAAATTTTAGATGTAAGAAAAATATTTTAACAAACAATCTAATTTATTTGAGTTTCCCGATTTTCCTCCTTGAAAAAGAAGAACTTTAAGACGTATTAAAGTTTTTTATCTTCGCTGGATATAAATACATTAGAAGATTATTAGCATTACAAGAGCATTACATACTTAAACACACAATACTCACACATCGACATCGGTTTAACCTTTGTCGGCACTCCCGGGACCTTTGTTGAATGTACTTGTACAAAAGACGGACTTATCCGAGAAATTTGACGTCATTAGTACGAGAAATCACATAATGGAATGTCCGCATATAGTCACTTGTTGGTCATCCTCAGTGATTGTTGATGGTGGAATGCTTTCTGTTTTAGATTAACTCGGAGTTTTATGTTGTTATACGTTAATTTTTAGGGTTCTGTACCTCGAAAAATAAAACCCTTCTAGGATAATTCTGTGATTTGTGTGTTTAGACCCCTTTTCCCAGGAATGCGTATAGGTATACAGTTTAAATTAAAACCATTTACTTCTTTCTTCTTTAGTCCCTTGAAGCTGTGAAAATTTTGAACTTCCAAATTAACGTAAAAAACTACTGTATATGTCACAAAAAACGTATATTTTGAGACCCTTAGAAAAAACAAAACTGAAAGGATTTTTAATTTTGCGCTCCGTTGATCTAGAACTATGAAATTTGACAGCTACTAAATACAAAAATCTGAAAACATTTATTACATTATTTTGTAATCTAATCATACAATCAGGTGAGCTGGTTGTTGTTCTGAAAAGATTTTACGTTTCAACTCCAATGCTCCCAGTAATCCATCTACTTTGCACTATTGTATTATCCATAAGTATTTGTCCCGTGACTTCTTTTTGTTCTCACATTTTCGCGAGATACGTTCTTATGTCATAAGCAATAGAGATCATATTGCAATGTCGATTCCTTTGACTTGTAATAATACCGTATTTAAGATCGATACAAAGGTCGGGATGGTTCAACCATATCCGCCAATATATTATCATCGCTTCCTTTAGATACTGTACTATCATCAGTCTTGTTATAACTGCCTATGTACCTATTGAGTTCCTTCTTCGTGCCAATATTGTCCACCAACATTTGACCAAAGTTGGTATAATCACATGTATTGTAGGCATTGATTCGTTGCAGCCAACGTTTGATCAAAGCTTGGTTCGAAACATTGGCTTAAAAATATGGTATAAATTGGTTAGTTACCGTACAAAATTATGTTTAAAGCTTAAATAAGTAATTTTAGATATGCAATTTTTATATTCGTTTAATATTTATACATAAAGATCAATTTCAAATTTGTATCTACCTACTTAAAAAAACCGAGCAATTGCGTTTCGGACTGCCCACCGAGAGTTCCGTACAAATCGCTTGTACTTCGTTTTAAAGTCTTACGATATATGATACGTCATATGATACGGTTAAATTTAAAATTTTAATCGTCGTTTCTTGCATAGAGCCTGTTTTTTGGTATTTTATTATTACATAGCCGAGCATAGCAGGATTTTTCCCTATAGTCTAAGACTATATTAATTTCCAAATTTCATAGTTCTAGGTACGACTAGACGGGAACCTATAATGATTCCGTTGAGAACTCTCGAGAGAATCAAAATTTCTCAAAAAACCTATATTAAAAAAACAAATGATTTGAAACTCAATAAAATTTTAATAAAAAAAATACAACCGATTTCAAAACTTAAAAACGTACCCACTAAACTAAAAAGTGAAAAATAACATCATAATATGTTCTACCTGCTGATCAGTATGAAGGCGGTGCTAAGCCGGTGATGTAACTAAACTAACTTGAGGTTGCGTGGTATAAATTAAATGTAAGTTTGTACACCTATCTAGTACCTACTCCATTGATGTTACGTCATACATATTTGTGCAGCTTTGCATACAAAATATAATATCATGAGAATAAAATTTTATATTAATATTCCAGTAACAGTGTACGATGCACCCTAAGTAAAGTGTGTATTCGCAAAGCATTTTCAATATCATAATTCATCAAGTTCTATTCGAGTGATTGGAAGTTTTCTTATAATTCAACCTCCATGTGGGTATAGTGTTGCCATATACTGATACATTACTCGCCGCTAAGTTGTGTAATCCCACTTCTAGATCGCACATAACCCATCTACAACTTTTTTGAGACCAACTTGAAGTGTTAACTTTGTTTAGTTTAGTAATGAGATCTTAGTGCTCACGCAGACGGGCCACCGGCCACAACCACAAAACGCCGCTACCGGCATATTTCCTGTAATTTTCATACATTTTATATGGACTCGTCGCACACGGTTGACGCCAGTGGCTGCCACACGCTACAATCATCGCTGCTCGCTTCTTGTGGCCCGCACCGGCCACTAAACGCCGACACAAAACGCCGTAACACGCCACTCGCGCGATTATGATACTGCATGTATGGGTTAAAAGTAACAGCTACCGACCACAAGTGTCGACCACCGTCCACAAGTTTCTGTCGCGAGCTTCAGCCACTTTTGTGGCGCCTTCTGTATTTAGGAATATGTATTTAATTACTTAACTTTGTCTTATTTTTGTGTGCGTATACCCGAATCTGAGCCGTGATAGCCCAGTGGATATGACCTCTGCCTCCTATTCCGGAGGGTGTGGGTTCGAATCCGGTCCGGGGCATGCACCTCCAACTTTTCAGTTGTAAGCATTTTAAGCAATTAAATATCACGTGTCTCAATCGGTGAAGGAAAACATCGTGAGGAAACCTGCATACCAGAGAATTATCTTAATTCTCTGCGTGTGTGAAGTCTGCATATTCCGCATTGGGCCAGCGTGGTAGACTATTGGCCTTACCCCTCTCATTCTGAGAGGAAACTCGAGCTCAGCAGTGAGCGGAATATGGATTGATGACGATACCCGAATCTGTGCTTACGTTATTCTCTTCCACAGTGGTTGTCTGGAAGAAATCGCTCTTTAGCGAAGATACATTAGTTTCTAAGTTTTATTATAAGTTATTGTTTATTTTTGTTTATAGTGTACAATAAACTATATTTCTTCTTCTTCTTATTGTTTCTTGTAGCGGCGTTTGTGGCTGTCGCATGTGGCTTGTGTGCGTCGACACTTAGAGTACCTAGGCATAGCATTTTTGTATTTATAAAGTGCACACAACTAGTTCTAATGTCTAATTAACTGGCAAATCTTCCAACATTTGTCAGTTAATTAAAACTCGTAGAATAGAACTTTCTGCAAATTCAATTCGTTAAAGATATCCACTACCTAGTAGACACATAATAAGGAAGCATTAGACATTTGAATACAAGGAATGTGGCTTAAAATAACCATAATTTCTAATCACATATGCAATACACGACCAATGCGTCGGTTGAATAAAAACAGATAGTTATAAGAATACGAATTAGGCAATACCTATATTAGATATGGCTTTAAGATTCAAGGCAATACATTGAACTTGTGGGGCCATAGATATTACAATAATATTTGAAGGACAAAGGTATTTCCTTCTGATGGTAAGTGGAAATTGCTTGTAAACAGGCGCTCTAGCCATGTAGCACGTCGATCGTCTTTCTACGAACGCTAACGCTTCGAAAACTAACAAAATGTATGGAAATGACAGGTCACGTGACCTGTCGATAGTAAAAGTCATTCCCATATTTTTTTTTTGGATGACACTACCCAGTTGACATTGTGATTTAATTAAAACTATCATGTTTTTTCCCGGACGAACTCTATCACAAAACGTTCTACAACTACTAAACATGTAACTGAACCTCTCATAAGAAGTATGATTAATCCGACCAAATTAAGAATTAGTAAGCGATATCTTCTGTTGCTTAAACCAGGTGCTACCTAATTGTGTAGCCTAGTCATAATGTACCGACTGTGGCGGAAAAGTCATTTGACCACCATTTTAATGTTTAATACTAAGAAATTAATAGTTAACAACTATAGACTAAGAGCTAACGTTCATAATCATCAGCCTTTTTAACAGCCCAATGTCTTATAGTAGACGGGTTATGTAACTTAAACCCATTGTGCAATTTGGTGAGTACAGCTCCATATTCCCTTTCCTACAGATAAGGAGGCTTGGGGCTTTAGCCATGTGGAACGTCAATTCTCTTTCTACAAACGCTAACGCTTCGAAAACAAACAAAATGTATGGAAATGACAGATCCGATCGACAAGTTGATCACGTGATAGTAAATGTCATTCGCATACATTTTTTTATTTTCGAAGCGTTAGCTTTTGTAGAAAGAGTATCGACGTGCCACGTAGCTACAGGGCCTGGTCCTGTAGTGGACCGTTAAAATAAGCTGATAATGATGCAAAGTGCTGGAATGGCGACCCCGCACTAGTAAGCGCAGCGTTGGTCGCAATCCCACCAGGTGGACTGACGACATCAAGCGAGTCGCAGGGATTCGCTGGATGCAGGCGGCTCAATACCGTGATGTTTGGAAGTCCCTACAAAAGGCCTATGTCCTGCAGTGGACGTCCATCGGCTGAAATGATGATGATGTTATATACTTTAGTGCTTTGGTTCTTCGACTATATAGCGTAATTTTCTCCGAATCTTCATATTGTTGAGGAGCGCCCGCGGTTTGGCAACTTCATCCACTGCCATCAAGTTTGAACGATAAAACGAAAATATCGCGTGAATCAAAAATCCAAGCTCTGTTTTTAGGTTTAGGTACTAACAAATTTATTGTTACAATTATTCAGCGATTCGCTATCAAACAAGGAAGCTTTTTTTAAGATTAAATGAAGAATGACGGAACCCAGATATAGTGAATGGGTTTTAATGTATTTTTTTTATTTAATTCCTACTATACTAAAAAGTTTACACATTAAAAATTAACGCTAATGAATTTTCAACTGAAGTAAGGAAAAGTTGATTTACCCTGTTTTTAGAAAACCGAGTTTTCATCAAATTTATTTCAATTAGGATTAGTTTACAAGCACTTTTGAAACGTCAGGTAATGTTATTAGATAATGTTGATAGACAGTGGAAGTCAAAACCTGAATTACTCTAATAACTATTAGAATTCAAACGACATGACAATCCGTGCAGTCGTTTTTTTTTTTATTTAACGCGAACAAACCGATAGTCCAAACGTGGCGGAGGACTTTGTTTCATAATATGTAGGTATATATTGTATAGATAAAATTAATATAGTACTACAAACTATCAAATACAAGCTATCCTCGAATTATTAGTAACTTTTATAGTATTACAACACAAGTTTTTGAATATTGCAATGTTAAGAAATTCTTAATGGGTCCAAAGCAATGATTATAGTATAATGTCATTGGTCCGAACGACTTACTAAAAATCAGAGGTACATCATGTTTTTGGAATTTAACGGTCTTTTGTGTCAATTTTGACTGGCCTATACGAAGAATGCGATTGTAAAATCGTCTTACAAAACTAACCTCATTATTAATTTATTAGTAACAATAAAAAGGCCCCATAGAATAACACAATTAAGATATAAAGAAGAATTTCTAGATATATCGCAAGAGTAGCTAATGTGTTCAATAAATCATCGCTTAATAACCACTTTATATGGCAGCTTCATTAGCGATGATCAAAGTTACAGAAATAACATGAAAAAGCGAGGAAAACTGAAACATTTTCTGAAGTTGCGAGTAAAAATGGCAATAAACCCAATTCAGTTAACCTACATACCGCATATACAGGATGTTTGCTGCCCTCTGCTAAATACAGGCTGATTAAAAAAAAAAGTTGTAATGATGTTTTATCCGTATGAAAACTTTTATTACGGGTATGAAATAACTGGTTTGGAAAAGAAAAATCACCGCATTTCTAAAAAAATAGATACTACAATTGCTTCGTTGCTCCAGGTTCGAGTCCTGGTTCAGGCAATGAATTATGTATTTTTTCTTTTTTTTTTTGTTGACGCGGTGGCGATAACCTGTGCCTGTGCCCAATAGCATAATTTTGGCCATTATATGTACAGATATGTAGATATTAGAAAAGCGTGGTGGGTCTACGCTACATATTTCATCCCATAAAGAAAAATGGCTATCCATGAACTGGATTATATTATAGCGAAGTAAGAAATTGCTTTTAACACTTGTGTATTCATAACATTTTTTATTTGGATGGGAAACTGAACTATTAAAAAATACAAATAAAATATACAATAAAATATCCACTTACTGAGAATTTTCAGGAAGAAAAATAAGCTTAATATTTCATGACTCAACGCAGGAGTCGAACACTAGACCTCGTAATCCAAAGCGACATAGGCTAACCAATCGGTCAACGGGATAGTTTTAAGAGTGAAGTAGCCAAATTTTATCTATGAACATCTTCAAGTTGCTTGGTCCATTAATTAGTGGCAAAAGGCAAAACTTGAAAGCAATAGACAATGTTTTTTTTTTGCTAAGGGACCGCAACCACGTGTTTGGCACACGTTAGGTGTAACTCAGAACATAGACAGGAAACTCTATTGTTACTCAAAAATATTGTTTTTCTTACTTTAAAATTAAACAAATTGATTTCTTTTCAAAAATATTAATAGTGTTTCCTAGCGTTATTAGATAGATTTGCGATTACATTAAAATAATTTGAATAAGTCATTCCAAGTAATATGCTACATTATGTTGTCTACTATAATTTTATTCAAAATACCAAAAGATAAATTTTCATATTAAGTACATAGGTTTAAAATGCTAAAAACTTTATTTATCAACACTTACTTCAAAAAATTACGTCTTTATTCTATGGTAATCTGCAGTAAAATAAAATATTTAGTTGAAAAGTGCTGTCACGCGGTAAACGAGTTTAAAGGACGCAGAATATAAATAATAAAAATACCATCTACAATGACATAAACTGGGCCACATAGAAATAGTAAAAGAACTTTAAGGCATTTAAATTAAGACTACGATAAAACGGATTTCCAACACTTACTACAAAATAATGATAAATATTTGGTAATAGAGCGTCTCCACACCATGCCTCGTCCACTAGTAACAAAAAAACATTGTTGCCCACGTGTTAGGACGCGGGATGCATTTTAAGGGTATCTATCCTTGACTTGCCTTATGAAATAATAAGCCTAGTCTCACATTTTTCCTTTATAATAAGATTTTACTTTTTCACAAAATCTTTAGTTTTAATAACTTACCTTTGGGATTAAATTATCTTTAGATACCTTTTATATTATCATTTTGATTGTCTGAAATCAATTTTCATTACTTAGTACAAAACAAAAAGTTGGTGATTAATATTAATAGAGCGACTCCACGCCACGCTGCGTCCATTAGTAACAAAAACACATTGTTGGCCACGTGTTAGGACGCGGGATGCATGTTAAGGGTCCCAGCCTCTAGCCTTGAGTTGCCTTATGAAAGAATAAGTCTAGACGCACACGTCCCATCGGGAAATATTCCAATCAATAGGGTATGTAGTATCTCGACGTACGATTCAATACATCTGAAGTGATTTTTCATTTTTGCGATCATATAAATTATCAATGAAATAACGTTTTTTTACATCTAAACGGCTTACCACAACCTTTTACAAAGCCATCATGATCTGTCCGTCTTATTTAAGGGCGTAAATAATGTTACCTCAATACGTAGTGCGTTTTTGAGTAAATGAAATGTTTGATGACGTTCAAAATTGCTTTATAGAACAATAGTACGATAAGCTTAATGGCCCTCAAGGGTATAAAATAACGCTCACCACACTAGATTACAAAAAAATAGTAATTCTTTTAAGGGTCGTTCTTGTAAAGGTTGTTGAGAGACATAATCTCTCATTAAGTTCAAAGTTTTTATTAAACGCAAGCTTAAAGAAAAATCTTATTAAAATGGTAAATATTATTATTAAATAAACGATAAAAAGCTTGGTATTGAACTCCAACACTAGATGACTTTGTTGGGCTCTTCTCAGACCAAGGCGTGTTTGAAACCCTCATAATTATCACCATTATATTTTTTTCGGGTTTACATGTTTTAAATAACCCGTGTATTTGATGCAATCAATACAATATGATAACATTATACAAATAATTCATGCCGTTTTTCAGCGAGACTAACGAATACAATTAACTTTTATGTATTCTTGAAGCATGCAGCAATTTGCGGGTGGGCTTATAGCATTGTCTTCAACCTTGCCTTACCTTACGGGCACTAATTGTTCTCCATTGATCATTATACTAAAGGATATAATAATATCATAACGGATAGCTACTAAATCGTTTCCAATTCTTTAGCCTCAATAGCTCAACGGTAAGAGCGGTCGGACTCATCATCGAGAGGCTCAGACCAGTTATAGAAGGACCAGTATCGCACCCATATTCACAAACGAAATTTTCTGACATTTTCTAAGGAAAACGAGCTTAGATTTGGTATATATCTTTTACTAAACTATAAGTTTTTGCCCGTTTTTTACATTATTCAACTACACAAAAAGGTATTTTTACGGAGCTCTTTAACCGACGAACACGATTACAACTATGAAACATCGATGCTATAGAGACAGTTTTTATAATCGCATTAGATCTTTGATCATATACTTTGACAGAATATTAACGTATAGCGAGGCAGGTCCTATACAATAGTTGGTCTGAGTCGAGGGGTGGTGGTTAGATCCTCATCCCGTTGGTCTATTGTCGTACCCCTTCCTAGCACAGTCTTTCCCAACTAGTTGGAGGAGAATGGGAATATTGGTCATATTTTAAAAATATATGGAAAAAATCCTTTAAAAAAATATTTAGTAAACTCTGCTAAGTTTTCCCGCCTAAACCTAGAATTTGATTTTTACAAAGATAGACACAGGATAGAAAGTAGGACATCAGATATCCAACTTACTTTTAAACTGTTTATCGAAAATCTAAAAACTGTATGTAAAAAAATATTACTCAGATATTTAAAATTAGTACGCGCCCGTGCGTGAAACTTTGTTAACACAAATTCTGCGGGAACCGTGATTTTTTCGGGATAACAAGTAGCCTTAGTTCTGCTCCAAGATTCATTTCATCTCCATAGCAAAATTCATCAAAATCGGTGCAGCGTTTAGATATAGGCTTGATAGAAAAATATGTAATTAAAACTACAGTGCGTTTCCTATTAAGATCGAAGTGACTTTTGTAATAAAGTTAATTAATATTAAATTAAAAAGCTGTTTTCCAAAATCAAGTAAATTACTTTTTGGAATGCGTAATAAATTTTTAGATTTGTAAAAAATCAATATTAATTTATCGATAGATAAATCGATATTTATCGATAGATTATTGGAAGGTTTTTATCATTGATAAAGAAAGTTTAATTAGATGTTTTATTTATTTTTTCAATACTAAGGTCATTAGTCATTATTTAATTTTATATATCATTGGTGAATCGGCCTCAGTATTACAGAAACGAAAAAAAATGTTTAAATACATCAAGCCTTTTTTCAGTTAGCCGAAACAAACGAAAATTTTTTTATAAATATAAGAACTTAATAGCATGCTCAAGAAGCCAAACAATTCTCCCAAATATCTTAAATATTAAGCACATCTATTTCTATTCAATAAAAAAAACGTTTATGTACACATGTGTCTCGAATTCCTTTTCCAACTAACCATCAACAATATTAGACGCTACGAATATTTCTAGGTAACTCTGAATCATGTTAAATATGAAACTAATTATGTTTTCATACACGAACGTTCTATATTTAATTATATCCTAAAATAAACACAAATGGGCTTACCAGCTACGGGAAACGAGTACAATTCCCGTGCACATCGAAAACTAAATGTCACAACGATATAATTAAGTCAAAAATATCGATAGAGGTCACAAGAAAATCAGCACAACACTCAAATGTCACTCAACACGATTAAGTTCACGATGAAACGATATCGAGTTGAATTTTTTTTCAGAATCTGCGACACTCTTCGAACGTCCGCACAGTTCGGGGGTTGAGTCAAGACTGAAGATAATCGTAGTCGCGAGCTTTCAGCGATGCGCGCGCGCCCCGATCCGTCGTGCTGCTATCTCTATCTTTAGTATCGAAAGCTCGCACTTTGTTTTATTTCTATCTCTGTCTAGCCTAATGTCTTTGCGTGAAAATTAAGAAAACGCAGCCGCCGCGCTAGGGTTACGTAACTCTCTTGATTTATACTGTCGTCTGATTAATGTTTTTTATGTTTTGGACAATGAGTTGTCTACGAGGTAGAGCGGTCATTGTGGCGTTTTATTTTACTATTCTATTCTTACTGGAATTTTCAGTAATAAATTAAATGTAATATTTTAAATTCGAAATAGCCCTATTTTTATTTTTTTATAGATAAACACTGCACTGTATTTTTTTCTGCGTGAATGTCACATATATCTATAAAAACTCTTGTACGTGTAAATTTGTGTATGTAAAAGATTAGCTTGTTTAAATAGAAGAGATAATTAAATATTTATTTATCAATTATAATACATATATTTTATCAATTATAATAAGTAGTGAAATTAAACCAAAGTGCTACATAAACAGTTTGATTTCCTTTAGAAGAGCTATTGAAGATATTTAATAATATAATTGTGATAACATTCAATACAGCTGTATAAGCATGAATACGACATATTCCTTAGGAGCTCTATGAGATTACTCTATTGTAATACTTGCTACAGATCATCAGTTCTATTTAATAATATTTCAATTATGTCGGTCCACATGACAAGCGCAGTTTTATCGAACGTGTGTACAAAAATTGGCGCAGATTTTTTCTTTATGCACCATATAAAAGGAGGTTTGATAAGCTGTACATTTGGATTGTGCAGTACATTTGTAAAGTATTATAGTTGCCGTGTTTGGTATACACTGTCAGTTCAACTGTGCACTATGCAATTTTCAGTATACACGGACGATTTAACTGAACAATACGACTGTTCATTTAAAACTGAAGGTCTGTATGTCCCACATATGGGATATTTTTCCACTAAATATAAGGTGAGCAATCGCGTTAGGCTATAAACTCGGACTATATAAAAATCTATACAACATGATGCCATTGTAGTCAATACAACACAGAGTAGTAGCCAAATGGCTTATTTTATTTGATAGCTTTTGATTTTTCTCCTAATGTCCTGTATATCAATAATTGTGTAGTGTTAAATATCTTCGGTTTTCGAGCTATATGTTAATGTTAGTTTATATTCAACGGAACAGAAACAAATTTATTTCGTTGAAGCAGTAATAGTCGGATATCGGTTCGGTTTAAACAAAGATGTGTAGTTATTCTTTTTAGTTTATGTTGGAAATTGGGTAAAACAAATTGCCGCCATTTCACAGAATTAATTTATATTTTTTTGGTAAAGCTTTTTGCAAGTTTTTGTTTTAAAATACAATTGGAATTATATAAATAATTGCTAAATATATGATGAGTGATTCCCATCAGTTGTTACATTTCTTAGCTAAAGATGTACTCGTATCCATTAATTCTACTGGGTGCAGTATATATCTTATCTTATATATAATATCTTCTTATGGGTAGGGGTAGGGTATTGTAGGCACCTTTAACTAAAATTACTTTATTAATTTATTTCGTTGTATCCACAGATTATAGAATAATAGGCAGATTGAGCGCACGGAATACGGCAGTGATGCACCCAATCCAAATACAAATTCATAACATTCTCGAGTCAGTACGACGCAAAGCGTCCCATCAGTAATTTTCAATATTAATCAAGAAAAATGGCGTCTTATGTTTTTAAATATTTTAAAAACTCTTCACAAAAACTAAAGAAATAATATGGAGTATTTTTATAGGTATTTATTGAGTATTTAGTATAATATGACAATAATTTACGTAATTGTTGTTAGTGTTAAATCTTGAAATACAAGTTATGAATAAAGTTTGTATATGCAGATGTCAAGAAGACGCTTCGACGATTTTTTAAAAAATTCAATGGCGTCACCGCGTGACTTGTAAAGGCTCATTCTGTATCATTCTTTGTTCTCTGGTTGGCCACTTAAGTAAACTTATTTAAAATTCACTTATTTAAGCAACACCACCAACTACCGTTAGGCTGAGAAATTTTACTGAATTTTTTTACAGAAAAGAAAAACTCAGTATTTCATAATCATAGCCCGACTCCAGACTCGAACCAAGGACCTCTTGATCTAAAGACACATAGGCTAACCACTAAGCCAAAGGCCAAAAACATTATACTTATTAATTACACTCAACAAAGATAATGTAATTTTTTGACGAGGCGAAAGCTGATTTATGTTGACATTTGTATATAAAAAAAAATTGATTTTATTAAATAAATATTATTATATTTCACACTTGATAAGATAAAATGAAATCAATGAAAAAATACATGTTATAAACAATTAAAAATAAGCACATATATAATAGGTAATGCTAACGTATGAAAGTGAATCACATCAAAATCTGGGAAGTAGATTTCCTCCGAGAAGTTCTCATAAACTATTTAACTGTCTGCTTCATACTAATTCGATCCGGCTTCCTATTTATGCAGAACCCATTATTTGGTGATCTTTTTGCATTTGAATAACGGACGCCCGCAACTACGTCCGCGTTGAAATCAATGTTAAAAAAAAACCTTTAACCCTTATTTCTTCACCTTCTATTTATATTTTCGCATTTTTATTTATAATAAATAGTTCAGTTATTAATCAAGAAAAATGGCGTCTTATGTTTTTAAATATTTTAATAACTCTTCACAAAAAGTAATGAAATAATGTGGAGTATTTTTATAGGTATTTATTGATTATTGAGTAGGGTAGGGGTAAGGTTTCACGCGGTCCAAGTCACGGGCATCCGCTAGTAATATAAAAAAATACAAGATACTCGCCCCATATCCAGTATAGCAGCCAATAGATTTAATTTTAAACAGTCCTACATCCATCAATCAATCGATACCCAATCGCTAGGGATCGCAGTAGCTGTACGTTGCTCTTATTACTCTATGCTTCGTTTCCGTTTCCGGTATGGCGCGTGCCATTGTGGAAGTTACTTTTTTAATTTAAAACGTTTGGATTCCAGGGATTTCGTGCGAACAAATCTTTTGACCTTTTGCCCAAATTCTTTTTCTTGTGTGAATATAATAATGTGTATATAATTCCCAATTCTGAGAATTCTTACTGAGAATTTGTTAAAAGAAATTAAAAATTCTATAGACTGATAGAAATGATATAGGACTCGAACCCTCGGACCTCGAAGTTCGAAGCAACATAGGTTATACACAGAATCAACGGAGCAGTTAAAATATTTTGTGCTAAATAACTTTTTCCGAGTTAATACCATTGTGTTTGGAAGTCTATGTAAGATACCTATATCCAGCAGTGGACGTCTTTCGGCTGATAATGATGATGATGAGGATGATGATGATGATGACGATGACAGAAAAGACAGAGAAGAAAAAAGAAAGAAAATTAATTTATTCAAATCTAAAAGTTATCCCTATCCTTATGACAGCATGTCTGTCTGTAACCCTTTAAAAGAAAGGGTGTACAGCTCAGCATATGCCGTGCACTACATACAAGCATAATACATCAAGCATTTTCAGCTGAGCTGTGACATCGGCGTGTGATGATGATGAACTTTTTGGCTTTAATATGTATAAAGGAATGATTTGATAATAAAAGTATAACAATTATTATTAAAAAAAATAATAACATCAAGTGATGAAATTACTTGGTACAAAGATGCGGCTTATAAATAACAGAAAGTATATTATTTGTACAAAACGTCGGGTAACGTCAACAAATAACTCAGAAACGATACACAATAGAAACAAAGCAATGCAGGCAAATAAGTTGTGTGGGCGGCGCAGCGGTGCGCGCTGCCTTCTGTGAAATATGAGGGTAGATGCCCCGATTATTGTTAATCTAACGTCATACGTTATTTGTGTGTATTTCAAAAATCAAAAAATAAAATTCATTTATTTCAAGTAGGCTCAGTTTACAAGCACTTTTGACACGTCAGTTGACTATTTGTAAAGATTCTACCACCGCTTCGGAAGGCAGGTTCTGCTGATAAGATACCGGCAAGAAACTCAACAGTTGCTCTTTTGAAATGAAGTCATACAGTATTATAATTAACAATTGATAACAATTACAATTTCTCTTAGTTTTACTTCATGTGTGAAGGTGGAAGCTGATCCAATGGCCTCCAAGCACCTTTATCATTATGGAACTCATCAATAGTGTAGTAACCTCGACTAAGTAAATGTTTTTTAACACATTGCTTAAAGTTGTGTCTCCTTATTAACCCGACGTAAAAAGAAGGGTGTTCTAATTTTGTTTCTTAGTCTATGACAAGTTACGAGTAGTCCTTCACTGAGATCTCATGTAAAGTGAAGATTCAGTCTAAGATAGAAGCAATTAATTTTCTACTATTGCGAATAGAAAATCAAAAAAAATAAAATATGAGGGTAGATGCGCCGATTATTTTTAATCTAACGTCATTCGTTATTTGTGTATATTTCTCCTTATTAACCCCACGTAAAAAGAATAATCTAATTTTGTTTCTTAGTCTATGACAAGTTACAAGTAGTCCTTCTCATGTAAAGTGAAGATTTAGTCTAAAATGGAAGCAATTGATTTTCTATTCTATTGTGAATAGAAAATCACTGTTATGTCTTGAGCTAGTGTTTTTTTATAGAAATCCGAGTACTATAGAGTGACATTTGTGCAGCTGGGTTAGATTGGATGGCTATACAAGCATATAAGTAAACAGATATGCCTAATAGCTATTTCAAGATACGTTCAATTAGACTATAAGTACCAACTCAAAAATAGCGAAAGTGTCCGTTAAATTTTATTATTAGTCTTCAGTTGTAATGAGAATGACCGTTGTTATTGTACATAGAATGCAATAGACATGGCATGTACAATGTATATATGTACACTATAACCTTGTTCGCACGAGAGATTCTTTAACGGACGTTAAAAAGGCGTTCAAATACAACAAATTCACACGTCAGCGTTTTTAAAACACGACGCTTTTTTTGAGCAGCATTTTCAATTTTGGGCGTTGGAAATAGACCTTCATTTAACTTCTTATTATATTAAAAAGCTCTCGTGCGAATGGGGGCTATAGTCCTCGTCGCTCGAATGAAAACAATACATCAATTCACAGTGATTGATTATGGATTGATTGATATTAATCATTTGCTTAGCGTATGTGGACTATGAGAAAGCCTTCGATTCGGTGGAGACCTGAGCTATGCTAAAACCATTGACGAGATGCCGAATTGACTATAGGTACATCCAAGCGTTGAAGTTGTACGCCACTATGTCAGACCGTATACAGGATCAGACTACAAGGCCAATCCAGTTGTAGCGAGGAGTATGTCAGGGAGATGTGATCTCACCGAAACTATTTACCGCTGCATTGGAAGACGTCTTTAAGCTTATGGACTGTGACGGACTAGAGATCAACATCAATGGTGAGTACATCACTCAACTGCGGTTCGCAGATGATGTAGTCATAATGACAGAGACTCTGGATAACCTTGCTCAATGACCACAGCAGAGTTTCTCAGCACAAATAATGTGTAATGCTCATGTATCACTTTGATATATCATAACACTCCATTTCTATAACTTTGTATCTCTGTGACCATACATTACCAGCTACCGTTACGGCTAAGGTCGTCAAAACAATCCAAGCACAAGTAGATACATAATTACCTACGTTTATGTGTTACCTACCGCTTGCTAACTGATCCCTGTATAGCTGAGCATAATAATTCGTTAATAGACTTCATTCACAACGAGCGACTTATGCGTTCCTGCTAATCGATTTGTCGATGTGCTGCGATATCGCTTGCATGGGTAGACGTATTTATTGAGTGATGTGATTATCCTAGGAGCCATTACCTTAGGATATGACCTCTTCCTCCGATTCTGGAGTGCGCAGGTTCGAATACAGTCAAGGGCAAGCACATCCAACTCTTCGTCTCAAACGGTGAAGGAAAAACATCATGAGGAAACCTGCATACATGAGAATTTGGCCAGCGTTTTGGACTAAGGCCTGACTCCTCTCATTCTGAGAGGAGACATGTGCTCAACAGTGAGCCGAATATGGGTTTTTAATGATGATGATGAAGTATGGAAAAAAGTTACCTATCAAAATGTAATTTTATGTAACTTAAAGATAATAATTACATCAAGCCAATAATAATAACTCCAAAATCATGCAAAAGCTAGCCAAGCCAAGCTATAAGTCATATTCCTGGATCATTATTTATGATCATGCCTCAGTGTACCGTTGTTGCCTTTTAGAATAGTTTCCACAATTTTGATTTATGATAGTTTGTTTATACGGATGCCGGATATCAATGGACATTGTTGTATTGATTTGTGGACATGGAACTAAAGTCCTACTTTACTGAGCCTGCATAGCCAGATGTACCTCTTTGTATAAAGGATGAAAGTGTCCAAAACCACCACAGTCCAAAATCCATATTATTATCTTTAGCAGACTATCTTAATGGCCCACTAGACTAGCCAGTCACCAAAGTTAATGGACGGCTAGTTGTCTATTCGTCCTTTGTTAACTAAAATCACAATGTCAAATACACTATTTAGTAATTTTGATCAGTTTACACACAGATTAACCAATAATTGGCAGATAGAGCGTACGGAACACAAAGGCCACTCCAAATACAAAATTCAAAAACGAATAAATTCTCGAGTCGGTACGACACGAAGCGTCGCATATTAACATTACCTTTAAATATTATTTAAGAAAAATTGCGTCTTAAGTTTTTAAAAATGTTAAAAACTGTTCACAAAAACAAAATAAATAAGATGGAGTACTTTTTTATTGGTAATTATTATTTATTATGTTAAATTACGTAATTGTTGTTAGTGTTAAATTTTCAAATACAAATGAAAAAAGTTTGTAGATGCTGATATCATATCACGTGGCGTTTGCATTTTTTATGGGTTTCATCGGCTGCTCATTCTGGATGATCTTTATTCTGTGAGTTTACAATAGATATTATATTGAATATTTAATACGAAATCATGTTAATTTTAATAGGTTGTTAATAAACACCAAATTAGTGAATAGGTCAGCTGGACTGAGGGCTTATATGTACTCTCCACATGTAACATTACCAACTTCCCAACTCCTGACTAAGAAATTATTACTGAAAATGACTTAAAAGAAAAAAAAATCTCAATACTTCATAGTCGAACTCAGGATTCGTAGCCACATAGGCTAACCACTGAACCAAAGATGCAATATCATCTATTATTGTTACTAAAATATTCTCAGGAATCTCAAGTGTCGAACATTGGCTAACATCTGAATCTCAATTTCTGTGCTCTCAAGCGCGAAGGCCAATGTAGCAATAGATATTATATTAAAAAATAGTTACAATTATCTTCGCGATATGGTTGAACAGGGATCGTAAAATAAAACCTCCTATCATTATTCTATTATTAGTAATGAATTTCACATAATATATAATCTAACTAGCGTATTTGTCCGCGTGGGAATTCAGTTTCTCACAAATCGGGGAACCATTGATTTTTACGGATTCTTTCCAGTCAAAGTCCCATATAAATATATTCAGCTGTTCCAGAGATTAGCCTGGATAAGTGATTGATATCGATGTATTTCGGAACCTTATTCCATGTACTATACTAAATTAATATTGTTTATATTAAATTTGATATGAGTCAACTACCATAATGTTAAAAATATTGTGGTTTAGAACCATGCAAATAACTTTAAACATTTGAGAAAACTTGGAGAAAAGACAGTTCCCGAAAGGGGTGCTAACTTTAGCTAGCTCACTTCAAAGCCAAGGGCTAACTTGTAAAGAATAATGGTCTTTTTTCTATATAAAAGTCCATTACAAGTCCTATAGTGCGAATTTTCTTTGTGTGATTTGTTTTTGCCCTTAGTACGTTGAGAATTTTTATTTGGCCGATTCAATTTTATTTTAATGTTTTGATTAAACATGGTGCTCGCGAGTATTTCCCTTAACTTCAAGGCTGACAAGTCCACTTTAAGGAGCCGAACTGCATAACTATTATTTTTTTAATAAAAATTTAAAACTTTTCATGTTTTCATACAAAGTGATTCAAATAATTCCGACTATCCATGTAACACATGCCTTTATCTATCCTTGCATTTAAAATTTTAAAGTTTGGCTACGTCATAATTATAAGGATAGAATTAGGGATAAGGGACTCATTTTAAGATGGAGTTATGTTTTTTGAAAATTTTTAGTTAATAAATAAAGAATATAACCACAGAGTTATGTGAAATATCCCCAGCATCCTGTATATTTTAATCACTGGCGTTTTCATAGAGTCATAATAAGACTAGATATATCACACACCCTAACCTTTCTCTACCATTAAACACTTCTCCAATATCATTAATCCTGTGATCTTGACCCTTAAATAAATCCCACACATTTTAAGACATACATACATTTAAATTCCTCTACATATAGTGCGGCTATAACTTAAGAAAAACCGGATACACAGCATCCCTGTACAAAATATAACAAGCGTATATTTAATCTATAGAGGCGACACCTCTACACGAATAGGAAATGCAAGCTCAAGGAAACTATTAATTGTTGGAATAGTCAAGGAGCTGGTGACTAATTAGAAGGCAAACAAATACATTATTATTATGTACCTATATGTTAAACACATTTTATGAATGGTCACTGCCTGATCTGGTTTCGTATCAAGTCAGAACTTTACTGAGCTATGAAATAATTGGTTTTTCCTTGTTTCAGGAAATTCTGAGCCTAATTGACAATTTGGTGGTGCCACAATGTGACCAGTTAGTGGTGATATACATGCCTCGGAGATAACTTTAAGCTGACGATCCCAGTATCATTTACATTTGAAAGTATCATTACCCAAGTCACTAACTTACATAGAGCATTGTGATAAGTCAAACTAAGCTTTCCTTCTCCTGAAGCTTGGGCTTGCTACTCATCAACATAAACAGCCTGTATTCGTCCACTGCTGGACATAGGCCTTTCCGAGAGCGCGTCACCACACACGATCCTCTGTCTTCCTCATCCAGCCACTTCCCACTACCTTCTTAATGTCGTTGGACCATCTAGCTGGAGGGCGTCCTACAGCGCTTGTCGGTACGTGCTCTCTACTCGGATATGGCCCGCCCACTGCCACTTCAGTTTGATAATCCTTTGGGCTACATCAATTATTTTATCCTTCGGGTTTGCAATTGCCTGATAAAAGCATGCTTAAAATGATGATAAAAATAGATAGGTTATCTCTCAGACTATAAAGCGGCGCTGTGAGCGCGTGCGCATCCGTCCGTCGATACTATAGTAGTTCGGTTTTTTCAAATCCTAATATAGAAAGAAGAAATGATTCTTTTTTGCCGCGCTATCCGTCGTTAGAAATAGTTGAGGCCATTTCTTAACGATGTCCTGTCGGCTAGACTAATGTGGATATACATTTTTACAATTACGTAAATTAATCACATCAAGTAGGTAAATAAGTAAGTTAAATAACTTGTTGATTAAGATTTACCCTGTTAAACTGCGTACCATATAGGTAAATCTTGGGTTTCAAGTCTTGGATCAAGTTTTTCTGTCTTGCAAGAAATGCTTGCATTTCTCATCGCCCAGCGATTTAGCATTCCGCTACGATGCCGTATAGAAACCGAAAGGGGTGTGGATTTTCATCGTATTCCTAACAAGTTAGCCCGCTTCCATCTTAGATTGCATCATCACTTACCATAAGATTAGATTTTAGTCCAGGGTTTCTTGAACAGAATAAAAAAAATAACTAGTAGAAGTTATTACATAATTTATTGCCTGATTGTGGGATCATCATATTGACAGTTTGAGTTCTTATGACATCATCATCATTATCAGTCTTTATCAGATACATTAAAAGAGTGGGTTTATGAAACTTAGATCCACGACGCTGCTTCAACGAGCACGAGTCTTCTCTCAGAATGAGAGGGGTTAGGCTAATTATAGTCCACCACGCTGACCCAATGCGGAAGACCTCACACACGTAGAGAATTAAGACAAATCTCCGGTTTCCTCATGATGTTTTTCCTTCACCGTTTGAGACACGTGTTTAATCAGATAATACGACATCAAATCATGACAGATGACTGTTGGGTTGAGTTGCTCTTTGAAACACGGGAGTGTTATTTTGCGAACCTTTCAATTCCAGACTAAGAATTTATACTGAAAATTTCTTAGAAGCAAATAAAATCAGATAGCCCGACCCAAAACATTCTGACATCATGATCTAAAACATCTCTAAACGAGTCATATTAGGAACCTTAATAACTGTAAATAAATGATCGATTTTACAGTTGCAGAACCCTATCCATATTAACCTAACCGTGTCAAAAGTACCCGATACGTTGTGACAGACAGACAGGCGCGTTGCGTAGGAAGTCATTAGTAACGCGTTATGCGGACGCTACTGGCTACTTTTGTGTACCGTCCACAAAAAAAAACTTCTAAAACTATCTACATAACTAACCAAATACTTCTCTAGAATTATTTCTGTGTTCTGTATTATTCTGTTATTTTCTTAAATTTAATTTTATAATATTACTAAAATAGTGTTTTTTTATATTCATAGGGTGGTTTTGTGGTAGACAGGAGAAGAAGGAACTAGAATATGGAATTCCTGAAAACATTTTAAGGTTTAAGATGATATTTATTCTCATAAAAAGCCTTAACCGCTAACATGAGAACATAATTTTTACCTTAAATTAACTTATATTACTTCGCCATCAGGTTTTGTGGATTACTTAAATGCATTGGGTGAGTTTACATTTTTAATTGGTGTCGGTATTTTATTGTAAAATTTGGCTCCTTCATAGGTTGGGGTCTTTTTACCATAAGTTTACATTTTCCAGAATATATCCGGTAAAAAATCGATTAACTGGCAACATTATAGGTATAATATGCCCCAAGACATTGTGTTTCGCCTATTATTTATTCATTCGTTATTTAAGTTAAAAAAAATTAATTATTTTACAAATTGATCCATGCATCAAGTGACCCAAAGGGGTACCTTCCCGTCCAGAGGGAGGGTAAAAGTAGTAATTTAATTTATTTTATTTTAATTATTACTATACAGGGTGATTCGGTCTTTAGTGCGGATATTTTTTTTCGTGGTTCTGTATCATTAATAGAATATAAATCTACAAACAGTTCGATACATTTAATGTAATTTTTTTTTTAATTTATGTCTCTAAAATAACAAAATAATGTACATATTATTAGTAAACAAGATATATTCAGCTTAAAAGCGATCTGGTGACGTCCTTTAGGTATCAAACGAAAATAAAATAAACGCACAATAGGGTGACCCTAAAATTCTGTTCAAAAGTAAATAACTTTAGCTAACGATAATTTTGTTATTTTTGAGTTAAAAAAAAAAAGAAAAAATACGTGATCATTAAATTTTGTTTATGTACAAAATATAAAAATATCCGCACTAAAAAAATTTTCTTCCTGTATAACAAAGGCATATTATGTCTGTATTGCCTATTGCTACATTTAACTCTTCATCATCATTTAACAACCCATAGCTGCCCAGCTCACGGTTGAGCACGAGTCTCTTCTCCGAATGAGAGGGGTTAGGTTAGCCTAACTCCCTCTCACATGGTGGACAATTATGTAATCCCCCACGATGTTTTTCCTTCAACGTTTGAGTCACGCGATTTTTAAATCTTAAAAAACACACAACTTGCACAGTGTTTTAACTAGGGTATGCACCATAGTTACAAAGTGGAAAATTCCCATTGCAATACAAGTTCGTAATGAGTTCTTTGGGTAGGGCATTTTTGTATCTATGGTGTGCACGCCACTGCCCCGGACTGAAATCGAACCTGCACCCTCCGATTTAAAGGCAAAGGTCATAATATCTCTTGGTTATAACGCCTGATGATGATAAATCTCGCAGCATGTTTTGTTCATTCAAACTATATTAAAACATCCATTTACCAACTAGACACCCACATCCTGACAGCCCACTAACCAACAGTATAATCTTCAATTATTACGCGCCGCGCGTGAAAAGTGTGGCGTTTAATTAAACTTTACCGTTTTCACATCGGCTTGAGTGACGCGAGAACTGTGCTGTGTGGGATGTTGTTTTTGTATGGATCGTGTAGGTTGAGGAATCGAAACTGTAAATGATAATTAGTCATCATTGTCAACCCATATTCGGCTTACTGTTGAGCTCGAGTCTCTTCTCAGAATGAGAGGGGTAAGGCCAATAGTCCGCCACACTGGCCCAATGACAACACACAACTGAAAAGTTTGAGGTGCATGCCCCGCTCCGGATTCGAACCCACACCCTCCGGTTTCGGAGGCAGAGGTCATATCCACTGGGGTATCACGGCTCCAATAATTAGTAATTATAATCAATATATTTAGTTATACTTCGTTGGTCTATAGAATAGGTCTATATATATGTTTTAGCAGACTCCAGAAGTTGATTACAAAAATAAGAAAACCAATGTCGAACAAAGAATAATTTTAATTATTTGTCAGGACAACTTAATTAACAAATCAAACTGTACCCAAAACAAACCCTAGAATGGAAGAGAATGATCTTGAGTGGAGTCACGAACTTGTGATCGTTGTATGTAGGGTTAACCCTTGAAACGACAATATTGAAATTTTTGATTTTTTTAATTCTCTCGTACTCTCATTATTATTCTTAACAGCCGATGGACGTCCACTGCTGGACATAGGCATGGACTTCCAAACAAAACTGTCTCGAGCCGCCAGCATCCAGCGGCTCTCTGCAACTTTATTATCATTATTATTCATATTTGTTTTTTAGTATAAACATGCGCTTGACTACAATCATGCCCGGTGAAAAGCAATAATGAAACAGACATACCCATTTCAAAGTAATTTCGCCTTGATCCAATCAATAATGGATCATCCAGCACAGTGGTTCACATTGCATCACCGTGACTAACGCGTTGATATGCCGCGCGTGTGCATGTTATCAGAATAAGGAGCGACCTTCGAGCGTGCATTGTTTGCTGACACCTAGAGCAGTCGCTGACATTCATATAACATGTATAGTGACACTATTAATATCCCAACATGTGGCTAATAGTAGATTGTTACACAAGGGGCTAAAATGGCTCGTTATTGGATAGAAGCAGGCGTTACTTTGCGGAAGTTAATCATGATTATAATTATAATGATTTATTTATTTTGCTATCATCCGCGAAAAGTCGACGACGTCACCCATGTCCGACAAAATACTCTCTACGTACGTTTCACCCCGAAACCGGAGCATCCTCAGGAGATGTTGACTCTACAACGTGCAATTGCAAAGCTGGGTGACGTCGTCGCATGGGTTCGTCGATTTTTCGCGAATGATAGCAAAATAAATAAATCATTATAATTATAATGGCTCGTTATGCCTTCTACAACCATACGACAAGCGGTATTCACGTAAGTGAATAAGACGTGAACGCGGAAAATTCAAGAAAACGCTTTTGCGAATTTGTCGCATGTTATTTCTGCACCGGGAAGGGGAAGTGGGTCATAAGATAATCTTGCGAGATGCATATTCTACCAGCGTTATTAATGATCGCCCGGTTTATTCGGGGAAAAGCTGAATGGATATTGGTTTCTATTCAACTCTATGTCACTTTATTGAAGGTAACTCACTCACACCATATTTAACACGCCTTATTTAATATGGCAGACTCCACACGGTTTCACTCGCGTAGTCTCTGTTCCCGTAGGAATACGGGTATAAATTATGGCCTACAGCACAAGGGAATAGTGTAACTTGCCAACAGTGAAAGCATTTTTCAAATCGCTTTACTAGTTTCGGAGCCTATTCAATGCAAACAAACAATCTAATCTTTCCTCTTTATAATATTAGTTTAAAGATATGTTCTGAATTAATAATTATATTGTATAATTTGTAAAAGCCTGGTTGGTCCAGTGGTACGGCTAACCACTGGATCATGATGGATGGCCTGCCTTCGGATCACGAGGTCCTGGGCGGTAAAACAGGCTTAAGATGATTTAATTTAATTTGCAAAATTAATTAATTTAAAAGACTAAAACTAAAACGTCAACGGTAGAAAAGCTATCAAGTATAAACGAAACGCTTGCAAATTGTATGTATACTTATTTTACTAAAACCTTTACTGACAAACGGGCATTTAAATAACGTAAATCCTTCAAGAAGTTTTTGAAAATACCACAATATAAATACATTCATACATTCTTAATACATATAAACACCTAGAACTAATAGAATACCTAATTTTTTATAGGCTTTATAAGATTGTAATAGTGGTTCAGTCATTATAGTAAGTTCACCTCGAAATTCGAGATACCCAGCTGTAAGTCTGTAAATACTTGTATATTGACACCCTGAAAGTTGTAACAAAACCTACATATGGTAGGGTGTACGCAAGTATTAAATTTCAAGGTAAAGGTCACAAAAATAGGTTTTTTGCGCTCTTTTTGTAAATATCTCATTTCCTACGGGTTTTTTGCTATTTGTATTTATTATTAATATTGTAGAATACAAAATTCTCTACAAATTTTATTTAACAATTTAAGCATAAATGACTGGTCTATAGTAGGATTTCATATTTCGGCTTGAAAATGCGGTGTCTAGCTTTTCAAGTAGTCTTTACTTATTTAACCTCATACGTTATATCCGCCGCTGCCTTTGCGTCTTCTCAAAGCCTTCAATTTAAATTCAGCTCGAGTATAAGGGTACTTTATTAAGGGTTTATCTAAAATTCGCATCTCGATTTCCCGACGATTCGCATTTCGATTGAATACTAAAATCGATAACAATAGTGAATCGAGTGTAGGACATTTTAGCATTTTTGGACACCGGAACTACTTAAAAAACCGGA
Organism: Bicyclus anynana; assembly: GCF_947172395.1. NCBI lineage: Eukaryota > Metazoa > Arthropoda > Insecta > Lepidoptera > Nymphalidae > Bicyclus > Bicyclus anynana. The sequence continues at coordinate 2,975,399 of NC_069104.1, read as the reverse complement.
TTTAAGTAAAATACCTCATTGTCTGTCACGAATCAATCTTAAGAGGCTTTATTGCAATCATAAGTAGGTAATAACCTGTTGTTTATGACTTCGTACGTTGGTATTTTTTTATAAATCCTTATTTCGTAGACTTGAAAAATAATGGGTTTACTCACCATTTTTTAGTGATAAAAAGTAGCATGTATTACTCGTGTGCATTAACTTGACACTTGGCTACCAAACACAAACAAACACAGTACAAACATCATTCGAGGCAGGTGTCAAATTAATCCGCATGAGTTGTATGTTGCTCAATGGCCTCTTATATATTCCAGTGAAAGTTCCATTAAAAACTGTTAAGCCGTTTCAGAGATAAGCCCGGACAAACAGACGTACAATAATATTTTTAAAACAGCTGGACTGTGTCTTAGTATCGAGTCACAGACATACACTTATATTTCATTCATGTATTGATGACGTATATTTATTTACATAAGGATTACCAATTCTAACCATACCACTTCATGCAAATGACCCAATACAAAACGAAGGTTAATTATGGAACCATTACATCAATTAATCAAACCAATAGTCTTGCCAACAAGCTGTCTACCAATAAGTATAGTGGATATGGTCTCTGCCTCCGATTCCGGAGGGTGTTGGTTCGAATCCGGTCCGATATGCACATCCAACTTTTTAGTTGTGTGCATTTTAAGAAATTAAATATCACGTGTCTCAAAACGGTGAACATCGTAAAGAAACCTGCATACCAGAGAATTTTCTTATTTCTCTGCGTGTGTCAAGTCTGTCAATCCGCACTGGGCCAGCGTGGTGGAATATTGGCCTAACCCCTCTTATTCTGAGAGGAGATTCGAGCTCAGCAGTGAGGCAAATATGCGAGAACCGGATTACGGCTTTCGTCCACAGATCTACGCATCGAACGCATCGCATCGAACGGATTTTATCTACCGTAAAATTCCGTCCGATGCGATGCGATCAGTGGACGCCTACCATTAAAAAGGTCCAAGGGCGGACGAAGTCGCGGGCGTTTACTTATTAAAATATGTGGACGATAATGAAATTCTATCAGTTTTATAAAGCGCATTGACCATGACGTTGTCCTATCATATTGATTTACCTATCTTATCTTTATTTGTATTAAGAAAAATTTGCACATCTTTTATTGACTTAGGATGCTATATATTAGTGTTTATACACTTTTACTGTCTCCGATTAAGATTAGATAATAATTGAAAAGGATACAGATAACCTATATGACATGGATCATCATTTTTTATCTACGTCATTTTCAACCCATATTCTGTTCACTGCTGAGCACGAGTCTCCTCTCAGAATGGGAGGGGTCAGGCCAATAGTCCATCACGCTGGTCCAATGCGGATTGGCAGACTTCACACACGTAGAAAAGGTTTCAGGTATGCAGGCTTCCTCACAATGTTTTTAATTCACCGTTTGATACCCGTGATATGTAATTTCTTAAAATGCACATAAAGTGCTATTATACGGTAAATGACTTCATGAATGATAAATAAAACAAAAAATAAAATCGGTCTCCCTATCACTCACTCGACAAAAGGCTACGCCCAAACTGGGTATCCATAACTTGCATTATGTAATAAAATGTAACTTGTATAATTATTATTATATTATATAATGTAATGTGTGATTATTAAATAAATAAAAAAATAAAACTGAAAAGTTGGAGGTCCATCCATCTATCGTAGATCGTTAGATGGGCCTCAAAGCGTCGCGGAATTGACATTGGTTTCGCACATTGAGTACGTCATCAATCGTAACACATTTCTCTTTATTCATATTGTGGCTTGTGTTTTTACACTTCCAAAATGAACGCGAAGGTATAATTAAGTAATTAAAATAAGAAAAATGGTAAATATTTTTTTAAGTTCACGTCCATTCACAGCATGCGCTTGTTACGTACTAAGATAAGATGTGCGTGCACGTCTTTGGGTAATGACATTAAATTGTGCGTTCTTTAGTATGGAGGGTCCCATCTAAAGATTTGTATCGATGGGTCCATCCCTCGGACCGGATTCGAACCTACGCCCTCCGGAATCGGAGACAGAGGCATATACACTGAGCTATCACGGCGCTCTTAATGAATATTATATACATACTTACAATACATATAGCTCGTATTTCACTATGTGTGACATAAAGCTAAGTTCTCCTATTTCTGTTACACTTAACACTTCCTGAATCCGAACCAAAAACACTTCTTGAATTTTATAGTCCTCGCGGTGTCACGGCTCATTATTTTTTACGTCCGGTGTCAACGATATATTAGTATAGATATGTTACGTCCGAACAAAATAACCGCAATAAGTAATCCGAATATAGCTACTCCAATGAGCGCACACAAGAACAATTTTGTGTTCACTTACAATAGATGTTTAAGTATATTGCTTAAAGACCTCGGCCTCTCTAGAACTGCAGCAAATTCTATATTAGAACGGGTTCTTACCAAATTTGGCAGGGAGGACAACACGAGCGTAGGAGGGAAGTGTTGATCGTCAAGGAATTCCTTAACTCGACATCCAGCTCACAAGTCCTGGACTTTGCTCGGAGTTTTTCTCTACCACGCGATGGACCCGGCACCCGCACGGTGAATCCATGGATTGCTAAGATATTCGTCTCTTCTTATATTTCCTGAACACACAATTCGATATTATAGACAGTATTTAGGTATCATTTGTATAACTTTCGTTGTCTAATAAGCGACTAAATGAAATTAAGACAATTATGCACATTTGTCCGCCTTAGTTTTGATGCGCTAGTGCCCTATCTAGTATAAAATATCGTTGTCTGGTGTCGCAAGGAAAACATAATTTGTACGAAGCTCTATGTCGTTAGCGGAGTGGATTTTATATGAGATCTATTTGGATACAGATAAAACATTTGTTAACTCATTGTGAATTTAATGGCTGCATATCGGGTGACGTTTGGATTGCGTGACTATGTCGATAAAAAAAAATATTTTAATTGGATAGTTTGTTAACTAGAATTAATTGTTTTGTCCCAATACGGTGACATCGTAGACTTAAAAAATATAGCAGCACGCTCTGCGAGATATCGGGCTTAAGCAGCGCCACAGAAAACATATGTACAAGCTTCAAAAACACAGATTAATCAATATGACGGTGTCGTAGCCGCTCCAAATACAAAATTCAAAAAGTAATACATTCTCGAGTCAGTACGACACGAACCGTCGCTCGCATCAGTAATTTTCAATATTATTCAAAAAAAAATGGCGTCTTCGATTTTTAAATATTTTAAAAACTGTTTACAAAACTAAAGAATTAAGATGGAGTATTTTTTATGGTAATTATTGACTATTAAATTAGTTTACGTAATTGTTGTTAGTGTAAAAATACAAATTATGAAAAAGTTTGTACATGCGGTTGTCAAGGAGACGCGTAACATGTTCTATTAATGATTTTCATCGGCTTCAGTACGCTGCTTGTAAAGACTCACTCTGGTTACTCTGTGTTCGAAAAAAGATACTGTCGACAAGAACCTGCAAGGAACTCAGCAGTTATTCTTAAAATAAATAAAAGAATAATTTTACAGTTAATTTTACTCCGTTTCATACTGTTGAAAGCCACAGCGTTACTAACAGCCGAGTGCTTCCATATTTATTATTAAGAAAGTCTACATAGAAAATAGATAATACCAGCGGACGCCCGCGACTTCGTCTTCGTGGTATTTAGTTTTTCACAAATCCCTCGGGAACCATGGATTTTTCCGGAATAAAAAGTAGCCTTTAATCCATGCTTTAATATATCTCAAAACCAAATTTCAGCTAATTCGGTTCAGTAGTCGAGGCGTGAAAAAGTAACAAACATTCATATCAAAAAAAATCATCAATTTTCGCAAATCTTTGGAAACCATGGATTTTCCGGGATAAAAAGAAGCCTATGTGTTAGTCCAGAGTAAAATATATTTCCATATCTAAATCGCTTCAGTAGTAGCGGCGTTAAAGAGTAACAAACATCCAACATCCACACAAACTTTCGCATTTATAATATTAGTAGGATACGTAGTAGTACCTACCTATCTGAAACACTTGAGTTTTCGAAAACGACAAAAGCTTGCAGATAATTTGATTAATTTGATTTGTTGATATAAATTAATTTAATATATTTCATAAGCATTTTCTAACTAAACATTTTCTCCAGTTGAACACTAATTCGTATCACATTGCAGTTTGCACTATACCACGGTGCTCAAGATGTCAAGGGCCATCAATAAGCGTTCTCAGAAGCGACCAATTGCACTCGATTAAGACTATCACAAGCCAATTTATGAGCTTTAAGCCATCGAACTTTACAAGTAATAATATGTTTATTTTAAGTACCTAATACTTTGTGTTTGTGTGTCCCAAACTGACTTATCATCCTCATCATCATATCAGCCGATGGACGTCCACTGCAGGACATAGGTCTTTTGTAGGGACTTCCAAAAATCACGATACTGAGCCACCTGCATCCAGCGAATCCCTGCGACTCGCTTGATGTCGTCAGTCCACCTGGTGGGGGGTCAACCAACACTGCGCTTACTAGTGCGGGGTCGCCATTCCAGCACTTTAGGACCCCAACGTCCATCGGCTCTTCGAACTATGTGCCCCGCCCATTGCCACTTCAGCTTCGCAACTCGTTGAGCTATTAAAACTAACGTAAACTGACTTATACGTGGAAGATTTTCTTCCAATTTTCGAATTCCGTTCTTTTTTTATTCAATGCCAAGTTAGCCCTTGACTGTCATCTTACCTGATGTTAAGTGACGATGTCTATCATGGAAGCGGACTAAATTGGAAGAGTGATCGAATTAGGAATGAGGAGATCCGCAGATGAACCAAAGTCACTGACATAGCTCAGCGAGTCGCGAAGCTGAAGTGGCAATGGGCAGGCCACATATTTCGAAGAGGCCCAACCCCCTCTCTCGGCCCCTCAAGCCTCGTCCAAACCTTCATACGCGACTCACTCCTTCTCGGATGTATTCCGTATGGAAGAATACGATCTCTTCATTGAGAAATATAAAGTAGACCCCCTAAGGGCAATAGGCGAGCACAGTATCATGCTCCGCGCGATCGAAAACTATAAAAATTTTCTAAATGGCTCACAACGGTAGATTAAAACCACATTCCCTGACTGTCGGCTTCTTCAATGCAGACGGGCTCACCGATAAATTACTCGAGGTCCGCGAATGGATAAGCGACCACAAACCGGACATCTTTCTGGTGCAAGAGACCTTCTTGAAACCTAGCCTTCGCGATCCCAAAATAGGGAATTACCTAATGATTAGAAACGACCGGACCACCCAAAGGAAGGGAGGTACAGCTATATATCACAGAAGGGCTCTTCACTGCACTCCTCTTGATCCTCCCGAGCTTACTAACATGGAAGTCTCAGTATGTCAGGTCAGTATGACCGGCCATCCGCCGATCACACTGGTTTCAGTTTACCAACCCTGCGGTAAACGTCTCTTAGAGAGTGACATTCAGACACTCCTCTCCTTAAGTGACTCCGTCATTTTGGCCGGTGACTTTAACGCTAAACATACAAGTTGGCTCAACGCTTATAATAACACTAGCGGCAACACTCTAAGAAGACTGACTGACCGCGACGATGCTAATTTCATTTTGCTCACCCCCGACAAACCAACACGTTACCCGAGACTGACGGACACATGAAACCAAACTCCGAGCGTACTGGATCTGGCACTCGTAAAGAACATCACTCTTGAAGTGAGTCCTTTGGAGGTGTTCTCGGATCTGGCCTCGGACTCGGACCACAGACCAGTTATACTCCAGCTTGGCCCCCCGCCCTCCACGACCCCCCCGACCAAAACTATAATTAATTACGGGAGACTGTCTGAGCGTCTCAAGTCCTTGGCTTCACAGCACCTAGATCAAATTCCTGACGAGATAGAAACGTTAGGCGAAGCGCTCGCAGCTTCTTCGAACCTAAATGGCCATATTCGCGAAGCAATAAAAGATTGCACCAAGGAGGTCCCTGCCTTCAGCAAGGCCCCCTTGTCGTCGGACCTACGGGCCCTACTAACGGATAGAAACGCACAGCAAAGACGCTACGAATCTGAACCGACCCGACAAAACGCGAGTCTTCTTTGGACTCTCGGAAGACGGTGCAAGCGTCGCTTGCGCTGGCGTTATGACAGACAATGGGACGACCGACTGAGAGAGCTCGAGCCATCGCACGTAGCCTTCTACGACGTGGCAAGATATCTCAAAGTCGACCGCCTCGCAGCCACCCCACCTCTCAAACGCCCTGGCCTCCCACACGCGATCGAGGACATCGATAAGGCCGAATGCCTAGCCGACAGTCTGGAAGCCCAGTGCACTCCAAGCACTACGGCATTTGTAAAATCACACGCGAAAAAAGTGAAGTCCGAACTCACTTCTATCTTATCTCGCCCCCCGGACGGAGTCGAAATTACCCCTACGTCATGCGAGGAAGTCTCTGCGGTTATCAAGAGCTTGCGCAAAAAGAAGGCTCCGGGGCCTGATACGATTAGCAACAAAGCTCTAAAGCTTCTCCCGGTCCAGATAATCAACCTCCTGGTGAACATCTTCAATGTTCTCCTAGCTCACTGCGCCTTCCCAGACGCATGGAAAGAAGCCACGGTCATTGGCATCCACAAGCCGGGTAAACCCCGCGACCTCCCGACTAGCTACCGCCCAATTAGTCTTCTCAACACCATTGGCAAGGTGTATGAGATAATCATTTTGAATCGTCTCAAAGCCATTTGCGATGAAAAGCAACTTCTCATCAAACAACAGTTTGGATTTCGATGTAAACACTCATGTGTTCATCAAGTGCACCGCCTCACGGAGCACATTCTAACCGGTTTTAATACATTTCATAACCCCATCGCCACCGGGGCGCTCTTCTTTGACGTAGCTAAAGCGTTTGACCGCGTCTGGCACGAAGGCTTGATATTCAAACTAAACCGTTTCGGCGTACCAAACAAAATGGTACGCTTGCTACACAGCTTTCTGTCCAACCGCACCTTCAGGTACCGTATAGACGGCACTCTCTCTTCACCCAGACAGATTCGCGCAGGAGTCCCTCAGGGCTCCGTGCTCTCCCCGCTTTTATACTCGCTCTTCACAAGCGACATTCCCACCGACCACCCGGGCGTACACGTCGCCCAGTTTGCGGACGACACCGCACTGTACGCGACGGCAGTAAACCGGGTCCACATTAGAGCCCGCCTCCAGAAGGCGGTAAACATTATAGGTAAATGGTTCCGCCTTTGGCGTATAGAAGTCAACCCAGAGAAAAGCGCAGCCGTGCTTTTCACCGGCAAAGCGGTCTCCCGTCTCAAGTCCGGACTCAAAGAAGTCTCCCTTTACGGAGCACCCATCCCCTGGCAACGTACTGCCAAGTACCTAGGCGTTACCTTCGATAACCGCATGAGCTTCTCCATGCACGTTAACAAAGCGAGAAAAAAGGCCGCATACGTAATGCACCGCCTTTACGCTATGATAAATAAGAAAAGTAAATTGTCCCTCCGCTCAAAGCTAACGCTTTATAAAACTACGATCCGTCCGATCTTAACCTACGCTAGTGTAGTCTTTGCCCACCGTCCAAAAGCGACCCTTAGGCCGCTTCAAACCCTACAGAATCGTTTTCTGCGTCAAATCACGGGCGCGCCGTGGTTTTTACGCAATAATGACCTCCATAGAGATCTAGAATTACCGACAATAGCTAAGTACATGAAACAGCTCTCTCAAAACTATTTTGACAGAGCTGCCATCCATCCCAACCAACTAGTGGTTGAGGCCTGCAATTACACTCCCAACCTAAACGCTAACTGCAAGCAGAGGCGTCCCAAGAACGTCCTTTACGATCCAGACGATGACATAACAACCGACAATGCTTCCCAGGTAACACAATCACAAGCTACACAGCGTCTTCGCCGGCGAAGACGAGGTCCCCGATATCTAACGTCACCCGGACGTGGGTTTTCTAACTCACGATCTTGGGGGCGTCCGGACTGATTCACTCAGGTCACGGTTACCTCCTCCAGAATGGCCTTCTAAGCCGAGGTCCGAGTCTCATAGGAGACGCCCTTAGAGAGCCGTTCCGTCCTCTATCTTTCTTTCAGCCTTCGGGTCACATCAGGCGATGCTTCTGCGCTCGCCCAACCCCCCCGGTGACGCCGTAGTGGTTCCGCAGGGAGCTATCGGCACCTACTCAGACAGAAAAAAAAAAAAAAAAAATTCGAAGAGGCGCAGTGGTATGCTCGGTGGATTTACAAGACGGAGGTCCTGGGTTCGATCCCCGGCAGTGACATCTTTCGGCTGAACTTGGAAGAGTTACAAGTTTATTTTATCAATAGCTCTGTTTATGCTCTGTTCATCGTAACGGGGCGTTACATCGCTTGGCCGTCTCTGCCAGTAGAGTAATTAACCACGGTTGGTGCCTATACTCAGAATGCCGGGAATTCCAACTGCGCCAGAGTTGTAGAGGCATCAAATTAGACACAAATGCAAAATGGTGGAAGAATTTGAAGTATCGAGACAGCTGGCAAATCTCAGCGCACATACCATCAGGTGATAAAATATGTAGTACAATGTCAAATAGACTCCCGTATCCACTTGACGGCTATTACAGATCATCTGCGTCATTGATAACCGTTCTAGAATAATAGTGATGTTCCCCTATGATAAGATTATATCGATTGATACCAAATTTAGCTAAATTATACTCTAACTTTGCCTGCAAAATATTTATTTAAATAAGGATAACCGCAAACATCCACGACAGATATTTTTTGAAGAAAATAAAGAAGATTAGGAGATACTAACATATATAGCATAAATAAAAGAAAAATTCTGTGTAGAATTTACAGTTTGCTTTAAAAATGAAAATTTAAAAAAAATTACCCTTCACAAAAATAACAGTATAATAAAAAGTCACTTGTAAAATTATAATGTTGCTTATTATGGAATTGCAATAAAATTGCTTTTGCTATCTTACATGTTACATCTATATTATAGTACTCTGTCCTACAGTCATCTGAGCCTAATTAAACAACCAATTAGAACCTGTCATAATAATATTTATTGTATTATCCTCACAATAAAAACAAGCAGACCAAAATAGTGATAGTGGAGTAAATAGTACTACATTTCTTGTTTGTATTTAATTGTTCTGATTTAGTCGATCTTATTTGCTTGACCACATTCTTTACTCGCACTATTTAGTTATCAGGCAACAGTCGAAAGGTCAACGATTAAATAGAATTAGTAGAAAATAAATGAGTAGGCAAGTACCTAGTAAATATACGGTAAAAATAAAAGATAACTTTTTATTATGAGTAGGTATCTTTTATTTTTGTGTGTTGAGTTTTATGCTAACTTTATTTATTATTATTAGTATTAGATTAGATAACATTTCAAATGAATAATATTTAGACATCCATGTATGGTTTTTTTTATTGTAGAGTACCTCAATATAGCCACTATATACTCAATAATATAGCCACTCGATTTAAATATGATTTAGCATACTTATTTCACCTATATTACAGTATAGCTACTTAGAAAATTTATAAAATATATAATATGTATTGGTAATTTTTATAGTAAGAAATTGTCAAAATCAAAATCAAAATCAAAAACTCATTTATTTCAAGTAGGCTCAGTTTACAAGCACTTTTGACACGTCAGTTGACTATTTGTAAAGATTCTACCACCGGTTCGGAAGGCAGGTCCTGCTGAAAAGATACCGGCAAGAAACTCAACAGTTGCTCTTTTGAAAAAGTCATACAGTATTATAATTTACAATTGATAACAATTACTGTTTACATTTCTTATAGTTTTACTTCCTGTGTGAAGGTGGAAGCTGATCCAACGGCCTCCAAGCATCTTTATCATTAAGGAACTCATCAATGTTGTAGTACCCTCGACTAAGTAAATGTTTTTTAACACATTGCTTAAAGCTATGCATTGGCAGGTCCATCACAGTCTTGGGGATCTTATTATAGAAGAGTACACCCAAACCTACAAAAGATTTTTTTACTCTTTGGAGACGATGTGCAGAAATAACTAACTTATGCCCGTGTCTAGTAAGACGTGGGTTTAGATCTCCTTTTCGTTTGTACAAATTAATATTTTGTCTTACATATACTATACTGTTATATATATATATTGACAGGCTACTGTTAGTATACCTATTTCTTTAAACTTTTGACGAAGGGACTCGCGTGATTTTAATTGATATATTGCTCGAATTGCTCTTTTTTGAAGTACAAATATAGATTGTATATCAGCAGCCTTGCCCCACAATAAAATACCGTAAGACATTACGCTGTGAAAGTACGCAAAATAAACAAGCCTAGCTGTATCGACATCAGTAAACTGTCTTATTTTTCTCACGGCAAATGCCGCTGAGCTAAGTTTACCAGACAGTTTTTCTATATGAGCACCCCACTGAAGTTTACAATCCAAGGTCACTCCCAGGAAAACTGTGGAACTCTCCATTTCCAGTGTTTCACCATCGATCATTATAGACTTATCTAGTTTTATAACATTTGGCAATGAAAACTCAATACATTTTGTTTTCTTGGCATTCAAAAGTAGATTATTTGCAGTGAACCAATGCGACACATGCGATATGGCACGGTTTACGTCGTCAGAGTTATCTTTATTTCTGTCGGACTTAAAAATTAAGGATGTATCATCAGCAAACAGTACAATCTCACATATGCCGCTGACATGGTATGGTAAATCGTTTATGTACACTAAAAATAGAAAAGGACCCAGAATTGAACCCTGTGGGACGCCCATTATGGTAGTGGAACCATGCGACTTTATATCATTTATGCATACCTTCTGTGTTCTATCACTGAGATAAGAGGCAATGAGATCGAGTGCAACATTTTTGATGCCATAGTGGCTTAACTTGAGTAGAAGGGTGTTATGGTCAACACAATCGAACGCCTTGGATAGATCACAGAACACACCAATAGCATTCTTAGAACCTTCCCATGCTTCATAAATATGTTTTAAAAGTTTAGCCCCTGCATCAGTTGTATTGCGACCTTTTGTAAAACCATACTGTTCAGGATGAAACAAGTTATTTAAATTAAAATGACATAAAAGTTGATTTAAAATGATTTTTTCAAAGACCTTGCTAAGTGTTGGCAATATTGTAATGGGTCTATAATTATTAAGATCTGATTTGTCTCCTGATTTAAAAAGTGGTATCAATTTGCCATGCTTCATTAGGTTCGGAAAAATACCTAAGTCCACACATTCATTAAAAATAATAGCTAAGTGGGGAGCAATGATATCAATTATATTAGATATTACTTTCACTGACATGCCCCACAGATCTCCGGTTCTTTTTAATTTTAATAAATTATAAAAATTACCAATAATTATGCTTATCTTAGTCTTTTCCGTTACTTTGTTTCACTTTGTTCTTGTTATTTTTAAAAATATAATATAATTAGTATTTTAGAATTTACATTTAAATCAATTAATACAATTAGTATTGTTTTTATTGTTTATATGAATTCATTTATAATTTAATAAAACTTATCGATATATATCGATAAGTTTTATTTAAGAGAACAAAAATGATCACATCACTAATCTCAAACCCCTGTTGGACATTAAAATCGTTATTCAATTGTACCTCTCGTATTGTGGCCCAATGGCGGCACTTAATAAAGATCCCGTGACGTCACACCAAGATTTTCTCGCACTAATCAATTGCGGCCTCAGCTACATCCCTCGCGACGTAGAAAGAAAAGTATAATACCATCGCATAAAGACAAAGTAAAATACCATCGCATTCCATAAAAAAAAAAACAAGTTATTTCGAGCACAAAACGTTTGTCTAAAATTAATTCTTAGTTTATATTATTAATTTTTAGTGTTTCATTCATTTTTGTATTTTTGTGTACATTAAAGTATTTTTTCTTCTTCTTCCTAATTTATTAACTGTCTCGATGGTCCAGAGGTTAGATCCTGGATTCGATTCCTGGATCGAGCTATGAAAGATTAAGCTTTTTTTCTTCTAAGAAATTCTCAGCCCCGAGTTGGGATGTTGTTGATGTTATATCCCCGTGCCTTGGAGATCATGCAAAATCATCGAAGTCTGTTATTAACATTAATATCTGATAGTGATCGTTATAGGGTCAAAAATTATCACACAGACCTCGCTAACCCTCATCGGTTGCATGGTGATTCTGTATTCCATATTTACAAGGAATTGGTGATTGAGGTGGGTGAGGAACTAACCCACATCAAAAGAAGGAGGAGGTTGTAGATTCGAGTCTATGTTTTTTTTTTGTATGTATGTTAGGTACGCGATTACTAGAAGACGCTTGATGATGGGATCCTGGAGAAATTGAGAGAAACTTTGAAAAACCGTAAGGGCGGTTATAGCGATTGTTATTTTTTTTAATTAAGCTCGTAATTTTACAGCACTGCAATTTTATAAAGGTCTGGAGTCGGCCTGATAATGAAGCTGAAACACAGACGAGGGTTCTCTATTCATCATTATCAACCCATATTCGGCTCACTGCTGAGCTCGTGTCTCCTCTCAGAATGAGAGGGGTTAGGTCAATAGACCACCACGCTGGCCCAATGCGGATTGGCAGACTTCACACACGCAGAGAATTAAGAAATTTCTCTGTTATGCAGGTTTCCACACGATGTTTTTCCTTCACCGTTTGAGACACGTGATATGTAATTTTGTAAAATGCACACAACTGAAAAGTTGGAGATGCATGCCCCGGACCGGATTCGAACCCACACCCTCCGGAATCGGAGGCAGAGGTCATATCAACAGGGCTATATCACGGCAATTTTTCCTCTATACTTGAATCATATTGTTTAATATTAGCTTACCTAACTAGGTCATTCATCACAATGTACCAAATGAATCACTCATGTTTACACATATTTCGATAGGATAGGAAGTAACGGGGCCATTTCACACCTTTCTCGGTAAACACGAAGAAACTTTGTAGTTCAGTAATTTGTTAATTACTCACTGCATTGCTAAATGTCTAATTACGACTAATTTCGAATTAACACAAATTAACATTAATTTATAGCTAGAAACAACATACGAGAGCCGAGCTAACTGTGGCCCTCATAAAAAAGCTCAAAGTCACTCAGCGGGCGAATGGAGCGAGCTAATGGATGGAGTTTCTCTGCGTGATCGAATCAATTGAAATGAAGAGATCCGCAGAAGTACCAAAGTCACTGACATAAGTCAGCGAGTCGCGAAGCAATGGGCAGGGCACATAGTTTAAAGAGCCGATGGATGTTGGGGTCCCAGGGTGGTGGAATGGCGACCCCGCACCTGGAAAGCGCAGTGTTGGTCAACCCTACACTAAGTGGAACGAGGGCATTAAGCGGGTTGCAGGGAGCCGCTGGATACTGGCGGTTAAAGATCGTTTTGTTTGGAAGTCCATGCAAGAGTGACGCGTGAATATCGTGACGCGTCAGAACAGAATCGGTTTCATACATTTTGTATGGTAACGTTTACACTTATGTGTTGTGACATGTCGTGATGACTTCTGATGCGTTGCATACAAAATGTATGAAACCGATTCTGTTCTGATGCGTCACGACACAACACGTCAGACAAATATAAATCCGGCTTGAGGCGAACAAATTACTTTTTGTGGTGATTTTGTTGCTAAATCAGCATTTTTTATACTTAGCATGTGACCTAAGTTTGTATATTTTTTTATAGAAGAGCAATATCAATTTATAGTATGGTAACTTTGTTGATGACACTCCCTTGATATGCGGGCGACGGGAAAGACTGCGCGGGTGTGAAACCGTGCGTGCGGGGAAGTGAGTGAGTTTTTCATTCATCGCTACACGTCCCCGGTCGGTCGGTCGGGAGTGTTACGAACGAAGTTGCCAAGTTGTTGATAATATCACCTGCATCATTCTACTAACTGTAGGTACGTCCAAAGTAGCCCGAACCAAACCCAAACACGTCAATCACTCTAAACGTAAAAAAGCAAACTTTTCATTGGCTTCCGTTATCAACAATCGGGGAGCGTTAACACCTAATGAGTCCTTGATCGGTCGATCGTTTGATCGTTTGATGTTGTTTTATAATTCTCTTTGATTTGGTTCACCGAAGTTTACTTGCGCTACTGTTTGGAGCGACTTTTGAAAGTACCCGTAAACATTTGTGGGATTTCGTTTGAAATTATTTTGGATTCGTTTTTCACTACAGCAGATGGTAAGGTCTTATTATTATGTAATACTTTCGCTTTTGCAATAGAAAATGATATGATATCACGAGCGGACGCGTCCTCGTCCGCCTGGAATTTAGTTTTTCACAACCTTAATCATGGATTTTTCCGGGATGAAAAGTAGTATCCAGAGTAAAATCTAAGTATATTCATTCTAAATTTCAGCCAAATCGCTTCAGTATAGGAACAATATATACACACAAACTTTCGGCTTTATAATATTAAACTGTGATTTTTATCGTTTGAGGGATAAGTGTGAAGATAAGACCGAGGGATAAATTTACGGTACAGGCAGACAGACAGACAGACATTGACGTACTTTTATAACATCCCTCTTTTTGCGTCAGGAGTTAAAAATGCCTTACATCATTTGGATAACGGAAACTGGCTTTCAAATGAAAAAACCCCCATCGAAATCGATCCATCCGTTTGAGTGTTACGATGCCACAAACAAACATCGACGTCAAACTCATAACATCCTTCATTTTCGTAGGGGGAAAAAGAAATCGACGACTTCCGTGGCGCATACCACTGCGCTGGATATACAATACAAAGGTCCTGGGTTCGATCCCCGGCTGGGCCGATTGAGGTTTTCTTAATTGGTCGAGGTCTGGCTGGTGGGAGGCTTCGGCCGTAAAAAACCGTATGACTTTACGTGCTCCCCGAGGCACGGGTGCACAATAAATATTATACAGAGCACTGTAATTATTATGTGAAACCTTTACAATTCAATTACTATCGCCGCAGGCTGTATCTGCTCTGCTGTAGATTTACTGGCAGAGAGCTTGTTAATTGCCATGTATCTGCCAGTGAAATACGAATTGGTTTTACCACTTGGTACTCACTTGCTCGTACTTACTAGCTACGAGTAAGTTGGTTAGAGATTACGAGGTCCTATATTTGAATCCCGGGTATATGTTAAGGGTTATGTACTGAATTTTCAATAATTTATGTAACTAGCGGACGCCCGCGGCTTCGTCCGCATAATTTTCTGATTTTCACAAATCCCGCGGGATCTCTCGCGGACTTTTTAGAACTTTTAAAGAGGAAAAATTCTGTCATACATGATTTTTGCGATTCAGAGAGCGTAAGTTTGAATCTGGCCCTGAAAAGTTGCAGGGGCATGCCCCTGCAACTTTTCAGTTATGTGCATTTATTGGGAATCGTGAGGAAACCTGCATACGAGATGCGAGCGAGATGAACTATTAGCCTAACCCCTCTCATCTCACCCCTCAAGAAATGGAGACTCGTGCTCAACACAGAACCGAAAAAGGACCTAATGATGATTTATGTAAGATTTTTTTTGTAATTTAAACCGAAGGTTGTTAGTTACTGAAGGTTTCAATTGAAACAAACCACAACATGATAAAGGGACCCGCGTAATTGCTAGCACGTTGATAACGCTAAGGATTTATTGCGAATAAATTATGCTAATGTCTCCATTGCATTACGTACATTACAATTACTGGTATCAACATTAGACATGATAATTTTAGCGTCGCCTCGTTATAAATTTGCGTTGATGCCTGAATAGCTTATTATTGATGGTCTGCATCGCAGTTCGCATCTATGATTCGTTTACTATCTTTTCCGGTTAATATAATCATTATTGAGACGTGATAGCCCAGTGTATATGACCTCTGCCCAATTCCGGAAGGTGTGGGTTCGAATCCGGTCGGGGCATGCACCTCCAACTTTTCAGATGTGTGCATTTTAAGAAATTTAATTTCACGTGTCTCAAACGGTGAAGGAAAACATCGTGAGGAAACCTGCACGCCAGAGAATTTCTTAATTGTCTGCGTGTGTAAAGTCTGCCAATCCGCATTGGGCCAGCGTGGTGGACTATTGGCCTAACCCCTCTCATTCTGAGAGGAGACTCGAGCTCAGCAGTGAGCTGTATATGGGTTGATAACGACGACGACGACGATAATCATTAATAAGAGCACCGTACATAGTTCGAAGAGCCTATGGACGTCGACCAAATAGGTGGAATGGCGACCCGGCACTAGAAAGCGCAGTGTTGGTTGCCGAGCCCCACACCAGGAGGACTGACGACATCAAGCGAGTCGCAGGGATTCGCTGGATGCAGGCAGATCAGGATCGTGATGTTTGGAAATCCCTACAAAAGACCTATGTCCTGCAGTGAACGTCCATCGGCTGATATGGTGATAATAATGATAATCATTAATTTTTTCATCATTCATCATCATTAACGATGGACGTCCACGGGCGGACAGTGCTCTTGCTTGGACTTTCAAACACTACGGTCTGAAATCGCCAGCATCCAGCGGCTCCCTGCAACCCGCTTGATGTCCTCGGTTCACCTAGTAGGGGTGGACCAATACTGCGCTTTCGCATCTCATCGCATCTTGGAATGGACCTGGTAATTGCATTGCCACGTCAGCTTCACGACTCGCTGAGCTATGACAGTGTCTTTGGTTCGTCTGTGGATCTCCTCATTTCTGATTCGATCACGCAGAGAACGACGATTACGATGATTCTATTTCTTTTCTTATATCGTAACTAAATTATAATTTGCTTTGAATTACCTAACGTTTTTGTCTTCTCAACTTCACGCGTGCCCAAAATTATATTTCTTTTTAGAATATTCATTGTCCATTGTTTACTAATTTACTAAGTACACTCGAGCTTTTGACAAGTGCGGGGTGAATGAACCGGAAACGTGCGTGTACTGCGCTTTCGAAAAGTTCCTTTTTTATTGGAATAGGTTATTGTTGTTGTGTACAAGTATTGTGTCCTTGTGTTGTGTTCAGAGCGCGTCTATTTAACCGACTTCAAAAAAGGATGTTCTGTATTTGATCCGTAAATTGGAATGTTGTAACATAACTTAGATACGAGTAGAATTAATTATTAAATGTGTTAAATAAATTGCAAAGTGATTTTTGCAATAGTTTCAAACTGAGTTTTGATCGTTAAATTTAATTTTTATGATTCCTAAATTGATTGAGTATCCGTACGCACCACGACTTTATAGACCATGTGAGATAATGGATACAATTAATTTGTAGGTCATAGTCATCAATTTATGCATACATTTTGAGGTCATCCATGTAAAGCAAGTGAGATATGAGTTCACCACCCCTACGAACGAAGGCGAAAGCCTAGCTCTGAATCCCGCATTAAAGTGTTGAGAGGACTAAGAGCTAGGCAAAACTATAAAGGGCCTAACTAAACTATCGCTCTAGAAAATACCTCGCTTAATCCTTATCAGTTCAGTCCATTCAGAACACTCAAAAGCGCCTGGGTGACGAAGGACTGTCATCCACTGTCTCATACTCTCATGTCTCAAACTTAGCTCAGCGGCATTTGCAGTGAGAAAAATAAGACAGTACACTGATGTTGATACAGCTAGGCTCGTTTATTTTGCGTACTTTCACAGGGTAATGTCTTACGGTATTTTATTGTGGGGCAAGGCTGCCGATATACAATATATATTTGTAGTTCAAAAAAGAGCAATTCGAGCAATATATCAATTAAAATCACGCGAGTCCCTTCGTCAAAAGTTTAAAGAAATAGGTATACTAACAGTAGCCTGTCAATATATATATAACAGTATAGTCTATGTAAGACAAAATATTAATTTGTACAAACGAAAAGCAGATTTAAACCCACGTCTTACTAGACACGGGCATAAGTTAGTTATTTCTGCATACGTCTCCAAAGAGTAAAAAAATCTTTTGTAGGTTTGGGTGTACTCTTCTATAACAAGATCCCCAAGACTGTGATGGACCTCCCAATGCATAGCTTTAAGCAATGTGTTAAAAAACATTTACTTAGTCGAGGTTACTACAACATTGATGAATTCCTTAAAGATAAAAGCGCTTGGAGGCCATTGGATCAGCTTCCACCTTCACACAGGAAATAAAACTATAAGAAATTGTAATTGTTATCAATTGTAAATTATAATACTGTATGACTTTTTCAAAAGAGCAACTGTTGAGTTTCTTGCCGGTATCTTCTCAGCAGAACCTGCCTTCCGAACCGGTGGTAGAGTCTTTACAAATAGTCAACTGACGTGTCAAAAGTGCTTGAAAACTGAGCCTACTTGAAATAAATGACTTTTGATTTGATTTGATTTGATTAGTCCACCACGCTGACCCAATGCGGATTGGCAGACTTTACACACGCAGAGAATTAAGAAAATTCTCTGGTATGCAGGTTTCCGCACGATGTTTTGCGAATAAATTACCTCACCTCACCTCACCGTTTGAGACACGTGATGTTTAATTTCATAAAATGCACACAACTGAAAAGTTGGAGGTGCATGCCCCGGACCGGATTCGAACCCACACACTCCGGAATCGGAGGCAGTGGTCAAATCCACTGGGCTATCACAGAAAATATAAACTTTGTTATGTTCCTATTATGCCTGGCTATCGTAATCCATACTATCCTTCATACTAATATTATAAATGCGAAAGTATGACTGTGTGTTACCTTCACGGCTAAACCACATACCAATAAGGACTTTTTTTGTATTTCTTGACTGCGGATCTCCTCATTTCTCATTCCATCGCTCGCTGTGTGAGCCTTCTTATGGGGTGTAAGGGGGAGGCTAGTACCAGTCAGTCTCCTTAACTGCCAACCTCACCTACTCGTGGTGCACCATGCAGATGGACCGACGAAGCTCTGGCGACCGACGAATGGCGGTATGTCCATTCCCACAGGCTAGATTATGAAATGCCTCAGGACGGTGTCGGGCAGCAGCGAAACCGGCGCGAATAATCTAGCACTGCGCTGACCAACCATGCCCAGCGTGGTCAGTACTGGGCAAAATTTTCTATGGACCGAACATAACATTCACTATCAGATATTTATCACAATGACTTTACCAAGGGTTTAACAATAGTCAAAGCAACATTTGTACATCTTCAACCTGTCCTGCCGCGAGAATTTCTCGGAAGAAACGTTATATTTTACAGCGATCAATATTTTATGGGCATCCAGTGAGCTTGTAATCTAGCTCTATGCCAGCTAGACACAACGGAACCTAGCAACGCAAATAGCAAATCGTTCCGAATTCGTAGCAGCACAGCGCAAAACATCCTGGCAACGAGGAAACGGCGCGCGTGCCGCGTAAACTTCCTGCCACCCGAGACGTGATATGAGGTGAGGCATCGGCAAATGGATACGGTAATAAAGAAATATATTTGAAGCCAACCAGCCCCTGTATTCCGTAAAGTTACAGCGCTGTGACGTCGCTCGTTTACATTGCAACGTCGTTGTTAATGACGAAGTTAATGTTGGCCTCAAGACTGACAGACGTGTTAAAGACGAAAAGTTCGTCGACGAGCGTAAAATAGCGGAATTGCTCAACTTTCTAGGATTTAGGAAGTATTTTAACAAAATTGTTTAACAAAATTTCTACTCTATTACGTTCTGAGAAATGAATTATTGTAAAAATAATTGTAGAAATTATTATAGGTGGGCTGAAAAATTCGTAGCCATAAATTTTTTTATAGAATTTGTTTTTATTATTCAATATAGTTGCCTTCGAGGCCGATACATAAATGTTTAACTAAATGTTAATAATTAATTTTATGATTATTATTATTTTGCGTTTGGCTTTATCAATATAAATATTGAGTAAAGTGTAAAATAATGTGTACATACATAATTAAAATAATCTTGTAGGTGTCAATTAACATTTTGAACTGTAACATGTTATGACACTTTATTTAACTTTACAAACTAGGAACTACGTGTTAACTTCAAATTCTTCTTCATACTACTATTATAAATCTGTCTAGTACTTTCATGACTACGCCACTGAACCGACTTTGGTGAATTTTGGTCAAAATTCAAAATTCAATTATGTCATGTAGGCTCAGTAAAGATTCTACCACCGGTTCGGAAGGAAGATTTTGCTGAGTAGAAACCAGCAAGAAATTTAACAAAACCCTTTTTTTTAAAATCATACAATATTATAATTTACAATTGATAACAATTACAATTTCTTATAGTTTTACTTCCTGTGTGAAGGTGGAAGCTGATCCAACGGCCTCCAAGCATCTTTAATGGTAAAATGGTAAATGGTACCTTGCATGGTAAATGGTACCTTGCATGCAGCAAGCCTGCAACTTAGGAAAGCACGAAATGCCGCATCCATTTTACATACATACATTCTATTTAATAATATAACGCCAACAATCGACGTACTTATCTTTTATGAATTACTTAATTTTAATTAAGTAGGTGTATGTTAATTTTTTTAACTTCATAGCAAAAATAAATATCTCTGTCTAAAAATCTTAATTTTTACTAATATTATAAAGCTGAAGAGTTTGTTTGTTTGTTTGGTTGAACGCGATAATCTCAGGAACTACTGGCCCGATTTGAAAAATTCTTTTAGTGTTAGTTAGCACACTTATCGAGGAAGGCTATATATTATCCCCGTATTCATACGGGAACGGGAATCACGCGGGTGAAACCGCGCGGCGTCAAAGATAGCATGTTGAGTTAGCCTGTAAGTGGGTGTATGTACAATGTAGTGTATTAATCTTAATGCATGTTATGTATTTAGTATTTATATTAGTCAGAAGTTTTATTGTATACGAAGTTGGCTTTCTAATAAATAAATAAATTGCATAAAAGAAACTTACATACGAGTATAGATTTGAAGGGGATTAAAAATACTTTACGATTCTTGAATAGAGACGTCTCATACTTAATACCTAGCTATTAGTGAAATACATTAACAAGTAACATTTACTTATCTCGAATCAGCATTAATTTTTGCATCGTCTTCGTTTTTAACTTCTATATTACCTTATCGATATGCAAATGGCTTTCGCATCACTACAAATAGATGTGTATAAAATACTTTAAGATAGAAGCACAATTAACTAATGAGACGTTGCTTTGTTGTCTTTCATTATGGTAGGCAGAGGCACTATACGACTATACGAAAGTTTGTATAGATGTATGTTTGGATGTTTGGATGTTTGTTACTCTTTAACGCCGCAACTACTGAACCGATTTTGGCTGAAATTTGGAATGGAAATAGATTTTACTCTGGATTAACACATAGGCTATTTTTATCCCGGAAAATCTATGGTACCCGAGGGATTTGTGAAAAACTAAATTCCACGCAGTAGTCGCGGGCATCCGCTAGTTTACAATAAAGATTCGACTTATGAGTCGAGTCTGGCAGCTATTCGGCCAAATGCTCCGAAAAATAATAATGAAAAAGGGAAAAAAGAGAAACAATCTAGAGGCAGTTAGCACGATGTAATGCCTCGCAGTTTCCTGTTGACTCTGAAGACAGAAAAAAATAGTCGAGACTGCAATGAGTATTACTAGATATATGTATTCGTCTACAATTTCGAGTACAGAGTTCTCAACTATAACTGGGTGGAGCGACACTTTATTTTCGTTTTGGCCATGTTCATTTTCAGGTCCACCTGTTGACAAATGTAGCAATACGCACAGCTAATTACTAAGACGACATAAAGTTTGCAACCAATTATATCTTGGTGTTACCTTATCAAAGTGTTTTTGAGATAGCATGGGTACGGTGACAATCGCCTGTATGTAGTTCATAATACGTACTATTATCGTTAATCGCGGCAAATTTTCAAGAGTGAAACGAACTGTCACCCGCACCATCCTACATTAAACGAACTGTAAGGTATGATTTCTATGAAGGCTATGGTTGAGCGATAGTAAACGACGCGTGTCGTTACTTGTTACAGGTGTGCATCCAACATACAGTAATGTAATCGTTAGAAATTATCTCCTGGATACTAATTAGTGGGCTAGACACCGGCTGTATGGGACAAGGCAAATACGGTGCTAGAATGCATGTTCCTGTATTTACATTATTAAAACATTATGTTGTAGATTTTTATTAAACCAGACGTTTTGTGAATGGCTCGGTTTTAATCTTTTCCGACCTAAACTGGTAAAACAGGAATGTCATCTCATCATCATCATCATCATCTTCATCATCATCTTCATTCATAGCTCAACGGTAATGAGGTCGGACTCATAACCAAGAGGTCGTAGCCTTTTGGTTATGAGTCCGGTTCGATCTTCGCATGCTGGACTAACAGTCCAGCGTTTTTTCCAACTAGTTAGAGGGGATTGGGAATATTAGTCATATTTTATTAGATTTTTTTTTATTCTAATGATCGGAACCAACGGCACCGTGTTCTCCATTGCTCGGAAACCACCAATTTGCCAACTTCAGTCTGAAAATTAATCTTCAAGTGCATACCACTGAAAGCTATACTATACCTACCCCAGCGAGGGGTTGATTCTATTATCAAATCAAGAATTTATTTTATAGTATTTGTCCAGTTTTTTTTTAATCTTTACAAACGTTAGCCTTTGACTACAATCTTAACTGATGGTAAGTGATGATTCAATCCAATCTAAGATGAAAGCGGGTTAACATTTTTAGGAGGAGGATGAAAATCCACACTCCTTTCGGTTTCTACACGACATCATACCGGAACGCTAAATCGCGTTACGCTTTTGCCGTTAAGGTAACTGATAACTAGCGACGGCCGGAGCCTCCCACCAGCCAGACTTGAACCAATTAAGAAAACCTCAATTAGTCCAGCCGGAGATCGAACCCAAGACCTCTTGTAAATCCACCACGCATATCACTGCGCCACGGAGGCCGTCGAAAAACTTCGAAGTTTATCATGATTCTTGATAATATAGTTTTGTCTAGTTCAACACATTACTAGTAACATAACACAAGACCCTTAGTTCGACACTTCGTTAGCAAGTAAACGCATGCGACGCTAAGGCCAATAGTTCATAGTTCACACTTTAATAAATTGCCATGTTCATTTACACGTTAAAAAACCTTCTTGCAATTCACAAAAGAGAAAGCAAGAATACATCTCTCTATTCGTGCTATTTATATTCGCATAATAAGTCGTGATAGCCCAGTGGATATGACCACTGCCTTCGATTCAGAGGGCGTAGTTTCGTATCTGGTCCAGGGCATGCACCTCCAACTTTTCATTTGTGTGCATTTTAAGAAATTAAATATCACGTATCTCAAACGATGAAGGAAAAACATCGTGAGGAAACCTGCATACCTGAGAATTTTCTTAATTCTCTGCGCGTGTGAAGTCTGCCAATACGCATTGGGCCAGTGTGATGGACTATCGGCATAACCCCTTAAATTCTGAGAGGAGACTCGCGCTCAGCAGTAAGACGAATATGATGATGATATTCGCAAAAGAAAGGAAAGCGCAGCGTTGGTCGACCCCCTACTAGATGGACTGACGACACCAAGCAGGTTGCTAAGAACTGCTGGATGCTGGCAAGTCCATGCAAGAGGCCTATGTCTAGCAGTACGTCCATCGGCTGTTTATGACGATGATGATGTGCTATTTGTACCTGTATTTTATGTTGTTAAATATGAATGAAATGACGACCTTAAGGTGATAGATCAGGTGCAAGACCGACGGCTTTGCTGAATTTATTGAAATCATCACAAGCCTGTTCTCTATTATGAATGGATTACGAATATATGAATGCCTACATTTCCAAGTAAATAAAGTGTAGCGTCAATTATATCTAAAAGAACGTCCATATCGCGCAGGAATTTAACAGTTTATGCCTAGAATCGACATTCCTAGTATTCCATTTTAAGTGGTCTATGAAAGCTCTAAGATCTCACCGCGCGAATGCAGTTAATGGAAGTTTAAAAGATTGCACGGTATTTTCAAATAGCGTGAATGTGTTGGCAAGTGTCTTGTTTTTTTTTTAATAAATTATAAATGAGGTTAAGGTTTATATGAGCAGGTTGTGTAGGCATAATTTTGACATTTTGTATAGAAAAGGGAGGAAAATCCTCCTAAATATTATTTTGGTGCAGTTTTTTTTTAAATAATGTCACAGAAAACATATGTACTGTACAAGTACTAATGTCATATTTTTAAAACCGACTTTCCAAATGGCGGCATAATGATATTGACCGAGACTGACCACCTTACTTGCTTTCAAAAATTGAAAATTTCCTAAAAAAAAAGAAATATTACAAAATAATTAGTTTAAAGGATCAGAAGCCAGTAAATTAGGCCATAATTTAGTCATTGAACTAGGCTAACGTGGTAGAATCAAATCAAATGTTGCAGAAGCAATTCGCACAGATTAAAAACAATGGGAGGTCTATCTACTCATCTACGAACAAAAAAGTTTATTATTCAACACGCAACCTCCTTGGATCCGCTCTGACACTTCATTTTAATTTCCAAGCTTTTTAAACGAATATCCATAGACTTTAGCCTTATTTTTTAATCGTGCAACAGGTGCGATTGCTTTATGCGTCCTGATGGGTTGTGAGAAAAATTCTTAAACATGCGAACTTTATGGACCAAAGAAAAGAATAGGAATGTTGATTTGTTGAATATGCAATCGTTTTGCTGGAAATGTGTAGGTAATGTGTAGATTTATTGTGGGATTTCCATTATTTATTGTACTCGATTGAAATAGATTTTCATGTTTTATTTAACTTTCTAAATTGTAAGATCAATGGGTTATGTATGGGGTTAGGTAGGTAAACCTAGGTTAAACCATCCATTTAAAGCACCTACTTAAGTTGAGATTTTTGCATCGAAGTCCCACATAAATCAAAAAGATTGCATCAAACTGTTGTATGCTACATTTCCAGAAAGTCTAGGTACCATGTTAAGTAGATACAAAATGTTCTAAGTAAGTAGGTATTAAGTTACCTACTGGCTAAGCTACCTAAGCTACCTAAGAACTGCAGAATCGTCGACAATAATTACTACTTGTTGTTATTGTAAAAACATATTTTTATTTGATTGATTATTATCAATTATTATCAACGACGTCGTCCGCGTGCGTACGCGGACGACGTCGTGGGCGTACGCTAGTTGATAATAAAATAGCGCGGGATCTGTGGATTTTTTCGCTTCTAAGTGATAATAAAAATTACATGATTCAGAAATCGAAATCCAGTTTTAAAATTAGTCAGCTAGTGACATCTGCCTTCAAATTCTGCTAACTGATAGTAACTGTCCCTAGAATGTATGATAAATTAAAATAATCAATTTATTTATTGCGATTAAACAAACTATAACTCCGTACCGACTCTTAAATCTATTAAGATTTGATGGAACAATTTTTTTTCCATGTCGAATTTGAATTTCTAAACGAATATAATATGTCATTACTGACATTGACAATTGACCGATTGCCCCAGAAGTTGACGTTTTCCATTTTCAATGAGCACATACGAATTCTACTGAATGTACGAATATTAGCCGAATTTAAAACCCGAGAACAATATTTGAATGTTTATTTAAAAGCAGCACTAAACTGGAATCAAGTAGTGTCATTAAGTAAAATATATTCTGTAATCCGGTTTCCCTTTATCGGATTGCCAAACTGTAAGTGGTCTTCCTATGTTTTCACATACTTTTCAATTCGAGTTTCTAGATATAATTTTAAATGATTCACAGCTTAATCACAACAATATCCATTCGTGTTGTTTTTTTATACGTCATAGTCAGTGCGCAGCGGTTTAAAGGTAGGAAAATGTCGGATTTAATCAACAAAGAGATATTACAGAAATAAGTGAAAATTACTAGTAATTTATACACGTTAAGTAATCTTTGCTTAAGCAATAGTAACACATTAATACTGTGTATATAAGAAAAGCCTATTAGAGCCTTAGAAAAGCTTAGTTATGAGCTAGATCTTGGTGACCAAGTTTTAATATTTTTTAAATTTAAAGTCTGCATATTTTAAACCTATAAATCTTTGTATCACAAAGATCTTCCTTCTGCGGTCGTTGCTTCTGACCACCAGTTTTCTGAAAAAATCTGCTTTTAAAGATTATTAACATTTATTAGCATCTTTAGTTACTTTTTCTTTGTTGAGTGTCTTGAATCTTATATACAATCATACCACAGTTATTTCACTTATTCAATTTAGTTAATTTATACTCCATAAATGCTGTTTTGAGAGTACGAATGCAATCTTAATTTGTCTAAAATCAAGTATTAACTTCTTTTAATATAAATTTTGTTGAGCAAAGTTAGTAAATTATCAAAAATATAAAAATGTTTGTTAATCAAGTTTTCACTCTACTATTTTGCTTAATATAAACAATTTTGGTAAGGTTCAGACTTATCATTGAGAAGTGTTGGTATAATCTTCTCTCTCTGGACTATTATCATACCCACTCCTAAGTCATTTCTGACTAGTTGAAAATTGATTGGAATATTTGTCATATTTAAATGGAATGGCAATAAAAAGATATACAGTTTATACGCTGTAGCAAAGTGTGGATGACAGTTTGATTCACTCTTGAGATAGGTCCTGTAAATTCACGATAATAGTACATAAATTAAGAATATGCATCATACAGGCAACTGTCACCTGCAACATGCTATAGCATACAAAGCATAGAAAATATTCTTGAAAAAAAAGCAGGGAAAGGTCATTGGTCATATTTAAAGAGAATAGTACAAAATAAAATGATACAGCAAACATTCTTTAAAAAAAAAAACAAATATCTAGCCATAGATAGAGATACAAATAAGATTCTATTATAAAATTTTCTATTATAGAACAAAAATGTCTGAAAGAGAAAGAGATCCAATAAGCGGCTCGAGCCGTGACTATGGGGCTGTGGCGGCGCCCCCAACAGTCGCCTTCGCAGACTTCAGTCCAACAGAGCTGTACAATCTGAGCGAGGGTATAGCAGACAATGTAAACACCATCAACACAGGGCTCCGGTCTCTCGAAAAGATGATGAGGCAGATTGGTGGACCAAATGATAGTGTGGAGCTCAGAGATAAAATGTAAGCTTGTTTTTAATATTTGTACTTTTTAATCAACTTAAAAAAATTAGACACATATGCTTTTTTTTTATGTTTGTTACCTCATAAGTTTGTCATTTATTAACCAATTTTGAAAATTATTTTTTTGTTTGAAAGAGTATACTTCCAGATTGGTCCCATTTCATTTTCATGAAAATCTGTTTAGTAATTTTGTGTTAAAATCAAAATAAAAGAAATATGTCTTTAAAGTCTGTTCCATTTTTATATTAAAAAGATTATCTATACTAACATTAACTGACTATTTGGTCTAGTGGTTAGTCTTAAGTGGTTTTTTCGATCACAAGGTCCTAGGTTTGAATCCTGAGTCAGGTGTAGGATAGTGAGTTTTCTTTCTTCTGAGAACTAGTCATTTATAATTCTCAGCTCAGTGTTGGGAAGAAAGTGATGTTACAACCCCTTGGCTCAAAGAGCATGTTAAGCCACCAGTCATTAACATCTGATAGTGGTTGTTAAAGAAATATTATCACCCTAAGCCCACCAACCCACTTGAAGCAGCATGGTGGTTCTAAGCTACATAACTCCTCACCTATAAGGAGGATGGCTTGGTCCAGTAACGGGCCATTAAAATAGTCTGATAATGATGATAATGATTTGTTTCATAGCAAAAACTTTATTTACATTACAACATAACTTTTCCTGCATATTTCCTTATTATAATTATTTAGAGTAAACTTTACCTATAATTTTAGAATTTAAACTGTTAATTTATTATGAAACAGCTAACTAAGAACCAGCTCATGACTAAGAGCCCCATATGGTTTGAAACTAGTCAGGCATACTCAGACATAGTATTGTGGGAGTTTTAGCCTTGTTTCATAATAAATTAATATCTACTACCTATTCATGTTTAAGGATAAAATATGACTTATCAGTCTAATCCCTCCAACCCACATTAAAACAGCATGGTGGGTCTAAACTCCATATTCCCTCTGCTATAGTGTTAGGTACTCCTCATTATTGCATCATACCTATCTAATTGTTTCAAACAATTATTATGAAAATCATAATTATACAAAAGTGATTATTGCAACTATACATGAGTCATGCTATGTGTTAGAAAATAATCTATTTATAACCTTCATTAGATAGAATGCTGTTCTATGAAACCTTATATGTTTGTTTATTAGGCTGTGTAGTTTTACAGGTAATAGAGTCAAGTATTCTTCATTAGCCTGATGATGTTTATTTTCTAAACACCACTATTACTACTAGAGATGTGATAAACCAGTGGATATGACCTCACCCATAGGGCTTAGCTTCAAATCAGGTCCGGCATTATAAGAAATTAAATATTGAATGAAGGAAAAACATTGTGAAAAAACCTGCACACTTAATTATTTATGTCTGTGAAGTCTGCCAATCTGCATTGGGCCAGCGTTTATGTTAGCATTATGAGAGGAGACTCGTGCTCAACAATCAGCCCAATATGGGTTGATAATGATAACTACTACTATAACAGGTTTTACTGGTGTGGTTCCTGTTTCTATGGGGATAAGGAGACAAAATATAACCAATGTTCATAAGACGTAATGTAGGATTCTAATGCTGAAAGAATTTAAATCAGGAAATGAAGTTACTGCCTAACAACTGATCGATTTGACGGCTTCCATTGCGCAGTGGTATTTGTGGTGGATTTACAAGACAGCGGTCGTGGGTTCGATCCCAGCTGGGCCGATTGAGGTTTTCTTAATTCGGCCAGGTCTGGCAGGTTCTGCTTCGTCCGTGACTAGTTGCGTACCGTACGACGTACCGCCAAGCGATTTAGTGTTCCGGTACGATGTCGTGTAGAAACTGAAATGATTGTCATCCTAGATCAGAAAGTAGCACATACGATGTTATTTTCCGCTTTTTAGTTTTGTGATTTTGAAGACAGTTTAATTTTTATTTTTCTGTTTTTAGTGTGTGCTAGCATAGTGAACGATAGCACCACAGGACGGGAAATATCATTATTTTCATTTTAACACAGAATTATTGAACCTATTTTCATGAAAATTAAATAGATCAATCTGGAGTTATATTTTTTCAAACAAAAAAATAATTTTCAAAATCGTATAAGAAATAACGAAGTTATGAGGTAATAAACATAAAAATTAATAAATTTTGTTCTGTATGTTCCAGCCATGACAAACAACAGAATGTGAACAGTTCAGTGTCAGCTACCGCGCGCGATATACAAAGGCTTGGGGTGGTGGTGAGGAGGGGGGATAAACCTCAGAAGCTGCAGGTGGAGAGGCTCACCCAGGCGTTCAGAGATGCGCTGGCAAAGTACTCTTCTGTGCAAAAGGTTAGTTTTTTAAACGTTAACTAGCAGACGACTGCTAATTCAGTTTTTCAGAAATCCCAAGACCCAATCCCGAGACCCATGCTTTTCTTCCGTGATTATAATCCTATTTGCTCCCATTGATTTCGGTTCAGCTATTACAAAGAGTAGCCCGTAGAAATAGATAGACAGACGATAGTTAAAAAACAAACTTGTTTGTGTTTTTATATTGTGTAAATAACTATAGGTTAAAGACAATTTTTCTCAAAATAAACATTATTTCACATAATGCGACACTTACAAAAACACGACGTAACAAAACAAACTAAAATTTATCATAAAATGTGAGGGTTAGAACTATAACTAAAACTACGGCGAAACAAAACAACACAATCATTTTATTATATGAGGGTAAAAATTTAAAAATGTAAGTATATGACAATGCCAGGGCCAGACTCAGACATTTTCAATTCTATAATCGTATAAGTTAGTTTTTATTAATTGATTATGAAACACGGCTAAAACTCACGTGATATTACGTCGGAGTATGCTTGACTAGTTTCGAACCCATACGGGGCCCTTAGCCCTTAGCCCTTAGAGTTTGGATCGTGCCGCGACGCAAGAACCAGCTCATGACTAAGGGCCCCGTATGGGTTCGAAACTAGTCATGAATAACACTCACGATAGTTTAAATTCTAAAATTCTAAAATAAGTTAGTTTTCTTTTAAAAACATAGAATTTCATATTGTTATGTAAATTGTTAAACATAAGTTATATTTTGTTGTTCTATAATTTAATAAAAAGTGGTTGAAAATTTGTCTACATCATAAATTGGTCATTTTCAAGTTAAATATTTGAATGATTTTACATAGTCTATCGGTTAAAATATAAAACAATAAGTTCCAATTGAAAGTTTTTATGAAAGTGTGTAATTTTTTACCTTGTATCCACAGAAAGTGGTCTGGAAAAACTGGTTTTACTAATATTAAACTAAAATGTAATAGAATTAAAAAGGAAATGAAAGTTTAGGCAAATTTTTCCACAAAGTCGTAAGTGTCCGCTAGTTCTGATATTCTTAATGTAATATGATTTTTCATTTATAAGCAGGTATGTGAAGTTTTATTAATTCTTTAGTTGCAATCCGGCCCTGGTTACGTAGGTACGTTTGCGCGTCGTAAGTAGGTAAGTCTTAAGATGCGCAAATGTGAACGAGAATCGATGATAATCTTTGATTTTATTTAAATTGGGCTAAGTCCTCCTTGCAAATAGTTCGTTTTTGATCGATTCTATTGTTGGTGTGACGAAATTTTATTTGCAAAGTGATATTGCCCTTGTGCTGTAATGTGGTAAATGGTAATCATTTTCGTGATTCTCATCGTTGGATATCATATTGAATCGTTTATCTCAAGCGTTTAAATCACTGCAGCAGTATTTACAAGGTTAGTCGGTTTATTTACAGCAGCGCTTAAAACGCTGGAGTACCAAAATTAATACCTTTTTATTTCGTTGTTATTTTTGTTGAATTACACTTGAACTTTAACAATATAAGTCCCAAAACTATTGTTAGATTTACATTTAGGTGCTTGATATTATTTGAATTACTTGATTCCTAAAATGAAAACAAAGTTTATTTCTTTTGTGGTAGGTACCTACAGTAAGAACGTCTTATTTCGATAAAGATGTAAATTAGTACAATGTAAAAAAATTTAATAAAAAATATTCAACCGACTTCCAACTCTAAAATTAACCTAAACTAAAAAGCAAAAAATAACATCTTACATATGTGCTACCTTCTGATCAGTTTGAAGGCGGTGCCAAGCCAGTGATGTTTTAATTCAAGCCGTTTAAATTACAAAATTTCTGTGGTTCTTTCAGAAACGGCTTTTATTAAAACATGACGCTGGATTGGCACCTCCTTCAAACTGATCAGAAGGTAGCACATATGTAAGATGTTA
Organism: Bicyclus anynana; assembly: GCF_947172395.1. Taxonomy (NCBI): domain Eukaryota; kingdom Metazoa; phylum Arthropoda; class Insecta; order Lepidoptera; family Nymphalidae; genus Bicyclus; species Bicyclus anynana. The sequence continues at coordinate 2,944,049 of NC_069104.1, read as the reverse complement.
TTTTTTGCTTTGTAAACTTTATAACTTCCTCGTTATACGGCTATAACGAGGAAGTTTATAAAGTTAGCCCAGTGTTCGGCCATTTCAACTTCACTTTCTGAAATCGAAATATCGTCTATAACTTTGAAAATATTAAATAGTAGCTGACGCCGCGTGGTTTCACCCGTGTGGTTCACTTTCCCGTAGAAATACGGGGATAATATATAACCTATAGCCTTCCTCGATAAATGGGCTATCGAACACTGAAGAAGGCACAAGAATTTTTCAAATCGGACCTGTTGTTCCTAAGATTAGCGTGTTCAATCAAACAAACAAACTCTTCAGCTTTATAATATTAGTATAGGCGCACGCACGATGGTTACGGAAGGAAGGACATATTGCATAATATAATAATAATGTACTGCCTATTTGAAACAGTGCATAAATAAGGAATTTTTGGCTAATTAATAACATTAATAACAATTAATATGCATTTATATTTATACACAAACATTTATATTTATGTCGTATATTTTGGAATCATTATGTGGATAGGTCTTCAGTTTTTGCTGTCCTATAATCTGTTTAATTCTAACCTCTCTCACCAACGGTTGTCTGGGAGACATTGCTTTGCAGTAAGACCGCCTTTGCACAGCAAAAATGTGCAAAAAAAATACTAACAAACAAAATAAAAATATAGGTATATTAGCGTCCTTAAAGAAATAGAAGCCTCACGTGTTTAGCCCCCCTAGCCAAGTGGCACGTCGATTCTCTTTCTACGATCGCTAACGCTAGAAAGATGTATGGGAATGACATTTGCTATCGACAGGTCACGTGATCAAGATCTGTCATTCCCATATATTTTTCTAGTTTTCGAAAAATAATATCCAAAATTGTAAACTTTGTACATTTAATTTTAAAATAAAATAAATCATTGAATATTGTACTAAACTATTTTATTTTCTCGCAACCGTAATGAAAAGCAGAGTGTAACACGTGGGGCTAAACCCATTATAAACTCGGTTTCTATTTAGGCGGCCCTCGCCTTACGTCTCGGGCCCTAAAAATACCTCATATATAATGGGTCTTTTTAGCCTCTTGTATAACAATCTACTATTATGAACGCACTCGTAAATGTTAATAATTTGTCCGTATTTTTGAACGCACTTATAAATCATTACTTAATGACATAAACAGTATTTGACAGGTACTAAACAAAGTAACATTTATTTGAAAAATATTCATCTTTTATAATTATTTATTCGTCGAGATTTCATTGTTTTTCAAAGGTATTCTGTTATTCTTGGCGGAGACAAATCCAACGAATCAAAAACCATGAAAATCGGTCCAGCAGATCTCGAGTTATAAGTGTTGTAACAAACCCGACTTTCTTTTACATATATAGATTTTTCAAATAGGATCAATAGATACTTTCCGAAAACCACGACAGTTGAGATTAATACTTCAAATATAATTTTCAGCAAGTGTCAGAGAAGATGGCGGCGCATATGCCGACGCAGGCGCGACCCAAGCACGCACCGCTCACGCCGGAGGAGCAGGCCCTGGCTGATGATGAGGAGGCGTCTCTGGTGGCCAATCAACAAGCACAGGTATATTCGTCGTCATCATTAACAACCCGTATCGGCTCACTATTGAGCACGAGTCTTCTCGAAATGAAAGCGGTTTAGGCCTTAGTCCACCACTGAGGACCGTCTGGAGGACCGTGGACCTGAATATTTCAGTTGTGAATAAATCAAATTTCTAAAGGAGATGGTCCAAAAGTGTATAGAGCCCAGGATCAGTCATTGTACCCTGGCGGAAATAAAAGAAAATATTTTTTTTAGCTATTTTTGATTATACAAATCTACAAATTTACTTTAATTCTTTCGAAATAATATTCATTCTATCCCAAGAAATGCAACACTAATATGGGTAATAATGACGTTTTCAATGCAGTAGGCGATTTGACGTTTGCTGTCAATTGTTATGTCATCTGTCACAGTTGTTCTAAGGGCGCCATCTTGATATACCTCAAAAACTTGGGTTTTAATTTTATTTATTTCTTTTTATTTAGTTAGATTTATTCACTTATTTAATGATACGGGGTACAAACACCTGAGAGTGTAACAAACTGTTACCGTACCCATGCTAACTGAAAAACACTTTAGTGACATATCCCTATTATAAAATCATTGGTTATAATGGTATTTGTGGTGTAAATATGGTGTAGGTACAGAGAGTATTTTCATTTCCGTAATAAAATGATCTCATATAACCTCTGCCTCCGATCCCGGAGGGTGTGGGTTCGAATCCGGTCCGGGGCATGCACCTCCAACTTTTCAGTTGTGTGCATTTTAAGAAATTAAATATCACGTGTCTGAAACGATAAAGGAAAAACATCGTGAGGAAACCTGCATACCTGAAAATTTTCTTAATTCTCTGCGTGTGTGAAGTTTGCCAATCCGCATTGGGCCAGCGTGGTGGATTGGCCTATTGGCCTAATCCCTCTCATTCTAAGAGACGTCTCGAGCTCAGCAGTGAACCGATTTTTTTTTAATATGGGTTGATAATCTATACTATCTATACTAATATTATAAAGCTGAAGAGTTTGTTTGTTTGAACGCGCTAATCCCAGGAACTATTGGCCTGATTTGAAAAACTCTTTCAGTGCAAGATAGCCCATTTATTGAGGATTGCTATAGGCTATGTACTATCTCCGTATTCCTACGGGAACGGGAACCACGCGGGTGAAACAGCAGCATCAGCTAGTGATGAATAAACTGATCATTGGATCATTATGTCCCAGGCGCGCTTGGTGCAGTTCGAGACGAGCATGCTGCTGGACAAAGAGGCGTACATAAACAAGATAGAGGCGGACGTGTTGGACGTCAACCAGATTATGCAGGAGCTGGCGGAGATGGTCAACGCGCAGGCGCAGACCGTCGGTGAGACTTTGTTGATCATATACATGCTAATCTATACTAATATTATAAAGCTAAAGAGTTTGTTTGTTTGAACGCGCTAATCTCAGGAACTACAAGTCCGATTTGAAAAATTCTTTCAGTGTTAGATAGCCCATTTATCGAGGAACGCAGCTATATTATCAGCAGAAGCTTCAAAAGTGGATTTGAAAAAATATGAGTAAACCAATGTTGAACAAAGGCTTCACAATATTTGTCAGGGCAACTTAATTAACATATCAAACCATAACCAAATCAAGACCCTAAAATGGCAGAGCATGCCTTGAATGAAGTCACGCACCTGTGAACGCTGTGTGTAGGGTTTAGAGCGCCCTTGAAAGATATCTAACACTCCCCTTTTCCACTCAAGTCACTCTCACCGCCTATCCCCAGTAGCTCATAAAGAATTACACAACAAGAAATGTGGACGACTTGAACGCTACGAGCACACTGAAGCCGATCGTACGACGGATGCCTTATATCGCAACTCGTCCCGCCAACCGATCGTTACCCCTCTCTAAATCCCTATTCTTTACGATAACAAGTCGCGCCACCTATCGTCGGCACGAGCCAACACGAGATCGGACGACGTCATATCCGTCTCAGACTACTATTTCCGCTGTGTGTACACAGCGTTCACAAGTTCGTGACTCCACTCAAGGTCATTCTCTGTCACTCTAGGATCTTATTTTGGTTACAGTTTGATTTGTTAATTAAGTTGTCCTGACAAATATTGTTAACCATAAACGTTGTTCAACATTGGCTTTCTTTTTTTTAAAACCACTTTTGAAGCCTTCTGCTAAAACTATTTTAATTAAAGTAATATTCCTATATTTATTTATTTATTTAAATATAAATATACATTTTTTTAACTATTCTTAAATAACTTATCAGTGTGACATAAACTCGATCGAGTTTCTCTGCACACTGGCAATCGTCGTCAGCACTCTGAGTTCTCAATCAAAAAGCAATATAAAAGAACAGCATACACAGCACACATAAAAAATAAAATACAATAATAATAACTTATAATCATAGCTGGACACCGTTAATCAAATAGTTAACTTCGTTAATCGTTAATCCGCTACAAAAAAAGTTAGCTTCGTTAAACGTTAAAGCGTTACATTCCGGAAGAATTAACGCAAGTTAACGTTAATCCGTTAATATGACTGGTTAATATTGCATTTTTATATCATTGTATGAGATCTCCATTGGAAAAATAAGGGTGAGCACTGGGAAAAAGTGCCATAAATTGTTTTTATATAGTTGATTTTATCTATAATTTTAACATAGATATAGTAATTTGTTGATTTCATGAAAAAACATGATTTCTTACTTGTCTAAACCTATTAATCGCGTCACGCGGTAAATAGTAGGCATTGGATTAACGATTAACGGGCTTCTGCATATTAACGGAAGTTAACGGGTCCGTTAACATTTTTAAAAGATAACTTAAAAGTTAATCCGTTAAGCAAAATGTTAACTTCGTTAATTAACGATTAACGGATTAACGAGTTAATACCCAGCTATGCTTATAATATAATATGAAACGCACACATACCCGAAGAAAACAATTAAATTTATCAAGTGAGGGTATTGGATAAATACCACATATTATACAGGTTGCTCCGATTCTGTATCTTGTAAAGATCAGTTATTTTTATGATACTGAAGGAAGTATTTCCACAGACACAGTAGAAGCACACATATCGGCGGCCAGCGCGGGGGTAGAAGCTGGTGTCGACGAACTGGCCAAAGCGGCAGAACATCAGCGGCGGTACCGGAAGAAGATGTTCTTCTTCTCTCTGATTGGCATCATCCTGGCCATCATACTCATTGTGTGGCTAGTTAAGGCCTTCTCGTAGACTGTGACCTCTCCTGATCCTGGTCCTGGGGTCAAATTATGAATTGGCCAAAATATCCTGGTCACGTGAACGTCCGTGGGAAGAAATCATCCCGGTTTACATGTCAAACGTTCGCGGGATCTAAAGTTCCCAATAGAGTGCGGCAATTTTGCAAAATGAGACTAATGTGTAAAAGATAAAGTATATATTAGAATGAAGACACTCCGAATGGTGTAATGCATTTTGCCACAGTGAACATATAGCTTGGCAACTTCGTTCGTAACACTCCCGATGGTGTAGCGATGAATGAAAAACCCACGACTGATGCACATCACTTCCCCGCACGCATAACACCCGCGCAGTCTTTCCCCCCGTCGCCCGCATATCTTGGGAGTTTCATCTACGAACTTGCCAGACTGTAGTAATATACAGACGTAGAGAAGCATCATTTTTTTTCTTGCGGGTGCTAGCCCTTAATTCTGGGCGTGTAAAACATATTCGGAAATTGTATTGATACAATTTAATTGATGGACGTTCAAGGTGGCACTAGAGTCAATTTAGACATGTAAATTGCCTAAAAACCCTTCTTGAAATAGGGTAAAAAGATCCTGGTCACGATTCCAGAGCCAATTTAGAATTATATATTGGCCTAAGAAATCCTGGCCATGTGTCTTGAGATAATTTAGTAATATGAATTAGCCAAAAAGATCCTGGTCACGATTCTAGAGCCTAAAAAAAATCTGAATTAGCTAACACAGCAGAAAATTTACCAACTTTAATTAAACGAAGTTTATGATTATATCTATAAGGTAATAAGAACTGAATGTCGTGTCTTTCAACAAAATTACCAACAATTTAATTTGGGTGATAAAGATAAGCAGAGTTTATTTTTTTTTTTTTTCAATTAGTCCGTTAGTCTGTTTACGTTAATCTCTTAACTACCCGACGAATTTTTAGTCTAGAAAATATATAATCGAATCTTGTCTTTCATGAAATCGGTTAGAATTTTACTTTTTATAAACGGCTTAGAAATATATAATATTCATTCCAACTTATGTACCTATATAATTTTTTTTGGAGTTTACTCCTTAAGAATCGATTTTTTATATATAAGGCGCCCGGTATGAGAAAAATCCGAGGGGTAAAACCAACTGAACTAACGAAAAAGTGTCACGTTTTTGGTGCGCACCTTTAGTGCGCAACTTTCTAATTTATTTTAATGATTATATCATTGTAAGAGTAAAATATATAATGTGAAGTATATTATAAAGTCTATTAGTTATTTTACAATTCTATAAATTTAGTCTTCTTTAACATAAGTATTACTAAAGCCCTACTCGATGTACACTGTTTACCAACAAAAAAAAGTGTGTATGTTAAAAAAAACAAAAAGTTAGCTCGAAGCACGTCTCAATAATCGCGCCTTATAAGTGAAAGGTGCGCAACCGAGGTGCAGCAGGCCGCGGCATGCGCACCCGCCTACAGCGTGCACATGGGTGCGATGTGCAAGTTGTTGGCGGCACAGCGCACGGTGAAAGGTGCGCAGAATAGGTTGCGCACAAAAAACGTGACGCTGACACACTTTTTTTTATCTCTGATTATATATTCAGAGGCACAATTATCCGCCCACTTTAGTATAACGCGAGTGGGCGGATAATTGTGCCTCTGAGTATATTTATTAAATATGTAAACAAGCAACTGATTTGAGGTTTACACTTTTCCACGACATTTTGTTTGTTCTAAGACAATTTAGTCGCAGAATAAATAAACACTTATTCATGTATATAGTTTTGTATTTGTCAGTGTATAACTTTTGTCGGCTTAGTGTAATATAAGCCTTATTAGCATTGAATTTAGAAACTATAATGAAATTATAGGAATAAAATATTATATTATGAATTATTTGTTATAAAGCGCCATATTTTCGATAGAGTTAGGAGAGATTGAGAAATTGTTGCTTAGTAATTTAAAGTTTTAAAATAACATAAAGCTATTTTTGAGCAAAATAAAACAAATGCTAACTACCTACATAAATAGCTTAATTGTTTATTTAAATTGGGTTTTTTCATCTATGAAATAGGCGTTAAGAAGTTGACTACAGTGACTTATGTTTGGGTAGAATATATTATACATATAAATAATCATAATCATCCCATAATCTATACTAATATTATAAAGCTGAAGAGTTTGTTTGTTTACTTGAACGCGCTAATCTCAGGAACTACTGGTCCGATTTGAAAAATTCTTTTAGTGTTGAATAGCCCATTTATCGAGGAAGGTAATAGGCTAATTATTATTCAAAACTAATTTGAATTATTTTAAAAAAAAAATTCTAGGGTGACCAATACCAAGTCAATACAAATGACTGCATTTGGGTTTTACCCATTAATTACGGAACACTCTGTATATTGTATGTGTATTCATTATCTCTCGTTGATATGGCGCTTTATAGGTAACTTTGTACCTCTGGAGAAGCTATTATGAATTTTAATTAACTTCATTTGATATTAGAACCTATTGTACTGTACATAAAGTTCAAAATTAAATTTAAATAAAAATACTTTATCGATTGTGGAACACTATTCTATAATGATATTTTTGTAACTCGACAGTGTTAATCTTCATTTCGGGTCTATATATCTCTCTCTATCTATAGCATCGTGTTAGACAGAGATAGTTATAGAAGATCAAACTCACTGTTGAATTGGCTAGTTGTATTTTTTTTAAATGGTTTTCAATAGTCCATTATCGTTCTACTAGATTGAAAAAAAATCATATTTTTTTCGAGACATGATAAGTTTTTAAATACATTTTTGACAATACGAGCCAAAACGCCTGTCGGCCATGATGGTCTATATTTCAACTGATTTATGACGTCACTGTAACAAATACCTTGCAAACAGAACGTTTGCCAAAAATGTTAAGTAACAATTCGTTTGACATTTAGTACGTCAAGTAATTTTGTGACGTCACAAAATAAATGGAGGACAGCGTTTTTGATGTATTTTCTATTATTTATTTATTACCCCAAATAAATAACAGATGAGTACTATTTATCTATATCGTCCGTTACTATAGAGAGCCGTGATAACCCAGTGGATATGACCTCTGCCTCCGATTCCGGAGGGTGTGAGTTCGAATCCGGTCCGGGACATGCACCAACTTTTCAGTTGTGTGCATTTTAAGAAATTAAATATCACGTGTCTCAAACGATGAAGGAAAACATCGTGAGAAAACCTGCATACTGGTAAGTTTGCCAATCCGCATTGGGCCAGCGTGGTGGACTATTGGCCTAACCCCTCTTATTCTGAGAGGAGACTCGAGCTCAGCAGTGAGCCAAATATGGGTTGATAATGATGATGATTATTTATCTATAGTTTAGAAAATAAAATTCATAATAGCACTCTACTTAAAACTTATTATATCTACTTATAACTTATTCCTAGTTATTTATTGTGTAACACAATTTTGTATATTGAATATTATTGTATTTAATATAATATTATAAAGCTGAAGAGTTTGTTTGTTTGTTTGTTTGATTGAACGCGCTAATCTCAAGAACTACTGTTCCGATTTGAAAAATTCTTTCAGTGTTAGATAGCCCATTTATCGAGGAAGGCTATAGGCTATATATTACCCCCATATTCCTACGGGAACGGGAACCACGCGGGCAAAACCGCGCGGCGTCAGCTAGTTTAATATATTTAAGACTGTCAATAATGTATCATATTACTAGATAATTAAAATATTTATGTTATTAAGTTTTTCTAGAAGTGAAAATTGTTTGTTATTATTGTTTTACGAATATATCGCTTTATTATGTGTAGTTATGATTAAAGATATTTTATAAATAAAACCGTACCCTAAGTTTTTTATTTTTTACAAGTTAGCTCTTGACTACAATCTCACCTGATGGTAAGTGATGATGCAATCTGAGATGGATGCGGGCTAACTTGTTAGGAGGATGAAAATCCACGTGAACGCTAAATCACTTGGCTGTACGTCTTTGCCGGTAGGGTGGTAACTAGCCACGGCGGAAGCCTCCCACCAGGCAGACCTGGACCAATTAAGAAAACAGAAATCGGCCCAGTCGGGGATCGAACCCAGGACCTCCGTTTTGTAAATCCACTGCGCCACGGAGGCCGTCGAAATTTGATTTGAGATTCATTAGTTTGGTCCAGGGCCAACTTAGCATGGAAGGAAACTGGTTTACGAAATAAAAATTCAATTAACAATACTGTTTATTTACAAATTTTATTAATTTTAAAACATGAGTATCAATCAAACTAAAATTCAGTATAATAAAATATTGGCAGTTTCAATAAATAAACATACAGTACAGATCTTAAACCAACCATAATATTAAGACTGCCAAGTTTACTTTGTAAAATTCCGCGCTTACGCGGGTAAATTCCGCGGTTTCACGTAGATACCATACTCGAGGAAATACGGGATGAAAATATAGCCTATGGTGCTCGCAAACAATGAAGCTTTCCGTTATTGAAAGAATTTGTAAAATCAGTTTACGCGTGAAAGCGTTAATAATAAAAAAGCTTTCATTTGAACATAACATTAAAAAAAAGTAAAGTTTGTGAAATGTAGCGGGTAATTTCTGGATTTAGTGAACTGATTTTGAAAATTCTTTTACCAATAGAAAGCTACATTATTTGTGAGTGTAATAGGCTTTATTTTATTCCCGTATTCCCTCAGGGGAACGGGCACTACACTAGTGAAACCGCAGGACGTATGCTAGAAATATAAATAAGTAAGAATTACCTCCTTTCCGATCTAAACAAAGTATACCTTGCAATATTACACTCAACTACAAAGTGTTTTGTGTCAATATGCTGGTTGATTTTACAATAAGATAATTTAGGTACAACAATGAAACACATCGTTTTTCGAAGCTGTATTATAGTTCTTTGGGTGAGTCATTGAATGTGAATATGTATATGATATGCGCATATGACATACCTAAGTGTCGTCGCACACGGGCCAACCACTAAAGTCACAAACGCCGCTACCAGAAGCAAGAAAGGGCCACAAAAATTGCTGAAGCGCGCAACAGCCACTTGTGGTCGGTGGTCGACACTTGTGGTCGGTGGCTGCTACTTTTTTTAACCATACATACACATAGGCGTATATAGGGCCCACCTTGGAATAGTCCAGTGCCCACTTAAGGATACTGGGCTACCAATTTGAAATTGTAAGATGGACGCCGAAATACTAATAATTTTTCACAAAATATCATTTAAAATATCAAATAATTACAATTACAGCTTATAATAAAGAAAAACCTAAAGTATTAAAGATTTTGAAATATATATTATGACCTTTTCTGATACCTACCATAGATACAAAGAAAAAATAATAAATAAGTCGAGCCGTTTCAGTGGTCTGCGTCCACAAATATTGCTAACGAAATTTTTATATTGAGTGTCGACTCAGTCAGTGATATTTAGGCCCATCCCAGGATATAATCCTAGATACTCCAATGTACATACAGTATCATAATCGCCTGTGGCGGCGTTGTGGCCGGTGCGGGCGTTTTGTGGTTGTGGCCGATGGCCCGTATGCGGGAACCCTTAGAGTGTAATAATTTGAAGTCGTTGCGTGAATTCAACGTTGTTTAAAAATCGATCGATGCGAAATTAAATAGCGTGACGTTACTTTGATAACCACGTATGATAATTAGGTCACTGCATCATTATCATTCAAATTCATAATTTTAAATTAATTGTACATCTTAACCAAAACAATAACTAATCATAGGAATAGTAGAACCTAACCGACGATGTGGTAACGTATTTTTAAATTCCATTTAACATTTAAACTGGTCGCACTTTTTTACTAGCTGTTGCTCGCGATATCGTCTGCGTAAAACGAGTAATCCGAGTAGCCTTTTTTTTCTCTCCAAGCTTTCAACATTCAATGTGATTTTTTAATGTTCCTAAGCTTTAGTAAATGACCAACCACTTATTCAAGTTCCAATCACAACATACCACATTTAATAACCCCCTAAAGTGTTCTTTGTATGCGAGTGATTGCTCTGTTATAGGGGTTTCACTTGATTAAGACTAGTCTACGGTTTCACCCGCGTTCTAACTAAAAATAGCTCACAAATAACGTGTCTTTCTAGTGACAAATTGATTTTCAAAATCGGGTCAGTAGATCCAGAGATTACCTCCTACAACACCACAAACTTTACCTCTTTTTAATATGTTCTTAATACACCTTGTGACGTACAACAGTGTCTAGTCTTAGTAATGGAATTCTACAAAGTGTATTAAATTAAACTTATTAATCAAAGTTTTATTACCAGTGTATAGTTTTTACATAAAAGTTTACCGTAAATAGCACTTTAGCAGAACTAAAAAGAAGAAACTAAATGCATTTAGCGATTTTTGAGGATAACAAAGATTTTTTAATAAATTAATTTTGCAATATGATATGCAATTTAAAATCAAATGCTTATACCAATAATATAAAGGACATCATTCGAATTTTCAATATTACAATATACAGTATTGTGCGACCAGAATAATATTATTTATACATATACCTAACTGATTATTGTCAATAAATTATTACAATTTATTTTTTGTTTTTTTTGTTAAACTTATGTATTAAAAGGAACGATAGTATACAGTTGACCAGTGTTTATTTTTTTTTTATTTTAACCAAAACTAACGTCCTAAATTTAATAGTACCTACTTAAATTATAATTTAATTTTTATACCACTTGCCCTTAAATGATAAAGACGATTTTATTGGTCAATTTTAATGCTGGAAAATACAATTTTACAAATCAAATATGTAAATCAAATATTCTTTTAAAATGAATTATTTTACATAATATTAATTATTGTGATACACTAGGAAATGTACAAAAAACGTAAACAGTCATTTGGTTTTTCAGAAATGCCTTCATTAATTATAATCTATGGGCCGCGACAAACTTCTTGTACGATCTCAAACGCCACATAATTGAGCAAGATTGTATTTTCAAATAAATATCAATCTATTCGAAAATTATGTGATCTTCCTGGTCTACCATAAACATGGCTAATTTAATAGACCTTGTTTATATATTTCATAAAAAAAAATCGAAACAGTTCTGTTCCGACTTTTTTAGGCGGACTGTTTCGATTTATTTTATGAGAAGTATACACATATATATATATGCAAACAAAAGTAGCGTAGCAACGCGGAAGTAAGGTCTATAAGCAAATATTTTATAAACATTGCAAATATTAAAATATTGCCAAGCTATAAGCAAATTAAAGTTATTACGAGTCGCTAGTACGAGTTTCGAATTCACCTCTATCACTCTGTGTAATACGAAATGAGAATAACAGAGGTGAATTTGGAACTATAGCTTGGCAAATTCGTTCGTGACACTCCCGATGGTCCGCGGGGGCAGGGAAGGGGGGTAGCGATGCCCCGCGCACACGACCTCATACCCGCCAAGGCCTTCCTCTCCCGTCGCCCGCAGATCATGGTTGTGTCATCAAAGAACTTGCCAAGTTATAGCACTTGCGAATAATACAAAACATCATAGCGGAAAACTGTTACTATTTGACTTTGCAAGACCGTAATTAATAAGTACTAGAAGTTTGTCGCGACAAAAACCTACTTAATTATAATTTGTTTTAACTATAATTTACAGTTAATCAAGATCTTTACAATACAAAAAATGTTATGTATATTATTTTTTTACAACATTTTCTTAAATTTTTTCAAGCAATATTTGTCAAGTTTTATTTATAGAGGCGATGTTATAGCATTATTAATATTCGAGTTTAGACTTTTACTTTGTAATTTTAATATCTATTTTAATGAGAATTTTTTGAATAAATGGCGCTATTATTTTAAAAAAACTATAGAAATATATTTCAGTCGAATAAATTCTTTTTCAATACACTTTAATTAATCATGTGTTATATCCTGTGACACTAACATGCGACTAACAAGTTAAGCTCTTGAAGAGAAAATGATAAATTTCAACCAATGGCGGTGCAATCTGATATACCGCTATCTCTTTTATTGCGATGGGACGAAAGAGATGGAACTAGGACAAATCCGCCGCCTGTGGACAATATTTTGTCTATTTCTCTTAACACTTAATCATATGTTACCACAGGCAGTTAATATAATATACCTTACAAACTTGTATGATTATTATAAACTATTTCAATACATTTATTTGTGTAGTTACTCTATTTCAAAGTCACACGAAAAATGAGCTGTTGTTATCAATATAATCTAAAGTACACTTTGCAATATTCCGTCCCAAATATTGCAAAGTCTTTGGAATATTCCGCCCCAAATATTTTAAAGTCTTAATTTAGTTTTGTACGTATAAATGATATAATTTGCGATACAATATTATAGTTAGGCTTTCACACATATTTTGCGCTATTTTAATAATGTTTCTCTCTCTTTGCAAAAGTACTTCGAATAACACTGTTAAATTTTAACACTAATGTATTAACACTGTTTAGTTTTGACACTGCAAAGTATTATTACTTATACCAATAAACTTGGCGAAAGTCATATTGAAATCATGTAGCCTTTACTTGGCGAATATTTACCGCATACTTGGCAGTAAAACGATCAAATCCATTATCCAAAAACAAATCACTTACACTAGGCTGTGCCATATTTTAACTGTTATTTATTCCCTGTATCGACAGAAAATTATTGTCGATCGTTTAATATTTATCATGAACATACTTGCTCAAATTAATAATATCCTTTATTAGCGTCGATGCCAAGATTAACCAACTATTTAATTAATGAATTCACTAAAAACGATTATCGTTAGTGATTTTTAATTTGTCAATCACTATGATTTTACTTGGTCTTTATAATCTGCCACAAACTCAATATCATGTGCCAAGTTTTATATTTTAACCACTGAATTTACTAAAACTGTCGTAATTGCTATTTAATTTATCAACGTTACAAGTCAATCACTATGAACTTACTTGGCTTTTATAATCTGTCACTAACTCAATGCCAAGTGCCATGTTTTATATTTATCCACCGAATTCACTAAAGATGACTGTCGTTTTTGTGTTTATTTTATCAATATTACAAGTCAATCACTATGAATTTACTTGGCCTTTATAATCTGTCAGGGACTCAATGCCAAGTGCCAAGTTTGATATTTTAATCACATATTTCACTAAAAATGACTGCAGTTTTTGTTTTTAATTTATCAATATTACAAGTCAATCACTATGAATTTACTTGGCCTTTATAATCTGTCAAGGAATCTATGCCAAGTGCCAAGTTTGATATTTTAATCACGTATTTCACTAAAAATGACCGTCGCTATCGCTTTTTAATTTATCAACGTTACAAGTCAATTACTATGAATTTACTTGGCCTTTATAATCCGTCACCCAACTCATTGCCAAGCGCCAAGTTTTATTTTATATTTATCAACTTTTCGTGACCACCGAATTCACGAAATTGGCTGTCGTTATTGCTTTTTAATTTATCAAAGTTTTAATCAGTATAAATTTACTTGCCAAGTGCCAAGTTTGATATTTTAATCACTGAATTCCAGTCCACAAACGCTACATATACGGTGTAACGCTGTAGTTGGGCGTGTACTACCTCAACTTTGCCTGCCTCTGTTGCCAAAGTGAGTACTTTGTACACGCGGCGTCAATCATTTGGTTCATGTGTTTAGTTAACGACGACGCTAGTGGGGTCAGTTCGCGAAGCATCTTTTCCTGTAACAAATAAAAATCTACTTAATTCCGATTAATTATATTATTTGATGATTATAGGCATTTGATGACCCACCTTAGGGCTGAATGTTTAAAGTAATTCAAAGGGAGAGAAAATATATGTAGAATGAATGTTATGAGCTTTTTATGTTTTGACGTCATCTTGACGCTTCATTTTGACGTTTCTAACCACACACTTCAAGACCTCACATTTTGACGTTTCCAAACACAAACTTACTTTAGGACCACTCATTTTGGAGTATTCAATAACAAACATACTTCGAGACCACTCATTTTGTAATGTCTAAGCACAAACTTAATAAACAAATCACATACAATTATTGACCTCTAAGGGTCTCAATATAATGTTACTAAACACAACACAAAACACAGTTTAACGTCATCAAACATGGCCTCACCTCGAAATTCTTCAACTTGACTTTTCTATTCACAAACTTCAACACCTTACATTTTGACGAGTTCAAGCACAAACTCACCTCAAACAGCCTTAAGTTGACGTTTCTATACACAAACTTCAACACCTCACATTTTGACGTTTTCAAGCACAAACACCCTCAAACAGCCTCAACTTGACGTTTCTATACAAAAACTTCAACACCTCACATTTTGACGTTTTCACGGACAAACTCACCTCAAACAGCCTCAACTTGACGTTTCTATACACAAACTTCAACACCTCACATTTTGACGTTTTCAAGCACAAACTCACCTCGAAAGGCCTCAACTTGACGTTCCTGAACCTCAGCAGCGCCTCGTAGAACTTCTCAGCCCGCGCGGGCGCGTCATCGGCGTCGGCGGCGGCGCCGGGCTGCGGGAAGCAGCGCCACAGCTCGCGGAGCAACTCGCCGCCCGACAGGTAGATGCGGTGGAGCTCGCTCTTCACGTCCGGCGGTATTAGTTCTGTAAAGAGATATATTTTTCTCTATTTATTTATCCTTTTTTTTTTTAATTTTTAACAATGTCGATGAAATATAAAACGCTGCCAGTCGTGTTATTTATTTAGTGCAATATTTTTTGGGTCTGGTGTAATTTTTGTTTATCATAAATTAAGTGTGGGCATGAAATACATGTCGGGCAGGGAAGGTGAGTGTTGATGCATTCTAACCCTTAAACCTACTCCCAAGGTCACAAGTCCGGGAACCTGCTCGAGGTTTCCTCTATCACAAAATAATGGTACAATCACAGTCGCTGCTATCCGTCAAGTCACACAAATCTGTACTAATATTATATAATGTATAATGTATGGATCAGGTCAGAAAGGCAAATCAGGATTTACAAGTCCGTTTTGAAAAATTCTTTCAGTGTTAGATAGCCCATTTATTGAGGAAGGCTATAGGCATATATTTTCCCCCACATATTCCTGCGAGAACTGGAACTACGCGAGTGGAACCGCGCGGTGTCAGCTAGAAACTTATAAACATCTATATTATAAACAAGTAGCCCACAGAGTGAAGGAAGTGTACAAACTCACGTGCCATACACGAAGCGTGGTGTTGCCTCATGAGCGCGCCCCCGGGACTCAGCTCCCCCAGCGCGCCCACCGCCGCCGACGCACTCACTCTCAGCGGCCTCTGACACTGTTGACCACTTGACCACGCCTACAACATAACCCCATTTTAAATATATTTAGAGTTTGGCTAATGAAAGTAGAGACTGAAATCGCCCGCCAAATTTCAAAAAAATCGGAGTAAATTCTTAAAATTATACTGTAATTATATGTAGTAATGTATTCACAAACAAAAAAATAATTTAAACAAATTATAAAACGCATGTTTATTGAATGATTTTTTAAACTTGGCGGGCGATTTCGATCTCTACTTTCATTTCAAACTCTAATTACAATAACAAAAAAAAGTATGTGCTGTAGACCACACGAGTAATGTAAAGCTCCTTTCAAAATAAAAAAAGAAAGCGCCATCTATGAGCTACGTACATAACTGTATTGCGTACTAAAAGGGATTGTTTCAAAGTTCTCTAATAACGCCATCTACTGGTAGTTTACGATGCCTGTAGATGACAACACGCATCGCACATTTAGGTTAGGTGCCAAGACAGACGCGTCCAACTTATATAAGTCCGTTTATATCTACAGACATTTAGCGTGCCAGACACGTGCCGTGGCAGACAAAATAATATTTTTCTATACAGTGTTTATTGACCTATTTATATCTATCGCGACCGCGTTACGAAGATGTCAACAGAAGCATGTAAGAGTAGTTACTACGACATTATTATATAGTCTATGGTCGGGAGTAGAGGTGTTGTCTGTGGCAGAATGCCTGGGGTTGGAGATAGAAAATGGGTGTTCTTAATGTGTGTTATATTAATATTGTAATAAAGTACAACTGCAGTGAACTATAATATGGAGTATTATTTATTACAACTTACAAAGCATGATTTCAATCAAGTAAATCATAAAAAAAATACATAAGCGAATAATATTAAAAAAAAACAATTAATCGTAAGTACTTACTTGACCGTGCCGAAGCCGTGATAGCCCAGTGGATATGACCTCTGCCTCCGATTCCGGAGTGTGAGGGTTCGAATCCGGTCCGGGGCCATGCACCTCCAGCTTTACAGTTGTGTGCATTTTAAGAAATTAAATATCACGTGTCTCAGTCGGTGAAGGAAAACATCGTGAGGAAACCTGCATACCTGAGAATTATCTTAATTCTCTGCGTGTGTGAAGTCTACCAATCCGCATTGGGCCAGCGTGGTGGACTATTGGCCTAACCCCTCTCATTCTGAGAGGAGACTCGAGATCAGCAGTGAGCCGAATATGGGTTGATGACGACGATACAGTGTTTGTTGACCTATTTATATCTATCGTAACGCGGCCGCGCAGACGTCAACAGAAGCATGATTGCAATCAAGTCAATCATAAAAAAAATACATAAGCGAATAATATTAAAAAAAAAAAACAATTAATCGTGAGTACTTACTTGACATATAGACGCTAAGGCAGACAACGGCGGTGGGTTACTAGTGCTCGCACTGGACTGGCTGACTTGTGATGACGGGCCTAATAAATATCTTTCTACCTGTTCGACGGAATATTATTTAAGTATCACTTCAGTATACAAAAAGATAACTATATAAGAACTGGACAAGTGTGAATCGGAAGCCCACCGAGAGTTCCGTACAAATTTATGGGTACTTATTTAGTTCGTTGTATTTTAAAACAGCGTGTACGATTCAGTTCGCGTTTAATCGTGTTTTTTACACTTTACCTTAGGACCACGGATTTTTTCCGGATGAAAAGAAGCCTATATTCTGCTCTGAGGTCCAATTTATCTGTATCATACAAATCGGTTTAGCGGTTAAGCCGTGAAAACATAACATAATAGTATGAATATGGGTACAGACTATTTTTTATGACTTAAATACAAATTTGCCAAATTTCACAGTTCTAGGTCAATAGAAAGTATACTATAAAGGAGATGGTCCGTTTCAGGTTCACTCTTGTACCCCGTATCATTAAAATTTAAAAAATACAAGGATTTTATTAAAATTTATTAAAATGAATAAATCTAACTAAATAAAAAGAAATAAATAAAATAAAAACCAAAGTTTTTGAGTTATACCAAGATGGCGCCCATAGAGCAACTATGACATGACAATTGACAGCAAACGTCAAATCGATTAATGCATTGAAAACGTCCTCTATCCGCCATTATTACCCATAATTATGTTGCATTTCTTGGGAGATAATCAATATTATTTCGAAAAAATTGAAGTAAATTCGTAGACTTGTATAATCAAAAATAGTTATAAATAAGATCTTCTTTTATTTCTGCTAGGGTACAATGACTGATCCAGGGCTCCATACAATTTTGGACCATCTCCTTTAGATTTTTTTATCTCGTTATTAAATTAACTTAGTACTGTTTTTTTCTCAGCTTCAGGAGACTTTAGACCTGTGTAAATGGTTTTAATTTCAACACAATACAGACAGACAGATAAACAAAAAAGTTATATTACAAGCGTTTTTTCCTTCCGAGGTACTGAACCTTGAAATAAATAAATAAATAAACCCTAAGAACAACTTACTTTTGATAATTTCAACTCTTGCGCACTCTCACCAACGTTGGCACTATCCAGATCTTCGTAATGTATCTTCTCTAATATTCTCTTCTTCTTCTCTACCGGCTCGGTGGGGTCCTTCTCTTGTGCTGTTCTCTTCTCCACTCCGTTGATCTCTTTCATTCCATTCTCGACCACTTTGTTATTGTTATTCGTTGTTTTGCTACTGCTATTGCTATTGGTGCTTGTGTTTGGTTTATGACTAGCTTTGAGCACCTGAATAAAAATTATACATATGTACATTGTTACAAAGGACCTTATTACTAGGTGATGAAGGTCCACAATTCCTTGTCATTGTATTGTAAAACACCTATTAAATGTAACCAAACCAGAAATACCTTACACCGCTATCTGTTAAAACTTTTTATCTGTCAAATTGTTATATTTATCTGTGTCAAATTACTATATTTATCTGTGTCAAATTATTATATTTATCTGTGTCAAATTATTATATTTATCTGTGTCAAATTATTATATTTATCTGTGTCAAATTATTATATTTTGTCTGTGTCATATTATTATATTTTGTCTGTGTCATATTTAAGAGGTATGGCAAATATTCTTTAAAAAAAAAGGAAAATTTACCATAATAGAGTGTTGGTTGAACCGTTTGATCATGCTGCGGTGTATCGATGTGCCGTCCTTTTCCTTCTCCACTGTATCCTCGTCAGGTAAGAGCGGGACAGGCTCCGTGAATTGGGGTAGATCCACCTGAGTATGTTTTAATATGATAATATAGATAAAAAAGCGTGGTAGACTAAGGCCTAACTCTCATTCTGTGAAGAGACTCGTGCTCAATAGTGAGCCGAATCATCATCATTATCAACTCGTATTAGGCTCACTGCTGAGCACGAGTCTCCTCTCAGAATGAGAGGGGTTAGTCCACCACGCTGGCCCAATGCGGATATAGGTTTTTTCGCGATGTTTTTCCTTCACCGTTTGAGACACGTGGTATTTATTTTTTTGAAATCTGACCGGATTCGAACCTACGCCCTCCGGAATCGGAGGCAGAGGTCATATCCACTGGGCTATCACGGCTCTATTGATAAGCCGAATATGGATTGATAATGACGAATATAGTATAAATAGTAAACTATACTCATAGGCACAATTATCCGCCCTCTTTAATATGCTGCGAGTATATTAAAGTGGGCGGATAATTGTGCCTCTGGGTATATATTCAACAAGAAGAGATACAAGACATAAACACGAGTCGAGCCTCAATAGCTCATTGGTAAAGGCGATCAGACTCATCACCGAGGAGTGGTGGTTTGAACCTCTTGATGACAAATAATATAAAATCTAAATTTAATATTGTTCGTCTTTGTACATTAGAAATCTGTATTACTTATATAATATTATCCTTAGTGCACGTTGTGACAACCAATAAGTAAGTCTGCAATATTTGCCATAAGTTATAAATTTCTTTATATTTTATTGTAAGATTGTGATTGTAACCTGTTGGTCCTGTTTAAATAAATAAATAAAATTAAAAAAATAAACCTCACCCTGTTGATGTACTGTTGTACCCACTCCTAATACAGTCTTCCCGACTAGCAGGAGGAAAATGGGAATATTGGTCATATTTAAATTATCTTTTAAATATGACCAATATGTGTGTATATGACCAATGTATGTGTATTAGGAGTTAGTAGACTGTATTATGGCTAATGTACTTTAAAAAAAAAATGCGTGCGTACAAAGTACGTGTCAGAAGTGAAACTTCTTTGGCGAACTAATTTATAAATCTTGTTTATATTTATACAAATCTAAAACTTTAGATTTCCGAGACTGAGAGGAAGGGAAAAAGGAAGATAGGTTAAGAATTTAACTGTCATTAAAATATAAAAAGTGTTGAAAATTAATGTAAATTATAAATTTAATTTTTTCAATTTATTTCTTTAATATTTACATTGCGCAATTTCTCTCTCTCGTTCAATCTCACTATAGCTCTCTCCCACTTCTCACTCTATAGCACTGTGCGTGATACGACGTTCGCTCTGTCTCACTTTTTCTCTCAATCTTTCTCACTTGCTCGCTCCCTACTCTCACTCCACGGCTAGTTGCTTCATGCTACGTTCGCCATGTCTTACTCCCTCTCAATCGGTCTCGATCGCTCTCTCTCTCTTTTTCGACACTTCCGTTGCATACCGGCGTGGCGTGATCTGTAAAAATTTTACCCTCATGCGCCTAAAGAAGTTTCACTTCAAAAATCTAAGTGACTCACAGTGAGATCCAGCGTGGTATGTCTCATGGCCGATGCGATCGCTTGGTCGTCTAGTTTTGCGCACTCGCCGAATAGGTCCTTGCTCGACGACGATGCTATACGGTCTCTGGAATACAAAAAAATTAATAAAAAAAATTCAACCAACTTCTAAAACATAAAACGTACCGACTAAACTAAAAAGCGAAAAATAACATCGTTTGGATCTAGGCAAGAAAAATTCCCCCTAGGTATGTTGCTCTGTATAGTCGTGTTAAAACTCCCAATGACAGTCACAATCTATAAGTCTTTTTCAATACAAATTAATCAAGCCCAATCACAAGATAGCTACTGTTCATCATTTAAAAGGATTTCGATTCGATCCATCATCAGATCCTGACATGATGAAAATGGGACCACCTCATGAGTATCCTTTCGAACAAAAAAGAATTATTAAAATCGATCCAGGCGTCTTCGAGTAATCAGGTAACATATACACAAAAAAAAACATACACTCGAATTGAGAACCTCCTCCTTTTTTTGAAGTCGGTTAAAAAAATAAGTAGAATAATATATAAAGCTATAATACTCGTACAATGTTTGCGTAATTGACGAAGTAACCAAGATTTTATACCAAAAAATTCTTGTTTCCCATAGATAGCATAGATTTATAACACCTAGATAGCAGTGGCGAAGGCTGAAATTTATTCGTAGGTAACCCGTTCATGTAGTTTTTTAGTCCGAACGTGTTTTTGGATGAGTACGTTAAATTAACGTAAAACTCGGGGATTTATAAAAGGTAACCCGTTAAGAATCGGGTTGATAGGAACCATCGCCTCTGCTAGATAGTGTGTTACGCTCACATAGTCACAGAAGTGGATTACGTTTGAAGTGAAAAATTGTTAAGTGTTTCGGGTCTATAGGTTATTAGTCTAAGTACCAGTAGGTACCTTAGTATTTTTCTTAACAACCTCCTCTCTCGTCTAGTGTAAATCCCATTAAAAGTAGCCAGTTATTCTCAAGATTGTGAGAATCGTGTTCAAATTAAAAAATGCTTTTTTTGTTGGATAGTACTAGATTTAGCGGGGATTCTACCATTAATAAAAGCACATCAGGGGAAATATGTGGAATTTTTAAATTATTTTTGAAGTAAAATATTTGTGTGATGTGTAAGTGTGAAAAAAATAAATAACTCAAAATCTTTTTTTGTTTTTTTGTTTATATTAATGTATGCTGAAATTTTAGCCTTTAACAATAAAAGAAAAAAAATAATGAAACAAATATGCCTCCAGAGAGATTTGAACTCTCGACCCCTGGTTTACAAGACCAGTGCTCTAACCCCTGAGCTATGGAGGCGCCGGCATACATTGTGAAATTGTATAAAATATCATACAAAGAACATGGCTGATATTTAGCGTCAGCTATACAAACATCATCAAAATAAAGTTAAATAAAATTTGCAATTAAATTTTACTTTGTCACAAGTTTTATGTTTATTAAAATAACCACTTTATAGTTATTTACACAATACTAAAACACCAAGCTTTTTAAAAAAATTGTCTCTTGTCCAGGCTTATCTCAGGATTAGCTAAACCGATTTTAACAATACTTTCACTTGTTTCACAAAAACACCAAATTGTGAACAAAAGCTAAATTCGGATCACTTTTTGCGGCGATTTTGCAGGCACGCAACATATCTAATAGTAGAAAATCTTTGGTTGTTTAAAAAAAAATATACCTGTGAAAGTAATGCGACTGAAAGAACTTGGTCCAAAACTCTGCCTCGGTCATCTTATTGGGCACATAGTCTACGTGTTTCTTCCTCACTGCTGGGTATGTTTTGAATATCGCGTCGATTATATCCTGTGTCAGATTGTACTTTAGTCCATTGCAGCCATCTGTCTGGGGCTGGATATCTGCTAGAAATGCTCCGGAAACACCTGAAATAATATTACAATACTAATAGCTTGCCAACCTGTATTAATGCAGGTCTATACTTAAGAAGCTATACTCATAAAAGAGAAACCCTGGTCAATATTTAAATGTAAAATTTATAATTTATTATTAAATTAAGTTATTATGACGTTCAAGATTATTTTGATTATAATTATAATTATATAATTCACAATTTATACACCAGTTATGGTAAAGTGTATATAGGCTCAATTCTATAATATGTACCTTCATGTTAAACCTACATTTTCATGAATAAACAGAGCCTGGCTGTTAAATAGGCTGATAAAAATGATAATTAATGTCAATGGTGACCTTAGAAATTGTGTTTTCAAGGTTGTGTAGTCCAAAGAAAGAAAATCTAAGCCCTTATATCCTAAAAGAACTTTGCTTTCCATCTATCTGTGTGTCTGTCTGTCTGTGTTTCTGTCCATCCATCCATTAGTCTGTCATGCCTTTTAAGCTCGGGAACACAACACATGTACACACGGGGACACACACATGAAAGTACGGAGATTACAACTATGTACATAGGTCTACGGTCCCTTGATGCTGTGAAAGTAGGAAACAAAAGTTAAGATAATAATAAGATACTGTTTATGACACAAAAAACGCATTATTATATACTAGTTGAAGCCTATGATAGAACCTAATATCCATCAACAAATATACATGTGGTTTCACTTGCTTATTTACCATTCCTATAAGAATACAGGTATGGAGATTCAGGTATTTCAATACAATCTCACAAACTTAAGCTTTACCTCTTTATAATATCAATATAGATATACACTTAATTTCATTGAACTGTTTAATATACTTACCGGCTTCTTGTTTCATACTAGTAGACTCGGTATAGTTCTTCAACGTGGGAGTATTCCAATATTCCTCACTATTGATAACTTTTGATATCACCAAGTCTTCATATAAATGCTTAAGAGTAGGATGTAAGGAAAGTAATCTGTGAAACAATTGCAACATTTTATGGTGTGCGTTTTATACAAATCCATCTTTTTCATTGGTAATACTTAAATTCTCAAAACTATTATTTGTAAGTAATTATTAGTTTTTTGTTCTTTTTAATTGAAATTTGAAAAAAAAATTCAATCAGTAATGGTGTAGTTTATTTCATTTTGTTATCATAAATTACATACATAAATAATACATTAAAAAGTCGATCTGTTTATTTCTTTTAAACAAAAAAAAGTCTTTTTACATAAAAAAGTCGATCAGTTGTTTCTTTATAATTCTAAGTAGCTAAACCAATTTTAATGAATTTCAGTATGGTGACAAACAAAACCTTGGAGCAGAACATAAAGAAAAGAGAAAAGAGCTAAACACAATTTTTTTTTGCAGGTGATACCATGGACTAGTCTATCAATCTATCTGCTTGTAATTTATAGTATAAAATTACAAGAATATGCAGCATACTAATATTACAAAGTATAAATCTATACTAATATTACAAAGCTGAAGAGTTTGTTTGGTTCAACACGCTAATCTCAGGAACTACTGGTCCGATTTCAAAGAGTTTTTCAGTGTTAGACAGCCCATTTATCCAGAAAGGTTATAGGCTATATATGATTTCCGTATTCACACGGAAACGGGAACCACGCGGTTGAAACCCACGGCGTCAGCAAACTATACAGGAGACAAGATCTTAGCAGATTTTGTAAAAAAATCAAATAAATAAATTATACCTAGATTTCATTTCTAATTCTCCATCGATCTGCCTCTTAAACTTCGGCAGTAAGTTCTGCAATAACATTTTAACTTGGTCCCTGTCCTTCGCCTGAGCGTCCGGGCCCCCCGGGTTGACAAACTGGAATGTGGAACACGTCCCATCGTGTAATACTACTTGTAACTGCACTTTAGGTTTCCCTGCTGGTGAAATTTTTTGTGCTGAAAGGAAAAAATTCAGTGTTTTAGATTATTTTTATTTCATTCAATGACAAGTTACACCTTGACTGCAATCTCTTTTTTGGAGGAGGGGGAAAATTCACACCCCTTTCGGTTTCTACACAACATTGCACTAGAATGCTAAATCACTTGGCAATACTGTACATCTTTGCCAGTAGGGTAGTAACTAACCACGGCCAAAGCTTTCCAGCCAGACTTGGACCAATTTAGAAAACCTCAATCGGCTCAGCCAGGGTTCCAATTCAGAACCTCTGTCTTGTAAATCCACCATGGAGGCCGACAATCTTACCTGAGGTACTAACATGACACCAGTGAAGAGAATATAGACAAAATATTCGTCCAATGGCATCAGAGTTGTCCCAGTAACATCTCTTTCATACCAATGCAATAAAAGAGATGCAGTACTTCCAATTGTGCAGCTATTCATTGAATTTTTCTGTTTCTCTTGACAATCTATATATTATTATCTCATTGGTCACATGTTAGCACCACTGATATAAGTGATGATACTGATACAATGTTACAATGTTGGAAGTGGGCTTACTTAGAAGATGTAACAGTTTCCCCTACCCATACTATTGATGGTTCCTACAGGATATCATACCCAATGAGGTGGTACCTAGCCATAGCTGACACCTACCACCAGTCCAAGCCTGAGCCAATTAAGGAAACATAGAAGACTAAACAGCCTTGATTTAAATGAGAATGTTTGCCATATCTTAAGTATGCCCAATATTTCCATTTCCCTCCAACTAGTCGATAAAGACTAGGCTTGGGAGGGGTTATTGTGATCCTGGAGAGTGGTCAAGCACATTCCATCTTAGAAAGCTACATTCTAAAATAGAACCAATAGAACAGACAGTTGGCACTCAAAGATAGCATATTGCTGCAAGTTATTTCTTACAGTCAACCCCTGATGACAGGACCTATGCAAAGCATGGTCATGTCTAAAAAAAAAACATTTTTTTTAGACATGACCATTATTGCCCTTTTCTCTTTTTCTCCAAAGAAGTAAAATTCTTGTGAAGTACATTTTTGACTTTGGAAGACTGTTTATCTTTGTAATAAGGTACGGAGAGATCATTCTTTCGTATGCAATCACAAAAAAGGTGCAGTAGTATTTCAACCAGTTTTGTATTCCATTAATTTTTTCTTCAAGGTCTTTTTCTGAATGATGGTTAACAATATTTTAAGCTCCAATACAATAAAGATAAACTTTAAAATTATATTATTAATTAATATTATAATATATTTAAAATTATATTATTAATTAATATTCAAATCTAGAAAATGTGGTGGTGGTCCAGTGGATATAACCTCTGCCTCCAATTTCAGAGGTTGTGGGGTCAAATCCAGTCACTTTGATGTGTGTACAGCAAGGTATACTCCTCTCATTATGAGAGGAGACTCTAGCTCAGCAGTGAGCCAAATATGGGTTGATAATGATGAAAGATATCTTAGTGTCTGTGTTCTAAGGTGTTAAAGTAAATGGGGAAGTTTAAGAGAAAGTTTCTGCAAGTTTTCAGTCCTCTCCTTGCATCAATTTCCTTATTACTGAGAGTCTTGACCCCTAACACAAGTTTGCTTCTTGACTATAAGACGCTAGTCAACCAATAGCGACTGATTTGGAAATATCATTATCTTATGTCACATCGCAACGAAAGACGGAGCAACAGGACCCCTCATTCTGAAGGCCCCCCTACCTTTTCTATAATGTTATTGCACAAGCGATTGTAACCATGGATGTTGTGGGTTATAAACTCCCCACCTATTTAAAAATATTTTAGATTATCAGATAACTTTTGACAGCCGCATGGCGCAGTGGGTAGTGACCCTGCTTTCTGCATCCACGGTCGTGGGTTCGATTCCCACAACTGGAAAATATTTGTGTGATGAGCATGAGTGTTTTCCAGTGTCTGTGTGTATTTATACATTATATAAGTATTTATATGTAGTATATAATTGTATATTAATATTATAATATCAACTATCTTAGCACCCATAACACAAGCTACTCTGTATGCTTACTTTTGGGCTAGATAGTGATGTGTATTGTTTAAGTATATTATTATTATAACTATTTATAGTACTTTATTACATCCATGACAGTAAACTCGATATTCATAGATAAGTGTAGAAACTATATTTTATGGTTTTTACACTTCCATTTACAAATGACAATAAAGGTAACCATAGTGAGCTTCCTATGGAAACGGCTAGTATTCATAGGGTTTAAAGGCAGACTGTCTTGATGTATAGGATAAACTAATTTTTGACCTTACTTATAGTATTACTCACTTTTAATATCAGCGTACTTGTGTGAGACAGCAACTGTATCCCGGTTCTCCAACATCCATGCCAGTCTTTGGTTCATCACATACAAAGTCCCATCACCTTTCTTATACCGCACGTGCCCTACGCTCAAAAGAACGTCCTCCGACGATGTTGTCATTTTAATCGTGTGAAAACACAAATTCCTGAACCACTTGAATACTTAAAACTTTTTAATAGGTAGGTACTATAGAACCAAAGTCATATCCTTGCAAATCAATCATCTCAAGTGCAAAATTTTCATGCAGCATTTATTTAAATAAGTAAGTTAAATATATTGCGACAACTTGAAATGGGTTCAACAATGATAAATATTTTACGAAAATCGCATCAACGAAAACCACATCGCCAGAACCCATTTGCGGTTTGTGTTTGACACCGAATGTCAAACTCGAATTCAATTTCGCGAACATAGACTATAGAATTTTAACAGGTTAAATAATGACATTTTTCTATATCAAGATAGTCTTTGAATAAAACTTGCTGCTCTGTCTACATTCTTGGTATAACAGTCGGAGGAATAATATTACATTTATTTATGTTAAAAATCCTTATATTGCTAATAGCAATATCGCACATTGATGTTGTGTAATAATAGGCTACTTGCCTCTTTTGTAAACAGTGTTTAAACTGAATTATGGAAGTATTATAAGCTCTATTTTATTTTGTCCGGTCAATAATAACCAGTAAAAAATTTAATACAAATGAAAAAATATCTACGTGAAATTTTTGCCACCGAAACACAACACATTAGCAAGTGACGTCATTCATAGAGATAACATCGTGATTGGCGTTTGCAGTGATGTGATATATTACGTCACTGCAAGCGCTAATCACAAACCGATGCCTTGTAGCGAATGACGTTACAGTTTATGATTGGCGATGTGATAAAAATACAATTTTGTTATATAAAGATATTACTATTACGAGATTATTTTCACAAATAAAAATGTGATTAGAGTTTCTAGGCATCTAAACTGCCTGTATGCAAAAAATATTCTTAGTTTTGTACAGCAGGCGAGTATCATATTATTATTATCACGATAATGAGATGTAATAATGTTTCAGCACACTTACTTCAGTTTAATGTTTATTTATGTTGGTTGCATTCTGCAAGTAGCCTATTGCGTGCATAAGTGAATAACGGGCCTAATAAGACCTGTCACTTAATATTTCTTAAAAACCAGTTATTTAAATTGAATTGACATTAAAATTGTTCATATTATGTTCAATAATAATTATCGAACATAATATGAACAGTTTTATATCATTGAAATAAATTATATTAATTATAGGTTATTTTTAAATATTATTAAACTACTTCAATGACATGATCTGTCTAATTAGGTCAAAACATTGAACGCATCCATAATTGACCGCCATTTTCTTTATTATTATCTTGCAACACCAAACATTGACAACCAAAATGCAATCATGGCGCACGGGGTTCTGTGTTTGTAGAATGCTGAGAAGTTTTTACGTAAACACTTCGTTAATTTGCATTGTAATCTTTAAATGTGTTATAATAAATTGTCCTTAAATTCTGAAGATCTTATCGACGCATACATGTGTGTTCCAAACTCGAGGTTTCCACCTATTTGCAATACCGTCTCTGTACTACTAGACACTTGCAGGTATGAAAACCATGAGATATGCTGTTTTAGTTCTCCGTATCGTACATACAGCTATCGCATTGTAAGTTGAACCTCTATGTTGTGGTCAGCAAATTCCATACACGTTATTTGACCGTTGTTACATCGAATTTATAAATTATACTCATTTGTTCCAGATAACTTGGTGTCATAATGTCAGAAGCGTATAGCCGTGAGATTCTACGGAGGAATGTTGCGCAAATATGCCAAACTATAGGATGGAACGGCATAAACTCGACTCCGCTGGACATTTTGGTACACGTTTTGGAGAAGTACATATGTACACTGGGCACACAAGCTAACAGATATGCTGAACAATTTAATAGGACTGAACCAAATTTACATGACTTAGGATTAGTGTTTCGTGATTTACACATACAACTTCCAGAACTAACAGAATACACTCGTAGTGTGCCACCTGTACACCCCCCTGTAAAATCTGAAAACTTTCCCAAACCTAAAGAGTCTAATTTGAATTTTCTTAAACCTGGCAGCCATGAGGTTGTCACGAGACCAATGCATGTGCATGAGCACTTGCCACCCATGTATCCTGAAAAAGAAAGGGATACGCCAGCCGTCGCAGGCACTGTTGAAATCCGTCAAAATGGCATTGACAGCATGGATACCAGCAACCCTACCTGTACGAGCCCCGAAATATCAGTCACAGATAGTCCAGAAAAGTCTAAAGAAATATTTAAAAGACCAATTGATCCAGTTTCATTACAAAATAGCAAAAGACCAAGGTTACGATTGGATGAGGAGGAACGAACTAGAGAAATCAGTAGTGTTATGATGACAATGTCAGGTTTCCTTTCACCAGCGCGAGAAGGTAAACTGCCTGAACCAAGACCCCCCACTATACCATCTGAGCGGCATGACAAACATAAAGCAAACTCTCACCATTCAAACTCAATGAAAGTACCGTTGTTAGATAAAAGCGATAAGAAATCTAAGAAAAATAAATTATTGAATGGCAAAATTATGAAAAGTAAAAGAAAAGATAAAAGTCATAAAGGTGAAAGTAGTAAATCTAAGGATAGTAATAAATTGGACAGGTATCCACCAGGGTATCCAGTAAAGAGTAAAGATATACACCCAACCCATCATAATCATGTAACAATGCCTGCGCCAAGGATGATGCCTCCGTCAAAGCCTCCAGCACCAGCACCTGCACCACCCCCTCCTGTGGTACCAGCTCCTGTTGCACTACCTGCACCAATGCCATTACCAGTACAGGAGCCCTTAAGGCCTGTAATAAAGCAGGAGCCCATAGATCCTCCACCTCCTCCAACAAGTAAACCACCACCAAGAGTTGCCGAAGATGCAATTCCAGTACCAAGAAAAATACCAATCTCAAAATCTCCATTAGTTTCAAACTCCTTACCTGTAAATAAGCAACAACAACAACAGTCTACAACAAATTCTCTTATTCCAGAAGTAGAAATTAAGAAAGAGATTGTTGAGGAGGAGGAAAAACTGGCTTCTCAGCCTGATAGATCAAAAAGTAATATATTTAAAAGAATATCGAACAAATCTAAAGAAGACAAAATCACTCCAGAGGTTGTCCCTGACAAACCACACACACAGTCAGACGCTTTGATCTCAAGATTACAGAATTCTGCACACAATTCAGCACATGATTCAAAGAATGATAACATAAGAGTTAAAAGTGTGGAGTCTATTATGAACAACAATAATAGCCCTGTAGATTTGTCCAGAGAAATAGATATTAGATCTCACGAAGTTATTGACATTGATGATGATTCCTTTGACATAAACCCTATGCCATATAGGTTACACCCAGAACCCCGACCACCAGGTGGTCTATCAATCAATAAATCTCTACAATTCCCATTCTCCAAGGACATGGTTGGTGTGAGCCCGAAAACAAAGAAAGAAAAGAAACATAAAGAGAAGAAGGACAAAGCATCAAAGATAGAGGCAAAACTTAAGAAACAACATCAGCAGTTACAGAATTTCCAAATGGTTCAAATGGCTGAGAAAAAGAAAATGAAAGTGAGTAGTGAAAAGCCAACAAAACCAAACAGGCCAAAGAATGAAGCAAAATTACCACAAATGCCTCCAGGATTTCCGTTCTTTCACAATATGCCTCCAGGTAGAGGAATGATGTCTGGCCCAGGATTAATACCAAGTGACCTATTTGCTAATTTAGCTAATAATCCTGCACTCAGGGGCTTACCACCTCCAAACTTACTTACAAACCCTTTTGCATTAGGATCAACAGGACCTGGATTAATACCAGGGCCCAGCTTTCTTCCAGGCGGTCTAGGAGCAGGTATTCCAAACCACCTAATGCAAATGGGCAATTTCCCTCACACATCCCGATCGTCTTCTGTGAAAATTCCACCAATGCTCCGTCGGCCTAGTTTGGAGGTAATACCTGTAGACAATGAAGAGCAAAGAATACTGCATAAGTCATCCATGATAGGACGCGACAAAGACCGCCACGATAAGCACAAACCACCAACCATTCCAAATATTTTACAGAAACAAAAATTGAAAAGTAAAGATCACAAAGCAAACTTGTATAAAATGCCTCCTGTACAACCAGACATAACGATTGAGTTAAATCCTCCAAAAATGGAACCAGTCAGGCAAGAACCGCCAAGAGAACAACCGCCTCCAGTGCGATTACCGTCTCCGAAAATAGAACCTGCACCTATCCCTGAGCCAACACCTGCACCCAAACCTGAACCAGAAAGGGTTCCGATTCCAGAGATTCCGCAAGATAAAGAACCCGAGAATTCAGAAAGGAAAAAGGACAAGTCGCATAAAAAAGAAAAACGTGACAAAGACGGTATAAAAATCAAAAAGAAAAAGGACAAGAAGGACAAAAGCAAAGATAAAACAGAAAAGAAAAAAGAAAAGGAGGAACGTCAAGAGTTAAAAGATAAAATCAAAAAGGAAAAGAAGGAGAAAAAGAAAGATAAGGCAGCAGATGGTTTGGTACCCAAGCTGACGCTTAAACTGAGTTCATCCAATTCGAATTCCCCTATGCCTCCAAGTTCACCGGATATTTTCAAACTAAATATAAGGCCAGTCGTTAAAAAAGAGGATGATGCGTCCATTAAAGACGAGCCAACATCGAGAGAGCACAGTCGTTCACCAGAGTTGGCTCAAATCTCTGCCTTAGTAACGAGACCGCCCAAGCAAAAGCATTCGAAGCATAATCACATAGCAGACGGCGAGGCGCTTTCGTCACCCCCTAGTCCATCATCGCCGCCTCGAAGAAGTCGACCTCCTTCCAGTCATTCAAAGTTAAAGAAAATATTATTTAAACCGATGTCTAAGAAGGCGATTGACGATTTGGATGACGATTCAGTTTCGTTTTCTGAAGAACCCTCGCCTGCAGTCGCTCCAGTGCCGGCGCCTGTGGCTGTGGACAAACCTGGCGGGCCTCTCCCGACTCCCTATTACGTGGATGACCAGGGGAACAAGATCTGGGTCTGTCCCGCCTGTGGAAGACCAGACAATGGCTCGCCTATGATCGGTTGTGACGGTTGCGACGGTTGGTACCATTGGGTATGCGTGGGGATCACTGAAGAGCCGGGTGCGACGGAAGACTGGTTCTGCAAGTCTTGCTTGGCCAAACGGGCGGCGATGGTCTTGGCCGGGGTGCCCTCGGGCAAAAAACGCGGCCGTAAACCCAAGGGAGAAAAAATCAGAGATTGTCATTGACTGGCGGACTTTTCCTTGTTGCTGAGATTAGTTATAATTTTGCCGTTCGGTAGGAGTGAGTGGATTGCGGTTTGTTAATGAAATTGTTGTTAATATCGTGCGGATGTGTTGTCTCCATTTATAATGTTCTATTATCATAGGCTAGGAGTAAGTATAGATAATGATTGAATATTGACATAAAATGTTGAACATAAAAATATAGTATAGGTACATGTAATAATAATTTTACCATAATTATAATGATTTCTTTTTTTTTGTTAAATTTCTTATTTTCTCGTTCGCTCGGTTAGATCAAGTTTTAATGTGAGTGCGGTCGTGTTGTACACATGCCGCGTGTAAACATAGAGGTTTAATATAAGATTCTTTTTATATTGTACAAAAAAAACTACTGAATTTACTTAAGAAATTGGTGATGTAAAAAGTAATTGTAGTGAATATTTAAATAAACAGAAAGAAGGCTGGATGTGAGTATATTCAGCGATATTTGAATATTTTCATATTATAATTTTAATATAACCCTGTTTTTAATTTTTTTGTTGAAGTTGTTCCTTCTTATCTATGTACAGGGCTAGCAGTCTCGCATTTCTCTCTCATTCTATAAATTTTACGTTTTAACGTTCTATAAATTATGAACATTTAATGTTCTATAAATTATGAACATTTAACGTTCTATAAATTATGAACATTTAACGTTCTATAAATAATGAACATTTAACACATTATACGGTTATCCGCTGGTGCGAAGGTGCTAGTTCTAACGTTCACACATCGAGGGAGGTCAAATGTAAACATTTTTGATTTCAGCCAGTGGCCAATTAAATATATTGGTACTCTAAATTGTAGTAAATTATTTATATCCTGTCTTAATTTGTACTGAGAAGGAGAAACAGCTAATTAAAAATTTTACTTTATTGATCAGCATTTATTTATTTTTATGGCAACTAAAACTATTCCGACTTTTTATGACTAGAAGCGGTTTCACTCGAAGATGGGGATATACCTACCTAGCTATAGCTCACGTTACTTCCTAACAATGTAGCTTTTCATTGGTGTAGGAATATTTCAAATTAGTCCAGTAGTTTCAGAGACTACAAGCGAGTATTAATGCAACAAAAAAATAATTTCTCTAGATTTTACGTAAAAAATATTTTTAAAACTAAAGTAAAGTACTCGGTAAACTTTTTGTGTGACCTCTTTTGTCGAAGTTTTGTAATTGACATGTGACGTCACAAGCAGTTAACGGTTTGAACGGAGATTTGTTTAAAGTCAAATTAAGTAGGCTTAAGATATTTACCATATAATTATTATTTACTTTTATCGAATCGTAAATCTAACTTATTTACATTTTTCAACGTCAGGTTATGTTAAGAACTTTTCGTGATAATCTGTTTTGCGAATCCCGAACCATGGATTATTTCTGGATAAAAATTAACCTATTGTTCAGTTCTGCTTTCGTTAATCTATTGATTGATATTGAATAAATATAAAACTACGAGAAAAAATTGTAGTACCTACTAGAATATAAACATAGTTTGACGGCCTCCGTGGCACAGTGGATTTACAAAACGGAGGTCCTGGGTTCGATCCCCGGCTGGGCAGATTGAGATTTTCTTATTTGGTCCAGGTCTGGCTGGCGGGAGGCTTCGGCCGTGGCTAGTTACCACCGTACCGGTACCGGTATACGGTAGAAACCGAAAAGGTTGTGTATTTTCATCCTCCTCTTAACAAGTTAGTCCGCTTCCATCTTAGACTGCATCATTACTTACCATCAGGTGAGATTGTAGTCAAGGGCTAACTTGTAAAGAATAAAAAAAAATAATTACTGAGAAGAGCATTATAGGTTGCAGGGAATTGCAACACTGTTACGTAGGATAAAATAGACGCCAAGTTGCTTCTAACTCGCCCGTTAAACTGCACGAGTGGCCCGAGGAGAGCAAGCAGAGACATCGTGTGGCCAGTAGACTACGTTACTCGTCCTGCCGCGTCTCGTGCCGCTCGTTCTGCCCATCGCTCCCTATTTCGTCGTTGCGAGCGCGAGTAAAAGTAGTACGGGGCGTTACGATTTATTGCGCGAGTAGGTAGAGTATCAGTTTGTGGACAGAGGACAATATCGCGGCAGTGCGAGGAGCATAGTGTGTCTACGGCATAACTTATTAAGCTAGGTTTGCAAGACAAAAAATCACGAAATTGATACTTCATGAATCCCTGTGCCTTTTTCTGAATGGGTGTTTTTGTACGAGTAGGTACCTATTCGATCCGGTATTAAAGAATTGAAACTGCGCGGTGCGCCATCTAGTTGCATCAAGAGAAAACAGAGAAAAGTGGCAGTGGTTTGCTAGGCTAAAACGGGACTGGGGAAGCCAGTCTATACCTTAGCTTCGCAAGTTCGTTCGTAACATTCCCGATGCTGCGCGCAGGCCGGGGGGCGTGTAGCGATGAATGAAAAGCACACGCACAATTTCACATCCGCGTAGTCTTTCAGCCCGGGCCAGTCCTGGATTAGCCTATAAGCTATTTAAGCAATTACAGGCATCCCATCTAGGGAGTACTAGAGATGACGGGATGAAAAAAAAAACGAGCACACGAAAATCGAAAAAAAATTCGAAACTTAGCGGGTTTTCAAATTTACTTTGATTTATACATATTCTACCCACGGTTCCTAATATATTTTTTTTAAATTAGGTAAGTCTTTGCAGTTTACGTGAGGATAGGGGAACTCAGGAGATCATTGCTTAGGGCATCAAGGTACTTTAATCCGGCACTGGTCCGGGCATGAGGCCCATATCGAGTAGCGATAACCCATACTATCAAATCGGTAGGTATCTCATCTAATAAGATTTTTACGTTCTCATAACGAAATTCAATTATCAATAACAGGTCCCCTCTCTAACTCCCCACTCTTTACGGAAACAAGTCGCGCCACCTAGCGTCAGCACGAGCCAACACGAGATCGAGTGACGTCATATCCGTCCTAGACTATAATTTCCTACAATACCTAAATGTAGCAGCCTCCATTCCTCCATAGTAGCAGCGCTGCTAACTCCACATCACGATAAGTGATCTCTCGACGTAACGAATACATCATCATTAACAAGATATTAGAAATGAAATGAATTATTTGCAATTACCTACATACAGCCATACAACTAAAAATGTATATGAATTGGTAATAAAAAACTATGCATGTCAATTTTTATGGGTATTAAAAAAAACCTTATAAGTCTTAATTGTAATCTATTTATTTCACATAAACCGACTATAAACTCAACAATCTAATTAAAATATAAATAAGTAGCTTATTTACTGGTACTCGCAGAAGATGGTATACTTTCAGGCTTTGATGCGGTTTGCTTCTCTTTGTTCCAATCTTTGAGACCTTCTGGTAGTGTTGTATCCTCTTCCAACGATCCTGTGCCTTCGACAAACTCCTCATAAGTACTCTTCTCGGGGAAGGGCCTCGGTCCTAACAGTTCGATCATGTCGTCTCTGCTCAGGATTTCTTGTTTCAAAAGTCGCTCAGCAACTTTTTCAATGTTCGGCTTATGCTTTATCAGTAAGTCAGTCGTATGTTTATGGGCTGAGTTGATTAGGTCTCTAACTTCAGAATCAATTAACTCTGCGGTTTTTTCTGAATATGGTTTGTCTATAACCATCTCACCGGGCTGTGGCATTTCAAACGACACATTGCCAACTTTAGCATTCATACCGTAGTGAACTATTTGGGCATACGCGCTTTGGGTTATCTTTTTCAAGTCGTCCTGGGCTCCGGTTGTGATTCTACCGAAGAATATCTCCTCACTAACTCGGCCTCCTAATGTCATGCACATTCGGTCAAACAGCTGTTCTTTGCTGTACAGATATTGTTCTTTTGGTAAGTACTGGGCATAACCGAGTCCCTTTCCTCGTGGTATGATGGACACCTTTAGCAAAGGATCAGCGTGTTGTAGGAACCATCCGGCAACAGCATGGCCTGTAAAAGTCAAAGACAAAATTAATTTTTTTCAATTAAACCTATTGGTTGATGTTTTAAAAGCGCTTGTTTAGTTATGTTATAATTAAAGTCAAAACCTTAAAGTTACGAGTTCGAAGCGTGCCTGGGTCCTTAAAGAGCCCACAACAAACCTAGCCGTTTCAGCCAGACTTTTCTTGTTTACCACCATTTTACAACATTTTAGTAGCCGGTCATTTAGTACATTTCAGTTACTTTTTAAATTTAGGTATATAATCATTATTAACACAATTAAGTATATATACATTCACAACTTATTTTGAATTTGCTAACAGAAACTTACTTTGCTTATGAATATACATTAAATTCTTAAATATATAGACTATGTACTGTCATAATTTTTATATTTTTAAATTATTTTTAGGTCCCATTTTGTATATCATACTAACCTGCTTCGTGATAAGCCACAATCTTTCTCTCATCAGGTTGTAGGACATTTGACTTCTTCTCCATGCCAGCTACAACTCTCTCGATGGCTTGCTCAAAGTTCTTCATGCTGATGTCATTGGACAGTTCTCTTGCAGCGATGAGTGCAGCCTCGTTGCAGACATTAGCTATGTCTGCACCAGTAAAACCTGGAAAAATGGAAAAATATCTCATTAGTTCGTGCATGTCAAGCCTACCACTAAAGTGAAAGCGGTGTAAGTTTTCACCGCCTGGAGCCCCCCTCCCTTTAATTAAAAATAATGATACCATAAGAACAAGGAAGGAGCAAACATTAATGAGAAAAAATTGCAAGCCTTTTAGATATATTGTTGTACTACACTTTGCAGCTGTCTATCACTAATTTAGCAGAGGTACTAGTGTAATGAGGCTTGCACATTTGGATTCTCTTTTTTTTTTCAATCAAGAAAATTGTGGTGCTCACCACCGTTCTTTCCAAGAATTAGGAGATCAATGTTTCTTTTCAGGTCCAAGTAGTACTACTGTCATGCTTTTTTTTTAAATTCGTTCTGCAGCCCACCAGTATCATTGTTCCAGTCTTAAGGGCATGATTGCCAGTGTACAGGTATATGAAACTTAAAAACTACAACTCAGGTTGATTTTAAACAAAGGGCAACTTTGTAGGATTAATCCTTGCCCTGTAAAGTGATGCTCTGTTATTTAGCAATGGGTTTGTACTTGCTGTTAGGTAAGCCATCTGCTTGATCTAACAATTATATCAACCAGTTTTTTTATGAAACTATAAAAATACTGGGTGATATAATTGCCAAGAAATGAAAAACTGTCCTTGAGGCAGATGTCACTCTACAAATACATTTTCTAATACTTAGTTTATTGTTAAACATTTTACCAACTACTCTACACATTACAGTAAGTTTATAATGTGCACTATGAGTTATGGCATCACTTCATATGAGAGAAAAAAGTTGCCATCTATATAGTATAGAGGTTTCTATTGGTTGACATTTCTTTTTCTCATCATCAGTGTACAGCATAACCCTACTGCAATTTGTAGAGTATTAGGTAATGTGTAATTATAGGTGGCTCATACCTGGAGTTAAAGCAGCCATCTTGCGTGCCAAATTCTCTTTGACTAAACTTGTTTTGAGAGGTGCCAGATGAACTTTGAATATAGAGGCTCTTCCCTTGATATCTGGAGCAGGCACAAAGATCTGCCTATCAAATCTACCAGGTCTCAACAGTGCTTTATCTAAAATATCAACTCTATTGGTCGCTGCTAGCACTACAACATTAGTTGTTGTATTGAACCCGTCCATTTCTACCAGCAACTGGTTAAGAGTGTTTTCCTGTTCCGAATGACCTCCAAAACTACGTCCGCCTCTCTTTCTGCCCACTGCATCTATTTCGTCAATGAAAAGGATGCATGGTGCGTGTTTACGGGCCATGGAAAACATGTCTCTAACCCTCGATGGGCCGACACCAACAAACATTTCCAAAAATTCTGAACCTGATACTGTCAGAAATGGTACATTTGCTTCGCCAGCAGTTGCTTTCGCAAGCAAAGTTTTACCTGTTCCAGGAGGCCCTGTTAATAATGCACCTTTGGGTATTTTAGCGCCCAAATCAATATACTGCTGTGGATTTTTCAAAAAGTTGACAAACTCCATAATTTCAATTTTAGCCTCCTCACACCCAGCGACATTTTGGAATTTAACATCAATGTCTGATGGGTTTATCAATTTTGCGGTTGACTCCATCACACCACCAAAGAGGCCACCACCCTTCCGTCCTCCTCCTCCCATCATATTGGCTGAACGTCTCATCATATAGATCAAGAACCCAATTATTAATAATGTTGGAAGCATGCCTGTTAAACTAGCTGCTTCAACCTCTGTTTTATATATCACTGGGAGGAAATTAGGGGGGTCAACATTCATTTCAATTTGTGCATTCTCTAAATTTCTCTCAAACGAATCTACACTGCCAATTGCAAACCATATGATTTTATTTTCAAAAGCACTTGGTTGTAATCTCACTCTGACCCATTTTTTATTTATTACTTCCAGTTTCTCCACTGCCCCTTTATTTAAATATAGATTAACAAAGTCCCTCCAGCTAATCTCTCTGTATCTTAGCTCGAAATAGGCTATCGAAGCTATTAAGGTTACGACTCCCATTGCTCCAAACATCATCCATTTTTCTTTGTCCTGACCCTCGTAGCCACCGCGACCTGTACCTCTGCCGCCTCCTGGGGTGTTAGCAAACATGTTAATGTTCCATTTGTCTTGTGAGGAGCTCGACTTCGGTGGAGGCGGCGAACTTTTCGACGGCGATGGCGATGCATCTTTCTCGGGTTTTTTTTCCTGTTTTTGA
The DNA here is from genome assembly GCF_947172395.1 of Bicyclus anynana. Classification (NCBI taxonomy): domain Eukaryota; kingdom Metazoa; phylum Arthropoda; class Insecta; order Lepidoptera; family Nymphalidae; genus Bicyclus; species Bicyclus anynana. The sequence continues at coordinate 2,904,874 of NC_069104.1, read as the reverse complement.
CTAGCGCCTGGCTGAAAATACTTCTCGAACCCTTTCGGTGGCTTCTTGCAGAACTCGTACCACTGATTCAATACAGTATCCAGGGCCGGCACCCCTATCGGTTGGAGTTTATGACCATTGAAGTTTAGTTTCAACAGTTGCGACTGCGTTAATCTAAGGCCCTTCCACATAATGTTTTACACTCTAATTTATTTACAGTTTCTCTGCGATTCGCGTATTTCGCAATAAAATTGCTTATTATGTCATAAAATACCGTCGAGAACTACACAAGTCTTCACAAAAACATGGTTAAAAATAATCTGTCAAAAAATGATAATTTCATACTTCATTTCACAAGATTTCATAGCCCCTAACCATAGCCTAAAAATGTTGTTGAAAATAGTGTTGTACTTGTACCGCATTTGTTTCATAACAATTTCACAATCACAATGTTCACAATCCACAATTCAGTGTAATGGTACTTTTACATAAAGGTCATGCAACTCGGCAAGCTTGGCATGCATATTAAATTATTAATCTATGGCAGTGCGCGGCGCACTCTTCAGTGGTTAACTCCATACATGATACAGCACGTGCAGAATTCACTTATACATTCACGTGCCCTTTTTTGTGCTCGTTGACTGTCGCTTCGAACACCAGAGTGTAAGCGGTGCAGTGCATGCCTCCTTATAGTACATTGAATTGAATATCATGCCTCTTATGCGAGTGTTGAGGTGGGTTTTACTCTGAATTCACGAATAAAAATAAAAATTATTTATTATTTAGAAAACTATTTTGAAGTAAAAACTTCTAATGGGAGGTTAAACCGATTGGTAACGTAAAGCGACTATAATATAACTTGCTTCCCTTTTCACGTATACAGCAGCAGTTAAATCATGTTTAATGTCGGCTTGTGCGTACATGTGAACGGCCCGAATAAGGCTGCCTCACGTAATGGTTCAGGAGACGGTGTCTGACTAATGCTCATTTACTACGTCTATGTTCACATAAATAAGCTCAAAAAACAGTACCCTCCTTCTAACTTATTAAAAAAAAAAGCCTGTCTCGAAAACGTTACACGTTTCCGTTATAAGGTTATAACTGACATTCAATATGCACAAACATGGGCATATGCAATATGCATGCTGTTTGTACGCTTGCTTGAAGGACTGCGCTGCCGAGCTCCTTTCAAATGCATGGCGTGCATGTAAATGTACCATTATTCATGCAAAGTCGGTAATCAGTTATTTATCTGTGGTGAAGTTAAATGTAATTTTTTTATTGATGACATTTGGCCAAGTAAATAAAAAAGATTTCGATTTTCACTTTTGTGTTGTTGGATTTTTTTAAAGCATGTGTTAGTGTTCAAAGGTCTAGAACAACTCAAAACAGGAGACTGAAACTTGTGTAACAAATCTGAGGACAACAGTTACTTTGAAATTAAAGTAATGGATCAAGAAAAACCTAGTTGCAGTGTGAACCATGGGAAACGCACCCGACCTTTGTTACTTCAACCGAGAGCCAAGATCCCCAGGACGGCTGCGTACGTGAGTTCTACGTCCAGTGGTGTACTTAAAAACTCCAAGAAATTGAGTCCAAGCTCACCGAAAAAACCGAAAGTTACCTATAATAAAAGTGACGTGCCAACCCCTGGTACAGTTGTGCCAGAAAAACATGTTCGCAAGGCGGGCCCTTACTTGCTGGGCCCTAAATTAGGGCCCAGTCCTGTGAAAAGTATTGTCCAATGTTTAGCAAGGAAGGAAAAGACTGATGACTTCTACCAAATAAAGATATTGAGTTTAAGGAATGAAGGGCAGGTGGAGACTCAAGATGATAGACAAGGGAAGATGCTTTTGCATACGGAGTACTCTCTGTTGTCCCTTTTGAAGGACCAGGATGGTGTTATTCATCATCATGGACTGTTTAAGGTAATCAATGTTGTGCAACTTTGTGTCATGAAGTCATTTGTTTTATACCTAATTTATTCTATTTCATCCATCCATCCATCATCATCATATCTGCTGATGGATGTCCACTGCAGGACATAGGCCTTTTGTAGGGACTTACAAACATTCTATTTTGTTTTATCGTATTTTTTTTGCATTTTTAAATATTTTATCTTTCTAAAATATTCTTGTTTGTTACCTAAAGCAATAGTTCACAGACCAAGTAGACATTCCATCTGATTGTGAGCATTGGCGTAGCTATCCAGGGCCTAGGCGTGCAATGCCCCAGGGCCAAAAAGCTCAAGGGGTCCTCTAAATTACCTGAAAATAATGATCTAACTAAACTTTGAAAATTTCAAAAACAATAAAGAACTGATGAATATTTTAACTTAATAAAACTTAACCAGTTTGGATGGTGGTGGAGCCCCATTTTTTCATTTACATTAGGGCTCTCGGTGACCTACACTACAGCCTTTTTTATTTAATGAATACTGTTTACCAATAAACAAATTAGAAATGAAGGTAGAAATCACATGTCATTTCATAACTTATTTATTTTAAATTATGTGTGGTTTGTGTATAAAATATTACATAAAATAAACTAACCATACTGTTGTTGTGTAATTGTTCTAAGCTTATTATTCTAATTTAATTTAATTAATTTATGAACAAGTTAATTATAAGTATTATTAGGTGTGTAATGACTAGTGATTTATACCCTCATTTTTAATTTGTCTTGTAATCTACACTTTGTCAGTCTGTTTAACAAAGATGTCTATGTCTATCCCAGAAGGAGAAATAAACAGACAAATCTTTGTCAGTCTATCTGTAAACTGTTGTTATTGTTTGTTGACACACAAATAAACAGAGTATGATCCATGGAACAACTGGACCAATTTTAATGGGTCTTTCACTGGAAGATAGGGGAGGTTATTGACTAATACATAGGCCACTTTTCTTAATCCAGTTTATCCTGGTAAAATCCATCTATCCATCTATTCATTGTTCCTGTAAAAATATCATTTCATGAGAAATCATGTGTGTTAATAAGTAACAAATTTGTAATTTTCCAGGACCATGCCTTAGAAGAGGTGCCCAATCCGAATGGACCAGGTTTCATCTACACTGGTCGGGTTAGACAAAGACTGTTCCTAGTTCTAGACTGTGTCACTGCCCACCAGTTCAGCGAAAAAGGCAGCGAGCTTATAAATCTACAGCAATATGTAACTAAAGTCAAGAAAGTGCCGGAAAAAGAAGCTGTATTGATTTTCTATGATATTGTTAGGGTGGTCGCTAATTTACATAAAGTAAGTGCACATTATATATAATTACTAATTCTTGTTGTAGAGGATAATGCGATAAAACCTTAACCAAAGATATTATACTACATATAGCCTCAATAGCTCAACGGTAAGAGCAGTCAGACTCATCACCAAGGGGTGGTGGTTCTATCCCAGCCCCGTTGGTCTATTGTCGTACCCACTCCTAACACAGTCTTTCCCAACTAATTTGAGAGGAATATTGGTTATATTTTAAAAAAATATGTACATATTATGGCAAATATTCTTTTAAAAAAAACAATACTATTAAATATGTCACATGCACACAAAATCACCACAAAAAGTGATCCATATAAGTAAATTTTGAATTAAGACAATTTTAATTCAAAAGTTATTTTGAAATAAGAAAGCCACTTTTGACGCGTTAGTGACGTATCTATAGTATAAAATATCTTTGACCTTAACCCACACATAAATCAGAGTATGTCAGAGTATGTAATTTTTTTGCATTGTTTCATGATAAGTTAATATGAATAATAATTGTAAATAAATAAATAATTCATAAATAATTAGTTAACTAAATAACACTCATTGTTTGAATTCTTTCCAGACAAACATAGTACACAGGGATTTGAAATTGGGTAACATAGTATTAAATCAACGCACAGGCAGGGTGACCATAACTAACTTTTGTCTTGGGACACATTTGGGAAGCGATAGAGACCTCTTGAAAGATCAAAGAGGTAAGTTTATAATTTTCATAGAGGTAAGTTACAAAAAAAAATGACAATATTATTATTGGGTTATTTTACTTATTGAGATTGTCAAAGAACAAAAAATTATTATCTTTATTAGTTTTTCAAGAGCTTTTAAACCAAGCCTATTTGAAATAAATGAATTTTGACTTTGACTTTGGCCATTGCACATTTAAAACAGTTTAATCCATGTAGAGATTCATGTGGACTAAGATCTAAATTCTTTTTATTATATGAGAGATGAGGTCTGTGCAGTTTAGTGGGCCTGTTAAATAATTAAAATAAAAAAATAATAAATTACTTAATTTTATTTAATCTAAAATTGAGAAACATTAAGAGAAAAAAGACAGACACAGTGTCCCGTAATTAATGGATAAAACGGTTATGGTATAAACATCACCTAAATATCTAATTATGATCAGTGGCGTGCACTTCATAGATGCAAAAATGCACTTGCCTACCTTAAGGACTTACAAAATACATACTTGAGCAAGGAATTTTCCAATTGTTACCTACTTTTAGTGCATACCCACGTTAAAAACCTCATGCACGCCACTAAGCTAACTACGCCATGATATTTTTCAATTAATAAGTTTGGCTAGGTCATATTATAAGGATGCGATATAAGGGACACAATTTATAATCTATTTACAAAATAAATATTTTTTACTCTGAAAATTTTCATTTTATATTACACATGTTTTTTAGACATTTTTAATTACTCATTTGAGTTATTTTAAACAAATCCAAGTTATGTATTTGGGCTTAATTTTCATTGAATAAAAATACAAGTCCAAAAATATATTGGATTTGTTCAATCTAATGTCATGGCATTGCAGCGGTGATAAAGATAATTTGTTACTCATTATTTTTTTTTGCTCACTTCTAGGCTCACCTGCCTATATATCACCAGACGTGCTAATGTGTAAACCGTACCTCGGCAAGCCGTCAGACATGTGGGCGTTGGGAGTGGTTCTGTACACAATGCTATACGGACAGTTCCCGTTCTGTGACACGAGTCTAGCGCAGCTGTTCAGTCGGATACAGGCTGCCAATTATAATATACCGCCGTGAGTATACTAATAATTTACGTATTTATTGATATAGGCTAAAATATGATTCGAAGAGCCAATAGACGTTGGGATCTCAAGGTACTGGAATGTTGGTCGACCCCACCAGTTTGACTAACAACATCAAGCAAGTCTTGAGGCTTTGCTAGATAGGGTCTTCCAAACATCACAATCCTGAGCCTCCTGAGGCTCAGGATTGTGATGTTTGGAAGACCCTAAAAAAGGCCAACGTCCTGCAGTGGACGTCCATCGGCTGATATGTTAATGATGTTGAGGCTAAACAGGAGATCATTACAATATACATGCTAATGGCTGATTAAGAAATGGTTTCATAGTACAGATTTTTTAAAAAGGTGTGTGTGTCTACAGTTTATGAATCAGATGAATGAGATTTATAAATGTTAATGTAACATAAAAAGGGAAGAACACAGTGATTTTGAAGTCAATTGAATATTTTTGTTAAAAAGATTTTATTTTTCTGTTATAAGTGTGTCCTAGCATAGTAAACGAAAGCGCCACAGTACGACTAATTTCGTATAAATTATTATTTTAACACAAAATTACTGAACCTATTTTCATGAAATTTAATGAAACCAATCTGGAAGTACTTTCTTTGAAACTCAAAAAATATTTTCAAAAATTGTTAAGAAATGACGAAGGTATAAGGTAACAAACAAAAAAAACATACGCGTCGAATTGTAAACCTCCTCTTTAAAAAAGGCGGGTAAAAGAAGAACAATTTTCCTAAATTTTTTCTGTCTTGTTATACATACATGTATATAATTTATTACTGTGGCATTACTTAAGTCTTAAATAAAAATCTTTCTTTCTTTCTTTCTTCTTAGTTCCTAATATTAATATTCCAGGGATGGTAACTCAGTACAAGTGACAGACAACACAGTGTTTCTGATCCAGAGGTTGCTTGTCAAAGATCCCAAACACAGACTGCTCGCTGATCAGGTAACTTGATTTTGAACATTATGAATCCACTTTGTAGTGTTAATGATTATATAAATGACTAACGGACTCCCGCAGCATCGTCAGCATGAAACTCGATGTAAGTTTTTATTTACCCCTGCCCTACCCCTATCCTACCCTACACTACCCTACCCTACAGTACCCTACAGTACCCTACAGTACCCTACCCTACCCTACCCTACCCTACCCTACCCTACCCTACCCTACCCTACCCTACCCTACCCTACCCCTACCCCTACCTCTTTTTCTAATTATCCGCGCATTTTTTTTTTTTTTTTTTCTGTCATAAGAACCTTCTCTTGACAACACACCTGACCTGACCAAGGAATTTATGGATTAATTTTTATATATATAGATAACGCTTGGTGTTGAACTGCACTATACGACTATGTACTACTACTAGATAACTTTGTAAAATGCTATAGTAAACAAAATAATAAACCTTCGTTGAATCTGTTGTGGGCTCTTCTCGGACCGAGGCGCGTTTGGAACCCTTGTAACTGTAATTTTAAAGTTTTCGACTATAATTACTATCACCATTGTCATTATCAACCTATTTTAATGACCCACTACAGTGCCAGGCCCCCTCCTCCTCCAAAATCATATAAAGTCAAAATTTATTTATTTTAATCAGGCTTAGTTTATTATTTATTATTATAAGTTAATAGTGATAATAATTGGCCGAAAACTTAAATTAAATGTACGAAGCTTCCAAACGCGCCTTGATCCGAGAAGAGTCTGCAACAAACTTAGCTATATATGAAAAATGGCGTTAAATTTAATAATAATAATATTTTTTTTAAATTTAAAGATTGAAAGTCAAAAAAATCTATTATTCTAGGTACTAGATCAATTGTCTAGCATCATAGCAAGTTACGTCATAGTCCCAAATCCACCTGAAGACTTGCAAGTGGTTCCCGACGTGGCTCTGGACGAAGAGAAGGAGAAAGAGAAGCCCACCAATGGCTCCAGTGAGATTGAGAGGAAGCCTTTCCTCACCTTACCTGATAATGGGGAGAGAACGCCTAATGCTAATGTGAGTTTGTTTATCTATACTAATATTATAAAGCTGAAGAGTTTGTTTGTTTGGCTGAACGAACTAATCTCAAGAATGGTCTGATTTGAATAATTTTTCGCGCGGGTGGTATATAAAATCCTTCATTTAGCCAAAAAAAAGAGAAATTACAATCTAGCTCACAAATTAATTAAAAATATTAGATTTACTTAAGGATGTACAATCATAAGTTAGTCTGTTAATACTTAATTAATATTAAACACTCACACTCTCATGATATGCGGGCGACGGGGGGAAAGGCCTGCGCGGGTATGAATTCCGGACCGCAGGGGCATCGCTACGCCCTCCCGGCCCGCGCTTACTATTGGGAGTGTTACGAACGAACTTGCCAAGCTATACACATACAAATTATATATACACATATAAATTATAAATAATAAATTAAGCGACAATCGACCCATGAGGATTAAATATGAAAGTTCTGACAAAATCTGTCCAGACGTTTTAAAATTTGCTGGAAAATCAAATCAAAAAACTAAAAAAAAATATTGAAATAAGTACCGTATTAATTATCAAGCGGCTTTTGGGAAAAGTTGATAATTTTAAATTATTAAATAAAAGTATTATTTGTAATGATAAAATGTTTTTCTTGCTAAAACTTGTTTTGCTTTAATAGAGTGGTGGTTCAAAAATCAATCAGGAATACCTGAAAGTCATTCTTTAAAATCTTTATCATTTGATTCGGTTCAATCAATCAATGTATTAAATATCTTTTTTAAAAAAAATAATCATAATTTTTTTTCCCCAATGTCCCATGTTAATTCCGGATCAGCACAAATAAAAACACAAGACACATAAGGAATATTATCTATTGTCAATGTCAATAGGTATTTTTGCACATTTAGATCTAAAAATGACCTGTGGCCATCTCGGGCAAAACCTTACACATGTAATTATTATTATTATTTACATTTACAGGATGAATTAGGGGTATTCTGTGTACCCTTACCAGACTTCCTCGCCCTAAACTTCCCGTCACCCACCAGAGTGACACAGAACAGCATCCTAGTGCACCCAACAACACAAGCCGACACACAGAACCAAAGACAAATAACCGTCCAGAGAATAGGCAGAGACGCAAGACCTTTGTTGCCATACGAAATAGCGAGGTAAGCAATCACTATTTATTTTAAAATTACATGTAACTATGTACTATAACTTCATCTCAATGAGACGATCAACTTTTTCATTTACGAATATCGTTTCTGGTAGCTAACTGAGTTACCAGGAAATAAACATTTCTGAGCGTTCAGGTTAATTTTTCAGGAGTAGCTTAATCTCGATGAGACAATCAACTTTTTTATTTACGAAAATACTCGGTTCTGGTAACTGAGTAACCAGGAAATAAAAATTTCTGAGCGTCGGAACGAGATAATGTACCACGCTATTTGTAGGTTTTTTAAGTTGTATAACTATCAATTAAGCAACAGTAAAGAAACATCTGGTTAGTAACAACGTTTTATAAACTACCCTCCACGCAACTAGTATCAATAATGAGGTTATTAGAAGTTTTTACTAACCAGCTGTTTTTTTTACTGTTGCTTTATTAATAGTTATACAACTTAACAGCCACAATGTCCTACAAATTGCGTAGTACATTATGTCACTCCGACGCTCAGAAATTTTCATTTCCTGGTAACTCAGTTAGCTTCCAGAGTTTTCGAAAATAAAAAAGTTGATCGTCTCATCGAGATGAAGCTACTCACTTGATAGTAATTACTTGTTGAAAAATGTTCTACGGATCCCGGACTATATCATATTAATCAGTGGCGTGCACAACGTTTTTAACTAGGGTATGCACTATACGTATACATTATACAAAATAGATAAAATCATTTTCCAATACAGGTTTGTAATTAGTTTTCATATATTATAGTAAAAATTATCTCATAACATTGTTCAAGACAGACTTGAAGTTTGTCGCATACTATACATTCGTTTCTAACTTAGTCTATGTTATGGTTGGTAACAATAAAATATTTATTTCATACATTCAAGGTACCAACATATGTTCACCAACCAACGCTCAGAAACTTCTAGAAGAACAGAATCCCAGAACTTCCAAAGGACTGATCGTCCAGAAAACTCTCGACTACGCACATTAGCACAAAGGATTCCTCGACTATCGCCCATTCGACTAATAGATACACTCGACCAGGATTACGTATTCCGGTTGCCGGTTTTGGACCTTTCTAGAATATCGAATAGCAATAGAATTATGAACCCGGCTCCAACCCACACGGTGAACCCTGAGGCTGTTGTCAATAACCCAAGACCACCCGCCGACCAATTGGAGTTTTTATAAGAACCCAATATTACCACGGACGCGTGTTTAGCTAGACACCGCTCATCATACAGACGTTTAATTTGTGCAGTGCACCTAATTTATGCGTTTATTTATTTTATTTATTTTTCGCAAGGATTTTTATACTATTAGATATGTTACGTATATATTAATATACAATTATATACTACATATAAATACTTATATAATGTATAAATACACACAGACACTGGAAAACACCCATGCTCATCACACAAATATTTTCCAGTTGTGGGAATCGAACCCACGGCCGTGGATGCAGAAAGCAGGGTCACTACCCACTGCGCCACGCGGCCGTCAATTGACACTTTCGTTTTTATATTACGGCTTCTAGCTAAATATGAGTCCGTACACAGAACCTATAAAATACAGAGTGTTTTATTTAATTGATGTGCTGAAAAAAAACATGAAACTAATTTAAGATGATTTTTTTTACTGTGAAAATTATTTTAATATGTTATATTCTTATTTTCTTTTGATTTTGTCTTTACTGAAATGTTTTCTTTAGGGAATTATTTTTGGTAGTGGAAGACTAATTATTTAGTACTAGTAAAATGTAAGTTTCTCAGTTAAATAGAACATACTGTGTAGTTACAGGATTGTGGGTAGTTCCCGAGTTAGTTAGTAAAGAACGGCAACCGTATCTGAATCGGATCAGTATTTTGTAGACAATATCGCGGATATACAAACAGTCAAACATACATATTATGGATCGAATACAGGATTTTCTTTTTGGATACAGGATTTTTATAATAAATAAGCATCTAGGTATTTTATCTATACTAATAATATAAAGCTGAAGAGTTTGTTTGTTTGTTTGTACGCGCTTATCTCAGGAACTACTGGTCCGATTTGGAAAATTCTTTCTGTGTTAGATAGCCCATTTATCGAGGAAAGCTATAGGCTTATTTTTTACATTATACCTTTATTTCTACGGTAACAGGAACCACGCGGGTATAAACGCGCGGCGTCAGCTAGTATAATATTATAAAGCTATAGAGTTTGTTTGTTTGAACGCGCTAATCTCAGGAACTACTGGTCCGATTTGAAAAAATATTTCAATTTTTAATTAATCATTTACCAAGGAAGGCTTATATGATCCCCGTATTCCTACGGGAACAGGTACCACGCGGGTGAAACTGCGCGACGTCAGCTAGTGTAGTTATAAATGTGCTTCCACCTTAGCATTTGGCAGCTATGTAAATGGGCATAAGGAATTAATTACATATAAGTATTTTTTTTTAATTTTAAGTGTTCAATAGTAATGTTAATAGTGATACTTAGATATATTAAAGAAATAAAAGCATTGTTAGTACAGAGGCATATGAGGTCCAGGGTTTGAGTCCCGTAAGACCAACAAAAAAAATAATTTTCAAGAAATTCTCAGTAGCAGTTTTGAGTTTGGAAGTAAAAGGTACAAAAAAAATCCCATGCTTAAAAGAGCACGTTAAATCTTCGGTATAAATCATCGCCTTTAGCCCGCCAACCTGATTTAGCGGAACGTGGTGGGTTAAGCTCTTTCTTTTAAAAGGAGGTCGGTTCGACATAGCATAAATCATTCTTTCATGATTATTGAGGCTTAAATACAATGACATATTTGTCAAGAAATCACAGTTTAATAGAAAAACAATTTAATGGATTTTTTGTTTAGTTTTTATTTGCATTTTATATTTTTTTAAATAGTTGTTTACTGCCACCGCGATTTGAATTTCAAAATCGGTTAACTTTAATTTTTTTTATTATACTAGGCTATAGTATCACAAACTTTTCTGGTCTGTGGCGCTAACGTCCGACCAACGAGATCACCTCATGAAGATAAATAGACAAAATTCAACCAATGGCTGTGCAAACGGAAATACCGCAATGTCTTTCATTGTGTTGAGACGAAAGAGATGGGACTGGGACAACTTTACCGTAATTGGATGACTTTTCGCTGTCATTGGTCGACATTTTGTCTATTTCTCTTCACGTGGTCGCATGTTAGCGCCACTCTTGGCCAAAACTGGAACTAGAGTGCGCGCACGATAAGTTTGCGCGTGACCAAAATCGGAACTAAAAAAAAATTCCGCTATTTTGTCGTTTATCTCTATCTATCTCTATAATTGACGCGCACTTTTAGCACCATTCAGATCGCCATTTTGTAAAACATTATACTATAGTTGATGACACTCCCATGATATTCGGGCGACGGGGGGAAAGACTGCGCGTGTGTGAAATGGTGCGTGCGGGGAAGTGAGATGAGTGGGGTCGTGGGTTATTCATTCATCGCTACGCGCCCCTCGGCCCGTGCGGACCATTGGGTGTGTTACGAACGAAGTAGCCAAGCTATAAAAGCGCGACAATAGCGACACTCAATGCGCCAGATAAGTTTTTGGCACTAACCTTTTTTTGTAATAAATATTTTAAATAGTAATCTAATTATAAAACCTTTTACATAGAATTGGCTATTAAGGTACTTATTATAATAATAAATAGAACAAGAATCTGCAGTAGCCAGATCTTTGGGGTTTTGTAAAATTTTAAAGTTTTCTGTTTAAATAACCCACCTACTCGTTCCATAGAGTATGTGCATCTATGGAGTGTTGAATTCGAAAAGTAGCAATTTCAAAGGTCCACCCTTAATAGTCCATGTGTAAATCGCCTGAGATCATTAAAGTTTATTTTTAACGGTGTTCGAATGTCATAAAGCTAAGTGTCTGGCTCTAAGTAAATCATTTCCCATAATATGCCAAAGGAAATATAGAAAAAATACATTTTATACTTGAACGATTGACGCTCTGTAGGCTAGATAATATGGCTATATCTTTCTTTGCTATGAGACGAAAGAGAGGGAGGTATTTTCAATGCCGCCGCTATTGGTCGACAGTATGTCTTTCCTCTTCACGAGATATCGATGCGAGCTTCTGGATGGTTGAAACCTGCTACCGAAATAAGCCACTATGGCACATAGTTCTCCACCTTTGGGTTATAAACATTCAGATTTTATAAAATTCCGAAGATCTGGCGACGACAGGCTGTTAACACCAAAAGGCTAATTTGCACAACGAGAGAAACACATTGTGTAACTTAGCCATAATGATAATAATTGTTAGCATTTCGAATCGATTTTATTAGATAAGTTTTAACAATAATTATTATAACTAACAACTGTAAAGAACAATCGATTTTTAATATTTGTACATGGCCAAATTAGAAATTAAAAAATAAATTGTAATGTAAATATTAATTATTATAATCTGGTGTAAGTAGAGTTAAATGAACAGTTTTAATTGATATGTAGATTATTTATAAGTAAGGAATATAGTGTAAATTTAAATTCCTCATTAGGCTCAGGATTCTAAATAGAACCCTTCGCTTGCTTGCGGGATTCAAACTTATTCAATCTGACAACGTCACCCCATTGGCTAGTACAGTTACGCAAGCAACCAATAAACTAGCGGCGACAAGCAGAAGCTTTAGCCGCTTAAAAAAAGATTATTCTTTAGATGTATCCATTTCAATTACTAAAAATAAAAAAAAACAGTTCGTATTTTAAAAAAGCCTTTTGTGTACAATACAGCGATTATTAGATGGCTCTTAGGGAAGCAATTAAAAAAAATAAAAAAGGAAGGTTTTTCGCACGTAATTAAAATTCTGGTTTGATGTTTATTTAATTTTTAATATAAACATTTAAATAGGTTGTTTACTTAAAACTTGTCGTCCGTTTTAATAAGTTTTATAATCAACGACCATAGATTATTATCCATAAAACCATAGATTACAAAGTGATGTAAATATTTTAAAGAACAGTGTATGTTGATCTTATTCTAGGAATAGAAGGCGGAATAGTTTTGTATAAAATTGGTAAAAGTTATAACTTTTTAATTATTTTAACTTCATCTAAAATATGAAATATGTAAAATTGGTAATTTCTTTACAAGATATATTTAGTGGAAGTCTGGAATTAGAAAGTTAGTGATATTAAACTGCTGTGCCCCGAAGAGTACTTTAGGCCAATCATCTGGGGGCACGACAGTGCCCTCGCCAAGTCGAGCGTTGCCTTACATTTAGATACATGTGATAGTGTTCGTTACAGATTCAAACATTATTACCACCATAGACCCGTCTCATTGAGGATTGTCGAGCGTGGTGGGTTTGAACTCCGAAACCCATTTCTTAAAGAAAGAGGCCTGCCCCAGAAAATATTCATCATTATTAACCCATATTCGGCTCACTGCTGAGCTCGAGTCTCCTCTCAGACTGAGAGGGGTTAGGCCAATAGTCCACTACGCTGGCCCAATGCGGATTGGTAGACTTCACACACGCAGAGAATTAAGAGAATTCTCTGGTATGCAGGTTTCCTCACGATGTTTTCCTTCATCGTTTGAGACACGTGATATTTAATTTCTTAAAACCGGACCGGATTCGAACCCTCACCCTCCGGAATCGGAGACAGAGGTCATATCCACTAGGCTATCTCGGCTCAGAAAACATTGGCTGATCTTAATAATGCATAACGACCGATTTTTATATTATACATATTTTTCGTTTTTACGATTGATTTTGTCGATTTTATATATCACAAGTACTTTTTTTATGTGACGTTTTAAAATATTTACGCCATTTTGTTAGTTGCACCCTACCTACTCTATGGTTTTTGATATTTTATAATTTTTATTTGTTATGTATTCGATATTAGTGTATAGATATTATATATTAAGTAGACAATTTTGTTATTTGTTAGACGCATACTGCACAAGTGTGTAGGCTAATAAAGATTGTATTTTTAAAAAAGTTGGAATTTTTATTTTATGCTGACCTCTTGTCACTAATATTATAAATGGCGAAAGTTTGTGTGTAAGTTTGTATGTTTGTTCCGCCTTTGTGCTGCGGCTATTGAAGCGATTTGGCTGAAATTTGGAATGGAAATAGATTTTTCTCTGGATTAACACATGGATTACTTTTCATCCCGGAAAAATCGCGGGATTTGTGAATAATTGAATTTTACGCGGACGAAGTCGCAGGCGTTCGCTAGTAAGGACGTAAGTCTGAAAATATATCTGCGATTCGCTCGATGTTATAAGAAGAATGCCCACCGGCTAATACAACGTCGGCCCCGGTAACCCAGGTATACCCCTGTATAAAAGTACTTATAACGAGATTTATAATATGACGCCCGCGATTTCGTCCGCGTGGAATTCAGTTTTTCACAAATCCCACGGGAACCATGGATTTTTCCGGGATGAAAAGTGGCCTATGTGTTAATCCAGAGCGAAATCTATTTCCATTCCAAATGTCAGCCAAATCGCTTCAGTAGCCGCAGCGTAAAAGAGGAACAAACATACACACACACACAAACATTCGCCTTTATAATATTAGTGTTATGTACAACTTAAAAGGCGGTTTAAATAAATAAAATAAAGAAAATAACATTTAAAAAAAAAAACAATCTTGCTCAAAAAGATCGCCGGTGTATCAAGCGGCGAAGTAACATTGGAAGCTGTTTTTTTTTCTATTACCAACAAGCCTAACAAACTAATCATGAGTCTTCAAAAATGTCGTAAAACTCAGGCTGTATGGTCAACGATATTTGCTTGTCCACATTTTGACGGCCTCCGTGGCGCAGTGGTATGCGCGGTGGATTTACAAAACGGAGGTCCTGGGTTCGACCCCCGGCTGGGCAGATTGAGATTTTCTTAATTAGTCCAGGTCTGGCTAGTGGGAGGCTTCGGGATTCGGGATTCGAGATTGTAGTCAAGGGCTAACTTGTAAAGAATAAAAAAAAAACATTGGGGACAAATTAAAGATTGATTAAATATGCCGTAAAGCGTAATTGTAGCCAAGCGCAAACCTATCTCACCAATCAACCTATATTACATAAACCTAAAGCCGAAAGTTCGTGTGTGTAAGTATGTTTGTTCCTTCTTTACGCTGTGACTACTGAAGCGATTTGTCTAAAATTTGGAATGGAGGGAAATAGATTTTACCCTGGATTAACACATAGGCTACTTTTCATCCCGGAAAAATCCATAGTTCCCGCGGGAATTGGGAAAAACTGAATTCCTCGAAGACGAAGTCGCGGGCGGGGCAGTATTGTATAAAAATAAAATTGTAATAGATATGTTTTAACTTTACAAAGCTTGGCAAGCATTAATAATAATAATAATAATAGTTTATTTAAAAATAAAAACCCAGTGTAAAACAAACATAATAATAATAACAATACAAAAATAGTAAAAATAGTAATTAAAATTGTAATTACACTAATTTAATTGACTAATTAGTATAGGTATCCGTATTATCTATACATAGCATTGGCGTATCTAGGATTATTTCCTAGGGTGGGCCTGGCCCCCGGTCTACTATTAATACCATAATAGAATCCCATATCGGTAGCCAAGAATCCGAGGGTGGGCACAGGTCTATTCTAGGGTGGGCACGGCCCACCCAACCCACCCGCTATATACCTATGTTGGCAAGTAAAACAAATTCTTATAAAACTGTGCTCCCAAGGCGAGGATCCATTTTTCACCGTCCGCGCGTCAGTCCTAACCCTCATTTAAATGAGAACTAATTTTAATATTAATGTTTCGCTTCACTCGGAAAAACTACGCGAATTAATCTACGCTGCGATGTAACAAAGTTAAATTGTTTTTGTACGGTAATATTATCTGCATAGGTTTCTACAATCTACATTCTACCTTTATATCAGTTGTTTTAAGAAAATATCAACGTGCCTTAGCTATTTTGAGGAATATACGTTAGTCTTTTTTTATTCTTTACATGTCATAGAATAAGAAAGGTACTTGAAAAGACTCAGTCACTCAGCGGGCGGTGGAGCGAGCTATGCTTGGGGTTTCTCTGCGTGATCGAATCAGAAATGAGGAGATCCGCAGAAGAACCAAAATCGTTGATATAGCTCAGCGAGTCGCGAAGCTGAATGGTTAGGCCACATAGTTCGAAGAGCCGATGGACGTTGGGGTCCCAAGGTGCTGGAATGGCGACCCCGCACCGGAAAGCGCAGTGTTGGTCGACCCGGTGGACTGAGGACATTAAGCAGAAGCCGCTGGATAGATAGATATATTCTTTATTGCACATAAAAATATAAAACAATATCCATCAAGTAACAAAATACAAAAGCACAAAGGCGGTTTTATCGCTAATAGCGATCTCCTCCAGACAACCCGCAATGTAAGAATCAAGTAGGTAATAGAAAACGGATAGTGCAATCTATACTTATAATAAATCTGTAGAGAGGTCAATTCTGTACATGAAATATATTTCCAAAATAACTATCAGGGGGTGATTGGTGATCGATACTGATGCCAAAAATGCAATCAGTAAATTTTTTGTCTGTCTGTCTGTCTGTCTGTCTGTCTGTCTGTCTGTCTGTCTGTCTGTCTGTCTGTATGTTCTTTATAGAAACAAAAACTACTGGACGGATTTTAACGAAACTTGGTACAATTATTCTACATACTCCTGGGCAGGTTATAGTATACTTTTCATTAGGCTACGATCAATAGGAGCAGATCAGTGAAGAGAAATGTTGAGAAAACGGGAGAAGTTACTCAATTTTTTAAGCTTCCGTCGCGTGTACAGCCTTAATGGTTAAAGATACATAGAAATCATGTATGACGGAAATGTTCTCCTTAAAATTATCTATAAAAACAAAACAGCATATATATGTCTATCTTTTATGGTTGACTCACAATAACACGTGTAACTCCCGATAGCTTAGCAGTTCGGAGCTTTCTAATTATATTTGTCTACTCTTATGTTTATAACACTCATCACTCATCCCTAACTAAAAAAGTTAACATTATTACCTATTTAATAAAAAAAGAATCATAAAAATCGGTAAAAAAACACCAAAGTTATACAAGAAATACGCTAAGCCATCGCGCGTGAATACTAATTCATGCTATATGAATTATTTTTGTAACGGTTGCCGCGCTCGATGCGACTCGCGGGGGGGGGGGGGGGGGAATAAATAAAGAAGTGCAGCCTTAATGAATAGGGTAGGGGTAGGGTAGGGAAGGGTAGGGGTAGGGTAGGGGTAGTGTAGGGTAGGGGTAGGGCAGGGGTAGGGTAGGGGTAGGGTAGGGGTAGGGTTGGGATAGGGTAGGGTATAGGTAGGGTAGGGTAGGATAGGGGTAGTTGAAAGTTTACAACGACTTTCACGCGGACGAAGTCGCGGGCGTCCGCTAGTAATAAATAAATGCCTGGATGCTGGCGGCTCGAGACCGTTTTGTTTGGAGGTCCATGCAAGAGGTCTATGTCCAGCAGTGGACGTCGATCAGCTGTTAATGATGATGATAAGGTATTTAGATATTCTTTAGTGGGTAAATACATTGAGAGCCGTAAAAAACACATCGCCAATCGGCAATCGGTTCGCGGATGATTAAATTTCCAATATTTAAAAGCGATATAAAGTGCATCGGCACTAAAACAATCATAAAATCCGATTCCGATCGTAAATTTAAAAATTCCCGCTCGATTGGACTAACCTTTTCTATTCTATTCAAGCTTTATTCAAGGGAGCTTTATGGGTCCCGTCCCGTGTGCGAGCTATCGACTTGTTTGTTTTATGGGTTTCTTAGACGTTAGGTAAATTACGTGAAGGTGATGAAATGTAATATCCATATGGCAAATACAAAACCGCTGAGCCACAGTATAACCAGTAGTTGGACTTCATACTAAAGGTCGAAACGCGAGCTATACCTACGCACCTCGTACGTGGGGTGATCGTCGGGTGAAGACCGTTGCGACTGTGCCGCGGTGACGAACGCAGTGTATTGGATTAATTATGACGACTAGGAAAAAAGTTATTATTTTTATAAAGTTTTAAGATTAATATTTTGTATTCTAAAGGCATAATTTAAAATGATAAAATTGTGTAAATAGGTAAAATCAAATCAAAAATCAAAAATCATTTAAAAGTAAATGACGTAAACGGTAATAAATATTAAATAATTATTTATTAACTTCTTAATTTAGGTTGTTTTCTTTGATTATTATGTAATACATAGATTTAAATCTTATGACATGTATGTTTTGTATACCTGTATTTTAATGTAATAAAGAAGTTTAGTAAAGAAGTTGTTTGAATTTAACAACATTAATGTGTTGCTCATACTTTAATGTATTTGAATAAAAAGAGTAAAGAGCCAGCTGATATTAATATACCTATCCAGATTTTTTTATTAAACTACTAGCGAACCCGGTCAGTCTCAATTTGTTTTTTGTAGTTCCTTCCCTACATGCCAAGTCAGGATCGATTTTTTATCGTCTATTCTATCGTTATCGGTATTTTTGTGCATTATATAAGGGATTAAAGTGCTAACATAATCTACGAAACCCTACTCTGCGCGTGGCCCGACACGCACTTGACCGATTTTTTATTATTTGGTCACCTAGTGTGGTGGTAACCTAGATGGCATCACCAAAATAAATATATGAAGGTCCTTCAAGATCATTGATTAGTATCAGCCTTATTGAAATCTACCAATCAAAGAACAACACGCATTTTATTGATCACTTCCTATTTTACTACAATTTACTAAGTTATTTTATTTGTTTATTTTAGAAAAAGTATATTTACAATCACATAACTAAATGGAAACACAAAGTTGGCAAATGTAATTAAAATGCTGGAGACAGGCAGCCCTATCACATGTTTACGGAGCGCGCGGCTGTAGGTATTTATTTCAAAAATACGGCCGAGTTATTATACTGCTTGTTATATCTACTGTGGCTGAGCCGTGCCGTTAAAGAGGGATATGAACTCTGCTTTCGATTCCGGAAGGTGTGTGTTCGAATCCGGTCCGGGGCATGCACCTCCAACTTTTCAGTTGTATGCATTTTAAGGAATTACATATCACGTGTCTCAAATGGTGAAGGAAAACATCGTGAGGAAGCCTGCATACCATAGAATTTTCTTAATTCTCTGCGTGTGTGAAGTCTGCCAATCCGCATTACGCCAGCGTGGTGGGCCTAACCCCTTTCATTCTGAGAGGAGACTCGAGCTCAGTAGTGAGCCGGATATGGGTTGATAATGATGATGAATGATGCAATACAAAATCATATACTTAGTTGTAAAGTTCTGTAGTTAAATCATCGCAATCTATCTACGTGAATATGAACTTACTAAGATTTTTTTTACTTTACAAACTAGCCCTTGACTACAATCTCTGATGGTAAAAGTGATGATGCAATCTCAATCTAAGACGAAAGCGGGCTAACTTGTTAGGAGTAGGATGAAAATCCACATCCCTTTCGGTTTCTACACGACATCGTACCGGAACGCTAAATCGCCGAACGGCCGAAGCCTTCCACCAGCCACACCTGGACCAATTAAGAAGACCTCATACAGCCCAGCCGGGGATCAAACCTAGGACCTCTGTCTTGTAAATCCACCGCGGATACCACTGCGCCACGGAGGCCGTCAAAACCACTGAACCATCAATGCCCAGGTAACCCAATGGAGGTTTTAAAGGAGAATTTATGCTCATTAAATTAGGTACCATAGAGTAAACAAAATATCATCCAAGCCATTTTCCGAGGCAATCGGATCGAATAAAACCATGCAATAAAGGTAATGCCCCGCGGATATGCCGATGCCATAGACGGCAGGATTATTTTTTTATTTACCGTGTATTAGGATAGGTAGATATACGAATGTATTCTTATGGGTATTGTTCGTATTTCATCGTTAGGGTGTTTCCAATAGGAACGTAGAACGTAAACTGTTACGTTCGAGAATATACTTTTCAAAAGATTTTTTAATAATAAAAAATCCCCGTCATGTTGCGGCAAAAAAGGAACTATTTTTTATACTAACATGAAAGATAGACAAAAAGTGAATTAACAAATTATTGTCGTGATGACTTTTATTAGCAAAAGCTTAATATTTATTACGTATCTACTTTCGTGGAAAAGTGTTGTAGGTACCTGGGTACCTACAACACTTTTCCACGACCATAAAATAAATAATAGAAAATTGATCGCTCGGGTGATAATTTTTTATTAAAAAATTCTTGTGTGGTCTCCAGATTGCTTTCATTGTTTTTCCATACCTTTTCAGTGACGATTATCTAAACATTCTATGGATTCACCATGCGGGTGCCAGGTCCATCGAGCATCGTATGGCAGTCTAAGTATGGCAGAGAGAAAACTCTGACCAGCAGGGTTATTATGTAACTCGGTGTACCATTAATGAGTCATTCGCTTTTTATCGTATTTCGCAATTGTGATCATCTATCATAGTTATTTCAAAAAACTCATCTTGTTAAATATACGATCTCAGATGTATCAATGAAAATACGATGAAAAACCTAGTAGTGACTCATTATTATAATGATACACCGAGATACATAATAACCCAACAGTGCCGGGACTTGTGACCTACGGATGTAGGGTTAGTTTACTGTCCACTTCAATGATCATCATGTGTATCATGTTACTTGTCAAATAAAAAAAATATCACTCATTTATTCACAGCATTATATCTATTTCGCGAAAATCTTGTAGGACCCATTCGAAATTAAAACTTCGTGATTTTTCAATTTCGGTTAAAATACATTGGCAAAACGCGTAGCAATTTACCTTCTACGACCAAAGTTCGGTTATTTGAGCACGTATTAGCATATTAGGCGGCGCCCGAGGCGACAGATCCGCTTCATACACTCGGCTTTTGTCAGCAAAATCGTTCATTCACAGGGTGCGCCGAGGTTTACTTTCTTTCTTTTTTGCGATCGTTTTTCAGCGGTGAAAGTCTGTGAGGTTCTGTTGCTTTTGTGTTATTTTTCGTGGTCCAATGCTTTATCAAGGATATCAGACTACAATATTTGTATTAAAAGCAAATAATTTTGACTGTGTTTTTGTTACGTTTTGATGCCTGACATTAACTATTTTTTTTATATTGGACTTTTCGTACTTTTGTAAATAAATTAGAATACAACAGAGATAAATAAGGCCAAGATTTAATCAAAAGTACTAACTATAAGCAAGTTAAATAAAAATGTTCATTATTTTTTGCCTATTTTCAAAGATCCATTAATGGGATTCACCTCACGCTGCATTTTTTTAAAGAAACAAAAGCCCAATAAAAAATTGTTTAAAAACTTCAAACATAATAAATGAAATTTTATAAAATTTGCACGCTAGTGAAGGCAAAACATTGTATCTATCTTAAATTTTTGACATGAGTAATTTGAATTTGAACTTTAAAATATTTTGTAGAAATAAAAAAGCACATCCTGTACAAATTCCTCATATGAAAGATTTCGCGCAAGGCGGGGCGAAATGGCAAATATATCATTTGATGTCATCAAGTCATAAATTATTTACGCTGTTTTTATTCTACCTGCTTCCGCGCGTTACGTGCTCTGCGGAGCATTGCGCCGCGTCGGCAAATTCACTTTGAGACATGCTTTTGTTTTATTGTTTGTGCATTTGCATGCTTATCAAGTTTTTTTTAATTCATATTTAAAGAAAACAGGTTTTGTTTTTTTGGAGAAATTTATTTTATGCTTTCTTCTCGGACCAAGAAGAACCCTCATAACTTGCGTTCGTAATCCCAAAAACCGTCCTAAGCTTGGCGAATCTTAGGCGTGATTAATTTTTATAGGTGATTTGTGCCTAACGCAGCCCAAATTCAAGCACCTCTGAACGCCTTAATGACCGGATTTGTTAAGTTGCCATAAAAGGAGAATCACTGCAAGCATTCGAGAAATGCAAGAAGACTCATTGTGATGCATATCGCTCCGCTCCAAGGTCACTCTCTACAAGACCAGCATCCGTCCAATAATGACCTACGCTAGTGTAGTGTTTGCCCATCGCCCAAAGGCGATCCTAAAACCCCTTCAGGTCCTTCAGAACCGATTCATGCGTCAGGCCACGGGCGCTCCGTGGTTTGTGCGCAATAACGACCTACATAGAGACCTAGATCTCCCCACAATAGCCCAATATATGAAACAGCTCTCGAAAACTTATTTTGAGAGAGCCGCCACCCACTCCAACCAACTAGTGGTTGAGGTTGGCAGCTACACCGCCGATTCCAACGCTGATTGTAGATCTAGACGCCCAAAAATCGTCCTTTAAGAAAACCAATATTGAACAATAATATAATTATATAATATAATATTGAATAACAATACCTATGTCCCTAGAATGGCAGAGAATGACCTTGAGTGGAGTCATGCACTTGTTGACATAATCTTGACCTATCAAAAGTGCTTGTAAACTAAGCCTAATTTAATGAATTTTGAACTTGAATTTGAAATTTGAATTTGTTCCCGCTACCCCTCTTTCAATCCCTTTAAACAAGTCGCGGCTCCTAGCGTCGTCACGAGCCAAAACGAGATCGAGCGACGTCATATCCGTCGCAGACTACTATTTTCTATAATATAACAACACACACTTAACCTCTCTAAAATATTAGTACTTATAGATTAAACACTTTCGTCACATGCTAAAGGCCAATCACTTCACTATCTTTAGGTAGGTAAGTACTGACCACAAGCGCTTAAGAGTATGTTACGCTTTTCACGAATGAGCGTTAAAGTAGTTACTTTTACTCGTACTTTATGCTTTAATCTAATAATCTCGTAATGTTTATGTAATTAAACATAAAACAAACGATTAAAACGTTACTAATACTCATTATCGTGTTTTATATGCTTCGCCATTGAAATCGTACAAGAAAGTCTTAAAGTATGATATAAATTATGCCTTACTAAACACAAACAATCCTTAAAATGGGTTTCGTATGATAACACTATTATTTTTGTATCTGAGCAATAAAAATAAACATTACATTGACTTATTGACTTACCTTCGATCTGGGAATGCCCTGTGATGGTAATAAATAACTTTTATTGACCCTTAGAACAAGTATTTTATATTTTTAGATTAGCTGCAGCCTGTAGAGATATCTTACCTTGGTTGAACATTTTCTCTATAGGTATACTATAACATAAAAATGAATAGTTGTTTGTTTAAATTCGAAAACTGTAGCATATTACAAACACATATCAAGGATGTTTTTATAACTTGACAGTGTGAGTTTCGACTTTCGATTTTCACAGACAAATCAGCTATTCTTCTCTGTTGAACACGATACCAAAGATAAGGAGAGACGATTTCAAAACTCACGGACACGGAATTTGTATGTAAACTTTAATGTAGGTGAGTTATGTACCTACTGAATTAAAACCAAAATTATATTTCAAATAGTCTACATGAAATAAAAGAATTTTGGTTTATAAACATTTTTATGTAGCTATGGTTTAAAGGCTAGATATTACGTATATTTGATAGGTACCTACGTTTAAGAATTTAAACTATCGTGAGTGTTATTTATATTAATTGATTATGAAACGCGGCTAAAGCTCACGTGATACAACGGCGGAGTATGCCCGACTAGTTTCGAACCCATACGGGGCCCTTAGTCATGAGCTGGTTCTTGTAACGCCAAACATGTGAGTTTTAGCCGTGTTTTAAAATCAATTAATATAGATGGGTACGTGTGTATTGGAAATAGAAATAAAGGTTTTTACGATAGTACTCAAAACGAAAACACCGGTGAAATATATTTGCACGATGAAAATAATGTAATTTGAAAGGATACAGTTTTTGAAATATCGCCTGTCATTTGTTTGGCGCAAATTCGTACGTTTGGAGAAAAACATCGTGAATGTCTGCTCCGCGGATGTGGCATCACTCGAATTTGAGAACGTACAGACAGACGATGTATTTACTGACTTTCAGGGTATAGATGTGGCTGACCAAAATTAAAACTAGTCAGCAGGTGCTGTGCTGAACATAAAATATGGAGCGTAAATAATTAATTTTGACTAGTTTTTAAGAGCAGTGGACTGTAGAAACTTTCGGATAGGATATGAAGATATGAATGAAGAGGACTGACCTATAATGGCTTCTGTTTTCTTTCTTCTTCTTTCTCCAAAATACGCTCTCACATTCCAAGCGGTTTTATTGATTAAACTTGATGATGATTAGCTGCAGTTTATTGTCACGGACACTTTGAGCACACCAAAAAACAGTATAGTTTTAAGCGTTCTTGACTTTATTTGTGTTGAATGGTCACAGGACGCGGAAGTAATGGATTCCATTACGAAATTTGCCGACCAAAACAAAAAAAGCGGTGTCTCTCCTACAGAGATTACGTGCTAGCAGCAATGGCATCCTAACGACTGCTAGGCCCGACTGCCCGATACTAGGCTACTGTGTGGAACTATAGGGCGTTTATGATTGTTTGTTTAAGATATAATTAAAATTTCCAATGTTACTAACTATACTAATTTAAGAAGTAAGATAAAAATGTTACTAATATACTAACAATCTATGGATTTGAAATCTGAAATAAAATATTATTATTATTATAAAACTGGATGCAGACGGCAAAAGAGCAAAATGGTAGTAATTGGAGAGAACGTATCCTTCACTGTACACAATTCTTCTTTTTAAGTTAGCTAAAGTTAGTTAGTTAAAGTAAACGCTTTGGAAACATATATTTTTTTAAATTTATTATTAAATAAATTAATAATAACTTGAAAATATCAGCCAAGTGCTCGTCTACTTTGATGGCAGGTTTTTTAGACGTTTAGTGAATAAAAAACTAAAAATAAATATTACTTTTTTAGCTCCTGGTAGCATGAATGGAATTGAATCGAGTGTGCAAATGTGATGATGCGCATTAGGCCTCATTCAGCGGGGGACGGATGCCCGCCATTTGTTTCAGCTTTGTGCAGCGATGATGTCTCCATTATTTATAGCCTTTCGTATATCTCTGGGATGTGATGTTTATTGAAATTTTTCATAAGGAAATATGAATTGGCTTCAATTTGCTGTACTAATAAAATGAAGGCAATATGAAAAATTCCTCACCGTTTGAAACACGCGATGTTTAATTTCTTAAAACGCACATAAATGAAAAGTTGGAGGTGCATCCCCTGACCGGATTCGAAACTACGCCTTTCGGAATCGGTGACTGAGATAATATCCACTGGGCTATCACGGCTTCAAACGGTGAAGGAAAAACATCGTGAGGAAACCTGAGAATTTTCTTAATTATCTACGTGTGTTAAGTCTGTCAATTCGCACCGGACAGCGTTAG